>NW_024870915.1:17500-670000 GCF_019054845.1 Dipodomys spectabilis
ACGAAGGAACGAAGGAACGAAGGAACGAAGGAAGGAAGGGACAAAACCAATTTAATTTATAAAATCTGTTATTTAGCCCAACATAAACTTCATGTAAGTTAACCCTTTTGTAAACGCAAGGTTACAATTGTCACTTTGCTGCATGTTCTCCATGCATGAATGAAACCAACAAAGGAAGGATCAGAAATAACCAGAGGAATCTGTTTGCATCTCAAGTGAATATGTACACAAATCTTTTTCTCATTTTCTATACATCATCAAATAACTATTTGCAAACTATTTACATTGTTATATATATTTTAAAAATTGATGGTACCAAAGGATGTCAATATATTATATAATGTGAGCACTAGTATTTATAATGCTATTAATATTACAGTCTTCATATTATATTAATTATAACAATTTATACTTTATGTTTTGTCAGAGAAATTATCATACTCTGATTTTGGTGTCTGTGGGAGTCTTAAGAGCAGACAGCAATTAAAATCTAAGGATATCTGTATTTCTGAAATCAGTTAATTCATTGGAGATTGTTCAAATACATCAGAAGGGCCTTAGAAAGGCTGAACATGTTTACATGATTACCTATGATGTGATTCAAGAGCCACAAAACAATCATACTTCACTTTGTCATCACTACAATTATTCCCATTATAAGAAGAATCATTCACATAATTTACACGATATAGGTTTGTCCTTAAGTTATTATTTTCTATGAAATAATATCCAAATGATACACTACACTGAGTTAAAGAAAAAGTTGCAAAAAGTATTGGACACTGTAACTCCTTCCAATTACACGTATTGAAATTCTATTCCCCTGTCTGATGACATTAGAATCAGCCTTTCAGAGATTACCCTGCAATAATGATCCTGATAAATGAAGCCCAATATAACTATTCTGCCATGTGAATGTCCAGCAAACAGATTATAATGAACCAGAGAGTAGACCCCCATAAGACAAAGATTTGCTTTGAATAATCATTTTTATAATCAATGTTCAAGCTTCTAGAGTATGGGTAATATAGTCCTGATGTTTTTAATCAACTTACTTTGAAGTATTTTCTTATAACAGCCCAATAGTGGACAAAAAGCAAAGTAGTATAGATTTAAATTTCAAGTTTTTGAAAAAAACTATTCATAATGTTTTATTATTTGAACTTTATTCTCAAGACCTACAAGTTACAAATATTATTAAATGGGAATTGAATTGAGGTTCAACGCTCTATTCAACTATCATAATTAACCTTTTGAATACTTTTATTATCTTTAACTATTTGTACAAAGGAGTTGCCATTCACTGAAACAGTTTATGAATACAATTCATCTTGATTAATGTCACTCCATTCAACATTCTCTTCCACCACTCCCAATCAACAAAGTCCATACTTATCTCAACATTATGTTATGTATGGAATTACCTGCCATTTAACAAAACATTTTCTGTATACAGTACACCTGGAATTGTGTTACCACTTCAACATCTTCACCCCCATTTCATACTATCCATTATTTTGTTTATTTCATTTCTGGGAAGTATGCAATAGATTCTTGCCTGTGCTTATCCATTTCAATTTCCTACCCCTCTCACCTTGCCCCCCACTGTTCTCTCTTGTAGTCCGCATTTACTGGTATTTATTTTGTTGGGTTTTGACTTAATCTTTGAAGAGAACTATACTATTTACACTTTCCATGGACTCTGACACTTCAGATAATTCATTTACCTCCTTGGATATCATCCAGTATGTTTAACTTTACATTTATGTGCACCTTCTGTCTACCAAACATAAGGAAAGTCATAAAACCTAACTTTCTCTGGGTCCAGTTAATTTCACTTAATATGATTATTTCTAAGTTTTTCATTTTCCTTAAGATGGGGCAGTAGGGTCTGGGAAGGTGGCTCAGTGGTAGAGCGCTTGCCTTGCATGCATGAGGCCCTGGGTTCGATTTCTCAGCACCACATAAGCAAAAAGAAAAAAAGCCGGAAGTGGCACTCTGGCTCAAGTGGTAGAGCGCTAGCCTTGAGCTGAAGATCTGAGGGACAGTGCCCAAGCCCTAGAGCTCAGGTCCCACGACTGGACCCCCTCCACCCCCCAAAAACGAATGGTGCAATATGATTCTTTCTGATTGATTAATAAAATTTGATTATGTATGTATATATACATACATATTTGTAAATAGGGATCAATGAAATTATATATATATATATATATATATATATATATAATTCATATACAGACACGCACACAATTCTTGATCCCTTTTTGCAGTGAGAGGCATCTAGGCTGATTCCATTAGTTGGCTACAGAAAATAATGCAACAATGAACATGATTGTGCTGGCAGCTTCAGTGTGGCCTTGTTTCTGCTCTATTGGATAAATGCCCATAAGTGGAATTGCTGGATCATAGGTAGCTTTCTATTCAGTTTTGTGAGAAACCTCCATAATGTTTTCCAAAGTCGTTGAACAAGATTACATTTCCACCAACAATGTAATAGAGTTTCCTTTGGACCACATCCCTATTAGTAAATGTGATTGTTCTTTTTTTTCATAATGACATTGTAACAGGGGTGAGAAGAATCTCGGTGTTGTTTGGATTTGCATTTCTTTCATGGAGAAAGATATGTCTATTTGTCATTGTTACTTTTCTTCTAAGAAGTTCTCTTTAAGTCATTATCCAATATATTAATAGGGCTCTTGTTGATTTGAGCATTTATTTGATCTCTAAATATGGGTTAGTTATGTAAACCCTGGTCTAATGCTTAGTTAGTAAATATCTCCTTCCATTCTATTCTCTTTCTATATATCCTGCTAATTTTTTCCTTTGCCATGAAGAAACTCTTAAGTATGATGCAACTCTATTCACCCAGAAAAAGTGATATTACACCATTCATAAGGAAATGGAAAGATTTGGAACAAACCTATATTAAGTGAAGAATGTCAGACTCAAAGCAATATAGGTTGCCCGATTTCCCTCATTTGTTGTATTAGAATGTGCCTCTAATTCTACAACTTAACACACTTGGATGGTAAAAGAGAAAACATTACATTTGGACATGATAAATTACATGGGATTCTAAACATTTATACAGTGAGATCAAAGGAGGATGCCCTTTGGAGAGGATCACAAAGGATCAATAGCTATATGAATATTATCATATAAAATAATGTTCATCAAATTGATCTCCAAGAAATGATAATGAGAGTTTTTTTTATTATTTTGCTTTTTCCATCTGAATTCGGATGCTGTTATTTCGTTTTAATTTCAGCATCTTTGGTTTATATATAAGTTTGGAAAGGGCAAGGGAAACACAGAAATGGTGGGACAAAGTGTAAACAAATGTAGCAGTGCCACTCAATAGACACTACCTTGTAAATGAACTATACAACTTAGAGGGGAGGGGGGTTGAAATGGAAAAACTGGGACAACATGTGGGAAGAGGTGACATTGTTGAAAAAGAAATGTGCTCATTATCTGACTTATGTAATTGGATCCCTTCTGTATATCATCTTTACAAACTAAAAATGGACCTCATTAACAGGCCAGATTAGTTATATTAATATTAGATAAGATTGGCTTTAAATTAAAATTTGTATAAAGGTAAAAAGAGACTAAAAAGGACATTAAATGTTGATGAAGGAAACTCTCCATCAGAGGGATATAACAATGCTAAATATCAATGCCCTGAATCCTAGATCTCTCAAATTCATCAGACAAATACTACTTGCCCTAAAAATATGCATACATCCAAACACATTGTTGGTTGCTTGAACACATCATTCTTATCTCTGGATGGGCCATCCAGGTCAAAATCTAGCAAAAAATCAAAACCAAATACTTGTTTTGGCAAGCTATACCTAACAGCTCATGGAACGTTCTCCAAAATAGATCATATCTTAGATCAGAAAGAAAATCTGTAAAAATTCAAAAATAAAAATGAAATTACTCCCTATATCCTGTTAGACGACAATGGGACCAAATTAGATCTCATCATCAAAAGGCGTCACAAAAAATTCTGAAACTCACAGAGACTAAGTAACACATTTCCAAATCATCAGTGAGTCACTGAAGACATATGGAGGGAAGTTCCAACGTTTATGGAATTCAGTGGAAGTGAACAGACAAAATACTACCTCCTATGGGACACAAGAACACAGGCAATACTCAGGAAAATTTATAGATTTGAGTATGTACATCAACAAATTAGAACAATCTTAAATCAGCACTAATAATGCACCACTAGGTCCTTGAAAAACAGGAACAAGCCAATTCAAAAACTGGTAGATAGAAATTATACAAATTAGATAAAGAAATAAATGAATCAGTCTCAAAAAACATACAATCATAATTGACTTTTATATACCAGTAGCTCAAAAATTCGCCCAATGAATGTAAATGTATCTATTTTCAGAGATAGACTCAACCAGCTCAAACCAGTGAACAAAACATACTTGTAAGATTCTAAGAAACGATATTTTGTTTGCCTTTTTAAAATAAATTTACCCTGTTATTAAGTTGATTTATAGAGTTATTACAATTACATGAGTCAAGTAATGTGTACATTTCCTTTTATGAAATGTCTTCAGTTCCCTCATATTTTCCCATTCCCTCACTTCTTTCCCCACCCATGGGTTAAATAGTTCACTTTCATCAATGTTCAAGGAACTTCACTGCTTCATTTTTTTCCCCCTTTCCCTAAAGCTTTGTGCCCACCCCCACCTTCCTGAAGACATAGAATGAATATACCATGCATAAGGTAAATAAGACAGAATCATCACAAACTATAAATAACAACAACATACAGTAAACAAAAAACGGACTCTTCTGTTTCCATACCTCATAATTTGTTTCATGATGTTTATCATGTTATATAAATGTAATTGTTTTTATAATAAAGTCAATTCAGGGATTAAAGTGTGATAAAATTATAATTTTATTTATATTTAGTAATGCTTTTATTTTACATTAATGTTGTAAGTAACACAATTCAAATCCTAGTGAAATTTGAAGGTTCAGGTATAAAGTTAAATACTCAGAAGTTCTAATAGTTCCATTTTGGCAACCAAACTGAAAAACAGGCATGTTTTATCCTCAGGAATGTCATTATTTCATATGCAAAAAGTAATTTTACCTACATTTTCTCTTATATGATAACATATTTTCTGCTAATCAGAGAGATACAAAAAGATTTTTAATTATGATATGAAAAATGCATCGACATGAGTGAATGAAATCAGGGAGTAGATGGCTCAGAGCGGGGTGGTTCTGTTAAATATTCTCATTATTTTGAATGATCTGGTGTTTCTCTATGTGTGGAATTATTAATGTATTTTATGTCTGGACAAGAAAGTTTGATTAATAGATCATTGTCTGATCCCCAATGTCTGGAACCTAACCTGAGTCAGAGTGGTAAGTATGTGTGTGTGTGTGTGAGAGAGAGAGAGAGAGAGAGAGAGTGTGGGTGTGTGTATGTGTGTGGGTGTGTGTGTCTGTCTGTCTGCCTGCAAGTCTGGATTTAGAAGGAAATATCTTATTTCCCTGAGGGTATATACTTAATTCTATACTCCATTAGTGACAGCAAATAAAGTTAATTAACTTTTTGTACCATATATTTATGATTGCATGAACAAACTAAAAATTATGTTTGGGGTATGAGTTTTGTAAAAGGTCAGCTGAAAGTATAAACATTTGGAATCTTGAGAAAGATATCAATGGCAATCATTTCAGTGTAGATAAATTTTGACAACACTTGCAGTGATAGATAATCTGATATCAAAATTCAATATTTATTGATTTCCATAGCTACACTATTCTATAAATTTGTAGGAAAACAAGTAAAATTATGGAATCATAAAAGTAATGTGATTATTTATTGCAAACTGTTTTACAGTTAGGCCCTGATTGTAAGCGCTAGGATCAACAGAAATAAAAACACAATATACAACATGGAGTTAGATATTTTATAATGAAGCACATTTTAATATACTCCACATTGTTAGAAAGACTAGAACTTTGGGTTAGTTTGATAACATACCATAATAAGTGATATTGTCCACTTATTAAGCAGAAAGGCTTACTCAGATGTACAAGATTGAATGTTTCGGTGTATGTTCAGCTGGTTTTATTGCTTTGGGGGCCAGTGACAAGACAATGTCAAGGAGGGGAGTATGTCAAAGAGAAATGTTTTTTACCTAGAATGATTAAAAGATAGAAGAAGAAAGAAGATGAGAGTCTATTTTCTCATGAGTTTCACTCTGAATAACTTAATCTACAGAAGAACTATTCAGGTATGCTCCACAGTCTGGGAGGAATTGGAATGTCATTTTTCTTTAACACATAGGTCTTTCTGGGGTATTCTAAATTCAAATGGCAACATCTTCATCAATGATAATAACTTGTATAGGAGTGGAAGCCAATAGATATTTCTGTAAATTCTAATCAGATCTCAGCAGACTAAATATTTTAGGGAATTCCTATTAAAAATTTTTCTTTCAGACTGACTGTGTCTTCATAATGTGTATCTGTGTGTTTATATGTGTGTGTTTGAATATACTAATAAAACAATGTGGCAGATAAAAGTATTAGTATGGCCTTTTGTTTTTCTTCTCATACTATGAAAGCCTTTCACAATTCCCAATCAAATCCCATCCAAGATTCAAACATTAATGCTGTCCCAAAATTTCTTTATGCTAACCTAAGTACATCCATCTCATTTCAGATGGCCATGGTATAGGAAAATTTTAAGTCTTCCAATTACGTTGTCACCAAGGAAACAACGTACAATAATTCTTTTAAAAATACTTAGTATGTAGAACATGTTAGCCAGAAAATTGAAGGAGTATACATTATAGAACTAAATTTAAATATTAATCACATAAATGGATATTCTTTATCCCCAACTCAGAGCCTTTTTAAACTACATAATTGCTCAACTCATCTCAGTCCTTGCTGTAAACAAACCAGATGTGGTGAACAAATTAACATGTATACCATTGTTACATGCTGCTGTTCTAAAACATGGAAGTGAAAGACCATTTAATGCCTGTGAAGAGCTGATTCTAGGGATTATGGAAATTGATTACTTTGCACCATAAATAGAAAAATCCACAGATGTTTCAAGTTGTGTTTTGTTGTTAGCATTTGTAAGATATATTTTGGAAAGAACAATGAATGAAAGCAGGCTATTTTGTAAAACTTTGCTGGCTGACACATTTACTGAAATGTTTCAAATGAGAAAACAGACAATAGGGTGGGTAAGATGTGGTATGCAGCTTTAAATACAGACAAGCAAAACAAATAATGGGAATTTTTTTTTCCTTAACAAATGCTTTCTGGTTATATTGTGCTATACACTATAATGATGAAATAATCATTTCTTTGGAAAAGTAAGGAGAAAACACTGTCACCTGTTGAATTTCTTTTTAAAGCGAATGTTAAATGTCAAGGTCAAAGAAATTTAAATGCCTTAATAAAATATTATCAAGTATTACTTTCATTTTTGATAAAAAGTTAAAACAAACTGACAGACTGTTCGTCCATTAAGATTTATAAGTTTCCTGCTATATATTTCCTATTGTTCCTCTTTTTTGGTAGGTGATATATATATATATATATATATATATATATATATATATATTTTTTTTTTTTTTTTTTTTTTGGAATGGCAACCTGCTCTTAACCATTACCCACAAAATTTTTGCTGTCATAGAATCAGAGAGTTTTTTTTTTGTTGTTGTTTTGTTTTGTTTATTTGGTCATTCATGGGGCTTGAACTCTGGGCCTCGGCACTGGTCCTACACTCTTCAGCTCAAGGTGAGTGCTCTACCACTTGAGACAAAGTGCCAATTCTGGTTTTCTAGTGGCTTATTGGAGATAAGAGTCTAATCGACTTTTCTGCCTGGGCTGTCTTTGAACTGAGGTTCTCATATCTCTGCCTCCTGAGTAGCTAGGATTACAAGCATGAGCCACCAGTGCTCAGAGAGTTTTATTTTATTAAATTAAGACAATAGTAGGCTCATTTTATGCCAACACAAAATATAAACACCAATGACATTTTTCCCTAAAAAAAACACATAAAAAATCATGAGATTCGGGGGAAGATGGCAGAGGAGAAGCTGAAGGCTAATCAAGCTCTCCCATAGAAAGCATTTAAGTATTCCAGTGAACAGTCTTCGGCTACAGAGACACACCAAGTATTTCATTTCAATACAGAGAGTTTGGACAGAGAAGGAAAATCCAAGAAAGGAAACAAATCTGAACACATGCAGCTAGCCATGGCTGCAGTGGCAGAGTTGGTAGCAGAGACAGTCTTGGCAGCCATAACTACAGAGGGAATAGCGGACAAAGGCACCAGATGTGGCTGGCAAGTGGATTCTACCCAACACAAGCAAGAACTGATAAGGAGCAGATATCTTCATCCTGCAGATCACAGACCAGAAACTGCCCAGGAACAATACTCTAGCATGAGTAGAACCCTCATCTCCTCATTCCTTCTCAGGGAGCAGAGGAGGGAAGGCTGCATGTTCCCTACCACTGGAGATCTCTGTCTTTGATACTAACAAAGGCCAGGCTGAGCAACTAGCTCCAACACAGGCCTTGGAAGAAAACAAAAGAGTCATTTAGCATGTCACAGGAACCTTACCTGACCTCCCAGGTTCAGCTCCACCCATGGGAAAGTCAACTAGCCCAGACAGAGAAAAATCTGCCCCCTGAGGAATGACTTTCATCACTGGGTAAACAGAGCCAGAGGCTGCCCCTCCCTACAGCAGCCTAGACAACAATTAAAACTCAGTAAACATAAACCCTGAGAATGGCTCCAAGCTGGGCTCTCTGAGAGTCTCAGGAGCTAGCCCAACAAGGAAAAGCTACTGATTGCTGAAAGGCCTCAACTCTACCCATAACCTAGTCTTATCACAGCGTCTCCAATCTAGAGGAAACTCCCATCTCCCTCTTTTGGGATACTCAAAGCAAATCTACCTCCCACTGAACTAGCCTGGGAGGAGGATCACAAAACAATGGGTTAGGCAAAGCATTTTTCTGCCTGTTCAAACAAACTGACTTAAGAAAACAATCAAGCCACAGGAAAACCAAACACCACAAGCAGACCAGAGACTCCACCAAGAGACTGGTAATGGACACGGGAGATACACAATCGTACCATTGCCCCCATCCCCCCACCAAAAAAAAAATCAAAGAACTCTTTTTTTTAATTTAATTTTATTTTTTATAGTGAGAATACAGTACAGAGGAGTTACAATTACATGGGCAAGATAACGAGTATATTTCTTATCAAGCATTGTTGCCTACTTGTTTCCCCTTCCCATCCCTTCCCATACTTCTCCCCTCCCTTCACCTATCCTCCCCTACCCCCCACCAAAGGTGTTAAGTTCGTTTTTCGACATAATGAATTGTACATCTCATTGTTGCAATCAAAGAACTCTTATTTGAACCTTTTAAAAAAAATTTTAATTTTTAAAATTGTTTTCTATTAATTTTATTTTCCTCCCATAATTTTTATTTTAGGTGTATACGTGTGAGTGTGTGTGTGTGTGTGTGTGTGTGTGTGTGTGTGTGTGTGTGTGTGTGCATGTGTGTGTGTGTGTGTGTGTGTGTGTGTGTGTTTTTATCTCTTCTGAACTTTTGGTCTTTTGAAGTATTCTTTTCATTTTTTTCTGATTCGGTACAGGATGATAGATAAGCATCTAGCTTTAGTTTTCTATGAGTGATTAAAAAGTTTTGCCAGCATTTTACTGAAGAGGCTGTCTTTCTTCCATTCTATTTTTTATCTCCTTTATCAAAGATTAGGTGCCTATTGGTCTGTAGGCTCATTTCTGGGTTTTCAATTCTATTCCATTGGTCCTGAGTTCTGTTCTTGTGCCAGTGCCAAGCTGTTTTGTTTGCTAATGCTTTGTAGTAGAGTTTGAAATTTGATATTGATATTACTCCAGCACTGTTTTTTCTGTTAAGGATTGTTTATGCTATTCATTGCCTTTTATCCTTCCATATGACTTTTTGGATTGCCTCTTCTATTTCCTTGAAGAATGAGATTGAAATATTGATTGGTATTTCATTGAATTTGTAGATAGCCTTGGGAAGTTTTGCCATTTTCACGATGTTAATTCTTCCAATCCAGGATCAAGGGAGTTTTTTCACTTTCTAAGTTCTGTTTTTATTTCCTTTTTCAGGTTTTTAAAGTTTTCATCATGGAGATCCTTTACTTCTTTGGTTAAGTTAATTCATTGCTATTCTATTTTTTGTGGGGTTATTAAGAATGGAGTTGCTTTTCTGATTTCAGCCACTCTTTTCTCATTGTTGGCGTACAGAAAAGCCATTGATTTTTGAGGGTTAATTTTATACCCTGATACATTGCCATAGTTTTGAATCAGCATGAGTAATTTGGGAGTGGAGTCCATGGGATTCTTTAAATACAAGATCATGTCATCTGCAAAGAGAGAGAGTTTTACTTCATCTTCCACTGTTTGGATCCCTTTTATGTTTTCATCTTTTCTTATTGCTGTAGCTAGGCATGCTAAAAGTAAATTGAAGAGAAGTGGAGAGAGTGGACGTCCTTGTCTCGTTTCGGAGTTATGAGGAAATGTCTTTACTTTTTGACAATTTAGTATAATTCTGGCTGCAGGTTTGTCATATACAGCCTTTATTTTATTGAGGAATATTCCCTGGATTCCTAGTTTATGCAGAAACTTCATCATAAAATGGTGTTAATTAATTGATTTGCGTATATTGAACCAGCTTTGCTTCCCTGAACTGAATCTTGTTTGATCATGGTATGTAATTTTTTGGATGAATTGTTGAATTGTTTGGCGAAAATTTTGTTGAGAAGTTTGGCATCAATGTTCATCAAAGTAATGGGTGTGTAATTCTCTTTCTTTGATGAGTTCCTACCTGGTTTTGGCATGAGGGTTATGATGGCTTCATAGAACTAGTTTGGTAGTGAACTTTCTCTTTCAGTTTCATTGAAGAGTTGGAGGAGTATTGGTATGAGCTCTGCTTTGAAAACCTTGTAGAATTCTGCTGTAAATCAATGTGGTTCTGGGCTTTTCTAAGAACAGAGGTCTCTTACTGCTTTTTCTATTTCAATGCTTGATATGGGCCTGTTAAGATGGTTTAACTCGTTTGCTCCTTTTCAGTTGTTGCTGGTGTTGAGTAGAATCTGCTCACCCACTGTGTCTGGTGCCTTTGTCCTGGACCCCCTCTGTTGTATGTATGGCAGAGTGACTATGGCCGCCACCAAAGCTGCCTCAGCCATGGCTACAGCAACTGCTCAGATCTGTCTCCTTCCCTGGATTTTCCCTCTCTAGCCAAACTCTGTAATGTGATGGCACACAGTGTGATACTCTAGCCTAGTACTGTTCGCTGGAACACTAAAACTGCTTTCTGTGAGAGAGATTGTTTAGCCTCCAGGTTCTCCTCCACCATTCTCCTCACTTCTCATAAACATTTTCTTATTACAAGATTATTCTAGATTAGCTATATTATGATTGATAATGACCAAGATTGACAGAAAGGTGAAGGAAAATTGTCTACACTTCCATGAGGTTCTGACTTGTGTTTCAAATGTTATAAAAGCTCTCCATGAGAAATCTAGCAGCTGCATTTCTATATAGTCTTTGCTTGCTTACAATTTCTGATAATGTTTCAATTGAAGTACTTCTCCTTAGAGTCCCATAAGATTCAATGATGTTGTATTATATCTTTGTTACATCGTGAAGATAGCTCTTGGTGATTAAATTTGTGCTTTTCAAATTAGCTCTCGCAATTCCGTCCACAAAATGCAGACAAAAATTATCTGAAATAAATTTGTATCTGTTGATAGTGAATATATTTTATTTTCCAATATAACATAGAATATAGTAAAAATTTTCACAGAAATTACACTGCACTAGGTTGTGGGCAGATTCTAATGAAAATAATATACTGTGTTTATGTAGAGAATTTGAGCATCCAAAATTTTAGTATGCCTGTGGTCCTAAAACTAATACTTTACTTATATTGAGTGAAAAATACAACTTGCTATATGTACAGTTTTCCTAGTATGTTTTTAATATATATTTTATTGTAAAGATACTGTACAGAGGGGTTACAGTTGCATAAGTAAGGTAATGAGTACATTTCTTATTGAGCATTGTTACCACCTCCTTTGTATTCCCCTACTATTCCTTACCTTCACACATCCACAACACATCCGTCCACCTCCCTCTAATAGTATCTTGCAAATCTCATTGTTACAATGGGACAACCTGTATCCTTTCCTTGTGTCTTAAATGAAGAAATGCTGGCTTGTTTCATGCTGATTCTACTTGTGTAGACACACTTAAAAACACTTTCCAAGTCCAAAATCACATAAATGAAATGCACATCATCTTTTGTCAGTTGATATAATTGTGTTCTACACATTTATTGACAGGTTACAAATTATTCTTAAATTTTAATACATAAAAAAACTTTCTTTTTTTCTTATTTTAGTGGCTAGGACATCAGCACGACCTCAGTCAGCATTTCTCACTTTAGACTTTTCATATGGGTTAGTTAAATTTTGACCTGTGTTCCCGTCTTCTGGGGAGTCACTCATCTGCTTAGGAATTGATGCTGGCTGTTGGAAAAGAGCCCAAGGAAGGATGCCATTTAAAGCCTTATAACTTTATTCTTAATAATCCTACTACTTTGGCTGCTGAGAGTGTCTACAAGAGCAAGCATTCCATGGGGAGCAGGGAGACACCATATGACCTATACTTATTTAGATTTCCGAGTGACTTGCTATCACTTGTACTGCATTTTTTCAAGTCGAATCTCTCTAAACCTACCAGTTGTAAGAGATAAGAGGAGTGGTAAAAGAACTCTTAGAGACAAATATATCTTCAACACATTTGTTACCAAGCATTCTGTCAAAGGCATATTCAACAACTAGTGAAACTTTTGTTGGCTATATCTATGTGTCTTTCTCCATTTGTGTATGTGTACATGTGTGTACATATGTATGTATTTGTGTGTATAGTAACATTCATGTGTACATATATGGGCCTATATATGCATATGTAAATAAATATACATATATAAATATATGTGCATATAAATATATATCAGGTGTTCAGTGATTTAATCTACAGTTCCCAGCACATTGTGCTTATCACAAAGTGTACATCATAAACTGCTCTTAAGGATCTGTGCTATATGAGGGATATCCTTTGTACTTACTTCCCCCATTACTTTGTTTTTCATCCCTGTGAACAACTTCAGCCTACTTTCCATAGGATAGCTTTGTTTTTGTTACTTACTGATAATAAAAGTAAAAGGTTGCTTGTAAAGAAAAAGAACTTTTAGGTCCCAAGCTAAAAGTATCTTATCAGTCTCAATGATTCATATGAGATAAAATTTATAATAGTACTTAAAGTGAAAAGGAATTCCTAGATCTGTTGTTTTGCCATTTAGAGTGGCAAAGAATAATTTCACGTCACTGTTATAACTCTTAAAGAATGCAAGGGTAAGGGATGGTCCCTATCCCCACAAAACCAGTGGATCCTGACGGATAATAGTAGACCAGCAGAAAATCTAAGTAGCAGACATAGAGCATGAAAGAGAAAGAGCAGAAATGAGAGAGTGCAAGAGAGGGAAAAATATCATAATACTTAAAGTGCGTAACAGATAAACGAGTTGTATGAGAATATTCATACTGCTATATTGAGACTCTACATGTACATTTGAAGGTAGTTGATGTATGATAACTCATCAACATAAAATATAAAGTGATTTTGATAAAAAATAAAAATGACTCAGAAGAAATTATAAATGCAAAAACAGTCTTCACAGAAGCAAACTCTCAGAAATATTTCTTGACTTTGAAAAGGATAAATTGGCTGCAGTTAGTATAAATTTAGAAGTATGACAATTCACAAAAAGATAAAAATATGTTTACATATTTCATTATATAACCCAAAGGAGAAAGCAAATATTGTTCACATGATTTTTTAAATCACAGCTTCTCAGGTGCTGGGAAGGTGGCTCAGTGGTAGAGTGCTTGACTTGCATGAATGAGGTCCTGAATTTCATTCCTTAGCACGACATAAGCAGAAAAAATGAAAGTGGTGCTGTGGCTCAAGTGGTAACACTAGCCGTGAGCTGAAGAACTGAGGGACAGTACCCAAGACCCAGAGTTCAATCCCCACAACCAACAAAAACAAAGCAAACAAAAACAAAAACAAAACAAAACACAGTTTCTCAATTTTGTGGCCTCAATTCTGTAATACCACTACTTCAGCCTAGGGTTAAGATTTTAGGTGTGGACATTTATCAACACTACTGATTCAGACTCTACTTGATAAAAATTTTAATCAATATTTTGTTTTTAGTTTTGCTCTTTGTAAATTCACATGCACCTATGAAAAATTGTGTGGCCATCCCAATAATATTCTCAAAGTACCTCTTAATGACGACTCACAAAATGTTTTATTATATTACAAGGAAAAAATGCTATGAAGAAAAAAATAATTAAATATTAATGATTACTAAAATAAAAAACAAAATAATTACCAGGGTTTTCAGTATTTGAAGTGTACATAGTAGATTTTACTATTTTCTCATATTCCTGTACATGTAAAATTGGATAAAGCTATGAGTAGCCTTTAAATTTACCCACTAAGATTACTATTTATAGTTCATCTCATCATTTATATGTGGCTTATATAATTATTTGTTCATCATTAACATACAACGTAAGGGAGCCCTAAAGATTTAACAGAAACTGTGTACTTTAAATCTTAACTCTTCACTCTGCTTCTTTAAACAGTCTTTGCAACTTCTCATTAGTAAAGTTTCTATAAACTCTGAAATGAACATACTTACTCGTACATGCTACTAGAAATATTATATACTTTATCAAAAAATTTTATGACCTGCTAAACAGTCTTAATTTTATCATATATAAGCAAATCCCAAAAATAAACATATTTAAATCATTAAAACTTTTAACAAACCTTAACATTTGCTGCAATGATCACTATGACAGGTGCCTTGTGTAGAATAATTGAATTCCTCTTCCTACACATCTCATGAACAACAAATACCTGGAATTATTTTGTTTTTGCCATGTCAATCTTGACTTTACTCTTAAATGTGTGCTTATGTAAGAAATAAATGGTTCAAAATTTCACAATTCTTTTGAACTTACTTTTTGTTTTATTGTCTAGTTTAAGAAAATCAATTACACTTTATATATACAATAATGTTCTGTGCTCAATTTGGCTGCACATACACTAAAATTGGAACATACAGAGAAGATTAACATGGTCCCTGCAAAAGGATGACACGCAAATTAGTGAATCGTTCCATACTTTTACAACAACAGATGCTGGAAGGGATGTGGCCAGAAGGGAAGCCTACTGCATTCTTGGTGGGAGTGTAAACTTGTTCATCCACTTTGGAAAGAGTTTGCAGGTTCCTCAAAAGACTCCACATAGAGCTCCCGTATTACACAGCAATCCCACTTTTAGGCATTCCCCTAAATGATCAGAAACAAGTCCATACTAAAACTACCACCACAACAAGGTTTATTGTAGCATTATTTGCCATAGCTAAGATATGAAACCAACTCTGATGCCCCTCAGTAGAAGAATGATCAAGAAAACATTCTGTGTGTGTGTGTGTGTGTGTGTGTGTGTGTGTGTGTGTGTATGAGAATGTACACTTACACAACCACTTTGGAAATCAGTCTGGTGAGTCCTCAGAAAGCTAAATATTGACCTTCCTTATGGCCCATTCATACCACTTCTAGGCATCTATTCTGAACAACAGGTACTAATATTCAAGGACACATGCACCTCCATGCTTATTGCAGCAATGTTCACAATAGCCAGGATATTCAAAAAAACCATATGTACCACCAGAGATGAGTAGATCCAAAAACTGTGGTAACTATACACAATGGAATATTTTCCATCCATTAGAAAGAACAAAATAATGGCATTATTAAGGAAATCAATCAAGCTACAGGAAATCATGTTGAGCGAGGTAAGCCAAAAGCAAAGAGACGAACGGCACATGGTCTCCATGATAAGTGGATGTTAAATCCAAAATGTAAGGTGATATGAAAAAATTAACAACACTTAAGAAACCAAGAACATCCACTCATCTGGTCGAATCACTACTAAATAACCCCATTTTGCTGATCATATGTGCACACTGAAGGGAAACCAGAGGATGACACAAGACTAGAGAGAATCAGGGAAAAACATACAATAGTGGGATCCATCAGCTGCACTGGACATTGACCAAAATAAACTAAGCAACTCCATGTCACTGAAGGGAGGGAGGGAACAAGTGGGAAAGAGGGAATAGCTGACGCTATACAAAACAAAAAATATACATATTTCAAAACAAAAGAAGTATATATATATATATATATGTATATATATATATGAAATAACTCTATTGCAAAGCTCATAGAACTCATAAATGTTGTAGACTATGATAGACAATTGGCTCCATCAAAGTTAGAATGTGTTTGTGACTTTAACTAAGCATCACTATCCAACAATATTGTGAAATTTGGGAACTTATGTAACCATGTAATCACAATAAAAACATTTGAAAAAATGATGTAGGTGGAAAACTAAGTTGCTCTAAAAAACAAAAAAGGAAAATGTTCTGTGTGTATATGTGTGTACAAACACACACTCACATATATACTATATATATATATGTATATATATATGTCTATATATTAATTCTATGCCTCCATCAGAAAGAATGACATCGCCCAATTTGTTAGGAAATGGAAAGTCTTGGAAAAAATTATATTAACTGATGTAAGCCAAGTCCAAAGAAACATAGGTCCCATGGTATCCCTTATTTGCAATAAATAGTATATGTCTGGGATAAGCAGAAATGTTGAAAAACTTTGTGTATATGACTAAATAAGTTGATGTTAAGCTAAGTGACCCCCAAGATAGAGACACAATTTTTTTTCTTTCTTGCTGTTGTTTCTCACATATTTATAATGTACAACGTGATTTTTTTTTGTTTTTTATACGTTCCTCCCCAACAGTATAACCCTCGTTTTCACTTTATTTGATGTTGGTGCACCTGCATCTTGTATATACACTTCTCTAATTTGGGGAGGGAAAGGGAAAAAAACAACATGCTTAAATAGGAATACAGTTTGACCCATTGTATAACAATAGATGCACAAGACATTATTTTGAAAAACGAACTTTACAATTTAGGCTGGGGACATTGGGTGGGACTTGGGGTTGTGAGGAGTGTACTTGTGGAGGTGGAAGGGAAGGAATGGAGGGGGAAAAACAAAGGAGGAGGTAACAAAGCTTGACAGGAAATGTACTTATTACTTTGCTCATGTTACTGTAACCCCTTTGTACAGTATTTTTACAAAAATGTATAAAAATGTTTTGAGATGGAAGAGTTTATTTTGCCTATTTTACCCATATATTATCATTAACAAAGAAATTAATGCAAAACACTGATATGAAGATATTTTGAAAAAGTGAGTGTGTGTGAATTCCTGCGTGTTAGCATGCTCAGAGTTTGAAATCAGGGCCTCAAGATCTCGCTACGTCTTGCTCTCTAGATTGGTGAGCTACTATATAAGCTACATCTCCATTCCTGGCACTTTGCTAGTTCATTAAAATTTTTGAAAATAATCTCATGAATTTATTTTGCCCTGATTGGCTTCCAAATGTTATCCACAGATGTTAGCCTCTTGAGTAGGTATCTCGAGTAGTTAGGATTACAGGTGTGACAAACCAGCACAAGGCTTTCAGAATAATTTTAAAAGTAGAAGAAAATTTACTTCACAGAGGCCTGTTTTATCATCTCCTAGTTTTAAAGCATTTTGGAGTGATTTAATGTGAATTTTTTCATTCTTGAATTCTTAAAATACAGTAAGTGATGATATTTAAAAGATTTAGTACTTTGTAAAACCGATACTGGAACTATGGGACAGAAGAAATTTGCCTCTCTTTGGACCATAATTTATAAGCTTAGCTCTGTGCATAATAACCCAATGTCACAAACACAGTCTGTGTTGAAGACAAAATGTAACAGAAAACAATCACCATGGAAAATAATTGCTATGCTATTATTTCTTGGACAATATGTATATTGAATTGAGAGTACCAGAGAATGGAGAGAATTTATTTACCTTTTGTGTATTGCTGAAAGACTTTTGGAAATTTGACTCATTTCCTTCCTCACTGTGTGTCTTGGGCCATGCTCTTAGTGCCTTTAATTACAATTTTTCCAAACACTAAAATGGTAATAACATTAGCATTACAGCAAATATTATCTTAAGAATTAAGGGTCCTTAGGATGATGAACTCTTTTCTCATTCTTGTAGAGGCATTATCAGATGAGAGGAACTGTATTTTTGTTTGCTTACTTTCATTTATTCTTCAGTTTGAAATCTGAACTACTTAAAACCGAAAGAAACCAAAATTAGACAGGCAGGCTTTGGAAAGAGCAATCAATGTAAAATAAAAGAAATACATATAGCTATGTAAAAGGCCTAACTAAATTGTAATATAGTTTCAAGCATAAACAGAAAATGATTTAAGCAATATCGTTATTGAAAATGTTAAGAGTTGCTTAATTTTTTCCTTTTTACTACCTTGAATTAATTATTTTTGTATAGAGAGATTAAAAATGAGATTAACAAGATACTTGATTAAAAATGGACAAAAGTTTGAATAGACATGTTTTCCATAAACCCCTCTATATCACCAGTGGGTTTACACAGTTGTGTTTAATGCATTGTGAGCAGAAGTCATTAGAGAAATGTAATTCAAAATTACTATGATACTACTTTATAACTATTATAACTCTTATCAAAAAAAATCAAAGGAACCAGCTGTGGTGGTAAAGGTTCGTAATTCCAAGCATTTAAGAGGTTGGATTTCAGTCTTAAGCCAGTCTGGGGTACTGAAGATAGTAAAAATTTGCCCTTTATTACCTTTTAAATAAAAGGTAATAATGTTGGTGAGAGTGTGAGGAAAAGGAAATTTTCTACACTCTTGGTCAAAATACAGGTTAGTATTCTCCTTGTAGAAAGTAGTATGAAGTTTTTTAAAGAAATAATAGTTGAAATACCATCTGACCCACCAATCATGTGATTATTTCTCTCCGGGTAACTCGTAATATATCTGTAGTTCATTGTTATTCACATTATTCACAACAACAGCCAAGATATAAATCGAAGTTCAGTGTTCAACTACACTAATAAAGCAACTCTGGTACATGCACAAATATCTTTTTCTGTTTCATCCTTAAAAAAACAAGAGACTTCTCCCATTAGCCACAACTTGCGATGACCTGAAAGATGGATTCGAAATGAAGAAAAATGTTATGTTCTGATCTTTGTAAACACACACACACACACACACACACACACACACACACACACACACACACACACACAATCCTCAAACATTAAGACAGAATTTTTTTTTAAAAAAGTAAAGCAAAGTGGAACTTCTGGGGCATTTAGTTCAAAATGCATAAGATACTAGATATACATTATGACCAGGTATAGAGTTGTAGTGTACAACATGAGGATACAGGGGACAACATTGGCCTTATATAGGAATGAAGCTAAGTAAGGAGGAGTTGATCTTCCTAGTAGTGGTTACTCTTTTAGTTGTTCTTCCTTCAATAATGGATGAGATGAATGTAATTCTTTAAGTATACCTGCCTATTTTCAGAAATAATAACAAACAATATAGCAATAATGTTGCACACTCAACATAGAACAAAATGTCAAATTAAAATGCATGAGATTATCCTTGATGTAAACTAATTAATACAAATAAGGGAAACCATGGGACCTATGTTTCTTTAAGTCTGGCTTACTTCACTTAATATGATTTTTTCAAAGATCTTCCATTTCCTTACAAATGAGGTGGTCACATTCTTTGTGATGCAAGCATATTTTTCCACGTGTGTTTATCTGTAAGTGTGTACGTGTGTATGTGTGTGTGTGTCATTTTTGGTAAGTATTACTGTGTGCATAGTAGTATCTTTACTGTGGCCTTGTTTGTGGTCACCTGGTTATATGCCCAGAAGTGGGATTACTGGGTAATAGGGGAGCGTTATTGTGTACATCAAGGATAATCTTATTAGATGAGCAGAATAGCTCAATAGCTATGTACATATGATCGTATAAGGTGATTCCAAGTTAAATGAACTCCAAGACATGTTCTTTGTTGTTGTTGTTCTTAATGTACTATGTGATTACTTTTTATCCTTTTGTGTTTTCCCCACCTATGATTAATCCCCTGTAGTCACTGTATTGGATTTTGATACCCTGGGTATTTTCAATATGTTGATCTGAACCAGGGAAGGGAAAGGAAAAAAAAAAAACTAAATGGTGAGACAAAGGACAAAGGGGGAACCTATGCAACAGTAGTACTCAAAAGAAAATATTTTGTAAGTAAACTTGGGGAGGGCATTGGGAGTGAAGAGGGAGAAAAATAGGGGTAATTTAGAAAAGAAATAAATTAATTACCTTACTTATGTAACTATATCCTATCTGTATATTACCTTGACAATAAAATTTAAATAAAAATAAAATAAAATATATGAGAGCAGCAATACAGGAGATGGGAGTGGGGGAAATACTGTAGTATCATAGAGCAGAACAGCTGTGGAAAGCAGTAATTTTACATTAACATAGCAAGTAATAAAGTAGCATACAGATTTTCAGCTTCATGTCAATCATTAAAAAGGGAAAACAAAATGCACAATCAGCATACCAATAGAGATACAATAGAAAACTCAACAATTAAGATGAAGCAATGACTTGGACCAAGAATAACAAATGACACAATTAGGAAACAAATAACAAGCTGCTGGGCTGGGAAGGTGGCTCAGTGGTAGAGTGCTTGCCTTGCATGCCTGAGGCCCTGGGTTCGATTCCTCAACACCACATAAGCAAAAAGAAAAAAGCCAGAAGTAGTACTGTGTCTCAAGTTGTAGAGCACTAGCCTTGAGCTGAAATGATGAGGCACAGCACCCAGGCCCAGAGTTCAGGCCCCACGATCGGACCCAAAAAAAAAAAAAAATATCAAGCTGCTAAGTTTAAAAATGATCACCCTTAATTCTATTGACTTGCTTACATCACAATTTGTTAGAAGTATAATGCAAATCACAGTTTAATAGTATGTCATTTTAATAATAGTTTACTTATTATTGATTTCTTAATATTGAATGTTTAATATATAATTTTCATTTCAGTAGCTATAGAAAAGAAGAAAGTGAAAATAGTTTTAATAATATATTTAATGAATTGTAAAATTGAGAAGCATTAGAATTTAAACAAATAACATATCATTATTGCTTCATTTCTGTGAGTTAATGTAATAATTCAAAGTGTATTCTACACTTAGCACTCATCTTAGCATCAAATAATAAATTATTGCACATGACTCTTGGTATTAGTTGGAAGGGTTCATCACTGTGGTAAAATTCACACCACATAGTACACGAGGGTATGACCCCTCTCATATAGCTTAAATTGAGGAAATTTGATTTCTACATGCATGTTAAATTCTTGTCTAGGTGACATCTATAAAATTATTTACAATTATGTACATGAGGACTATTTCAGATAATACTTAAAAGTCAAATTCATTAATTAAATTTTATTATTTCATACCAAATAAATATTTACAGAGACTGAATTTTTGAGTAGATGATGGTGTATGTGTGCCAGAATATACGTGTTAAGGCTTATTTTATATTCATGACATTGTTTCTAGAGTTGGATTTATTTGTCCATTACGGGTTAAGTGTATTATATTGGATCTATGAAAGTAAACTGAATGTTTATTCCATTAATCCTTTGTCTAATCCCTATATAAATTATTCATCTGTTTGAAGTAATGAAAATAACAACAGATAAAAGCAAGATAAATCAGTCTGTAGTAGACAAGTATTTACACCGTTATTTTGAAAGTTGGTCCTGTTTTACACTACAGAATATTCTTGGGAATATGTGCTCCAGGCTGGCCACAACTGAAGAATATTATGGTTTGATCTATCATAAGAGAAGGAAGGAAGGGGAAGCTTCCTTCCAAAAGTCTGATCCCAGGAATGTGATCTATTTTATGGTGCCTAGTTGGAAATGAACATTTTTCACAGTCAACCTTGAAAAGCCATTTTGATAGACGACTTCTGTAAGTGGTTACAAAGCATTATTGATGGCTTTGCAAGGATGCCTGATTGCCTCATTTTGAGACAATTAAGAGGAATTTAGTCAGTTGTTCTTTGTATCTTTAGAAGAAAAAGCCATTGACTCTAGGCCAGGGGATCACAGGGGCCCAGAGAAACTACTATCTTGAATAGTAATCCTTGACATCTAAAACAACACACACACACACACACACACACACACACACACACACACACACACACACACACACACTCCATTAAGCACAGCCAGGCAGGGTTGCTATCACAGCCTAGATGAAATCAGGCAAAAAACAGAAGCTGAGAGTCATTTAGCTGATAACTAATATATTTTTTATGAGTAGACTCAAATGAGACTCCAAAGAGAGGATCAGAAAGACTGATCAGAGAGACTAAAATTGGTCACACAAAGATTGGAAACTATAATTCCTTGTAGAACAAATAAATCATAGAAAGCTTGTGTATGTAAGAACAAGACAGAAGACCAAATTCTAGAAATGCACATTTTCTTAGAAGTCAGCTTAATCAATTATCAGTGCAAATCTTTGAATTCTTAAATATTTGACCACATGTGGGAGAGGTTGAAAAGAAAGAAAATTTCATCACTCTATTAGGAAGTCCAATATCACATTAGGAAGTAATCAAGCACAGATTTGTAATAAAAAGAGAAAACAATTATTCCAAATGAGGGTTTCATTTCTTTTGAAGTAAAAGTTCTTAAATTAGCTGCTAGCAATTATCATACAATTGATCCAGTCCCCCAGATGAGTTGATAATTGACTGCAGTATTCCCACATGAAGGAAAAGAGAAAATTTACAAATGTCTGATGAAATGAGGTGAAGATGAAGTGTTCTAATAGTAATATCTGAGGTTTAGACACTGGTGAAGAGGTGGATTTTCTTTTCTAAAAAGCCCCCATTTTTACCTGGTGCAGTTGCTCACAGCTGTAATCCTAGCTACTTAGGAAACTGACTACGGTTCAAAGCCAGCGTGGTCAAGAAAGACCCTGAGACTCTTATTTCCATTTAACCACCAGAAAACCAGAAGTGGCACTGTCGCTCAAAGTGGTAGAGCACTCAGCTTGAGTTGAAGAGTTCAGGGACAGTGCCCAAGCCCAGACTTCAAGCCCCTCAAACAACAACAACCAAAAATCTCCCCTTTATGGACTACCTTCATCTCTTCCTAAGATTCAACAAAGGAGCCATTTATCACCCATTACATTTAAGTCCTAATCTAGCTACTGCAAATAGATTGATTTGGTATCTTATATAAAACGGTTCATATTTGCGGAAACAAATACCAGGAGTGGTAACTTTTTTCCAGTCCTTGAACTCTGGGCCTGAGCCCTGAACATGGTTATGCTGATAGCTTTCATGTGAGCTTGTTTGTTATTTATTGGATTACTGCCCATGAGGGGAATTACTGGGTCTTAAGGGAGATCTATATTTACTCTTTTCAGTAAACTCCGTACTGCATTCCACAGTGGTTGAACATGTTTAATTTCCCACCAACAGTGTAATGGAGTTCCCAATTGGCTACATCCATGCCAGCATTTGCTATTGTTAGTTTTCTTAGTAATGGCCATTCTAACGGACAAGGTAGAATCTGTCTTGTTTACTTATAGATTTTTATGCATCTTCTAGCTACAACAAACGAATTAATCCATGAAACCTATATTGCTCTGATTCTGCATTCCTTTCTCTTTTCTCTTAATATAATTTTCCCAAACCTTTCATTTTTCTTACCACTGGTGAAAAGTAATCTTTCTGATGGGTGAATATAATTCCATTGTGAATGTGTGTGTGTGTGTGTGTGTGTGTGTGTGTGTGTGTGTGTGTAAGATGACTATAGGCCAATGAATTCATTTCTAAGCATGCTGTTTCATCTGTGTGTAAGATGACTATAGGCCAATGAATTCATTTCTAAGCATGCTGTTTCATCTGTAATTTTGTAATTCCATATTATAGTTGCATTGCTTTCTCTTCTACAGTGAAGAATATTGTTGGGATTTTGATGAGTATTGCATTGCCAATTGTTTAGGGGAAGTATTGCAGTTTTCAAAATGTTAATTCTTCCAACCAGAAATACTGAACGACTTTCTATTTCCTTGAATCTCCTTCAATTTCCCTTTTTATATTTTTTAAGTTTTCACATACAGGTCCTTCACAATTTTAGTTCAAGAATAATTCCTAGTTTTGTTGTTGTTGTTTTGTTTTGTTTAGATTTGATTTGATTTTGAGGCTAGTACATATGAGGTTGTTTTTGGATTTCAGCGTGGATCTTCCCATTGTTGGTAACAGAAAAACTACTGATTCTTGTAGTTTTTATATCCTGCGACAGTGCTGAAGGTTAGCATCACCTTTACTAACTTTAGGGAGGAATCTACAGGGTCCTTTAAATATAGGGTCATTCCATCTGTAAAAAGGGATAGTTTTACTTCTACCCTATTTTGATCTGCTTTATGTTTTTCTCTTGTCTATTGTACTTGCAAGAAAGTCCACTACAATATTGAAGAGTAGTAGAGAGTGGACATCCTTTTCTCATTCCTCATGTTAATGTCTTCATGTTTCCACCCTTAGGTAAATGCTAATTATCTCTGTCATATACATACTCAGTTTAATATTGAGGAATGTTCCATGCATTCCTAGGTTCTTAGACCTTTCAATCATAATGGGGTATTAGAGCTTGTTAA
This sequence comes from Dipodomys spectabilis, assembly GCF_019054845.1. Lineage (NCBI taxonomy): Eukaryota > Metazoa > Chordata > Mammalia > Rodentia > Heteromyidae > Dipodomys > Dipodomys spectabilis. The sequence continues at coordinate 42,406 of NW_024870915.1, forward strand.
AAGCTATTTCTACATCTCTATTGACTATCATGAGTTTCTTGTCCAGGTTCTGCTGATGGTTTGTATTATGTTTATTGACAAGAATATTGAATCAAATCGTATCCAAGATGAATCCTGTTTGATCATACCATATGATTTTTTATTAGTTGCTGAAATTGATTAGTGAGAATTTTATTAAGAAGTTCTGCATTAATTCTTATCAAAGAGTTTGGTTCATAGTTCTCTTTCTGTGGTGAGTCCCTATGTGATTTGAAGAGGAGTCTAATTCTAGCTTCTTAGAATGTGTTTGATAATGTGTCTCTCATAGATACTAGATGGACGCATCTTGGTTTTTGATACTACTATCTAATCTATGTCTTCTATTTGGAAATTTAAGTCCATTGATATTGAGAGTTCAGACAGAAATATCTGATAAGTTCTGTTATGTTATACACCTGTTGTTAGGAGCTGTGCCTCATCTACTCTTAACATATTTACCTTGTTCTCTGGTAGGGAGCATTTTATATAACCAGTTCCTCTTCTTCCTGATCTCCTCTATGTAGGATATATTTGATTATATTTTATCCTGATAATTTGATGGAAATACGTTATTTCAAGTTTTCTTTGTCATGAAATATGTTTATATATCCTTTAAATGTAAAGGAGAGTTTGGCTTGGGACTGTATTCATGATGCTAGTTGTTTACCTTTAATGTTTGTCATATATAATGCCAGGCTTTCCTTTTTACCATATCAGCTAAGAAATCTGTATTTATTCTGACTGTATATCCTTTACAAATAATCAATCTTTTCTCTACGGCATCTTTAAGAATCCTTTCCTCGATTTTTAATAATCCTCTAATGGATTATGATGTCATGGTGGATTGTTCAGTTCTAGAATTCTGTTTGGTTTCTACAGGCTTCTCTTCTCTGAATGAGCCTATCTCATGTTTGGCATGTTCTCTGCTAGAATTCTGCAATATGCTTCCCATCCATTTAGTTTCTTGCTCTTCTCCTTCTTGATACGTATCTCCCCGAAATATGATCTTCTAACTGAGTCTTGAAGTTCTGGCAAGATCATTTCTTATTTCTTGGATTTGTTCTAAATGATTATTTCCTCTTTCCTATTAGATCTATTCTGTCTTTGACCCTGAGATTATCTTCTATGTCATCAATTTGCTGTGGAGACGTTCTACTTTGTTTTTGATGTCCCTGTCTTCTAATTGGTTATATTTAGGGGTTATTAATTTTCAGAAGTGGCAGTTTGGTTATTCTCTTTCACTAATATACTCCCTCTATTTCCTTTTTGTTACTCCTTCCTCGTAAAATCTTGTTTTTTACATAAAATTATATCTTTATATATGCACATATAAACTCATTTGGAGGATTTAAGGTAAACTGTAACTTAATTAAAGATGTACAGAGGATTATCAGGATGAACAAAAACGAGTATTTTTTGTTAACTTCTGAATTGAACTATCATTATCATTATGGTTAGGGTTAGGATACCAGACAGAATTAGAATTAGGGTTAGAGAAATAGCAAATTTAGGTTCAACACAGGATGACCTATTGCAACAATAATACTCACAGCACATTGTACTGAAAATGAACTTTACAGCTTGGGGAGAGAAGAGTGATGGAGATGGGAGAGGGAAGGGATAGTTGGACAACAACAAAGAAGGGAGTAACAATGGTCAACAAGAAATGTACTCATTACCTTACACATTTAACTGTAATCCTTCTGTCAGCCTCATTACCTACTCAGGAAGCTGATTTCTGAGGACCGCAGTTCAAAGCCAGCCCAGGCAGGAAAGTCTGTGAGAATTTTATCTCCAATTAACTACCAGGAAACCAGAAAGTGGTGCTGTGGCTCAAGTGGTACAAGCGCACACCTTGAGCTAACGAACTCAGGGATTGTGCCCAGGCCCAGGGTTCAAGCCCCATGACCGACAAAAAAAAAAAAAAGAAAGAAGTGTGTTAAATATTAAGTAAAGCTGAACTTTTTTAGGTTCTAGGAAATCAGGAAAATCTGGGATATTGGAAGAACAGTGTATTTCGTAATATCAGGATTTGAGATCAATGATTATAATGATTCCTCTTATGGAACAAGATAGGTTCAGAGATAAGAGTGAGAAAATCTGTAGGGTTTAGGAAAACCTGCAATTTATTTCGAGGATTACAGTGAAATTTCAATTAGGATTGCACAAAACGAGCATTTTTCATAAATTTTAGAATTGGGATACGATTAGTGGCAAGGATATGGTTAGGATTCCAGCCATAGTTAGGGTTAGAGTGAAGGAGAAAAAAAAATGAGGGTCAAATTGAAGGTAAATTTTAATATAAGCCTGGTAAGAATTAGAATGAATGTGAACTAGAGTATTGCTATTAATATTAGAATCTACTTGCAATATTCAATATACCAGTTAAGATTAAGTTTAGAATTAGAAAATGACTAAGATATTGGAAAGAAATTGAAACCTATGTTTGGAAGGCTTATTTGAATCAAGTTAGGATGAATGAAAACTAGTGTAACACTAACTAGTTAGTGTTAGTATTAACATATAATTTGGATTAAAATCAGGGTCAGTATTTTGTTCTGATTATGATCAGTGTTATGAATAGGAAAGTTTTACTACAAAATTGAGTTTTCACTAACAAGTAGAAGCAAAAATGTGAGCGTGAATAATAACTAGAGCATTAACATTATATTTATTTCTCAGTGACCATTCTTGTAATGATTAATGAGGGTTTTCCAGCCAGGTATAGGTTGAGAGTTAGCGTTAAGTAAAGGACTAGATGATATGTAAATCTGAAATTGTTTTAGGATACAGTGGTTCAGGAAAAGGTAGGACTAATGGAAACTACAGTATTTTTCCTGGTAAGAGAATGTGAGGACAAGTAATATAATGGTTCATGTTAGGGAACAAGATCACTTCAGAAGTAGAGTCAGGAAATTTGTTGGAATTAGGGAAAATTGAAACTCATTTCCAGAGTGCAAACTGGAATATTCATTACAATTAATAAAAAACTAGAGTATTTTTAATGTTAATTTTAGACTATCAGTAGGTTAAAAATTAGGTTTCAGTTCCAGCTGGGCTTACTGTTAGCATTAGGGAAATGGGAAATTTAGGGTCAAACTGAAAGTAAACCTGTGACTAACAAGTCAAGATCGAATTAGGATGAATATGAAATAGGAAACTGCTAATAATATTAGGATTAGGGTATGATTAGTGTGAGGGTTAGCATGAATGTTGTGTTAGAAAAATGGCACGATGTTGAGTAAAACTAGAAACTATTTTAAGAAAGATGAGTTGAATCAAGGACAGGATGTATAAATTTAATGTACTTTTGTGGCTTTTAGAATCCAAAGGCAATTGGTTCTAGGGTTAGGGTTACTTTTCTAATTAATGAACTAATGAATTAAAGGCACAATTCTTTTTTTTTTAATGCGTATAAGGTTTATTATCCTTATTTATTTAGTATTATACATATAACACTTCATTTATTACATTATATCACCTAGATTATATTTGCATATGGATTATTTTTTTTTAATTTTATTTTATTTGTGACAATACTGTACAGAGGGGTTACAATTACATGGGCAGGATAATGCATACATTTCTTACCAAGCATTGCAGCCTCCTCCTTTGTTTACCCTTCACCTCCCTTCGCAGCCTCCCCTCTCCCCCCCACCCAATCCTTCCCCCTCTCCCCCCCACCGACATTGTAAAGCTCGTTTTTGACATGACAATTTGTACTTCTCATTGTTGCAACAGGTCCACCTGAATCCTTAAACGACTTGTTTTTCCCCATCTCCTCCACAAGTTATACTGACATCAAATATATTGAAAGTGGGGGTTACACTGTGGGGGAGGGACATACAAAGCAACAAAGAAATAATCTTATAAATGCGTTAGAAACACATGCATGAAAGAAAAAAAAACATTAAAATACCTATCTAAGGGTTCATTTTCCTAACATCACATTATCTGTCTTTTTCCTCTTGACTCATACATATACTGGATATTCTTACAAACCAAGACAGTCACAATTTGCGGAAAAAAACAATTTTCTACATGAAAATGTGTCTTAAAATATTTTCCAACCAGGATTAAATAATAGTGAACAGGGTGTCATTCATTAAAATTAGGTAAGTTGATGATAAAACTTTCAAAAATATCCAAACACATAAATTGGAACTCGGATATGTTATTGGGAAAACAAATACTTGCTCTTGCTGGGAAATTTTGTGTGTGTTTGTGTGTGTGTGTGTGTGTGTGTGTGTGTGTGTCTGTGTGTCTGTGTCTGTGTGTGTCTGTGTGTGTGTGTGCACCCACCACAGGTCTTCAAATGAGGCCTGGGACCTGTCATTAGCTTATTCTGTGGAAGTATGGCACTAAACCACATAGCCACAGGCTTTCTTCTGGCTTTTTAGTAGTTACTTTGAGATACATATCTCATGGATTCTCCTGTCTGGACTTAATCTTCTGATCTCCAGAAATCCTTGGGTTAGTGTTACTGTGGGTGCTACCACAAAGTGACAGTTCATTAAACTGGGAGCAATATGGAAGTACTCATGCAATATATGTAGTAACCAGTTCATTAATGTGGGAGTAACAGGATCACATTAGATTGCCTTCAAACACATTATTTCTGATGAGTTTAACTGAAGGCCAAAGCATAATCCAAACCTATTAGCCACACTGTATGAAGTAGCACATATTCATGGTGTAGAATACGTACAATGAATTAAATCCTGAATCAAAAGACTTTGATGGGTTTGCACCAAAGAAATAGAGTGTCATTGAAATGAAGTCAAGACTGGAGGCCTGTAGTGAGCAGGAGAGCATCTGCTTAGTGTGTGTCCAACCCCCAGGACCATAAAAAAGTAGAAGAGAAAGTGCAAGAGAAAGAGGAAAGGAAAGGAGGAGGAAGTGGTAAGAGAGAAGGAAGGGCATAACAGGAGGGAGAAGAGGATCAGACAGGGAGAAAGTAGAGGTAGGAGAGAAGGAAGAGGGAAACAGGACCCTGGAGAAGAGGAGCAGGAAAGGAGGCAGGAAGGGGAAAATAAATGCAATATAACACCAAGAGTTGTTGGAAAACATTTTGCATAAGCGATCTGCATATGCATGGCAGGATTATTTTCTAATCAGAGAGACAGCTAGCACAGTGACAATATGGGTGATACCTGTTGCTCAGTCATTTTATTCTCTTTCTTCAGTGAGGAGTTCAGAAGAAATGCTGAGTTCGGTGTTTTACAGATATACTTCAGGAATTCTTTTTCATGATTCAAACAAGGGAAAGAACTAAATGCAACTTGCCTTAATTAAAAAAGAATTAGAAGCTATATTTATTTGTATTACTATGCATGAAGAAATCCTGAAGATTTCTGGTTAATTCAGAGGGCCCCATGAAAAATATTGGACAAGAGGAAAGCAAAACTGTTTTTAAAGTATAATAGGTTATCATTGATGAAAAGTTTTACTGGACATTTTTCGTTTTTCTTTTTGTTTTGTTTTTGTTTCTGTTTTTACCAGTTGTTCATTGCTCCAAGGCTGTGCCCTGGAGCCCTTTCCAAGTCACCACGTGAAACTCCATTTCTGTAGTCCCTGTGTGTGTGGGTACCTCCTCAGGTCACCCTTTGAGAAATGTGGCCAACTCCTTTAGGGTGGATGTGCAGTGAGTGGATGTGTGTGCATGCTCCCCAACATTGCCAGATGAGCCCCGCCCACCCTTCCCACCTAACTTCCCAGTCTCAGTTGCTCCAATTCACCCAGGAGCTGGCAGCCATGGGTCTGTAGTTGAGGCCACTGCTGCCCTCTCCTCCTCCAGCTGTGCTGGTACTGGTCTTCTGTGCTCCTGAGTGCGTGGCCCATCCTACGGAGACTCTGTTCTGGGGTCACTGCCTGCCCCCATGAGTGCAGGGTGGGGGACACCATGTTTGTACACTGCACAGTCCATGGGTAAAGGAAGGCTGGGCATGAAGTCTGCCCCCTTGGAGCCAGGCAGCCCAACCTTGGTTCACCTCATCAGTTTTTAAAGGGGTATGGGTACTGGAGCCATGTGTTGGCCCCTCTGCCAACTGGCTTGTGACAGCTTCAGCAGCTCAACAACCTGGAGTCCCTTCAGCATCTCTGTGGACCTCCATTTTCTGGTCCTTGTGGAATCGGTACAGGGCCAACCCTATATATGCCAATCTGTGCCAGAGAAGCCTGGACTTGCAGCACACCAGCTGCAGCACCGGGGGAATGAATCCCCTCTTGCTTTGCTGTGTAGCCTCCTCTGTCACCCTTCTGGCCCACATGGGCCCAGCTCTGGGTGCCATTCTAGGGATACTCCATTTGGAGGCAATGGGCTCACACCCTACCCTTGTTGTTCTCCAAAGCAGGAGAAAAGGCTTGGCCTTGGAAATGTAGGCTGCACTGATGGTAGCCAGGACGTGGCATCTGCCCTGCCTTCCCTCCTGGCTTTGGCACTTGAGTCTGGGTTGCTTGGTTTGGTCACTAATGGAACCTTGTTGGCTACAGCCCACCGCAAAGGTCCTGCACCTGCTGCAGCAGCAATGCGGTGTCCTGGACCCCCTTAGGGTCACCACATGGACCTCTGATGTGTCTACTTGGGCGGGATGTGCGTTTCATGTCAGGACTCCCATTAGGAAGTGCCACTCCCCTTCGTGGTACTGCAAGCAAGAGGTGCCACATATAATTTCTACTTTCTAACATTTTCCTTCACTGAGATAAACAGAACTTAGAGATTTAAATAAGTTTTATAAAAACAAAATATATAACCTATATCACTTCAACGTTTTAAACCATTGTAATATTTTTTATCCAGTAGGAATTCTGTCTGTAATTACTTATTTTACATTTGAACGTAACTAATGTAATGTATTTTGTGTGTATTTTACTATTGTAGTTTAATTTCATTTGCACTACTTACAAACAATTTTTTTTCAAATTCTGAGATTTAATCAAGTGTTTATGGATAAGAGTTTTGTTGTACTTTTATTTCAGTTTTCCATTATGGCCTTATGAATACAAACAATTAAATCTATTCTTGCTATTATAAAGTTCAATGATTATGGACTATAGACTCAAGGATATAGCATTACATATCATACAGTAATGTGTATCACTTTGTTTAATACTGATCCATAAAATAATTAATAATTCAGGTGGCAGCCACTTCATCTGGCATGCTGGTCTGTCTGGTGAAGTAGGATCCTAGTGGCAGCCTGCCCATATCGGGCCATTGCAGGCACCTCCCCTGGGACTGTGGGAGAAGATCAGGGTACAACTGCTGTTCAGCTAGGGCAGCAACAAGGCAGCTGCTGTGTGAATGACAGTGTCACTGACTCACATCTAACACATGCCTGCCCTGTGGACTTGGGCCCTGAGGATCAGCCCCTGGGAGCCACAAACACCGCAGGGCAGGGGGCACCTACCTAGGAAGGTGTGCAGACCAAACAGAAGCCACTCTGCAGATTGGCTGGTACAATATTTATTCTTCTTAGAGCAGGGGACAATTCTGCTCTGCTGTGGGGAGAAAACAAGGAAGACAGTCACAGGTGGGTAAAGCCATCTTTTTGTACTCAAGCTGGCAAGGAAACTTTCCTCCATGCCCTCTCCAGCAGGCTCAGGAAGCCCTTCCATGCTCCTTGTCCATGAAGTAGCAGCCAGGGACACTAATGTCTGGTACTCCTGGCTGCCCTTTTGGGTTTGTTTGTTAATTTATACAGACAGCCCCTCCCTCAGACAGCAGAGTTATTCTGGGTTTGGTAAAACGTTCTGCATCTGATCATTCCCAATGTTTGGTTTTCATTGTTTCTTGTAAATGCTTTGTGAAATTTGCGTTTTAGGTGTTGAGGTGTGAGAGAAGGAGCCAGATTATGAACATAGTTTCCTACCAGTCTTTCATTTAAAAAAGAAAACAGATTCTCTATAAAAATGTCTATCAGGAACTAAATTTGAGAGGGGGGAAAAAAGGCTGCTTTCTCATAAGATCAAAATATGCTAGTTTTATATGCATATTTTATGCACACAAAATACAATTAAGTAACACATTATTTAGGAACAATTGTCCAGAGCTAAGAGTTAAGTGTCTGGGAGCTAGAGGCAGGGTGTTTGTGAGCTTTATCCAAAGGGAGGGAAGAAAGTTAAAATTCATAAATGACTTTGTAGAATCAAGGTGACAATACAAAATGAGGGTCACAATAAACTTCTTGGCTAATCGGGGTCTTTTATTGTTCCATATGAATTTTTGGATTGCTTCTTCTATATCATTGAAGAGTGAAATTGGGATATTGGTAGGTATCACATTGAATTTGGATATAGCCTTTGGCAGTATTGCCATTATCATGATGTTAATCCTCCCAATCCAGGAGAATGGGAAGTTTTTCACTTCCATAGCTCTGCTTTAATTTTCTTTTTCAGGTTTTTAAACTTCCCATCATAGAGGTCCTTCACCTCTTAAATTAACTCCTAGGTATTTTATTTTTTGTGTGGCTAGTAAAAATGGGTTGCTTTCTTAATTTCAGCTGCACTCTTATCGTTATTAAATTAAAAGCCTTTATTTTCTGAGGGTTAATTTTATACTCTGCTAGTTTGCCAAAGTTTCTGATCAGCTCGAGTAACTTGGGAATGGAGTCCATGGGTTTCATTATATACAAGACCATGTCATCTACAAAGAGGGAGAGTTTTATTTCATCTTTTGCTATTTGGATCCCTTTAAGATTGCATCTTATATTATTGCCCCAGCTAGCATTCTAATACTAAGTTGAAAAGGAGTGGAGAAAGCAGACATCCTTATCTCATTCCTGAATTTATAAGAAATGGGTTTAACTTCTCACCATTAAGTATAATGCTGTTTGTAGGTTTGTCAATTCTTAGCAGAAAGAACAGCACTAGAGCAATATCAGTTCCAAATTTCAAATGCTACTAAAAAGAGATAGTAATAAGAACAGCTTGGTTCTGGCACAAGAACAGACCTGAGGACCAATAGAGTAGGACTGAAGACTCAGAAATGAACCCCCTGACCGATAGCCACCTAATCTTTGTCAAGGGATCTAAAAAAAGAGAATTTAAGAAAGACAGCCTTTTGAGTAAATGGTGTGGGCAAAATTGGTTAAACACCTGTTAAACTAAAGCTGGATCCATATATAACATCCTACACAAGAATCAAATCCAAATGGATGAAAGACCTTAAAATAAAAGAGGACAACATGAAAACATTACATGAAGGAATAGGATAAACTAGGGCTTTTTAGCACATACTGAAATTTTCTTAGTAGAGAGCCAGAAACACAGAGTAAAGAAAAATCAGTGAAGAAATTCATTCCTTAATTCATCTCTTTATGAAACAAGTAATTTACTATTACAAGATGCGATGGAATTATAAATTCCAAGTGCTGATGCAGTCTGTATTTAATAAACATATTACAATAGTTAATAAAAAGAAATCAAAGAAAGGTTGGACAAATGGGATTGCATGAAACATGAGAGCTTCTGCAAGGCAAAGGTCATAGATAGCAATATCAATAGAAAGCACATGTTCTGGGAGAAGATCTTCACGGACAAGATCTTATATCTAAAATATATTTAAGACTCAAAAAACTAAATCCCCAAACAGCAAATCTTCAGTGAAACAACTGCTCGATGATTAAGTGGGCTAAAAACATAAAGAGAGACTTCTCTGAAGAGGAAAAAAAATGACCATTAGACACCTGAAGAAATGCTCAACTATTCTAGCCACAAAAGAAATGCAAATCAAGACAACATTGTGAATGCACCTTACTCTAGTTAGAATGGCTATAATCAAGAAATTTAATAACATTTTGGAGGGGATGTGGCTAAAACGGAACCCTATTTCATTGATGATGGGAGTGTAATCTTGTTTAACCACTTTGGAAAGCAGTGTGGAAGTTCGTCAAAAGACTCCATGTAAAGTTTCCCTATGTCCCAGCAATCCCATTTTCGGGCATTTAGGCATTTATCCAAATGATCACAAACAAGGTCATACCAAAGTTGCCTGTACAACCATGTTTATTGCAGGATTATTTACCATAGCTAAGAGCTAAGATATGGAACCAACCTCGATGCTCCTCAGTTCATGAATGGATCAAGAAAATGTCACACACACACACACACACACACACACACACACACACACACACACACAGAGGAATGCTATTCCTCCATTAGAAAGAATGAAATTGTCACATTTGTTAGGAAATGGAAAGACTTGGTAAATATTACATTAAGTGAAGTAAGCCAGGCCCAAAGAAACATACGTCCCATGGTTTCCCTGGTTTGCAAGGACTAGGACATGTCTAGGACAAGCAGAGAAGGTCAAATGCTATGGACGTATAACCATATAAGATGACATTAAGTGAAAGGTACCCCAAGTCAGACACACAAGTGATTTTTTTCATTCTTGTTTTTGTTTTTAGTATACTTATAATGCACTATATGATTCTTTTGTAGGTTCATCCCCCCATGGTATAATCCTTGTTTTCAGTTTATTTGATTCCAGTGTTCTGCATTTTTATATACATTTTTGTAATTTGGGGAGTGGAAAGGTTACAGCAGAATGCTGAAATGGGGATGCAGGTTGACCCATTGGGATGATGAGATGTACTGGACAGTGTGTCGAAAATGAATTTACAATGTTGGGTAGGGGTAAAGGAGGGAGGAGTTGGAGAGTTGGAGAGGGAAAAGATAGTAGGGGAAAAACAAAGGAGGAGGTAACAATGCTCAATAGGAAATGTACTTATTACCCTACTCATGAAACTGTAAACCCTCTGTATTGTATTTTTACAATAAACAATATAAAACTCTCTTTCTGGTATAGATTTCCAGTGTTGTCCTCGGCATCGCATTTTTTGCCTTTTCTGGTTGTGGTTAGGTCCATCTGCCTAGTGAATCAGTAGTCTTCAAGGCTTCTTGGTCCTGAAGTGGGACATGGATTATCCAGTGATGGATGGAGCTAGGCCAAGGACAGGACAAAACCAATTCCAGGGCATGGCTTCTTCATTGCCCCCCCGGCCCCATGGAACTAGGATTGCAAGCAGAATTTCTCTGAATTTGACTCCAGAAAACAATCACTGAACCAAAAGGCAAGGTCACCAAACACCTCCCCTCTTCCCCCCATTTCCTCCTTTCTTCCTCCTTGGGAAAGTACATAATAATTTTGCAGGTTTTGGCAAACACACAAATTGCCCACCACCTCCCCTTTTAAACTAGGTTTAAAGTCACTAAGTCATGTAAACGGATAATGTTGCACTCATTATTCTGGACAACAACTTCAGGTGTTTGATGCTTTAATTTGTTGTTGGTGGTGGTGGTGGTAGGAGGGCCTAAACTCTGGGTCTGGTTGCTGTACCTGATGAGCTTTTCAGCTCAAGGCTAGTGTTCTACCACTTGAGCCACAGAGCCATTTCCACATTTTTCTGCTTATGTGGTAATGAGGAATTAAACCCAAGACCTCATGCATTCAGGAAAAGCACTCTATTGCTGAGTCTCCTTCCCATCCTTAATGCTTCAATTCTTTAAATTTTATTTTTGTCAGTCCTGGGGTTTAATCTCAGAGTGTTAACATATCCTTCATTTCTTCAGCTCAAGTGGAACCCTTTACCAATTGAGCCACAGTGCCAATTCCTGTTTTCAGATAAGCATCTTTCAGACATTCCTGCCAGGGTTTGCTTTGATCAGTGAATTTTTAAATTATATTTCTTCTATGTATTTATTGGAATATTCTAGTTTATCTGAAATTAAAGGTTTCTGTAAAACTTTGTCTTCAAGTATACAATAGTATTAAATATTACATTTACAATCTATTCTGTAGCAATGCATTGAGAAATTATTGTGTTAAGATGAAAATCTTGTTTGTAGAAAAATCCCATTAAAGTCCAAATGGGAAATATGCTCATTTCAGCAGCTTTGAGTCTCCTTCGAATTTATTTATTTATTTATGAAAATACCATACAGAAGGGTAACAATTATAAGGACAAGATAATGAGTACATTATTCATCAAGCATTGTTGCCTCCTCCTTTGTTTCCCCTTCCCATCTGTTCTCATCTGCCCCCCCTCCCCGCCCCCGTGCTCTTCAGTCACCCCTTTGCCCATCCCCCTCCCTCGCAAGCCAAGTTGTACAGTTAATTTTTCTTTTATTTTTTATTTGTTTATTTTTTTATAGTGAGACTACCAAACAGACGAGTTACAATTACATGGGCAAGAAAATGAGTACATTTCTTATCAAGCATTGTTGCCGTTTCTTTGTTTCCCCTTCCTATACCTTTCCATACTACCCCCCTCTCCCCACCCGATTCTCCTCCCACCCCCCATCAAAGTTGTAAAGTTCGTTTTTCGACCTAACAACTTGTATATCTCATTGTTGCAATAGGTCCACCTGTATCCCTAGATAAAAGATTAGTTTTTTTCCCTTCCCCTCCACAAATTATACCAACATCAAATACCGTGAAAGCAGGGGCTATACTGTGGGGGAGGGACATACAAAGCAATATAGAAATCATCTTATAAATATGTTAGAAACAATCGCAAGAAAAAAAAAAAAACATTGAATCCTTATCTTGTGGCTCATTTCACCTAACACCAACTTGTGTGACCTTTTCTGCTTGTCTCAGACATATACTAGATATTGCAAATAAGGGAAACCATGGGACCTATGTTTCTTTGGGACTTGTTTACTTCACTTAATATAAATTTTTCCAAGTCTTTCCATTTCCTAATAAGTGGGACAATGTTACTTTTTTCTGATGGAGGCATAGAATTCTCTTGTGTGTGTGTGTGTGTGTGTGTGTGTGTGTGTGTGTGTGTGTGTGTGTGTGTGTGTGTGTATATATATATATACACATATATATATATACATATATATATGTATATATATATACCAAATTTTATTGATCCATGCATCTACTGAGGGGCATCTGGGTTGGTTCCATATCTTAGCTATGGTAAATAATGGTTAATAAACATAATTGTGCTGGTAGCTTTAATATGGTCTTGTTTGTGACCATTTGGGTAAAGGCCCAAAAGCCGGATTGCTGGGTCATAGGGGAGCTCTATGTGGAATCTTTTGAGGAAGCTCCATACTACTTTCCAAAATGGTTGAACAAGTTCACATGCCCACCAACAATGCAATAAATTTCCCTTATGCCCACATCCTCTCTAGCATCTGTTGTTATTAGAGTTGATTTTAGCCATTCTAACTGGGGTGAGGTGGTATCTCAATGTTGTTTTGATTTGCATTTGTGTTATGGCAAAAGAGGTTGAGCATTTCTTCATGTGTTTATTGACCATGCTTCTTTCATTTTGAGAGAAGTTTCTCTTTAAGTCTTTAGCCCACTTATTTATTGGGCAGTTGTTTTATTGAGGATTTGTTGTTGGGGGATTTAATTTTTTTTGAGTTCAAGGTATATTTTAGATATGAGACCCTTGTCTGCTGTATGGTAGTAAAAAGCTTCTCCCAATCAACGGGCTTTCAAATGATCTTGCTAGCTATGTCATTTGCCATGCAGAAGCTCTGCAATCCAATTTTTCCAACTTTTCTTTGATTTGTTGTAATTCTGGGTCTCTATTAAGAAAATTTCAGCCTGTGCAAAAGAGACCTACTGTTTCTCCTATTCCATTCTTTAATGTTTTCAGAGTGTCTGTTTGACTCCAAGGTCTTTGATCCATTTGTAGTTCATTCTGGTGCAAGATGATATATAAAGATCTAGCTTTAGTTTCCTACAAGTTGTTAACCAATTTTGCCAGCACCATTTACTGAAGAGATTGTGTTTCTTCCATTCTAATTTTTTAGCTCCCTTATCGAACATTAGATGTCTATAGGTATAGAGGTTCATTTCTGGGTTTTCATTTCTATTCCATTGGTCTTATGGTCTGTTCTTGTGACAGTACCAAGCTGTTTTAATTACTATGGATTTGTAGAAGAGTTTGAAATTTGGTATTGATATTCCTCCAGCTCTGTTGTTTCCGTTAAATATCGTTTTTGCTATTCGGGGTCTTTTATTGTTCCATATGAATTTTTGGATTGCCTCTTCTTTTTACTGAAAGAATGAGGCTGGAATATTGATAGGTATCATATTGAATTTGTAGATAGCCTTGGGAAGTATTGCAATTTTCATGATGTTGATCTTTCTAATCCAGGAGCATGGGAGTTTTTGCCACTTTCTAAGTTCTATTTTGATTTCCTTTTTCAGGTTTTTAAAGTTTTCATCATAGAGGTCCTTCTTTTCTTTGTGAAGTCCAAGGTATTTTATTTTTTGTGTGGCTATTACGAATGGAGTTGCTTTCCTGATTTCAGCCATACTTTTCTCATTTTTGGCATACAGAAAAGCCATTGTTTTTTGAGGGTTAATTTTATACCCTGCTACTTTATCAAAGTTTTGAATCAGCTTGAATAATTTGGGAGTGGAGTCCGTGGGATTCTTTAAATCCAAGTTCATGTCATCTGCCAAGAGGGAGAGCTTCTTCTTTCCCTATTTGGATTCCCTTTTATATTTGAATCTTATCTTATTGCTGTACCTAGCCATTCTAATACTAGTTTGAAGAGAAGTGGAGTGAGTAGACATCCTTATCTCATTTCTTAGTTAAAAGGAAATACCTTTATTTTTTTACCATTAAGTAAAATGGATGTAGATTTGTCATATACATCCTTTATTGTATTGAGGAATGTTCCCTGAATTCCTAATTTTTCCAGAACCTTCATAATAAAGGGATGTTGGATCTTGTCAAATCCTTTTTCTGCATCTATTGAGGTAACTATGTGGTTCTTATCCTTTCTCTTGTTGATTTGAGGTGTTGTTTTAATTGATTTGCATATATTGAAGCAGCTTTATATCCCTGAAATGAATCCTGTTTGATCATGAAGTATGATTTTTTGGATGAATTGTGAAAGTCGATTGACCAATATTTTGTTGAGAAGTTTTGCATCAATGTTCATCAAAGAAATGGATCTATAGTTCTCTTTCTTTGATGAGCCTCTGCTTTTTTTGGGGATGAGGTTTATGATGGCTTCATAGAATGAGTTCGGTAGTGAACTTTCTCTTTCAATTTCATTGAAGACTTGGAGAAGTATTGAAGTAAGCCCTGCTTTGCAGGCCTTGTATATTTCTGCTGTAAAACTATCTAGTCCCGGGCTTTTCTTAGATTGGAGTTCTCTTATTGCTATTTCTATTTCATTGCTTAATATGGGCCAGTTAAGATGGTTTAACTCATCTTGTTTTAGTTTCGGCATGTCTATATTTACTAGGAAACAGTACATTTCTGACACGTTCTCAAACTTATTAGCATAAAGGCTTGAGAAGTATTCCTTATAATGTACTGAATCTTGGTTGAGTCTGTGGTGATGTTTCCATTCTCATCTCTGAGTTTATTTATTTGAGTGTGTTCTCTTGTTCTTCTAATAAGCTTTGTTAAGGGTCTGTCAATTTGTTAATTTTTCAAAGAACCAACCCTGCTTTGTTGGTTCTTTCTATGATTTTTTGTATTCTAATCCATTTAGTTTTGATTTATTTTTAATTATTTCTTTCCATCTACTGGATTTTGGTTTTTCCTGCTGCTCTTTTTCAAGGAGGCTCAGATGTCTCATTAAATTGTTGGTTTCAGGTCACTCCAATTTGTTGATGTAGGAACTCAGAGCTATGAACTTGCCTCTGAGTACTGCATTTGCTCTGTCCCAGCGGAGTTGGCAATTTGAGTGTTGTTCATTATTATTGAATATTATAAACATTTGAATTTCGTTTCTGATCTCTTCCATGACCTATTGGTGATTCAACAGTGTGTTGCTCAGCCTCCATGTATTACAGGACTTTCATTAGTGGCTTTTGGTGTTTAGTCCTAATTTTATTCCCTTGTAGTCTGAGAGAATGCAAGGTATAATTGCAATGTTTTTGGATTTTATAAGTTTAATTTGTGACCTAAATGTGGTCTCTCTTGGCAAAAGTTCCTTGTGTGCTGAGTGAAATATTCGGTAGATTTCTGTTAAATCTATGTGATCTATGCAGTTTTTTATATCCATGGTTTTTCTGTTGATTTTTTTTTTGCCGAGTTCATATATCTAGTGGGGAGAGTGTGTTAACGTCCCCAGCAATTAATATCTTTGCATCTATGGGAGATGTGAGAAAAAATATAGTTTCTTGGATAAATTTGGGTGCTCTTATGGGGAATAGATATTTAGAATTGTAATATCCTCCTGAAGGAGAGATCCCTTAAGTAGTATATAGCGACCTTATTTATCTCTTCTCACTAATTTTAATTTGAAATCTCTTTTATCTGATATTAGGATTGCAACTCCTTCCTGTTTATGAGGCCATTTGCTTGTTAGATTTTGTTCCAGCCTTTCACTTTCAACGTGAAACGTGTTTGTTTTTATGAGCAAGTTATGGCTCCTGAATGCAGCAGACAGAAGGATCTTTTTTTCACCCAACTAGACAATCTATGTTGCTTAATTGTATTGTTAAGTTTGTTAATGTTGGGAGACAGTACTGAGAGATATTTGGGAGTTGCTGCCATTTTATGCACCTTCTTGAGGGCTGCGCCAACTGGTTTCTTCCTACGGTTCTTGGATTCTCAATTTGGGTGCAGTTTCTTACCCTTTATTGTGGTCCTGTTGGTTTTCTCTGTGTATGACATCTTTAAGTAACTTTTGTAAAGCTGGTTTGGTAAAGATATTTTGTTTCACTTCTTCTTTGGTATGGAAAGTTTTTATTTGTCCTTCAGTCATGAAGGAGATTAAAACCGGGTACTATTTTCTTGGTTGATAGTTGTTTGTCTTTAGGGCATGGCCTACATCATTCCAGGTTCTTCTTGCTTTAATTGTCTCTGCTGAGAAATCTGAGGTGATTCTAATTGGTTTCCCTTATAGGTGATAGATCTATTCTCCTTGACAACTTTGAGGCTGTTTTCCTTGGTCTGAATTGATCCTGTGGGGATTATAAGATGTTCATATGATGTCCTGTTCTGGTCTGGTCTATTTGGAGTTCTAAAAGCTTCTTTTATTTGAATAGGCTTATCTTTTTGCATGTTTGGGAAGTTTTCTGCTAGGATCCTGTGAAACAAATTTCCTAGACCTTCTGTTTCTAGGTGCTCCTCTACACCTATTATCTTCAGATTAGGCTTTCTGATTGTGTCTTCCAAATGTTGAATAGATCTATCATATTTCTTGGATTTGTCTTAGATAGTTGTATGTTCTCCCTCTATAATATATAGGCTGTCTTCAATCCCCGAGTTTCAGTCTTCTGCATGGTCTAACCTATTCTCAAGAATTTCTACTTTGAGAGCTGGGAAGGTGGCTCAGTGGTAGAGCACTTGCCTTGCATGCATGAGGCTCTGTGTTCAATTCCTCAGCACCACACAAGCAAAATAAAAAGCCGGAAGTGGCACTGTGGCTCAAGTGGTAGAGTGCTAGCCTTGAGCTGAATTGCTGAGGGACAGCCCCCAGACCCAGAGTTCAGGCCCCACGACCACACCCCAAAAATAAATAAATAAATAAATAAAAGAATTTCTACTTTTTAAAATTTTTTTTTCCTTCTAATTTTTTGGCATTGATGGCTTCAAATTCTTCGATGGAGCTTTGTTTTAGATCTTGTATGAATTTGTTTACTTCCTTAATTTCCTCTTCAGTGTTTATTCTCAAATCACTGAGTTGATTGGTTATGGTTTCCTTGGACTCTCATTCTTTCTGTTGGGCTCCATTCAACATTCCATTTCGGGTCTCCCTGACTTCATTCAGCTGTCTTTTAATGGATTCCATGAATGCCTCTATTTGGTATGAAAGTAACACCAGTTTTCTGCTAGAACACTATTTTTAGGCAAGCATCAACCAAAGTCCTGTAGTTGCACAATCAAAAGTTGACAGATACAATCTATTTCAACAGGTACTATCTATTCAATGTAAAACAGCAATGTATTAATGGGCTAAGAACAGCAAAGTAGAATTTGGCAAACCAGAAATTATTAGTTTTAAGGAGAAAAGTGGGAAAAATAGGATTAGAGAGATGTAGAAAGGTAAAAGGACAGTGAAATTAACCAAGTCCTAATCTCAAAGAGGAAAATAGATTGGACAAAATGATAGGAGAAAGAGAAGAGAAAATAAAAGAGGCAAGAAAAAATGGAAAAACAAAAATTTAAATTTAAAAAGTGAAACACAAAAATGATGCAAGTTTAAAGAGGAAATAGTGAGAGAAGAACAGGAATAGGATGAGAGGAGCGGAGAAGTAGAAAGGAGAAGTGAAGTACTAAAAATACTTAAAATAAAAATTAATTATAATATTATATAGGTATTATGAGATAATACTGTTATTAAGGAATTTAAGCCTAAGAGTTTTTGAAATAATTAATAAATTTTTGGATTAAGTGTGTAAACAATGTGGAATAAGGTCTAATAATCAATGAAGGGTATATCTGAGGATGAGGAGAACAGCAATTAAGTCACCTAAAAAAGAATGAAGAGAAGAAAAAGTGAAAAGAATGAGAAAGAAAGGAAAAAGATCAAAATTCAGTAGAGATAAAATAAAAATACAAAAGTGCACACACATATACACCTAAAATAAAAATTATAAGAGGAAAAAACAGATTAATAGAAAACAATTTCCTTAAAAATTTACAAGTTAATGAAAAGGAAAAAAGAAAGGGCTCTTTGGCGGGGGGGGGGGGGGTGAATGGGAAAAGATCCTATATCTCCCTTGTGTCCATAACTAGTCTCTTGGTGGAGTCTCTGGTCTGCTTGTGGTGTTTGAGTTTCCTGTGGCTTGATTGGTTTCTTAAGTTAGTTTGTTTGGCAGGCAGAAAAATGGTTTGCTTTACCCAGAATTTTGTGATCCTCCTCCCAGGCTAGTTCAGTGGGAGAGAGATCTGCTTTGTTTCTCACAAAAGAGAGAGTTGGCAGTTTCCTCTTGTTTGGAGATGCTGTGATGAGGCTAGGTTCTGGGTAGAGTTGAGGCCTTTCAGCAAACACTAGCTTTTTCCTGAGGGGCTAGCTTCTGAGACACTCACAGAGCCCAGCATGGAGCCATTCTCAGGGTTTATGTTTACTGAATTTCAATTGATTGTCTAGGCTGCTATAAGGAGGGGAAGCCTCTGGCTCTGTTTACGCAGTGAAGAAAGACATTTCTCTGGGGGCTGAGTTTTCACTGCCTGGTCTGGGTGGCTTTCTCTTGAATGGAGCTGAGCCTGGCAAGTCAGGATAGGTTCCTCTGACCTGCTAAATGACTTTTGTTTTCCTCCAAGTCCTGGGTTGGAGCTATATTCTCAGCCATGCCTTTGCCATCATCAAAGATGGAGATCTCAGGTAGTGGAACAGTGGGGGGGGGGAGGGGTGACCTTGCCTCCTCTGCCCCCTGAGAAGGAGTTATTATGTCTTGGTTCCTGGGTTGTTTCTGGTCTGTGATCTGCAGGATGAAGATACCTTACCTGCACCTTGTCAGTTCTTGCTGGTGTTTGGTAGAATCCGATCACTCGCTGTGTCTGGCACATTTGTCCAGGACTCTCTATGTTGTAGGTATGGCCACTGCTGCTGCAAGTGCTCAGATCTGTTTCCTTGCCTGGATTTTTCCCTTTCTGGCAAAAGTCTCTGTACTGGGATGGCACACTTGGTGTAATTCTCCCGCCTAGGACAGTTCACTGTTACACTAAAACTTCTTTATGGTGGGAGCTTGTTTAGCCTCCAGGTTCTCCTCTGCCATCTTCCTGGAACTACTCCTCTTTTTTTCTCTCCAGTATATTTTCTTGTTTTGGAACAAGTGTCATGGACTGTCCAACCATTCAAAATGAAGCTTATTCCATTAATTTAATAGAAAAGGAATGCAGCCTGCTTACATCTCAAACCAACTTTGAGTATAATGTTAATCTGATAATTCACATCATTGAATTTTCAAAGTTGTATTAATAATTTTTTGTTAAACTATTCATTAAAGAGGTTCTAAATAGCAAGAATAAAAAACAATGTTTTGCTTTCTAAGAATGTTTTAAAAGCTAGTAATTCAATAAAACATATTCTATTCTTCCAAGATTCCATGGTGAAGAATTTCTCTTTTATCATAACCCTTACCACTGACCCCCTCCCATCAAACTTGTAAGCTTTATTCAGTTTTCTTGTTCCCGCTTTCATTTTGGTACTAGCACGAATAATCTCCTTGTTGTATTTGACAATGAAATTCCAATTGTAGTTAGAGAGGTCAATACATATTGCCAAAGGCAGATTCATAGGCACATCATAGAGCATGAACTATTGAATATCATTAACGTGATCCTATGCAACTATTCCATCAATTAATATAAATACCACATATATGTGCATCTTCATATAATTTTTAAAATGCAATGTAGTTACATATCATATGTCATAAAATAATTCAGACATCTGGTAGAAGAGACTAAGCTCAGCCTTTTGCATCGTTCCTAATACTATTTGTAAAATTTTCTTTCTCAGTAACTTTTACTGCAGGGCCTTCTTTTCCTAGCAATAAGTTATAAGTCATGTCCTTGGATTTTAGTCAACTTTGAGTAAGCTGTTTTCTTTCCACCACCAGTTAGTCCCTCGCGTTAAATACCTGAGGAATAACTTGTTCCAATATGCCTGCAAGAGGAGTATCCAAGTCAACTGTCTGTGCCCAATCTTCGCTTGCTTTTTGGGGGAGAATGGGGTAACAGAGACAGGGGAGACAGAGGTGTCAAGGTTCCGATGGCTGGAACCATGGTGCTATGAATTATGGGTAGCAGAAAAGAGTAGTAGAGAATAGGATACCAGGTAAAGGTTAACTGTGACTGTAATTGCTGAGTTCCAGTGTAAGGAAATTGGTTAGCAGCAACAGCTTTGCAGGGGTTGGGGTAGCTAACACAGGTATCCAGAACTGTTTTGCAGGGACAAGGAAGCATAGACAAAGTGAAAGAGTAAAATAGTTGTGAGGGATTGTGGGGCACAATCAGGGTAACAAGGTCATGGGTGTGCAAAGTGGGTAGAGAGTACTATGGGAGAAGCAATTGGCATGGTGGCCTGATGTGGTGCAGAGCTCTGGGTTTGCCTGTCCAGTTTTGGCTGTTAGATCTTTAGGGAAAGTACCTCTAGCAGCTCATTATCAGCTTGTTGTGTTCAGGCACGTGCCATCTATAAATGTCTACTCCAAGTAGATTGCATTCTTTGACACCAACTATAGGATCTTTGGTTTAATCATCCTGAGAGACCACACTCCACAATGCTACAGAAATGGCTCCACATAGTAAGCTGCAACAACCTCATACAACTCTTGCTGCTCCTCCCTAGTGTCAATTATCATGGTAGCAAGGGATCTGAGATGTACTCAGCAGCAGTGCTCTGAGAAGCTACCAATTCGTACCATCACAATTGGGGAGCTCCCTAGAAATGGGCAAGAGCACTTGCTGATGTTCTTCCAACTTCTCTCTGTGGCTATGCACAACCATATTGTTGTACCTCAGGTGGATTACTTTAATGTCCAGGTAGCATCAAACTTGCTCTGTCTTCTCTCTCTAGGTGCTCTTCTTCTGTTTCAGCTGCCTCTCCATTTCCCAGGTAGCTCGCTTCATCTCTACATCTTTTGAATTGTGTTCATATCAACCCGTGGCTTTCACACCAAGCCCTTCCATTTTCTCATCTACCTCTCTAGCTGTGAATCTGGTACATCAAGCTAATTTCTGTATCTGTTTCTCAAGATTTGAGCCGGAATGCAAGATGGTACTAGCTAACTGAGAACATGGGGAGCTTCTTAAATACTTCCCTGCCATTCACTGCTCATTGAGAAAGACGCAAATGTGTCAGTCTCTCCTTCTCCATATCTGGTTCAGCAGAATAAAGTGAATTCACAATGGAGCTACCAGACAGCTGCTATGTCAGCAAATGATGAAACCAAAGATAATTTAGTGAGGGGATACTTATCAAGTGTAGTAGGATAAATGCACATATTTGTGGGATATTACTAAGAGCTTTCATAAAACTGGTTGTTTTATACCCAAACTGGCAGACCAGTGTTAATCTCTCCCTGAGATCTTCCTGTTCTGAAGGCCCTGAGGACTCCTACATACAACTCAGACCTAATGACATGGATGAATAAAACCGTAGGTGAGTATGGATTAGTATTTTGAATGTGTGGTAAGGTGTTGTCTTGTCATGACCACCATGAAATCAATGTCCTTTCTCTGACCTACATCATATCTCTTTATTTGGCATAATTGGCAGATTTCTTAGTGTGTTATTTTCTCCTGTTAGTTCAGTGCACAAGTTAAAACATTAAGCATGCCAAACCATGCATTTCCATTGTCCTAGTAGATGTTTTGCCTTCTAGGACCTTCCTTCCAGGTAACTCTCTGTTTAGCATATTGCACAATGCCCCAATCAATGAAATCATTTTGAGCCTAGGAGAAAATCTCCATTTGTAAAGCAGTACACATAAGAAGGAGATGATACCCCACACTCAAATGCTCCAGGAGAACAGAGTGTAAGGCTGTCTACATATTTGGGAAATATGATTCAGAGGGGTGGAAAGGGATGAGTTTAGATAGCAAACCTAGAAGTAATTATAAGTTTCTGAATTTCTAACCTTTTTTCCTTCTGCCCCTCAGATCCAATTCAAGAAGTGGTGGAATGTTTATGATCACAAAAAGGAATTTTTAATCCCAGGCCCAAACTCTAGGTGTTCTTGTTACATCTTCCCACCTACCCCTGATATAAATTGTCAGAAGGGCAAAGGCGAAGGGAGCCCCTTGCTCAGGAATATAAATGGAGCATACAAGTAACTGCAGTCTCTGACTTTCTATTTTGAAGGTAAGATAAAAGGAAGTTTGAGATTTTAAGAAATCAGTTTCTAGGCTCTATGGTTCCTTCTGACTTCTTTCCCTCCTTCTATGTTTTGAGAGCCACAGTTAGTACAGTGCTTCTGTCTCTTAGAGGGCAATCCTTCTCTTCGTACCATGCTTAAAATAGACAATAGGTGGAAGCTGCCAATAAAAAAAAAAGCATGAAATAGCACACAATGAGTGCTTTCCCTGAATTCCTAGACCTAACAAGTTCCCAATTCTGAAGAGAATGTGATTATGGGTAAGTACTAACAGCATCCACTGAATGGTGAGCTTGGAACTCTTTTCCCAAGGCAGGTTCTGTCCAGGTTATTAGGATGGCTGAGATCTACTGAATCAATGAACTTACAGACCATACAAAACAGAAAATTCTAAGAGATTGAGATCCCAAAAAGAAACTGGACCAAGAAGAGAAAACTTATCATTGCTGAAAAAGGAGGAAGACTTAACTAGGAGAATGTTCTTCTGAATACAGATATGGGTATAATTATAAGGAAGTTTTAAGTTGTGGCTCATCAGTAGAAACTATCAAGTCAAACCTCACTAAAGCTAAAAATAAAACTTATAAAATAAAAAAAATCTATTTGGATTTCAGTACTAACATCTGTTTTAAGGAGTGTGATTGTGGTGTGTGTGTGTGTGTGTGTGTGTGTGTGTGTGTTTGTGTCTGTATGTGTGTGTGTGTGGTGTCTGAGATTATTTATGGGACAACATTTGTTCTTAAAAATCATCATATTGTCAATATTCTTTAGGTTTCCCACTCATGTCTGGTGGCGTTCTAGCTCTACCACGTGAAACACACAATTCTCGCTTCCTTCTGGTTAAATGGAGATAAACATGATCTTATTCTCTGGAGTAGGTAAGGTATAAGAGTGAGCCACTATGCCCAACCCAGTATTTCCAGTGAGTTACATAATCTTTCTGAATCTCAGTTAATTCCTGTGTGCAAAGTGAAAAGAATTACTGTGTGTACCTTAGAATCAGGTGGGAGTTATGACTGGGTGTAGGAAGTATACATGTTTGGGATGTGTGTACAGAGCCTGACACTCTCATAAAACTACTGATGTTTATATTGAAATGTATTCCAGGAATTGAAACAAGAGGAATTTTTTTTGTTCTAGTTTATCCATTTATGGCATTGAGGGAGCCAGAGATAGTCAAGTAGAACAGGGAAACAAATGCAGCACTTGTACACTGTAGCTATTGTGTTCACAACGAGCTATACGACTGTGGACAGGGACAGGAGAGATGGGATTGTCAAACAGGAAATGAACTCATTACCTGACTTACAAAATGGTTATCCATATAACAATTTTAAAAGTACAATAACAATTTTAAAAGTCCAGATTGATGATGATCTCCTCCAGTTTGTGTAGGTGCCCTTAAGACTCAGGCCCACCGATGGAGTTTTTGAAGGTTCAATTTATATGATAATTAATATAAAGCCATAATCTCTTAAGAAATGTTGTAACAAGTAGTTCATTCTTAGTACTGGTTTCTCTTTGAGTAGCAATTCTATATGTTGTTGGCCGAGCTAATGTTTTACTTTCTGTTTTTCATATTTGTTAGGTGTTGAAATCCCTCTTAAAGTTTTGCAACAGAGTTCTGCTGTATCTTGGGACCCTGCCCCTAACTAAAATGGTAATCAACCTTTGAAATTCATGTACTTGAGTATGAGTTTTATTTATTTAATTTGTTGATGATGGTGAACTGTCGCTGTCCTTCAGCTCTTCAGCTCAAGACTAGTGCTCTACCACTTGAGCCAAAGTACCTCTTCTAGCTGTTTCTGCTTAGGTGGTGCTGTGGAATCAAACCTAGGGTCTCATGCATTCAAGGTAAGCTGTGTACCACTGATCCACCTTCTCAGCCCCCACAAGTGGTATATTTGTGCAAGGGTCTATCAAACAAATCTGTTGAGCAAATGTATTCATTAGCCACTAGACATAATCAAAATTATGAATTATCTGATATTTTAATGAATAAAACTGTTATCATTGTTACTAGGAATTATTTGTCTCCCCATGCTGTAAATATGGAGGAGGTATTTTAAACTAGAACTACAAAAGTAATTTTAAGGTCTTGGTGCTAACAAATCTGTCCAGGTGTTATCACACTAAACAGAGAATTCAAAATGATTTTTCTTCATAAATACAGAGATTAAAGGACTTATAATACTTATTTCAAAATGCAAATTAAAGGGAAAATCAGCCAGGAGGTAAAATTTATATTGAATGTTAATTTTTGAAGATGAAAAGAAGATCTTAGATGGAAGACTAAAAGCAACACACTATCAGAGCCCTTTATGCTGAATTATAAAAAAAGAAGCTTTAATTGAAAAATTGACCTGGAATGTGCACATCAGGCAAAGGCAAGCAATCAGAGCATACCACCAAGAAAGAAATGCCATAATGTATATCTTAGAAAAAGGAAACAAGTACAGACCCGGGCTCAACATCCTTATCCTTGATTTTAATGATACACATATACCCCCCTACACGCAGATGCACTCACACACACACACACACACACACACACACACACACACACGAACACATGAGAATGTATGCAACAGCTCAACCTACTCACTTCCATTCAACATGAATCAAAGATCTTCCTGTAATATTTGAAACTTTAAAAGTTTCAAGTCTTGTAAGTAATTGATAACAGATGCATAAGCAATTATTTTCTGAATAGCCTCGGCTATAGAAATGAGAGTTCATGATGGTTATAACTACTTAAACATCTTTGAATCTCGAAAGAATTAAACAAGAGACAATTCGAATTTTGGAACTGTATTTCTACCAGCTATTCTTCAAAGGCTTAATAAGAGGTTACAAAATCCAACATTAAATATCAAATTAATACAACTAATACTTGTGTAAGCGAAGTGAAAGACACTGATCAGTGACCTATGCTGCCTACATTTCTAAGCCGGTTGCACATTGTGGAGCCTATGATTCTGCTGGGCCAGGCCCACAGTTGTCTTCCCCAGAGCAGTGGCCCTGCTGGGGTTGGCACTGGGAGCTGTGTGGAGAAGAGGGGAGGCTTAGGGGGAGGCCAAGCTGGGGTTGGGGTTGGGAGTAGTAGGGAGAATACGGGAGGCCCTGGCAGAGGCTGGTGAAGGGAGGAAGGAGGCAGTAGGCCAATGGCTCAGGAAGCAGCAGCCCCAAAGGCAGTTGGGTTCTGGGGAGTGTCTGTGAGGTGCAGAGTTAGGCCCCTGGGGCCTCACGGCTGGGTGAGGAGAGGAAGGAGTCTCAAATCTCACCCTAACAGGCAGTGAGAAATGAGACAACCAGTGGCTGAAGAATTTCAAGTAAAAAGGCAGGGACTTGTAAGGAAACTCTGGGGGTGGGAAGAGGAGCAGTGCTGAACCAGTGGTGGTCATGCCTCTCTGGGGCCCTTGAAGTGAGTGAGGGCCACCTCTGCTGTGCGCTAGGCCTCACTCTCGCCTTGAAGCAGGCACCAGGAATCTCAGGCACAGCCTCAGCCTGCCCCACAGAGCTGGCTTGCCATGAGTGTTGGGGACCGGACAGCTGCTGGGAGTTTATGTGCAGCAGGGCAGAGGAAGAATGGCTGGTGGGCACTGCTCCACCCTAGCCAGGCACAGGGCCACTGGGGAAGTTCTGGCTCTGGATCAGGACCAGGGACTGCCCCCCAGACAAGTGGCCTCTGGGGACTTGCGTGGTGGTTGCTATGCGTGGGCTTGGAAATTCCTTAACATGGCCAAGGAGTCTCCACGGATAGGCATATTTGCTCCTGTGCCTCTCCTATCTTCTGGATTCCCACTGTCCTCCTGTCTCGTGCCATGTCCAACTATAGGAGTAAACTTCCCCAGCCTCTAAGAGGCCATCCCGGAGATGCTCACAGGGCTTCCCACGTCTGGTTCACCATGCATGCAGGGCTCACAGGGTGCCATCCTCCACGCAAAGTGTACCCCCATTTCAGCTTGGAAGAGGGGAAAGCTTCATTGTCCCAGATACAGCTACCCTTGGAGTTCTCTGTGTACACTATTCTTGTGCTGAGAAAACGATCCCCAAAGACCACCAAACCATTTCCGATGCGAGCACACGAGGGTCATTTATTGCAAGCTCGAGCCTGGACTCACAACTGTCAGCATCGCAGTGGGTCAGAGTTGAGAGCTCTGAACCTTGAGTTAACAGGGTTTTTATAGGGCATAGGGCTGAAGTAAGTGGGTTCATAGCTTGTCAGTTACATGATTGGTTTACATTTAATGAGTTAATATTGTAACAATCTTATTGGCTAACATGTGCAGGCTTAGCAGTAAGAAGCAAATTATGGTAACTATGGAATCTTAAGAAACTTCTGTAGCTTTAGGTACCTTCCTGTCTTCCGCTTATGGCTATTGCTAGGAGAGTTACGGGAAGAATATTACTGGGACATTTCATGGTTTTTCCAGGAACCTGAGTCCTAACTTTCAGTAAAAGTCTTTACAATGGATACTTTCAGTAAATGCCTTCACAATGGATATTTTCAGTATAGGCCTTCAAAATGGACTAAGTCCAGAATGGCTATACTTTGGCTAAGGTCTCTCACTAGGTGTGTGTGTGTGTGTGTGTGTGAGTGTGTGTTTGGTGTGAGAGAGTCAGACACAGCTGAGGTTTGGTGTAAAACACTTCTTCCTTTCAGCATTGAGTTTTAGTATCTAGTGGTTGTTCCTTCTCCCGAATTCTGAACTCTAAATTTCTTCTTCTATATAGTTTTATCCTTAGATCTTCTTAGTATTCAGATTCCTAATATCTGCTTGTGAACTTCAGAATTTGCTTCATAAAGGGGGTGCCTTTCTCCTTACGTTTATGAAGCCCTTTGCTCTATTTAAATGGAACATGTGCTGTGTTAGTGGTTTTACTTAGCCCAGACTGTTGTGGCCCAGGCTGTGACTGTTAGTTCTGAGATTAGTTTAGGCTAATATGACATACTATCATTTCAGTCTATCTAGTGAAAAAAGTTCAGCATCTTTATTGAAACAATTTCCTGGCTGTAAAACAAACAAAAATTCCAGTGGTATAAATGTACAATCTGTTGATTTTAGTTAATTGTTCACCACAGCATTGAAAAAAAATCTTCTTACTAAAGTGAGTATTTAGAATATGAAAAAAATCAATTATTATAGAACTTAAAAACTGATCAAATACCAAAAGAAAAACAAAGACACTGATCAAGAATGCAGTACAAATGTAAGTGTTTAATAAATAAATGAAATGTTTGAGATTCTTATCCACATAGGAAATACAAAGGAAAATATATAGGAAAGTCACTGAAATCCCATCTTACAAAGCAGAATAGCTATCACCATTTGAATAAATAAACATCTGGACAGGTTGAAATAAATCAGGAACTGTATTTGGTTTTGTGATATTGTAAACTAGTGCAACCCATAAGAAGATCATAATGGAAGTTTGGACAATACCAAAAAGACACATGTGTTGATGACCTTTACTGCAACCTTACTACATAAAGAAGGAATATAAATCAACATCAACATCCATGTGCATGGCAGCAAGAAAAAAAGCTCTGTAATCAACCTAGATGCACAAAAAAGAGGGAATAAAGGAAATATGCTATTCATAATTATAAACATGTTCTGGTATATAAATGAAGTAAATTTCTCCAATATCACTGCTAAATATTTTTGGATATATACCTAATCCTAATTTCACAGGTTTTATGGCTTCGTGTTTTTCTTTAAAAGGGACCTCCATATTCATTTTTAGAGGAGTTTCAATAGGTTGAAGATACCTTATAATATGTGGATATTAGAAGAAATTTAAATATCAATGAACACATAAAGGACCATCATATACAGTTTGTAACGATCCAATTTTAAGAAGGCAACAGTTGGGGGACAAGACAAAGTTAGAAGCTTAATAACAAAAACACAGACATGGAACATTTTTTAAAAATGTGCAACTGATTAGTGCTAATAATAACAAAATATTTTCCTCAAGTTTTAAAAATGAAACAATTAAAATAATATTTAATAACATCAAATAAGTATGCCATGGAAGAAAATGTACAGTAGATATATGTTTCCTCATAACTTGTTTTAATTTATAAATAATGGATTAATAGAAAATGTGATTACATTTCTGAAGATGATAACACATTCAAGTATCATTGATTGAATCCAGCAAAGGAAAGTAACAGAGAAGTAGAGAAAACGAACAACCTGGGGCATAGATGAAGACACTCAGTAGAACTTTGTGAGAAAAAAATGTGTTCCCTTTTTCTCATCAACATTGAGCTAAGACAGCTACCGTTTGACAGAACACTTGTAATGTAGTCAGAACAGTGGAGTTACTAATTTAGGCAGTAATTTATTACTTTTATTCGCTAATCTTATGAAGTGATTCCCAAATGATGTGAGTGATCCTAGATTTTCTGAGCCCTTTTTAACCCAAAATTTTTAATTCCTTCCCCTGCCAATAATTCTTCTGCTATTCTCATTTCTCCTTGTTTCTGAACACAACTCCTGTGACCTTTTGGCTTATGGGAAAGAGCTTGAGAAATATGAGGATGGTCTGGAATCTGAGGAACATCAACTCCAGCTTGGAAGATCTGGTAAAAGACCTCCACCTGGAACTCAGAATCAGATATTAATTGACGTCTTTGGAAATAGAGAAACTCAATCCCTCAGGCAAGATCTATCATTCCTTGACATTCTCTGAAGAGATTTGGTACTTGAGCACAATTCAGAGAATGAGCTTTCCCACCACTCACCACAGCTTTGTCAGGAGGAATAGGTACAAAACTAAAAGTCACCTCAGTTCTCACAGGGCCAGTCAGAAACCAAGAGATCACATTTTCCTCCTCATCAGGCACCTTTCTGGGAGCAACAGAGTCTGGGCAAAGTCTATGATGGGGATAAAGTGAGACTGGGCCTAAGGAGTACACAAAAGAATGACCCTCTCTTTGACTAAAAGTGAGTTGTGCAGTGAGGCATGACAACTTCCTTTATATATGAATATTCACTAGGTGAGTTATCTCACTGCCACTGTGCGAGAGGTCAGTTTCCTCAAATAACTTGTTAAGTGTTGTGTCTACCAGTTTACTCTCTAAGCTGTTGTCTCTCCCACCTCTTCCCATGCCAAGAATGCATTGC
Organism: Dipodomys spectabilis; assembly: GCF_019054845.1. Classification (NCBI taxonomy): domain Eukaryota; kingdom Metazoa; phylum Chordata; class Mammalia; order Rodentia; family Heteromyidae; genus Dipodomys; species Dipodomys spectabilis. Next base: position 72,337 of record NW_024870915.1, read on the forward strand.
TTCTTTCAGGCACTCAACTACTTGTCCTGAATCCTAAGCAGGAATATTGTAGGCTATTCTTTGGCTAACTTCTTGCATTGAAGGTAGAAATGGCCCAGGCTTTTCACACGCAAAGAGGTAGAGAAGGTGAGTATAAGCTCAGATTGTTACTGAAGAGCAATCATATTGAAGAAAAAATAAGTAAATGAAATTAATGGTTGGGTAATTTAGGGTGTATGGCCACTAAATTTAGGTAATTATTAGTAACACATATACAATCATGGATTAGGAAGAAAACAGTGAAGTAGATTCAAGATAACATGGAAAAGACACATAATAACCATAACAGGAGATGAGAGTGTGAAAGAATTGTTGGCATAGGCCCTTTTACTATCTGAGGATTGACCTTGGATAGGAGGCTTTTAGAATAATATCTAAAAGAGACAGACTTGTGGGCACTAGTGACTTACACCTGTAATCCTAGCTACCCAGGAGGGTGAGATCTGAGTATTATAATTCAAAGCAAGCCCAGGCAGAAAAAGCCAGAAGTAGTGCTGTGGCTCAAGTGGTAGAGCACTAGCCTGGAGCTCAGAGACATTATCTATGCCCTGAGTTCAAGCTTCAGGATCATCAAAACAATAACGATAAAAAGATATAAAAGAAGGACTTAAAGATATACGATGGAATGATGATCCTGTGTAACTGTCTAGGGAACATAAAAGGAGACAATATTTGGAGCAAAATGATACCTATTCATTACTAATCAAGGATGCAAAGCAAATGCCAAATTCCTCTTCCCAAAAACTTCCAAACTTGGGCTCAGAACATGGCTCATTGGTTGAGTGCTTGCCTTGCAGGCTTGACGCCCTGGGTTCAATTCCTCAGCCAGAAGTGTTGCTACGGCTCGAGTGGTAGAGCACTAGCCTTGAGGTGAAGAGGTGAGGGACAAGACCCAGGCCCAGAGTTCAGGCCCCATGACCTGCCAAAAAAAAACCAAAAAACAAAACAAAAAAATCTTCCAAACTTATTTTTTCTCATAATTGAGGAGAGGGTTTTTTTTAAACAGGAATTCTTATCTAGTTCAAGGTCATCAGAACTTCAGTAGAGTTTTCCTGTTGAGATATAATGCACCTAACTCTGCTGAACTTAATCATGACTAGGAAAGTATGGATATTGATGTGTTTATTACATTTTTCCTTATAAATATATAATTCTAGCAGATATTATATGTAATATATATTGTACAATATATTATACATTATATAGTATAATAAATATATTATAATATAACATATATTATATATTAACAGACTATCTAATTTTAGAGTTAGGAACAAGCAACATATTGAAAAACAAATGCTTGAATCTCTGAATAATTTCTCTACCACTGGACAATTCCAGGTTGAGTTGAAGAGCTGAGGGACAGCACCCAGGCGCAGGGTTCAGGACCCATGACTGGACCTCCCCCCCAAAAAAAGAAGGTCTTTTCTATGTTCCCTATGCACCCACAGAGAGAGTACATGAGTTGCACTTGAATTGTCCTGGGAGTTCTTTATCTGGCTACTGTAGCTTCACATCCTTTATTCTCTTAGTAGCCATATGTCATGTTTTCAACAACAATACTTGTTACAAGCAAAAGTATCTACCTTGGCATACAGAGGAACTTGGATTTCAGAAATGCCACAAATAAGTAGGAGGTACAGCACTACTTTTCAAAATTAAATAGATTGCATATTTATTAGAAAGTTTGTAAGAAAAATAAACTTCAGTGCAGGATGAAATACTTGAAGAAAACTACAATTTAAATTACATATAGCTAGGTGCTGGTAACTCATGCCTGTAATCTTGGCTAATCTGGAGGCTGTTTTCTGAGAATCACAGTTCAAAGCCATCTTGAGCAGAAAAGTTGCCATGAGACACTTATCTCCAATTAATCAATCAAGACTAAAATTGATACTGTGGCTCAATGTTGTAGAGAGATAACCTTGAGCCAAAGACCTCAGGACAGTGCCCAGGACCCAACTTCAAACTCTGCAATAGACAATATATAAAAATAAAAAATAAATTACATATAATTTATTACAAACTCTGTACAAGGAAGATAGGATATGACACATGGCAACATATGACTTCAAGTTAAAAAGTTCCAAAGCATTTCCCCACTCTTGAGAAGTAGGAGTAATCCATATTGAAAAAAATAAAAACATGAATGATTCATACCAAATTTCAAAATGTACTATATGTTATACAAAAGAAATGCAATAAACATGCATTTCACAATTTAGTAACATCATATCGTATAAAGAATCTGGTTAACTGATTCATAAGAATCAATACAATGTCGATAAAACATCCAATATCTCAGGGGCCAAATTAGCAGAATACGTACCATCTATGATGGCTGTTTTGTAAATTATCCAGCCCTCTCAATCCCACAATTGCAGAAGGATCTTCCTGAGAATGTCCAGAAACCTGTCTACTGTGAGTGCTCAATGTAGACCTGATCCCATTCTCTATTATTTAGACATGTGATAGACTGAATATCTGATAACTTAATGACATTTTAGTTCTCAGAAAAAAGGGAAATTAAAGACAGTGGGAAAATCTACCAGATCCCGGAAAGATTTCTATCATTGTGCAAAAACTGTACCCTTTTACTGACACTTGAACAAACTGCAGCAATAGTCACTCCAACAACATGTCCAAAAAATAGCTTTCAAAATATTGAGCCACAGTGCCGCTTCCAGTTTTCTGGTGTTTAATTGGAGGAAAGAGTGTCACAGATTTCCTGCAAGGGCTAGCTTTGAATTAATATCTTCAGATCTCAGCTCTTGCATAGCCAGGATTACCGGCATGAACCACTGGCTCCCAGCTAAGATGTTACTTATTTTAAGTTCTATGATTTAGTTGAGGGAGTAGCATGAGTGTATAGAAAGGAAACTTTCAAGTCATCTCTCTAAATAATTTCAAAGTTTCATTTTCATAATATTTATTGCAGTGACTAATAACAGAAGCTCCCAAAGTAACAGAATGATCCTTCATTATCTCCTTCCCATAGGTATTATTGGAAGATGAATGAAATCTAAGTATAAGGCAATATGTACTTGAAACAATAAAAAAAATGTTGATGACACATAAAGAGCCATATTACACAGCTTCTTTTCATTTCATAAAGAAAAGAATGTCATACAAGTATATTTATTGGCAGGCTTTTTCTTCTGAAAAAAATATAATAAAAAAGCTGAAGGGGATCAGCAAGCATTTAAATGTGATATAGCATTGGAGACTATAAGACATGAAATTATTCATTAAATAATTATCTAGGAAAAGTATCAGTTCACTAAATTTATTCATTGTAAATTTTATTTTATTTACATGGCACTTAATATATAAATACATACAAGTGTGAAGATATATATATATACATATACATATGTATATATATACATATACATATGTATATATATATATACATATATATGCATATATATATCAGCAATATCTGTCCAGTGAACTACATGGTTAGGTAATTTCATCATGTCAAGTTCATCAAAGTGATGGACTTCCATAAACCTTAAAAACCCTGCAACACCACTGCACATGCAAACTTAAGTGTTCACAATTATAAGCCAGACCTGTGTTTTACCAAAGCTTTGTATATCGTGTGTTATTTTTTCATTTAGGCTTGACACAATATGTGTTTGCCCTAGAAATAAATGATGGCATTACAACTACAATAAGTTAGTGTAAATCATTTCATTGAACACATGTTCAGTATGAGTTGTTCTTTCTTTCCTTTTCTTATTTTATCTTTAGGATATAGATTTCAGTTTTGATGTAGTGTTTGCCAGAGAGGTATTCCACCACGGGAGTCACTTCACCAATCCTTTTTGTTTAAGTAACTTTACTCATAGAGTAGCAATTTTTGCACCCAGCCCCAAAAGCAGGGACCACGATTTCATTCCAATATACCTACTAGTAGGTTGATATGGGTGATACTTTCCTTCCTAGGCTGATTCAGAACTGTGATCCTCTCAAATTTCTACCACTTTAGTTAATAGTGTGTGCTCCATTTCTGCCTACCTCTAGAAGATAGGAGAGAAAAAAATGATTACAGGTAATTTGAGTGAATCATTGGTTCATAGATGATTTGATATTAAAATGTAGGATAAGTTTGAAAGTACAATCACAGTAGACAGATATTTTGCTAAGTAAATTTTGCTTCACATTAAAAAACACCTCGACCAGAATTCAGGACTTATATTGCTGTCTGTCAACTTGTATGTGATTTGGGAAAATAAACTTAATATCTTCCATGCGTGGTAAAGATCTTTGAATGATCTGATGTTCTGGATCACATCTATAATCATGGTTTGCAATCAGAAATAAATAGATCACAATTTGAACATAGCCTAACCAAAAATTTAGGAAGTCTCAATCTCAACAATCTAGTGGATCATGTTGAATCATGCCATTAATCTCAACACAAAAGAGGCTAAGTCTCTGACCAGTACTTGTGTCACTTAGGTAACTGGCTCACTTGGAGGCAGTCACCTCTCCTGATGCAGAAACTGGGCTGAGATTTAGCCAAGAGGAGGGAGGAGTCTCCCCCAACTTCCCAGGGTGGACCTCCAGAATGCAGTGAATGTGCCTGCTTTCCTCCTCCAAATGATTTGAGATGCCATGCTGCTGAGTGCTCATTATTTGATTCCAGTGACCTGTGGTAGAGGTATAAGGTAACAGTAAATTAAATTTCACATTTGCCAATTGCGCTGCTCTTCACAGCCTGTGAGTTCAACTCACCAATTGCCCATTTTTTGAGAATTGAGAATACTGAGAGAGGGGAGAGAGGGAGGGTGAGTGAAAGAGAGGAGAGATAGATAGAGGGAGAGAGAACAGAAAGAAAGGATGGAAGGAAGGTAGGAAAGAAGAAAGAAAGAAGGATGGAAGAAAAGAAAGAAAGAAAGAGAGAGAGAGAGAGAAAGAAAAAAGAAACGAAAAGAAAGATAATGATTGAGAATGAACGGTTTGGAGTCAGGAGTTACATGGCAGAGGTGTTACCTGTATTTGGTAATAGGTCTGCCCAAGCCATGCAGACCCAATGCAGACACTTCCTCTCTTCTTGGCTAAGTTTCCATCCTTTATGTGTTACTCAGGTATCTGGCATGCCTGGAGGCAGACACCTCCCCCTCCTGCTAAGTCACAACTTGATCAGCCTCTGGTCACACTTTCCATTTGACCAGAGGAGATTCCCAGACACTGAGGTCACATCCAGTGTGGTCAGAATTTTCCCCCACCAGGCCATATGTCATCTGGTCCTTGGCCTAGATATGTCCTGGCCCGAGGTGGGTCAATCCCCTTTTTTGACATGCCTCTACACAACATATGTCATGGGCAGCAGTTCAGTAAATAAACTACTTTACCTGACTGAAGACCATGTGGTGTTCTCTTCATTGGTTACCTAATGAAACGTACCTAATTAATATACCTTACACTGCATAGTTTCTAGTTATTAATTAATAGATATTTTTCTGACATATGTGAGATCAGTATCTTCAAAACATATGTACTGACTCATCATTTAACAGTAAAATTCTGAGTGGAGTCTTTTTTGAATTTTTTAATTTTGAAAATGATGTACAGAGAAGTTGCAATTACATTTGCAAGATAATGAGTACATCTCTTATTAAGCATTGGTGCCTCCTCCTTTGTTTCCCCTTTTCATCCCTTCCCATCTCCCACTTCCTCCTCCAAAGGTGTAAAGTTTGTTTCTTGACTTAATGTGTTGTACATCTCATTGTTGCTATGGATCCACCTGTATCCCTATTTACATAATTGATTTTTTCCCTTCCCCTCCACAAAGACTACCAACATCTGAATTTTTAATAGCAGTCTAATTAACCTTAAAGTCTATTTTGTTTGCTTTGCTTTGTTTTGTTTTTAGCTTAAAGTAATCAAAGATTTGGTGGGATAATCTGAAAAGATCTCTGCCGTCATATTTTCCAATCACCCTGGGCTGCAACCTGTGTGCTACCAGGTCAGATGATGGGACTTTGTAATAGTAGAAAGCAGATGCACATCATAAGGTCATGGTTTCGGGATTTCTCAGATTCTTTTTTAAATGTAATTGTTACTAAGGTGTGTAGAGTGAGTTTACCATATCACAATTCATGTAATGTGTACATTTGCTTTGTAGACAATGCCATCCTTTCCTGAGCTTTCTCCCAGTTTTTGTTTGTTTTGTTGTAGTTTGTTTTTGTTTTTGTGCCTAACCATCAGCTTCAACTCAGGATTGGTTGCTTCACCTGAGTTTTTGTAATCAAGGCTACTCTACCTCTGGAGTCCCAGCTCCCTTTATGGCATTTTGGTTCTTAATTGGAGAGAAGAGTCACAGATTTTCTCACTCCTGCTGTCTTTGAACTGTGATCATCAGCTTCCTGAGTAGCTAGGATTATAGGCCTGAGTCCCCAGTGTCCAGCTACTAATGTGTTGGTTTCATGCTTCCCTGGTTGTGTTACAATTTTCCTCGACAATTGGCACTAATACTACATATTGCCTGGCTCAAATCTGAAGTGGTGGAACATGCTTGTATTTTGAGGAAGGCAGGAATAGGAAACTATCAGGTCATAGGGACATATAAGCTAAACAAATCATTTGGAACTTTGCATAAAGACAAGTAAATTTATTGCCAGTTGACTGTGTCTTGTCTTTACTGTTAATTTTGCATGGCCTGTGAATGATGTTAGACACACCCAAATGGCCATTGTCAGAAATAAGGTTTCTCATCCTATTCTAAAAAGAAAACAAAAAGCCACCAAAAAATATTACGTATGAGTCCAGCAATTTCGTCGAATTAGAGACCAATCTGCCCTAGTTTATGAAAAAATGTCCTTTAATCAAGTGCTGCTACTTTGTCTAACAACAAATATAATGAAATCTGTAGTAGTCTGTAGAATTGTATACCAGAGCTGACATTTTAATTTACAGGAAATTCAGACTTTAAAATGTTTATTTATTTTTTTGACAGTTGTGGGTCTTGGACTCAGGGCCTGGGCACTGTCCATGAGACTCTGTGCTCAAGTTAGTTAGCATTCTACCAATTGAGCCACAGTGTCACTTCTGTTTTTTGAGTTGTTAATTGGAGATAAGAGTCTTATGGGGACTTTTCTTCGTGGGCTGGCTTTGAACTGCTACCCTCAGATCTCAGCTTCATGACTAGCTGGGATTACAGGGATGAGAGACTGGAACATGGCTTCAAATAGTCATTTTTAAAATGAACTGCTTGGTGCCTCTTGTTCACATACATAATCCTATCTATAGTTAAGATTACAGTTATGAGAAACAAACACTAGTTAGGTGTTGTTCATGATGGTTTGTATTGCCATGCTTTAATATTGTTTGTTTCTTATACTACAATGCTCTTATTTTTATTTTCACCTAAGTGGGGGTGATAAGTGCTAGCCAGTGTTGGACTTTCTTTGGTTGAGATGGAGACCTATGGACAATCTTTCCTAGAATTGCATGGAATTGAAATCCTCCTGTTCTGAGCTCCTCATGGGCCTGGGATGATAGAAGTATTCCATCACGCAGAGCCAGGGGTTGGGGAGCATTGCAGGTAATTCTACACTGGTCTGGAACTGATGTCCCAAATACCTACCTTTACAAGCAAAACAATGTTATATTCCATTTCACTTTGGATTGCTTATGTATATACTTAGAGAGTACAATGATAACACACTACATGTTAAATATATAAAATAGTCAATATAATTAGCAGGTTTATCTCATAAAACATTCAAGCTAATGTAGTTTGGTAACCTCCTGACTCTGCTAGCTATTTGGGAATAGACCATAAACACGAATACACTGACAGAAGTTGATAGAGATAGAGACAAGTTAGACTATGTGAAGTAATTATACATTTATCTATTGCTCCTCTGAAGAATATTATCATATATTCACCATGACAATAATTTTCCTGCAGTGTAGAATTTCCCATTTCATAATCTGCCATCTTCGTCTTTTTACACCTTTTTACATTATAAGTATGAATGTTTTCCTGTTTATTATTATGTTTTCAAATTATTATATGATGGAATTAAAATTTGTAGCGTCTACTGAAATTATTTCATTTTGTTTGGATTTGTGATGCTAAATCATTAAGACCATGGTTTCCTGAAATTTATGCTAACACACTATATCACTAAATTATATTCTAATTACATCTTATTATTGTATTTTTATATAGGGTTCTACTGTTGCTGTTTTATGATATAAATTGGTGTGAAGCTACACTGAAACTTGCAACCCCACTGCCACCAGTATCAGTTTTATCACCAGATTATGGAGACTGATAAGTATAACTCTAACTAATCAGGGGTTTGAGACCTGAGATTTAGTTCAGACAGCCTGAACATGAAATTTTATGAGTCTCTCCTCTCCAGTTCACTACAGAAAGTTTGGAGTGGAACTGCGGCACAATTGGTAGATCACTACAGTCACCAGAAAGATACTCAGGCTTGTCATATACCCCCTGAATTCAAGACCTAAAACACAGATATGCACAACACACCCTCACACACATACACACACTCTCAACACACATGTACACACACAGATTCGCTGGCAATGTTGTATCTTAAATTATTATCCATAGATGGGGCAACAGCTCACTCATTTGTGAAGATTTTTTCCTGATTATTTTGAAGGAGGAGGATAGTTCATGGGACAAAGATGACAAGACTTTAGTGAGGAATTCTTTATAAATGACTAGCTTATAAAAAAAACAGGAGCACAGTTCTTATATTTAAAGCTTACATTCCTTCAACTATAGTATTTTTCTATAATAATCATTGAATTATGAGATGACAATGCAGCACCTCTTACCTCCTCTCTCTCCCCTCTGTCATAAAATATGACAAAAGTATCAAAAATACTCTTATCTTACAAGAATGTAAATCTATAAAAATGTCTGACAATATGTGTAAGGTTTATTTTTCAATACTTGTATGATTTTCCCACCTCTAAGTACTTAACTTTTTTCCACATGACAGCACACTGGGGCTTCAAGGGCAAACAAAACTAGGAAACAAAAAACTAACAAAGTCCTAGGATGTAGATGTCAAAAATAGATTCAAGAAGCACATAGAAGGCTGAGAAGGGCCCTGAGAGGCAAAATGATTTCTGCAGGATGAGAGGAATAGTGACAAATAAAGCATGGATCTGACCTAGGAAATGTTCCTTGAGGTTGAGAGCATGCCGATTCCCAGACCTAGCAGAGGATGTTGGGATTTGACAATGTTCACATGTGTATAGAGTGATGAATGAGGGAAGATTTCAGTCTCCATTATGTCATTGGGATGGTCTTATGTGAGCAAGCAGCTTAGATCATTGGGCTCTGAGAGATGACACTCTCTACCTCACAATGGAATAGAATATGGAACTCTGAGAGCCAGGCAACTGTAACTGACAGTCAGCTCAAGCCAGCTCAAGTGGCCTGTAGCTCAGGAACAAGAAAGATATTCCTGTGTTGTTTTCAAAGTTCAAGAGACTCAGGTCTCAGGCATGAGAGGTGTGAGTGCCTCACTCAATGGTGCAGACATTGGATCAGTGCCAAAACATGAATCCATATTCTCAGGCCTTTTTATATGAAGAAACCAAGGAAATCACAAGGAAACTCAGGCCAGTTATAACTGACAGGAAACCTATTTAATCTCATCCTAGCCCACAGTACAAGCTTCTTCTTGTGTGCTTTAATATGTGTATACTGAGAAAATATTTACTGTGTACTTTGCAATCCACTCTATTACTCATTTTAAAGTGTACTTCCAATTCCATGTTCCAAAAATCCATTCTTTTCACCACCTCAGTGTGACAATGAGTCAGCCCAAATCCTGAATGTGACATATAATATAGGGAGCTTGGACTCAGGGTTGTTTGAAATGCTGATAATGGACCTGGTCCCTGCCTACCAGAATGGTGATCTTTTCTATGTTGGAAACATCCTTCACCACTATAGAGTGGGAGACAATGGAGCAGTTGTTGGATATTGTTTAAAAAGTGAGTGTTCCTCTTTCAAACAGGGCTGATGAGACACCCTGGAAGATGATTGGAATACTTGGTACCTCTCTGAGACTCTTTCACTGGGGTCTGAACACAGGAGCTTGTCTTGAGATAAAGAAGTTCACTCCCTGGCTAACTCCTTACTACTGGGCTGCCAGAATATTTCATTTGCCACAGAATTTAGTGGAGCCTTAGCAGTTTGCTTGCTGAGAGACTAGGATTAAAGGAATGAGCCAGTGGCACCCAACGTCCACCCTCACCTAGGAAACCACTATCTTGGAGGCCTTTGAAGGAATATAGACAGAAAAAAGAATGCAACTTGAGCATGAATTGGGGCCTGAGTGCTGCCTTGTTTGTAGCACTCTATAATTTGATCCCCAGGTCCAGGTCTGGCCTTTGGCTGGTTAATTGAAGTATCTTTAGAATTTTACAAATTAGACTGTGTTCAAACTGTGATCCTCAGATCTCACCCTCCTGGTTAGTAAGATTAGAGGCATGAACCATTGTGCACTTATTTGGACGGATGCATATAAGCATCCTCACAGAATTTCCTTGAAATTGTGTAGACATATCTCCCTTTTTGTCTGTCATGTTTACATTACTCTATGGGACTTAAAAAGTCCCATGTGTGTCCTGTTAGTTCAGAACAACGAGAAGCACAGAGTTATTCTCCTTCTCTCCTCTCATTGGTACAGATTCTTCTACCGAAACTGGGAGGAAGATGAACAAGATGAAAAAGAAAGTGGATGTTGGGACAAAAAGAAGTTCTGTCCTTGAAAATGGGTATCTGTGAGGTTCCTGATTCAAAGTCAGCATTCTTCTTTGCACACGAGTTGTGATTTTCACCAGGGGATTGAGGCTTGGCACTTCAGTGGATAGCAGATTACACATTGTGGATGCGGTTGCTGTTTTGGACTCTCATGGATAACAAGGAGGTCTGTGTATAACAAGTCAGATTCAGTGGGGAAACAAATTTCTCCTCCTATCACGGGGAGAATTTTAGAGTATTGTATTTGAGAAATTGTGAGGATCATCCTGCTTGCAGGAGTCTCTTCCTACCTCCCAACATGCATGTCCTGCCAGAAAAACGCTATAGGCTCAGGATGTGGAGGGCGGGCTCTCATTTTCCTTATCTGCCCACAGCATGATTTGTTCTATTTTTCCTATGTGGATGGACTTCTACTATGATGATTTCTATGAGCACAAGTACCATGACACCATGAAAGAACTTACACAATATGTCAAGCTCAACATGCCCTCTTCAGACTTGCTCTTCTGCTCACATATTCTTCTGGAGCAGCTGGAGGAACGCATGATCCTTCAGACCAAGAAAAAGAGGAAGAAGTCCTTGTTTAGATGCCTTAGAGCTGGTGAGTACGGATGGAACCTGGGTCTCTAGGTCTGTGCCTGATTGGCCAAGAGCCCTTAGTATGCCCCAGCTTGGCAAAATGTCCTTTTATTGATATTCTTTGCCAGGTAATATCTGTTCTCCTTTTGATAGAACTTGGAAGTAATCACTAATTAGAAACACTCTCATCAGTGTTCAGTCAAAACTCAAGTTCTACAGCTTCCCCCATTAGATCCTCATGAAAGTTTAGTCACACCTTAACTTCTATAGTTCTAAGACTCCTGGACCTATTTCGATGCTCAGGTTTGCATCACCGTAGAACAACTCCTGCAGAACTCCAGATAAAGAACCCATCAGTGTTGTCATCTATGGTGACTGATAGACATCGGAAGCCATCATTAATCTCCATTAAGCATATGAACATAGAGGGCTTTTTATTTATTTGTGGAAAGGCCCAAGCAAGTTTTGAGTCTTGTGGACATCTCACTGGTTCTGAACACCACATGTGATGCAGGTGCACCTGCACATACAACCAAAGAAGAAGATGATCCAGAATGTCTCCCATTGATATTCATAATCCACCTAGATCGGCGCCAAACCAGTCAAAAAGACTCGTCTTGGTGTGCAGGGTAAATGTGTGCTAATGGAAAATGACCCCAGTCTATGTTCAGTAAAACCAATAAGAGAGATCCAAAATCTAGATTCAGTTGAGGAAAGACAATCTTTCCTCACAGAATACCCAGACAAATCTGTCCTCCTGCAGGGGATCCAATTTCCAATTAAGAAATTAGAATCTGTCCCTCCCTGGACTCAGGAAGAAAATCCTGTCTTTAATGAGGAAGTAAATCCCTTTGAGGATTCAGAGGCAGAATTTCTGCCGGAAGGCAACTTAGAGACCAATCTAGATTTAGAGATTCCATTCCCACTTCCTGGAAAAAAATCTCTATTTTTGTTTTTGTTCTGATTGTTGTAAAGTGTTAATTCTATTTGGTTTTCTAACTTTATTAAAATGTCAATGTTTTTGATATATTGTAGATTCATGAATCCTAAATATGTTTCTTTTTAAGCCTACAACCTGAAGCATCACGCATACTTGTGCTGTTGGGGGGAAAACACAGAGTGACAGGGGCCTCTACAAGAGAGCCTACTGTGTATAAATGGAACTGTTAAATGCACAGGAAGCGGCAAAGAAGCCAGGCCATGCCTGGCTGCGGTTGTAAGGTGGCTAGAAAAGGTCTTGGACAGCAGAAATGATGTCCTAGAAAGCTATTCTGTCAATTGGGACAAATGACATAATATTTATAGTGGTATGTGGAACACTCTTCCAAAAGTGAGTTCAAATCTGTAAACATTTTCTTTGTGCTTTGGGTAAATATGGAAGGAAAATTTGGCTCCAATAATATACAAATCTATTTATGGTTATTTCACAAAATATATAGGAAATATGTATACTGGAAAGTAAAAACCATCATCAATAGAAGAAAGAAAGTTTACATAAATGAACAACCACAAAATCATGAAGGAAAATAACATAATTAAATCAGGTGTATGTAAATACATGTTATATTCTTGATGTTATGTATAGTATATTATATAATATATGAAATTGAATATGAGTTTTCAAACTACAAAGGCATTTAAATTTTTAGTCTTAAGTAATTATTTCACAAAATATTAGTGTAAAATATTTTTGGGGAAATACAGCTATAATTTCATTCTAATTATATGATTATATGAATATATATTTGTGTTTTTCTAGATCTAACACTGATTATTAATAGATGAATAAACATATACATATATTTGTATATATCTGTCTATGAAGTGAATATAATGAAACTGACTACACTATGTATAAAAATGCTGCTATGAGTTGAGTCCAAGAGACTCAGGCCTGTAATCCTAGCGATGTGGGAAGCTGGGTTCTGAGGTTTAGTCTCTCTTACCCTCAAGGCCTTAGATTTTCAGAGGAGGTCTTGGCCCTTTAGTGTAGCAAAGAGACACATATGCAATGGGATCACACTCCCCAAACCCAGAGGAAAGTCAGTAGAAATCAAGACAAGCCTCTTATGACGCTCTACTCAGTTTCTGTACCAAGATGGCCATCTGTAGAACATCAGAGAGAAAGCAGGCATTCCCTCCAAAAGGGTCTAAAAAGAATCTTCTGAACTATAATCTCTGGCTATATTGAATTAATCCTTATTTCCCTTCCCAAGCTGCAAACACATAGAAATATGGCAAGGGCTCAAGAGAGATGGACAAAGACTTACAAATACATAAAATTATATACTCTGTATTAGTAATTCAATGACAAATCACAAAAGCATATCTTGAATTTTTCTTTTTTCTAAAGGAAATGGAAACATACTCTGAATGTATCAGGAACTGAGTGACAGTTTGGTTGCTGAATTGTTGAATGCACTCCTGGGCAAAGGAGACACATATAAGGAAGAAATTATGTGGGGGTGAATATCTTCACACAGATTCACAAAATAATGGCTATAACTTCTATGATGTCACAGCCACCTTTGCCATAGCAACAAATAGGTGTCAGGCACTGGTTTTGCCCTGAAGTGGACTCAACCACACCAACATGCACTAAGAATGAGAGGGAATGACTACTAGCCACCAGACTTCAGCTTGAAGAGCTGTCCTGACCAGAAGCTAGGATAAATTGAGCAGGGGAAGGCTGATCTCCATGTAAGACTCCTGAACACTAAGGATTAGGCACTATTATAGATATTGGAGAAGCAGAAGTGAATGTGGCTCTCTCCTCACCAATTTCATGCTGAAATGAAAACCAGAAATCATAATGATAATTCCTATAAATCAGAGACATGACATTGGTGATTTTGTAGTAACAACTTCACATTGAGGATGGGAGGAGACAACCCTGAACAAGAGATAGTTGATATGAGAGCCATCATCCAGGCAATTATCTAGGAGCAGGTACTCCAGGCAGTAAGAACAGCAAGTACATCCCCCATTGATGGGAATGGACCTGACTTACTTCAGAAAAGGAAAACAGCAATGACATGCTTGCTTGTGAAGTAAGAATGGAAATGTACAATGAAGAAAAAAGAGTTCAGAAATGAAGATAGGAATAAAATAGATAGATATGGGATACTGTGGATTAGAAGAAGGAAAGTTCTGATTTTAGTATAAAACTGACATGACCCACTGGAAACAAAGTGCTAAATTAGCAGTCAGACACATCTGATTCACCGAAATAATATTTCTAAAATGTGATTCTTGCTGGGCTCTGGTGGCTTACAATTGGAATCCTATTTACTCAGGAGGCTGATATCTGAGTATGAGATTTAAGGAAGCCCAAAGAGGAAATTTGGTAAGACATGTCCAATTAAACACCAAAAATATGGATATGAAGCTATAGTTCAAGTGGAGGATCACTAGCCTTGAGGAAAAATGCTAAGAAACAGCACTGAAGCCTTAGGACCCAAACCCAGGACGTCAAAAACAACAAAGCCAACAAATAAAATTTGATGCTCAGTCATTCATCACTTAGCATTCTAGTTCAATGCATTTGGTATGAGTCTTGGAAATTATATCCTTAGCAAATGTTCTCCCCGGATATTTTGCTTCGTTACCAACTTTCAAACCCCTGGCAGCACCAATGTCTCCTCCCAGTTAGCATAGCAGTCAACCACTGGAAATTTGAAGATATATTTTATTTACCAGAAGAATTGGGATCATCTTGCCACATACATCAAATGAGTAGTAGCCACATTCCAATATTCTGAATGTTTATAATCCTCCTTTCAGTTAATAAGCATTAAGGCTTAACAATTCTAGAGTGGTTATCAAATTAATTCAATAGTCATCATTTTTCCACCCACTCATGTAACATATGTTTATAAAAGGAGAGACTATTTGAAAGTGTATACATGATATCTTCTATCTCTAATAATCTCAAGAAATAAGGTTTTACACAAACACCCTGATTATTTTGCCAAAGGAAAGGATAAGAGATTTAAATAAGCGACCTAACATCTCAGATGGAAAATGCTATTGGCTTTAGAACAATTTCTTTTGTCTAGAACTGTGGAAATCAGTTTCAGAAATGCCAGAGGCAAAGGGTATTATTCAAATCACATTATCATGAGGTACAAGCAGTCTGTCTAGATCAACCTTCCAGGAAAAAAAATCAATGAATGAAAAGCAATGCTTCTAAAACAAGCCAGTTGGTGATGGTTCATGCTTATTATCCTAGCTACTTAGAAGTCTAAGCCTGGCCAGGAAAATCCTTCCTGTCTGCAACCAGCAGAGAGGAAACATTAGCTCTGTTCCTGAAGCCCAGATGGACGGCCTCTGACAACAGACATCCAGACATACAACACCCCTATTTGAAATATTATCAAATGCATTCACATAATATCTCCTTTTTGGGAGATAATGTTTAAAAGATGTATCAAAGACAGTACAAAAAGGCATTTAAAGAGAAGCTTCTCTGAAGAAGAAAGAAGGATGGCCAATAGACACATGAAGAAATGTTCAACATCCCTAGCCATAAAAGAAATGCAAATCAAAACAACATTGAGATATCACCTCACTCCAGTTAGAACAGCAAAAATCAAGAACTCTAACAACAACAGATGCTGGAGGGGATATGGACAGAAGGGAACACTACTGTATTGTTGATGGGAGTGTAAACTTGTTCAACCAGTTTGGAAATCAGTATTGAGGTTCCTCAAAAGTCTACAAATAGAGTTCCCCTATGACCCAGCAATCCCACTTTGGGTATTTACCCAAATGTTCACATATAAGACCACAGTAGAGCTTCCACCACAACTATGTTTATTGCATCATTATTTACCATAGCTAATATATGGAACCAACCCAGATGCCCCTTAGTAGATGAGTAGATGAAGAAAATGTGGTATATATATACACACTGGAATTCTATGCCTCCATCAGAAAGAATGACATTTGCCCCATTTGTTAGGAAATGGAAAGACTTGGAAAAAATATATTAAGTGACGTAAGCCAGGCCCAAATAAACATAAGTGCCATGGTTTCCCTTATTTGCAATAACTAGTGTATGTCTGAGACACAGAAACTGTCAGACAAGTTGATGTTAGGGAAATGAACCCTAAGCTATATATTCAAATGTTTTTTCCTTTCATGTGATTGTTTCTAACACATTTATAAGATTATTTCTTTTTTGCTTTGTATGTCCCTCCCCCACTGTACAAACCCTGCTTTCACTGTACTTGATGTTGGTATATTTTGTGGAGGGGAAGGGAAAAAACAAATCGTTTAAATAATAGGGATACAGTTGGACCAATTACAACAATGAGATGTACAAGTCATTATGTCGAAAACAAACTTCAAAATTTTGGTGGGGGGGAGGATTGGGTGGGGAGCAGGGAGAGGACGGGAAGTTATGGGAAGGGGAAACAAAGGAGGAGGCTACAATGCTTGATAAGAAATGTACTCATTATCTTGCCCATTTAATTGAAACCCCTTTGTACAGTATTTTCACAACAACAACAAAAAAATAAATTTAAATATGGAATGAAAATAGTTCCAATAATGCATTGCATTAAGGAATTTAGAAATAACTGAGAAACTTAAAGATGCATAAGATTTTTTTTTATTGGAAATGAAGGGATATTGGAATTTGGTTCTCTACATTTTAAGCAATTTGCTTAAAAGAATAGGCAAAATAAAATTTATATTTGCAGCAGAATTGACACATTAAATTTAGTATATTGAAAGGGAAACAAGCCTCAACAATATGCCAATTCTCTCTTCTTATTTATCTCTAAAGGTTTATGCTTCAGGACTCGGAATATTAAAACTTCAAAAATATTTGTGTTTAGCTAGTTGTGCAAAGGGGTTTTGCTTCATCATGTCAGTGTTGAATAGAGTGTATGTGCATTTCAATATACAGTGCATCTGGATCATTGTTAAACTTCACATTTTTCTTCCTTCCCTTACTCCAACCCCACCTATCCATTCATGTTTCCTACTTATATTCTGACATGTGTACATTGAATGTTATGAATGTTTTAGTCCACCATTTCCCTCTACATTCTTCTACCCTACTCCCTTTTAGCCCAGATCCCCTTTTAAGACTTGTTTCAACTTCATGGTATTTTGTTAAATATCTCTAATTTGGCATTTGGCTATGGGCTTGCCACATCCTCTCTTCCATATTTGACCTACATAAATGAGCATATTTCTCCACATTTCTAATCTCAGAATGGCTAAGATAGATCTTTACTATTCACCTTCTGTCCTAAATTTAGAATTGGACTTTCAGGGCCATCCAATAGAGCATTTTTATTCTCTACACAATGAAGACGGAAGGGAAATAATTTCCATTCTGTCAGCATTATGTTATCCATCATGAATTCCCATCACTTATCACTTCAGCAGTCCAAATTTAAAGTCATATTTTCGGCATTATATTCACAAAGTATAAGTGAATGTCAAGGGTAATTTACCTAGTATTGGACGTTTAGGGACGATCTTCAATTTCTGATGATAGAAGCAGGAGTCAGTTTCAATTTTCAGATTCCACTATGTAGTGAGCTCTGTAGTCTTCTAAGTTTTTGATAAATTTCTAGTTATTTTTTGTTAATAATTTAAGAAGTTTTATTTCAGTATTTGAATTATTTTTAAAGTTTCACAATAAGTTAGACTGAACTTTTTCCTCTCATGTTCCCCACTAGTTCAGGTTAAGTCTCCTTTCGTTTCATTTTTTGAGAGACCAAGAGGGTAAACATAGAGATGATCATTACTCAGATATCTCCTTCCTCTTTTGTTTCTGCTGTTCTTGTTGAGAGGAAGACTGGAACAGGGAACAAGAGTGATGCTTGACTTCACCATACAAGGGAGCATTACTGGCATGTCAATTATTGTTTCTCAGAATCACTTCAAATGCTTACTCTTGCCTTCTCTCTGACAGTAACCTAAATGTGGCTTCCTTGGTGCAGAAGGAAGCAAACTAACATGTTATTACCCGTAAATTGTTATTTTATATCTCAGCTTACTACTACCAAAAATAAAAAGCTTTGGCTACATAAATGCAAAGGTACTGATTGTCCAAAAAAACCTTAGTGAGGAGTAGACTATTGTACTCAGCTACCCGCTCCTCTCGTATCCTCCCTTCCACTCCCCTCCCCTCTTTTAACCTCCCTTCCTTTCTTCTTTCTTTGTGTCTCTCTCCTACATATTCATCTCCATCTTCTCTCTTTTTCTCTTCCAGTAGCAAGTGCTTTGGTTTATCAGACAACACATAAATAATTGAACAAATATTTTTTCTCCTCTTTTTGTGATTTTTTATTCTTATGAAGTGAGTTTTAGCACAGCACCAGTGGCTTACACCTAGATAGTCGGTAGGTTCAAATTTGACAATTGCAATTCGAAGCAATTCCAATAAGATAAACCTAAGATATTCTTTTCTCCACTTGTGGTAAATGGAAGAAGTGAAGATGTGTCTTGGGAGGTATAGAGCAAACATTGAGATTTAAAGCCCAGATAGAGCGCAAGGCCAGGAGTGTAAACCCCAGTACCAGCATCATTTTAAAAAAATTAGTCCTTTGTCTTTGAAAAGGGATATTTCTCCAAAAATTCATACCCAGGACAATTTTCAAGGTCTGAGACTCTTTTTAAGTCTCTTTCACATCTTAAACTGATTCCTCTGCTTGATTCATATTATGGAAAATAGGAGTCACACTTCATATTAAAATGATTGCACATTACTGAACAGTTCTTACCATTTTTAATGTAAAGAAAGCATGAGAGAAGAATTCACCTCACTTGCGTGAGTTAGGTTTGACTCACTGACAGACTTTTGCAAGTAAATGAGGATCTGTTTACATGTAAAGAAGTCTATATAGATGGTTTTCTAGGAGAGAGAACAAGCTATCTGTTCCCAAGTTTGAATCAGATTAAGTTTATTCCTATGATATGCTAAAGAGAAGCTCATCTCATACAACATTATGCAGGCAGTAATTTCAAAAATATTAAAATCCCATGTTTATGTTTTGAACAGCTAAGTTTTCACAAACAAAAAACAGTTTACTGAGCCAAGAAAATATGTTAGAGCAATAGAAACTATGCTAAATATGGTTAATGGTTGAGTGATATGTGTTAAAGAGTTCTGTAATCACAACTAAACTATAAATTTTTTCATCATGTCCCTAACAAGAATCTCTAAGATAGGCCTTGCTAAATCTGTCATAGAGGGCGGTGTTTATGCAATTGTCAGGTTTTTAGGGTCCAATATCTTCCACAGTCGCTTGGGTTGCAAACTGCTCACACCACATGCAGTGTCTGGAAACACATGCTATCTTGCTAGGCACCTAAGGGATTTTTTTGCCACTGTGAATAGTTATTGTTTTCCTTCTTGTAATTATACCTGTCAGGGTGAAGTCCTTTCATGATAAGAATAATAGTTTTTGTACCATTTGTTCCAGTAACAATCTGAGATATAAGTATAGTCGGGTGTCAGTGCCTCATGCCTATAATCCTAGCTACTCAAGAGGCTGAGATCTGAGGATCACAGTTCAATGCCAGCTCAGGAAGGAAATTCCATGAGATTCTTATCTCCAATAAACTACCAGAAAACTGGAAGTGGCGCTATGTCTCAAGCGGTAGAACTCTTGCCTTGGGCTGAAGAGTGTTTGGACAGCACCTAAGCCCAGAGTTCAAGCCCCACGACTGACCAAAAAAAATTTATCTATCTATCTATCTATCTATCTATCTATCTATCTATCTATCTATCTATCTATCTATCTATCTATCTATCTATCTATCTATCTATCTATCTATCTATCTATCTATCTATCTATCTATCTATCTACCTACCTATCTATCTATCTATCTATCTATCTATCTATCTATCTATCTATCTATCTATCTATCTATCTATCTATCTATCTATCTGTCTGTCTGTCTGTGTATGTATGTATGATGATATGAATTACATTTAAATATAAATAAATATTTGTGATACACATTTAAAATATAAGTTAATATATGATCTATTTATAATATAAACATATATTTACATATATAAGACCATATTACATCTGTATGTTTATCAATATACTTGTAATTTATATCCAAAGAGTACATCTGAAGATTTTGGGGAAAAAGTAGAGTGTCTAAAGGCTTACTACTGACCCACCATACTTTCAATCATTTTTTCCACTTATTGCAATGTCTGGAGTACTAAGACTGAATGATTATGAAACAGAGTTGTTGTTTTATTGCTTATGATTTTGGATTAGAAACATCTATTTACTTGGTATAAAACTACCAAAATGTGATCTTGAAATCACACTCCACAAACTGGACATATACATCAATTTAGCAACTTACATTTCTCAAACTTTTATTTGAATCCTGTATCTCGCATACATTGTTTCCTTCAAGTCAGCTACATGTACAAACAGGCCTAGATTTTCATGCTCACATACATCCCCATACTCACATGACATACTAAATGTAACATTGTAATAAAAAATAATATATATACTGAAAAAGAACACCTTTGCAATTGTAATTAAATTTTATTTTTAAATACAATTCATCATTGAAATACTGATGAAAGAGCAACTGAGAGATGTTTCAAATAGTAGAGTGCCTGCCTAAAGAGCATGTTTCTTATTCCAAACATCATTATTTCTATCCTTCCTTCTCCCACATAAAAAAGCATAAATAACTACAGAATTAACTACATGTTCCTTAATCACTCATTGAAGAGAGAAACTGTTATATACACACACACACACACACACACACACACACACACACACACATATATATATATACACAATGATATATTATTTAGCCACACATAATTATGAAATCATATCATCTTCAAGAAAATAGAATTGGAAACTTTCATATTAAAGCAATTAGCGATACTGTGAAAATCAAATATTAGATTTCTCATATGCAGACTCTAGACCCAGAAATTAAAATGAATGACACAGCTGTAACAGATGGAACTGATTAAGTTTGGAAAAAAGTAAGAGAGAACATGAGGAGAAATATTGTGGAGTAAATATGTTCAAATATTTCATAAGTTAGTATGATGACATAAAATATATGTATAAAAATAGGATAATGAAATTAATAAAAGGAATAAAATTTAACAAGTTACATTATATGGATATATGTTTATAACACAATAAAATACTTTTTTGAAATTAATATTTGCTAAAAAATAGTAAAATTCATTCCAGTTGTTATAGATTCATATGTTAATTTCCATTTTTAGCTCAGATATTTCCCTGATAAAGTAAAAGGAGAAATTGGTTTTGCTCATTTAGAAGGACAATCTTGTCCAAATAGCATTAAAGTATTCTAGATAATTACTGTCAATGTGAAATTGTTCAAGTTATTATATTAGAATATTTCCAATTGACTCTTCAAAATATTACCCTATAGGTATATACTTTTTGCTATTTATTGAATTTTTTCTACTCAATTATTATATACCATTTTCTGAATGCGGTTTGATATATGTAACTAGTATATATTATACCTGACCAGGAAATCAATTATTCAGAAAGTTTTTATCAAAAATGCCTATAACAAAATAAAGAGTTAAATCCAAATTATGTATATTTGAAGACAATACTTTGCTTAGTCGTCCTCTCACATTCTTCATTCCCTTCTTGAGAATAATACACATTGTAAGGGAATGCTTAATATGTTTTAGAGAAATAGGTTGACTTTAGTCAAATGAGTTACTCTATGCTACGTTGTGGTTTACTTTATATTCAGAAGAGCTAAATTCTTACCTTATTATTTTCCTTAGATTTTATACTCAGGTTTAACCTCTGATGGGTGACCGATAAAGGTATAAACATTTTTTAACAGTGGCTAAATTTAGGCTGAGGAATCTAGGTACTACTTTACTCATGCAGATAGGCCTGATCAGTCATGAGACCATGATATCAAAATGTTAACCTACGCTTCCTGAAATCACGCTTATGAGATTTTGTGTATTATAAATGGTGGTTATTAGCATTTGTTTTGTAAACAACATTTCTTGGGTTAGGAACTGAAGTGAGATATTATACCCAGAACAAAATTTAAGGAAGCATCCAAAATTAGTTACCAAGATATAAATCATTTAACACAATGTTTTAAAAATGCAAGACAAAGGAAATAATTTATGAAAAAAGCCAACATTTAAAATAAATACAGAATCAGTATGACTGATTTTTCTTTTTATCCCAGTTGCAATACGGATTGCATGATGACTTTTCTAGCTATGTTTAGTTAGGCCTTGATATTTAGTTGGAGAAGTTATGTTCTTTCATATATTCATTTGTCAGATCAAAGAGGAAATGAATTCCATGCCAGAGTCAACATCCATAATAATGTTGCAGTTGTATTCTACTACTTTGCCAAAGTTTCAAATCAGCTCGAGTAACTTGGGTCTTCTTTGGATCTAACTACTTAGGTATACAATTTAGTCAGTACTAGATTTTGACCACCATTTATTAAATTATTATTTTGCACAAACTACTATTATTCTCTCTTACCATGAGATTTTTAATTTCATTTATATAATGTGCTGATGTTTTCCTTTAGATAATCCACATTCAGTCTTCTAAAAACAGTATAATATGGAGTATTTTTAAATTATATACACTCATGTACACTGCTCAGATTCTATAATTTGCACATTTTGTTCTTGTTAAGTCAGTAGTGTTTAGTTCTCATTATGGATATTTTGGAATTACTAATTACATTTCAGAATTTTTAAGAATGTTATGATTTTTGTGATTTAATACTGTAGCATTTTTCCTTTTAAGTATGTGCAGATCTTACTTTACATACAGTTACATTCGTTTTAAACAAGTTGATCCATTCAAGGGATTTTCTATATTACTTTTTTTTTTTTGGGAGGGGGGTCCGGATATGGGGCCTCAACTCTGGACCTGGTCGTTGTCACTCTGCTATTCAGCTCAAGATTAGCGCTCTACTACTTGAGCCACAGCGACACTTCTGGCTTTTTTCTTTTTGTTTATGTGGTGCTGAGGAATCTAACCAAGGGCCTCATGCATGCAAGGCAAGGGCTCCACAACTAAGCTACTTTCCCAGCCCCACTAATACTTTTCTATGCTACATTGTTATATTAATTTATTCAAACACACACATACACGCATACAAACACACAGATACCCACATTTTTATTATAAGACCCACTCCGTCTGCAAGAAAATATTTCAATAGGAATTCCATAAAATATTTAGTCTGCTGAGTTCTGATTAGAATTTGCAGAAATATCTACTTGCTTCTTCCCCTGGACAAGTCATTATCATTTGTGAAGGTGTTGCCAATTGAATTTAGAATGCCCCAGAAAGATGTGTTAAAGAAAAATGACTTTCTATTTCCTCCCAGTCTGTGGAGAATATCTGAATAGTTCTGGAGATTAAGTTCTTCAGCGTGAAAGATATGAGAACATAGACTCTCAACTACTTTCTTATTTTATATTTTAATCGATCTAGGTAAAAAAAAATTTTCTATTTGACATAATCCCCATCTTGCCATTGTCTTGTCACAGGCTCCCAAAGCAATAAAACCAACTGAACATATACTGAAACATTCAAACTTGTAAATCTGAATAAGCATTTCTGTTCAATAAGTCCATAACATCCCTTATTATGGTAAGTTATAAAGCTAACACAGAAGTCTAGTCTTTCTAACAATGTAGAGTATGTTAAATTATGTTTCATTATAGAATATCTAACTCCATGTTTTATTTTATATCTTTGTTTCTGTTGATCCCAGGGCTTAAACTCAAGGCCTGGATGGTGTTTTTGTCTTCTAAGCCAGTGCTCGACATACAATCTGAACCTGAACTCCATTTGCCCTGGTGGTTAAATGGAGATAAGAATCTAATGAACTTTACTATGCAGGCTGGATTTGAACTGTGATCGTCAGATCTTAGCCTCTTAACTAGCTGAGATTACATCCTTGAGCCACCAGTGCCTACCCATGTTGCATATTTTCTGTAATTCAAATATTCAGCATTGTGTTGATGCTCCTACTACAATATATAAAAAAAAAACTTAACCTAGTTTTCACTGTATTTGATGTTGGTATAATTTGTGGAGGGGAAGGGAAAAACCAAATTGTTTAAATATGGATACAAGTGGACCCAGTGCAACAATGAGATGTATATTTTGTAGAAAAATTAAATTTACAACTTTGGCTCAAAGTGGGAGAGATGGTCGGGGAGATAGAAAGGGATGATAAAGGGATAGAAAGGAGGAGGTAAGAATGCTTGATAAGAAATTACTCATCTGGGCTGGGAAGGTGGATCAGTGGTAGAGAGCATACCTTGCATGCCTGAGGCCCTGGGTTCGATTCCTCAGCACCACATAAGCAAAAAGAAAAAATCCGGAAGTGGCGCTTTGGCTCAAGTGGTAGAGCGCTAGCCTTGAGCTGAAGAGCTGAGGGACAGCGCCCAGGCCCAGAGTTCAGGCCCCACGACCAGGACCCCCCCCCCTCAAAAAAATAAAAGAAATGTACTCATTGCATTGTCCCTGTAATTGTAACCCCTCTGTATGGTATTTTCACAAAAAAACTTAAAACGGATATTTGTAAAGTATATAATGAAGGAAGAATTTTCATCCTTTACAAAATCTATGCTAAACTATCTATATTTTATTGTACCTTTCCTGCAACCAGTTTGAGATAGTTTAATACCTGTCATGCCAAGTTTCTCTATATTCTACTGGAGATTTAATTTTTCATGTATGTATGTACATGTAAATGTATATCTATATGTATATATCTATCTGTATATGTTCCAATGTGGATCATCAAACTTGAAACTTTGCTTTTTTTTTTTTTTTGCTGTTCAGCAGTTAACCTGTTCTGCTCAATCTGTGACATTATCTGTGCTCATTCTGATTATTCCTTAATTTACCACACCATCAGCCTTTTAAAATCAGCTTTATTTCCAGAGATGATTACCAATCAGTCCAACCAATATACACCCAGAGGGTTTTAATAAAACATGCTTTAAGGAAGGAAGATAACATGAAGTGACAACTACAAAATTTCTACAGAGACCTGACATCTTTCACATTTCTGCCTTTCTCCTGATACTTATGCAATCATTGACTAATACTATTAATAATACTGCAATTATAACTTAAAGGTCAGTGTTTTTCCCAACCTGAAGCCTTCTTTTCCATTATTTTTGACATAAACTTTTGTGAGACATTTTTGATAGTGGTGGGATTCCATCCAAAACAAAGCCATGTATATCAAGAAAGCCAATGGTTTCAACTCAGAGTACTAAACAAAAGAGAGAGAAAATTAAGGTTAGCTATATATGTTAAGCACAAATATAGGCAATATCAAGATAGTTTGAAATTGTATACTTTTACTGGATAAAGTGGCTCAAATCTATAATATTATCTACTTGGAAAACAGAGCTTAGGGAATTCTAGTTCCAGGCAAAATGTTTTATGGTTGTGTTAGGAGGACCTCAGTCCAAGCAGGCCCAGGCATAGTGATACTACCTCAAAATAAGCAATCAAATTATAATCTGCAGGTATGGCAGTAGTAGAGATACTGTTTCACAACTATAGGTTTTGAGTTCAATCCTCCAGTAGCGCTGGGAATTTAAATGTGTCATGTCTTACAAAGTGACTTCATATGGAAACAGAATCTCAAAGGTAGCATTTAAGTTGAAGTCTACTCCAAGAGAAGGAGAATGCTTTGAATATGCCAAGGAAAGAGGAATCAGAAGCCAACTCTAATCTTCGAGTTCTAATTCCACCAACTCAGAGACAATGTATTTACAATGTTAATGCTACCCAATCTGGGGTAGTTTATTATTGCAATTACTAGCAAACATGTGGAAGCTATAAGACACCAAAAGTCATTGACACTTCGGATCCAAGACTCATCTCTATAATCCTAGTGATTAAGAAGTACAAGACTTGGCGGATAATGGTTTTCAGGCTGGTAGGAAAGTTCATGAGGTTCTATCTCTAGTTAACTACAAAAATTTCTGGGCTGGAGCATGGTTCAAATAGTAGACTGACTACTGTTAGCAAAAAAAAAAAAACACAAAAAACTGAGAGCATGATGTATGCTCAAGTCCCAATCTGGCAGAACGAAAAAGTTCTTAGAAGAATACTATGAGAAGCAGAATTATGAACAGGACAGCAGAAGCAAAAGAAATAAACTTATTGATATAAACAAAGCTTCTCAATGTGAAATATGGCACAAACTGTAATATTTAGGGTTTTCCTTCCTATAGAGTAGAAATAAATGGCATTTTTACTTGATGAAACTAAAATACAAAACTGTATGCAATAAATAATAACATTACTTTTATCTTTCCATAATTTAACTTGTTTTCCTAAATATTCCTCTAATAGTGTAGCTTTTGAAAATCAATAAATGTTGCATTTTCATATGTGATTACATATCCTTCCGAGTGTTGTCTAAAATTGATTTACACTGAAATGATTGCCATTGACATCTTTCTCAAGATATTTATACTTTCAGCTGACCTTCCACAAAACTCATACCCAAAATATAAATTTTTAGTATGTTCATGCAAACATAGGAACATAAACATATGTCTCAAAATGTTAATTACTTTTATCTGCTGTCAGTAATGAAGTATAACTAATAGAATTAAGTATATATCCTGAGGGAAATAAGATACTACCTTCTAAATACAGACTTGTTGGCACTCACACAATCACACACGCACACATACATATTTACCACTCTGACTCAGGTTAGATTCCTGACATTGGGTGTCATCAGTGATCTAATAATCAAATTTTCCGCCCAGATATAAAATACATTCATAATTCCACACAGACAAAAACACCAGATCATTCAAAATAATGAGAATATTTTACAGAACCAACCAGCACTGAGCCATCTACTCCCTGATTTCATTCATTCATGATGATGCATTTTCCATATCATAATTAAAAATATTTTTGTCTCTGATTAGTGGAAAAATATGCTATCATATAATAGAAATTGTAGGCAAAATTACTTGTAATCTTTAATATATCTTATCAAAGACTTCTGTTTCCTTCTTGCAGAGTGTTTCTGGAATTTTACCCTAATGTCTATAATTAAATTAAAAGAACATGCCATGTACCTTAATTCACTTTTCCTAAAGGTTATGCTATGGAGTTGAATCTGATTTGTTTGCTTATTCTAAATTAAATATTCTCAACAACTTGAATTATTGTTTATGTTTCTCCTAATCCATTTGAAATATCAAATAGAACTGGAAATTCCTCTCAGCAATGATTTGTGAATGCCATTAATGGTTGTGGAGGGATGAAGGATTTGAATTATCTAGAATGCATTAAAAATGGTACTGTTATTCAAAGGGCTGATCATTTAGTCAGCTTTTAAAGTGTGGTCTTATTTCATCTAAGAAGATAACACTATGTTTCCATCACATTCTTGCCTACAAAGCAGTAGAATTATTTGCTTTGTACAGTTGATATCCAGCTGCGACTTTAGTGAAACCTACAAACAACTGAACAGCTATATTAGCTGCTCTAGATTTTGAAATTTTCTTCCTGTAGCCCTTGTGATTTGAGCCCAGATTCATGGGATAATCACATAATCCACAATAACAAAGCACCACAATATACAAAGACCACATGCAAAATGAAGTTCAATTTTTTCTTTGTTGTTTCCTTTTTTATTGATTGTCTTTTAAGGAGCTAAGGGTGTTTATTTCTCATTATTTTTGATGTGACTTAAATAAATTTTCCAGACTTTTCAAATAAAATAAAGAGATATAAAATAGACCTATTTAGTCACAAAATACAGCTAACCATTTGAGTGATTTTTTTTTTATTCTAATCCTGTTCTCAGTTATCTTCAAATAACGTTGAGATGACCCTAGCATATGTGTAAATTGACATGTATAAAGCACACAGAATTCTGGAATCTTTGGACTGTCATTTCTATATAACTTCACTTAGAAAAGAAAGTTATCACTTGCTTCATGTCTTAATTAATCTACTTAAAACAAGTTTAATTTTATTAATAGATGTCATAATCTATGGTACTGATGCATTGCATAAGTATTTGATTCCTTATCTCCACTGAATTAACATTACATTTATTTAACCTTTTTACACATGAAATAATGACATTCGTGAGGACAAAATATGCATGTTTTTAATTTTGGTTGCCAAAACGGAATTATTAGACATTTGGAACATTTATATCTGAACTTTCAAATTTCTAGGACTTGAATTGTGTTAATTACAACTTTAATAATAAAATAAAAAGCATTATTGAATAGAAAGCAAAATTGTGTTATCACACCTTAATCCTGAATTGACTTGATGATAAAAAAACAATTAGATTTATATAACAAGATATACATACTCAAACGAACTATGAGAAATGGAAACAGAAAACTTCTTTTTTGTTTTGTGTTTGTTGTTGTTTATAGTTTGTGATAATTCTGTCTTTTTTACCTTATGCCTGGTATATCCATTCTATGTCTTCAGGAAGTTGAAGGGTGGGCACAGAGCTTTAGGGAAAAGAGTGAAAAATTGCAGCATTGGAGTTCATTGATCATTGATGAAAGTGAACTATTTAACACATGGGTGGGGACAGGAGGGTGGGACTGGCAACAAGTGAGGGAACTGAAGACATTTCACAAAAGGAAATGTACTCATTACCTGACCCTTGTAATTGTAATTCATCTATAAATCACCTTAATAAGAACAACAGAGTAAATTTCTATTAAAAAGCAAACCAAATGTTGGTTCTTTGAATCCCAGAAATTTGTTTTGTTCAGTGGTTTGAGATGGTTGAGTCTATCTCTGAAAAAAACTACAATGACTTTCATTGGGAAAAGTTTTGAGCTACTAGTAGATAAAAATCAATTATGATTGTATGTTTTTTGAGACTGATTCATTTATTTTTTAATCTAATTTGTATTATTTCTGTCTACTGGTTTTTGGTTTTGCTTTTCCTGTTTTGTCAAAAGACTTAGTGGTGCATCATTAGTGATGATTTAAGATTGTTTTAGTTTGTTGATGTACATACTCAAAGCTACAAATATTCCTCTGAGTATTGTCTGTGCTGCTGCTCTGTCCCAGAGGAGGTATTATTTTGTGTGTTCACTTCCACTGAATTCCATAAACGTTGGAACTTCCCTGTATATCTCTTCAGTGACTCACTGATGATTTAGCAATGTGTTATTCAGTCTCTGTGAGTTTCAGAATGTTATGAGATGCCTTTTGGTGTCGAGATCTAATTGGGTCCCATCATGGTCTGACAGGATACAAAGAGTAATTTCATTTTTATTTTTGAATTTTGAAAGATTTTCCTTGTGATCTAAAATATGATCTACTTTGGAGAACATTCCATGGGCTGATGAATGGAATATAAATTATGACACTGGTAGGTGAAATTCTCTGTAGATATCTGTTAGGTATAGCTTGTCAGTACAGTTATTTAGCTCTAAAAATTTTTGCTGTTTTCACCTGGATAGCCTGTCCAGAGGTAAGAATGATTTGTTCAAGCAACCAACAATTTATTTGGATATATGCATGTTTTTAGGGTAAGTAGTATTTCTCTGATGAATTTGTGAGCTCTAGGATTCAGGACATTGATATTTAGAATTGTTATATTTCTCAGATGGAGAGTTTCCTTTGTCAATATTTAATGTCCTTCTTTGTCTCTTTTTACTTTCAAACCACTTTTATTTTAAAGCCAATCTTATCTAATATTAGTATAGCTACTCTAGCCAGTTTATGAGGTCCATTTTTAATTTGTAAAGATGATGTACAGAAGGGTTACAATTACATAAGTCAGATGATGAGCACATTTCTTTTTGAACAGTGTCACCTCTTCACAAATGTTCTCCCAGTTTTTCCATTTCAACCTCCTTCTCCCATAAGTTGTACATTTCATTTACAATGTAGTGTCTATTGAGTAGCACTGCTGCATTTAAGCCTTTGTCCCACCATTTCTGTATTCCCCCTTGCCCTACCCAAATGTACATATAAGACCAACCATGTAGAAATTTAAAAATAAACAGCATCAGAACATTGAAGGAAAAAGCAAAATAATAAAGAAATTCTCATAATCATTTCTTGGAGATCATTTTAATGAACATTATTTTATATGATAATATTCGTACAGCTATTGATCCTTTGTGATCCTCTCCAAAGGGCATCCTCCTTTGATCTCATTGTATAAATGTTTAGAATCCCATAAAATTTATCATGTCCAAGTGTAATGTTTTCTCTTTTACCTTCCAATTGTGTTTACTTGTAGAATTAGAGGCACATTCTTCTACAACAAATGAGGGAAATTAGGCAACCTATGTTTCTTTGAGTCTGTCTTTCTTCCCTTAATATAAGTTTGTTCCAAGTCTTCACATTTCCTTATGAATGGTGTAATATCATTCTTTCTGGATCAACAGAATCGCAACATACTGAACAGTTTCTACATGGCAATGGAAAAAGTTAGCAGGATATATAGAAAGAGAACAGAATGGAAGATTTTTACTAGCTAAGTATTAGACAAGTGTTTTCATAACTAACCCATATTTAGAGATCAAAAAGTTAAACACAACAAAAATAAACCCTCAAATAAACAAGAACCCAATTAATATATGGGATAAAGACTTAAAGATAACTTCTTAGAAGAAGTAGTAAGAATGACAAATAGATGCATCTCTCTCTATAAAAAATGCAAATCCAAACAACACTGAGATTCATCTCACCCCTCTTACAGTGTCATTATGAAAATACGAACTATCATAGATACTGATAGGGATGTGGCCCCAAGGAAATTCTATTACACTGTTGGTGGGAATGTAATCTTGTTCAATCACTTTGGAAAACACGATGGAAATTGCTCACAGAACTGAATAGAGAGCTACCTAGCTATGATCCAGCAATTCTACTTATGGTCATTTATCCAATAGAGCAGAAACAAGGCCACACGGAAGCTACCAGCATAATCATGCTCCTAATTGCATAATTTTCTGTTGCCAACATGGAATCAGCCCAGATGCCTCTCACTGTAAAAAGAGATCAAGAATTATATATATATATATAGATTATATATATACATATATATAATTTTATTGGTCCCAATTTACAAGTATATATGTACGTATATAAATGTATGTATACAAACATATATACATATATATACAAACATATAAATACATAGATAATAGAATTCTGTTCATTCATCAGAAAGAATAATATTGCACCATTCTAAAGAAAAAATGAAACACTTAGAAATAATATTAAGGGAAATAAAGCAGACCCAGAGAAACTTAGTTGCATGACTTTCCTCACTTGTGGTAGATAGGAATGTCTATAAATGTGAAAGTAAACACACTGGATGGTATGCAAGGAGGTACAAATGAATTATCTGAAGTATCAGAGTCGATGGAGAAGGAAAATACTATAATTCTCTTAAAAGGCTAAGTCAATGCCCAACAAAATAAATACCATTAAATGTGTAGTGCAAGAGAGGATAGTGAGGTGCAATGTGAGAGGGGTAGAAAATTGAAGGGGAAAAGGATAGTATACAGGCAAGAATCCATTGTATACTTCCCAGAATTGAAATATACAAAGCAAGGGGTAGTGTGAAATGGGGTTGAAATGTTGAAGTGGTAACACAATTCCAGGTGCCTTGTACACATAAACTGTTTTGTTAAATGGCAAGAAATTCCATAACATAATATTGAGATACATAAGGATTGGGGTTGATTGGTAGGGGTGTATGAGAGTATTAAAAGGGGTGACATTGATCAAGATGCACTGTATCCATACACTGTTTCAGTGAATGACAACTCGTTTGTACAACTGAAGATAATAAAAATATTCAAAAAATTAATTATGATAGTTGAATAGAGAGTTGAACCTCAATTCAATTCCCATTAAAAACCCAGAGACTTGGAGAATAAAATTCAAATAATAAAACCTTATGAATCTTTTTTATCAGAATTTGTGAAATTTAAATCAAAATTTTGCTTTTTGTCAGCCATTGGGCTGTTAAAATATTTCAACTTAAGTGGCTTAAAAACATCAGGAGTGAAAGAGTCCGGGAAGATGGCGGAGGAGAAGCTGGAGTCTAAGTAAGCTCTCGCATAGAAAGCAGTTCAAGAGTTCCAGTGAACAGTCTTAAGCCAGAGAATTACACCACGTGTGCCATCACAGGACAGAGAGCTAGGCCAGAGAAGGAAACCCAGGCAAGAAGACACTCCTGAGCTCTTGACATCAGCCGCTGCGGTGGTGGCAGCTCTGGCAGTGGCTGGCGAGCACAGGAGCCATACCTAAGCAACAGAGAGTCCAGGACGAAGAAGCCAGATGCAGCAGGTGAGCAGATTCTACTCAACACGAGCAAGAACTGACAAGGAGCAAACATCTTCATCCTGCAGTTCGCAGACCAAAGACGACGGGAACTAAGACTCGGCATGCGTAGAAGCCGGACATCCTCACTCCTTCTCAGGGAGCAGAGGAGGGAAGGCCACCCCTCCCCGCCCAGCACCAGTGATCTCCATCTTGGATACCGACAAAGCTCGGAGGAGCTTCTAGCTCCAACTCAGGCCTTGGAATAAAACGAGTCATTTAGCAGGTCACAAGAACTTAACGGCGGCGTGACCTGCCAGACTCAGCTCCACCCAGGGAAAAGTCACCCAGCTCGGGCGCCAGCCCTAGGAGTGGGTTTCTTCACTGGGTAATCAGAGCCAGAGGCTGCCCCTACGTCTAGGAGCCTTTACAATCAATTGAAAATCAGTAAACAGAAATCCTGAGAATGGCCCCAGGCTGGACTATGTGAGGTTTTCACAAACTAGCCCCGGAAAAGCTACTGTCTGTTGAAAGGCCTCAACTCTACCCAGAACCTAGCCTCATCACTGCATCCCCCTCTTTTGTGATATTCAAAGCAGATCTGCCTACCAATGAACTAGCCTGGGAGGAGGATTGCCAAATCCTAGGTAAAGCAGAGCATTTTTCTGCCTGTTTGAACAAACTGTCTTAAGAAACCAACCAAGCCACAGGACCACAAGCAGACCAGAGACTCCAACAAGAGGGTGGTTATGGACACAAGGGTGATAAGGATTGTTCCCACTCCTCCCAAAAAAATCAAAGAAGTTTTTTGTTGTTGTTGTTTTGGGTTTTTTTTTCTCTCTTCTTCTTCTTCGAATTCTTTTCTTTTCTTTTTTATTTTTGGTACCTTATATAAAAATTTTTTTTCTTTTCTAAAACTTTTTTAAATCTTTAATCTTTGCCTTTTTTGAAAAAAAAATGTTGTCCAGAATCTTTTTTTTTCCTCTTATAATTTTCATTTTTGGGATACGTGAGTATGCGTTTTTCTTTCTTTTTTGGTCTTCTTTCTCTTTTTTTTTTTTTCTTTTTTTAATTATCTTTTTGTTTTTTGTTTAGCTCTACTGAACTTCTCATCTATTTCTTCTTCCTTTCTTATGCTTTTCACCTTCTCCTCTCTTTCGTTCTTCTTTATGTGACTTAATTCTTGTCCGGCACATCCTCAGATAAACCCGTACTTGACTATTAGACCCTATCCCACATTGTGTACACACTTAATCCATAAATTTATTACTCAAGTCAAAACCTCTACGACTTAAATCCCTTAATAGCAGTACTACCACTTTATACCTAGATAATATTTAAAGCATTTTTATTTTTAAGATTTTCACATTTCCTTTATATCCCTCCCCTTCTCTCAATATATTCACGTTCTTATCTAAATAGAATGTTATCGATTCCACATAATTTTATTAATTTTTACCTTTCTATTTTTTCTGGTCTCTTTTCTTTTCCCATTCCCTTTCTTCTTTTTTTCTCTCTCTCTACTTTCATCCTACCCAACCTATTTCCTGCTTTGAGATTAGGACTTAGTTAACTCTCCCTGAGCCTCCCCACATCAATCTATTCCTATTTTTTTACCCACATCTCTCCCTAACCCTAATAATTTCTGGTCTTCCAAATTCTTCTTTGCGGTTCGTAGCCCATTAACGTATAGTTGTTTGATGTTGAATAGATGTATCTGTTGAACTAGATTATATCTGTAGACTATTAACTGTGCAAATTCAGACTTGGGTTGATGCTAGCCTTAAGATAGTGTTCTAGCACAAAACTGGTGCTATTTTCATCTCAAATGGGCAGAGTAAGCCGGAAAAACATAAGAAAAATTGCAAATCCGGGTATCTCAATTCCCAATCTTGATAATCAAGGGACAGAACAGATAATGAATAATCCAGAGGAGAATTCCCAAAGAGCTCTACACACACTGCTGGCAAACATGATAAATCAAAAGATTGAAAGCATACAAAGGACTCTGTATGAGCATGATAGGGAGAGAGAGGAGGCAATCCAAAAGTTTATACAGGAATATCATAAGTGTGAGGAAGCTACTCGAAAACGGGTACAGGATTTGCATGAGCAGCTTGAGAATACTCAAAGAGAAAGCAGGAATGGCGTGAACAGGCTGAGAACACTCAAAGAGAACTACAGGAATCCCACGAACGGGAGGAAGCTAATCAAAGAGTAATACAGGAATTGAGAGAGCAGGAAGAGAATACACGAAGATCACTAAAGGCATTCATGGAATACATTAACAAAGAGCTGAAGGAAGTAAGGGAGACCACAAAGGGAATGCTGAATGGAAACCTTAGATCAACTCCGCAAAAACTCAACAGAGAAACTGCAGATCTAAACAGCTACATAGATCAACAAGATTTAACAGATATCTACCGAACATTTCACCCAGCAGCATCAGAATACACATTTTTCTCAACACCACAGGGAACATTTTCTAAAATAGACCACATTTTAGGCCACAAAGCAAACTTGTCCAAATTCAGAAACATTGAAATTATACCTTGCATTGTCTCTGACCACAAGGGAATAAAATCAGAACTCAACACCAAAATCCACCAAAGAAAGTCTGG
This sequence comes from Dipodomys spectabilis, assembly GCF_019054845.1. Taxonomy (NCBI): domain Eukaryota; kingdom Metazoa; phylum Chordata; class Mammalia; order Rodentia; family Heteromyidae; genus Dipodomys; species Dipodomys spectabilis. Next base: position 107,688 of record NW_024870915.1, read on the forward strand.
TATCACATGGAGGCTGAACAACCCACTGCTGAATCACAAGTGGGTCATGGAAGAGATTAGAAAGGAAATACAAATGTTCATGATATACAACAAAAATGAACACACAAATTACCAGCTCCTCTGGGACACAGCAAAACCAGTACACAGAGGCAAGTTTATAGTTCTGAGCTCCTACATCAACAAATTGGAGAGATCTGAAACCAATAATTTAATGACACATCTGAAACTCCTTGAAAAAGAGCAGCAAGATAAACCCCAATCCAGTAGATGGAAAGAAATAGTTAAAATTAAATCAGAATTAAGTGAATTAGAATCCAAAAAAACTATAGAAAAAATCTACAAAACAAAGAGTTGGTTCTTCGACAAAATTAACAAAATTGACAGACCATTCGCAAATCTTGTAAGAAAAAGAAGAGAACACACCCAAATAAATAAACTCAGAGATGAGAATGGAAACATCACCACGGAAACAACCAAGATTCAAAACATTATAAGGGAATACTTCTCAAAACTTAATGCTAATAAGTTTGAGAACTTCACAGAAATGGACCTTTTCCTAGCAAATATTGGCATGCCAAAACTAAACCAAGATGAGTTAAATCAGCTTAAGAGGCCCATATCAGGCATTCAAATAGAAAAAGCAATAAGAGACCTTCCAGCTAAGAAAAGTCCTGGACCAGCTGGTTTTACAGTCGAATTCTACAGGGCCTTCAAAGCAGAGCTCACACCAATACTCCTCCAACTCTTCAATGAAATTGAAAGAGAAAGTTCACTACCAAACACATTCTATGAAGCCATCATAACCCTCATCCCAAAACCAGGCAGGGACTCATCAAAGGAAGAGAACTATAGACCCATTTCTTTGATGAAAATTGATGCAAAACTTCTCAACAAAATTTTGGCCAATCGACTTCAACAACTCATCCAAAAAATCATACACCATGATCAAACAGGATTCATTTCAGGGATGCAAAGCTAGTTCAATATACACAAATCAATTAATATTATTCATCACATCAACAGGAGCAAGAATAAGAACCACATGGTTATCTCAATAGACGCAGAAAAAGCATTCGACAAGATCCAAAACCCCTTTATGATGAAGGTTTTGGAAAAATTAGGAATCCATGGAACATTCCTCAATACAATAAAGGCTGTACATGACAAACCTATAGCCAGCATTATACTTAATGGTGAAAAACTAAAGCCATTTCCTCTTAACTCAGGAACAAGACAAGGATGCCCACTCTCTCCACTTCTCTTCAATCTAGTATTAGAATGCCTAGCTACAGCAATAAGACAAGATGCAGACATAAAGGGGATCCAAATAGGGAAAGAAGAAATAAAACTCTCCCTCTTTGCAGACTACATAATCTTGTATTTAAAGAATCCCAAAGACTCCACTCCCAAATTACTCAAGCTGATTCAAAATTTTGGCAAAGTAGCAGGGTATAAAATTAACCCCCCAAAATCAATGGCGTTTCTGTATGCCAACAATGAGAAAAGTGTGGATGAAATTAGGAAAGCAACTCCATTTGGAATAGCCCCACAAAAAATAAAATACCTAGGAATTAACTTAACCAAAGAAGTGACGGACCTCTATGATGAAAACTTTAAAATCTTGAAAAAGGAAATCAACACAGAACTTTAAAAATGGCAAAACCTCCCATGCTCCTGGATTGGAAATATTAACATAGGGAAAATGGCAATACTTCCCAAGGCTATATACAAATTCAACGCTATACCTATCAAAATTCCAACCTCATTCCTCAAGGAAATAGAAGAGGCAATCCAAAAATTCATATGGAACAATAAAAGACCCCGAATAGCGAAAACGCTCCTCAATGGAAAAACACTACTGGAGGAATATCAATACCAAATTTCAAACTCTACTATAAAGCCATAGTAATCAAAACAGCTTGGTATTGGCATAAGAACAGACCTCAGGACCAATGGAATAGAATTGAATCCCTAGAAATTAACTTACAGACCTATAGCCATCAAATCTTCGATAAGGGAGCTAAAACAATAGAATGGAACAAAGACAGCCTCTTCAGTAAATGGTGCTGCCAAAATTGGTTAACTACTTGTAGAAAACTAAAGCTAGATCCTTATATATCACCCTGCACCAGAAACAAATCCAAATGGATCAAAGACCTTGAAGTCAAAGCAGACAGTCTGAAAATATTACAGGATGGAATAGGAGAAACCCTAGGTCTCCTTGGCACAGGCCGAAATTTTCTGAATAGAGACCCGGAAACACTACAAATCAAAGAAAGGTTGGACAAATGGGATTGCATAAAGTTGCAGAGCTTCTGCATGACAAAGGACATACCTAGCAAGATCAATAGAAAGCCCACGGATTGGGAGAAGATCTTTACTAGCCATAAAACGGACAAGGGTTTCATATCTAAAATATACTTGGAACTCAAAAAATTAAATCGCCCAACAACAAATCCTCAAAGAAACAACTGCCCAATAAATAAGTGGGCTAAAGACTTAAAGAGAAACTTCTCTGAAGAAGAAAGAAGGATGGCCAATAGACACATGAAGAAATGCTTAACCTCCCTAGTCATAATAGAAATGCAAATCAAAACAACATTGAGATACCACCTCACTCCAGTTTGAATGGCAAAAATCAAGAACTCTAACAATAACAGATGATGGAGGGGATGTGGACAGAAGGGTACCTTCCTTCATTGTTGGTGGGAATGGGAACTTGTTCAACCACTTTGGAAAGCAGTATGGAGGTTCCTCAAAAGACTTCACATAGAGCACCCCTATGACCCAGCAATCCCACTTTTGGGCATTTACCTAAATGTTTACAAACAAGACCACACTAAAGCTACCAGCACAACTATGTTTATTGAAGCATATTTTATCATACTAAGATATGGAACCAACCCAGATGCCCCTCAGTAGATGAATGGATCAAGAAAATATCTATATATACACAATGGAATTCTATGCCTCCATCAGAAAGAATGACATTGCCCCATTTGTTAGGAAATGGAAAAACTTGGAAAAAATTATATTAAGTGAAGTAAGCCAGGCCCAAAGAAACATAGGCCCCATGGTTTCCCTTATTTGCAATATCTAGTATATGTATGAGTCAAGCGGAAAAGGTCAGATAATGTGATGTTAGGAAAATGAACCCTTAGATATGTATTTTAATGTATTTTTCTTTCATGCATGTGATTCTAACTCATTTATAAGATTATTTCTTTGTTGCTTTGTATGTCCCTCCTCCACAGTATAACCCCTGCTTTCACTATATTTGATATCATTATAACTTTTGGAGGAGATGGGGAAAAACAAGTCGTTTAAGGATACAGGTGGACCTGTTGCAACAATGAGAAGTACAAGTTGTCATGTCCAAAACGAGCTTTACAACGTCGGTGCGAGAGGGGATGGGAGGAGAAGGATTGGGATGGGGGCGGAGGGGAGAGCCTGGGAAGGGATGAGAAGGGTAAACAAACGAGAAGGCTGCAATGCTTGGTAAGAAATGTACGCATTATCCTGCCCATGTAATTGTAACCACTCTTTACAGTATGTTCACAAATAAAATAAAATAAAATTAAAAAAAATAACATCAGGAGTATATTATCCATACTCCAGAAGCTTAAACATAGATTTTCAAAAATGGTTATTCAAAGCAAATCTTTGCCTTATGGGGGTCTACTTTCTGGTTAATTATAATCTGTTTGCTGGACATTCACATGGCAGACTAATTATATTGGGCTTCTTTTCCAGGATCATTATTGCAGGGTCATCTCTGAAAGACTGCTTCTACTGTCATCATACAGGAGAATAGAATTTCAATACGTGTAATCAGAAGGAGTTACAATGTCCAATACATTTTGAAACATTTTCTTTAACTCAGTGTAGTGTATCATTTGGATATTATTTCATAGAACATAATAACTTAAGGACAAGATTATATCATGTAAATTATGTGAATGATTTTTCTTACAATGGGAATAATTATAGTGTCGTCAAAATGAAGTATGATTGTTTAGTGGCTCTTGAATGACATCATAAGTAACCATGTTAACGTGGAACAGCCTTTCTAAGGCCCTTCTGATGTATTTGAACAAACTCCAATGAGTTAATTGCTTTCAGAAATATTCATTTGTGCCAACAAATACAGATCTCCTTTCATTTTAATTACTGTCCGCTATTAGGACTCCCACAAACACCAAAATCAGAGTATGCTAATTTATCTGATAAAATACATAATAAAAATGTTACAATGAATATAACATGAAGACTAATATTAATAGCATTATAATTACTAGTATTCACATTATATAATATATTGACATCCCTTGGTTACCTCAATTTTTAGAATATTTTTAACTAAATGTAAATTGTTTGCAAATAATTATTTGATGATGTATGGAAAATGAGAAAAAATTTGCATACATATTTACTACAGATGCAAACAAATTCACCTGGTTATTTCTGAACCTTCATTTGTTGGTTTCATTCATGCATGGGAAACATGCAGAGAAATGAAAATTGCAAACTTGCATATACTAAAGGGTTAATTAGAAGTTTATGGTGGGCTAAATAGCACATTTAATAAATTAAATTGTTTTGTCACTTCCTTCCTCCCTCCCTTCCTTCATTTCTTTGTTCCTTAATTCCTTCCTTTTCTTCCTTCCTTCCTTCTTTTCTTCTTTCCTTTTTCCCTCCTTCCCTCCATCCCTACCCCTATCTCTCTTTCTCTCTTCCTTCCATTTCTTTCCTTCTTTCTTTCAATCTTTTTCTTCCTTTCTTCCTTCCTTTCTTTTACTCAGACTATTTCTTATGGCTATAGAAAAAATACCAAAAGTTATACTCCAAGTTGTTATGAGTAATTATAAATATACTATATTAATAATAATTTTAATAACCTAAGTTATATCTTAAGAAAAATTGTAATAAAAACATCTTCACAAAATTTCAGGATATGTAACAAATATTACTTTCCATGATATTGTCTATTTTTTCCAACTAAAATAGGAATTTATACATAATATTTTGTGTGTGTGTTCTTGTGATTTGAACTCCAGACCTATCCCTTGATTTTTTTTTTCCTAGCAAGGATATTGCTCTAACATTTGAGCCACAACTCCACTTGTGGCTTTGTGTGTGTTTGCGTGTATTTTGATATGTGTGTGTGTGATTAATTGAGATGCGACTCACAAACTCTTGCCAAGTCTGGCTTTTTAAATTTATTTTTATTTTTTTATTGTGAAAATACCGTACAGAGGGGTTATAATTACATGAGCAAGGTAATGAGTACATTTCTTATCAAGCATTGTTGCCTCCTCCTTTGTTTCCCCTTCCCAACCCTTCCCATCTACCCCCCCTCTGTCCCTCACCCCCACCAAAGTTGTAAAGTTAGTTTTTCAACATAACTACTTTTACACCTCATACTTGCAATGGGTCCACCTCTATCCTTATTTAAACCATTTGTTTTTTCCCTTCCCCTCCACAAATTATACCAACATCAAATACAATGAAAGCATTGAGGGAGGGACATGTCTGAGACAAGCAGCAAAGGTCAGATAAGTTGATGCTAGTTGAAATGGACCCCAAAATAAGTATTCAAATGTTTTTTTCTTATAATTGTTTCTAACATATTTATAAGATGATATCTTGGTTGTCAAGGCTGGCTTTGAACCCCAGCTTCCTGAGTAGTGAGGATTACAAGCTTGAGATAACCATATTCAGCACTGATATAATATATGTAAGAATAAAATAAATTTCTTATTATTTGAATTCTAGAGACTCAATCTAACAAATTAACATTTAGATATTTATTTAGTTAGTGAGTCTGAACCTGCAGTGAGAAAAAAAGTTTTCATTTTTATGAAAAAATATACACTCAAATGTTTAAATGACAGAATCTTTGCACAAATTGAAATTCTCTAATATTCAAAAGTGATGAAGGGATAATTAATCAAATTTCTCATGTAAGCTAAAAGCAATAGGCTCTGTCAGGGTGAATGAAGTAATGTTTCATTAAATTTAATATTATCTACTGTGGTCACATGATTTTCTCTTCTTTTAAACCTAAACTTTTTTGACATAAAATATAAATTCATACATTTATGAGTATATAAAAATCTTAATTACTGGTTATTTATTTCTGAGGTTTGAGTACCGAGACATTTCAGAGAAACACGGAATTTCATGTATTTTATGTCAACAGTGATTTTTAGAAATTGAATCAATCTCCATATGAGATAAAGCAAGATATTCCATGACTTATGCAATTATTCCCATAGACTTGAATATAACTTATTTTTGAATGGTAGGAAATTCATATTATTCCTACTCTATAGAACAATTAAGAAATAAATGATTGTGATAGTATTTATTTTTCCTTCAACTACAAAGAAAGAATCTAACTATAGATGACATAAAATTATGAAAAGTTCATAAAATTATGAAAAGTTAAAGTCATTATGATTTAGATGAAATAGTCATTTTTGAAGGTCACAAAGTGAAATCTCTGAAGCTTCCTTATCTGTTAAATAAAATGTATTTGCACTCAAAATATTTCTCCAGCAATGGTATAACCAAAACACCTCCATCCCAAATAGCTTCTTTGATTAATTCAATTAAATATTTAGGAACAGAAGTTATCAAAATGTATAGAAATATCTACCCACCACTCTAGAAATTAAATCTGAAATCATAAAAGAATGAGATTAATAATTAGCCATAAAGTTGCCATAAAGAGGTGAATCCTTTCATGTAGGCATAGTTGTAGAGATTTGGTCACTGAGAACTTGTGATCAAAGTTGTTAAAATCAAAATCCTTTCCTCCTCTTCCTTCTTTTTCTTCTCTGTCTCCTTCTCCTTCTTCTTTTCTTTCTACCTCTCTCTCTTCTCTCCTCCTCCTTCTCCCTCTCCCACTCCTATTCCTCTTCTTCTTTACTTCCTGGCTTCCATGAATACACATATTCCAACACATATTCTTGACATGGGGTACTGTGCCACCACCAACCCAGTCAATGAGGATAAGAAACATAATCTGAAATGTATAAAATCAGAAGTCAAGTTTAATCTTTCCCACTTTTAAGTTGATTTTATAAAGTATATTTTCATATTAATACGAGACTGTCATAGCATGCTCTCATTTATTATAGGGGATAAGATTTACTGGAAAAAAATCTAACCAACATCACCCTAATGAAATGATTGATTAAATTAATATTATATTAGGACAAATCTACTTTAAAATATCAGATATAGTTCAATACATGGCAAAAAATCACCTCTATGATTTCGTATACAAGACAGCAGAATACAAACTGTTCCTCAAGGAAATTGACCTATAATTGGCAGTATTGTCAATTTCATAAGTGATTTAAGAAGACTATAGAACAAATTTCAACTCAAATTGCATGATATAACATTTACTTTGTCCCGTGTATATTATCTTTGTCTGGTTTCCAAAATGAGTTGTATTTTATCATTTTTTAAATTAACTTTAAGCAGTTGTGTGGGACTTGCTGTTTGACAAAGCAGTATATTAACCGTGTATTGTGAGGTTTTTTTTTTTCTTTTTCCTCTCCTGAGGTTTGAACTCTTGGTCTGGGGGCTGTCCCTGAGCTCCTTTGGATGAATGCTAGAACTCTATCACTTGAAGCACAGCAGCACTTTCTGATTTTTCTGAGATTTAATTGGAGATAAGAATAACACAGACTTTCTTGCCTGGGCTGCCTTCAAACCTCAATTTTCTGCCTCCTGATTATTTAGGATTACAGCTGTGAGCCGCTAGTGCCAGGCTTAATGAAATACACCTTATTTTGGTCTAGTCCTGGGGCTTGAATTCATGCCTTGGAAATGTTCTTGAGTTTCTTTTCCTCATGCTAGTACTCTATCACTTGTGTCATAGTGCCAGTTCCTGCAGGGCTTCACACATGAAGGCAAGCATCTACCACTAAGCCACATTCCATGGCCAATACAATGCATCTTGATGATCATTATCCCTCATCCTTCTCAATCCTATCTCATAGCTCAATTTACATGAATTTGTAGAATATTCACTGGCTCTTAATGTCATGTATAGGCACTCAGAGGATATATCACAGATCATATTTTCTTGATAGTCTTATTCATCAACATACTAAAGTTGTGCATTATAGAATTCTGTAATTTTAAATTCTGAATTATCACTCAGATTAACCCACTACTATTCTAACAATTTTCCTAAGGTTAATGCAAATGCAATCTGTAATTATTCGATAAAGTACAATGATTCTTAGAATGTTAAATAGTTGGAGTAAGAACATCACCTTCAGTTCAGGAACATTTTATCATTACTACCCTCTCAAAATACTCAAATATTTATTAATAATCATTTCCTGTCATCATTTCCAACTACTCTCCCCTTGAGCAGCTATTATTTCATATTCTACCTCTACAGATGTGCCAATTTTAAAAACCTCATATAATTAGAAAATGTAGTCTATTTTATCAATTTCTCCCATGTAATATCACTATTTCCAAAGCAATTCCCTGTAAATTTTATTCATGGATAGAGCATATAGTTTTGTATTCATGTGTATATTGGAATAACATCCTCAATGGGCATTTCAATGTTTTATTATATGTTATTATGAAGGGTTTTGTTATGTATATTCTTGTACATGTGTCTCATTGGAAATATGTTGAAATCTATTTTGTATATAAAATTATAATTCAAAATGCTGGATCATAGAGACAATTCTATGTGTAATGTTCTAAAGATTTCCAGTATGTTTAAGAAACTGACTATATCATTTTAAATGCCAAGTACCAATGTATAAGAATTGCAATTTCTACATAATGGTTGTGCAGGGCTATGTTATTCTTTCTATTTCCACTAATCTCTATATGTATGCATTGTCTAGGTATGTTATGATCTTTCCATATATTCCTTGATTGTTGTTATATTACTATAGAGATATGTATTTGGATTTTTGAACAACTTTTTCAGGGTGGTTAAAGTATTTCATTGGCATTAATAGGCTCTTAATATATTTCTGATTCAAGTCTATTTAAATAAATATATATGTGTATACATTACATGTACATATGCATATATTCATACTTATATGTGTATATATTCAAATACCTATATATGTATACATATATAAGAATATACAGATGTGTACATACATGTATATATACATATACATATATTGTTATTTTCATTTGTCTGTAAGTTATCATTTTACTTTATTTGCCAAACATGCCCTTTATTGATTTTACATTATTTTATTTTATGTTTAAGATATTGTAAGGAGGAGCCAGGAGCTTGGTGGCTCACACCTGTAATCCTAGGCACTTAGGAGGCTGAGATCTGAGGATTATGGTTCAAAGCCAGCCTGTGCAGGAAAAGTCCATGAGACTCTTATCTCCAATAAAGCACCAGAAAGCTGGAGGTGGTACTATGGCTCAAGTGGTAGAGATCTAGCCTTGAGTGGAAGAGCTGAGGGACAGGGCCCAGGCCCCGGGTTCAAGGCCCAGAACCACCACCACAACCAGCAACAAGAAAACGAATACTGACTTAAAAAGCAATAGTATTAAGCAGTCTTATAGATATGATTAAGTCTAACATTTTAGAATTATCTTAGATACCAGCAACCTTCGAGTCTAATGAGCTATGAGCCCTCAGAATGTTGACTGAATTTCTTAGTTTATTTACACAATCATTATAAGTATGCATTTTCTCATCTATCTTTCATTTCACCACAGAATGTGTATTTATCCTTTATGTCATACTTGAATACCAAAGCCTTTGGAAGATAGTTATTAATTGGTGCATATTAATTATATGAAGATATCTTGTTGAAATATCTTACACTCTCACATATTGATGAAGGGCCTGATAAACCCATTTCTGGCATTCTCCATTCCCATTTCCCTTTATATTTCAACTGTTTTCTTTGAATTTCTTTGTGCTACCTTCACACATTGTCAAAATGTATTAAAGTGTTATTTACTCACCATCATTGAAAATTATACAATGCTGAATATAAAAGCAAAAATCTAAATAAATGGAGACATAATTTTTGTCGATTGGAGGATACAATTGAGAAAAAATATAAATTGTCTCTTCCCCTTTTTTTTTTTTGATCATTCATGGGGCTTGAAATCTGATCCTGGTGCTGTCCTGCTGCTCTTCATTTCAAAGTGAATGCTCTACTCACTGAGCAACTGTGCCACTTCTGGTTTTCTGGTGGTTAATTGGACATAAGAGTCTTACGGACATTCCCATTCCAGCTAGATTTCAACCACAATCCTCAGATCTCAGTCTATGCAGCTATGATTACAAGCATGATCCAACAGCACTCAGCTTCACAGTTTTATTTATGTTTATGACAATTTCTAAAAACACCTGACTAGCACTCTTTGAGTCATTGACAAAGAAAAATAAACTGGAATATATTTCTCTGTCCAATATTAGTGTAAAATTGTTATATTTGTAGAGGAAAGATTATACAGCTCAATGGGTCCTTAGGGCACCAGATTATATCCACATAAATATTATATAGTTATATTTAATAAGGGTAAAACCAAACATTTGTGGAATGACGTTCTGTTTAATAAGAGGTGATAGGTTAGGCAGTATTAGGGAAAATTAAAAAGTGAACATTGACTTAAACATAACAATTTATTCAAATGTTAATTTCAAGCAGGATAAAAACATGGCATATCAAATAAAAAGAGAGATGTAAATGTAAAGCAAAGGAAGATGTTTTGCCAATTTTGAGATAAAGCAGTCTAAAATTTGGCATTAAAACTATAGGTAAATTGTTAAAAAATTGCAACAAATCTCAGGGAACCTGAGTTCAAGCCCCAGGACCAAAGAAGTTTGAATCAATTTGATATAATGTAACTGTTATAAATTTTAGCAAGAAAATCAATGAATATTACACATTCCCACAGAAATATAATTGGAAACAAAAGGAATAATTCTTTTCTTAAAACAAGTAATAGAACCATGAATTTCTTTCAATTTACAATTCATGTTTTATGTAACTTCAATGAGCAGACTTCCGGAACTAAAACTAAATATATTAATAGTATACCACAAGAAACAAAGTGATTATAGTTAAGAATAGATATTTCATCTTAGCGAGAAGATAAGTTTTTGAGCATTCTCACTAAAAAGAAATGTTACATGAAGAAATTATTGGATATGATGTAGCTTTATCATTACACAACATATAAATGAATGGGATTATCAAGCAATATTTCATAGCTATGTAAAAAATAATTGTGTAGCTAAGAGCCAGTAGCTCATGCTTATAACCCTAGCTACTAAGAAGGCTGAGAGCTGAGACTCATGGTTCAAAGCCAGCCTAGGCAGGAATGTCCATGAGACTCTTATTTCCAATGAGCGACCAGAAAACTGGCAGTGGCTCAAGTGGTAGAGCACTAGTCTTGAGCTGAAGAGCTGATGGACAATGTCCAGGCCCAGATTTCAAGCCCCACGACCAACAAAAATTAAAAATAAACAGTTACAAATAAACAAATATTTTGACGTAAATGTTAAAAAATATATTCTAACAATTTTTAAATCCTTACTAGCTATACTAGTTTACATAAATATAGAGAATTGTTTTCTGGATTAGTTGACTTTGAATCAATTTTGTAAATCACACATTTGTCACTCAACTCATATTTGTATATTTCTATACTTATATACTTTAAGTATAATTAAGTGATACGTAAAAGGCAATCCTGTTTTAGGAGTCTCCCTTGGCTTTCCATAATTAAGCCTCCTACCCTAAAATCAATATGCCCTCCAAAATAGTCAGACGTTTCAACTCATTGGAGCAGAAAAGTATAAGCCATAATCATTGTTGGAACAAGTAACATTTCACATGTATTTAACTTAGCTTAAGAACCAAAACATTCAAATCATCTTAACAATGCCAATAATAGCAAAATGTCTTCTGAACTTTTCAGTCTTTAAGGAGATGAAAATATTTAACATCCACCTAACATCTTATATCTTAGGAAGATATTTTTGGGTAACCCTCTGTTCCTGATTAGAAGACCGGAACACAGGCAATAATGAAAATAGTCAAGGAAAATACTTGAAAACTATTAAAAAAGCAAACACAGACACTCCTATTTTCTTCAATATCAATGAGAATGTATGTTAATGTATCACGTTTTGTTGCATTTAAAGAGCAATAATTAGACTTTAATTAGCAGTGAAGAAAGGAACAGAAAACTTTGTTTGAAGACAGCTTGACTTTGAACAATTCAACACAAGCATAATGGATTTATCTTGTTTTTCTATGCAGTTGCCAAAATAATAGAGAGCAACACCCAAAGGCAGGAAAACACCTAAGTCAAAGGAGTAAACTTTTGTCTATAAAATAATGTTGAGGGTCTGACTCTTTCAAAGTCAGGCTTGCAAAGAGGAAAGTGTATTTGCTTTGGTGTGAACAATAAAAAAATATAAAAATCCTCTATTATATTTATCATATTTTGATTAGGACTTCTCGTGTTGGAGAAGAGTAAAGTTATGAAAAATTTCAAGATTATTGGACTATTCCCCAATATCATTATTATTTATCAGCTATAGCTATAGAAGTAGCCTTGATTACTCTTAATATCATTCTTCTTTACATTTAGAATCATTGTTTGTTTCTGGTTTATAAGCTGCAAACACTTGAGTATTAATAAAGGGTCATTTCTTAAGAGTGGAAAGATGCTGTGCAAACAAACCTAAAATATCAATGACTTAGAATAGTGGAAACTATTTTCTAGCTATATCACAATCTGTAGATGTAGATTTTGTTTCCCATTGTTCCAGGGGAACCATTTTTGTTATCTTCTTTTTGACCAGCTAGTGATCCTATACCATCTTATACCATCCTGGGATGGCTATACATTTACTGGATTCTCTAATTGCTGTTGGAAAGTTAGGAAGGAGAGAAAAGTGAGTTTTTGTTTCTCTTTTACCTTATTTTTTATTACTTTAGAAACTGTAACTCAAAATGACAAAAAATATCTTTATAATATTAGGAGACAGATTTCATTTCCATATTCTTACCCTAGCATTCTACATAATTTTGGTATTCAGTGATCCCCAAATGTGAAAATAAAGATAGGAAACCTCTTATTTAAATATTATTTAGAATTTCAAGTCTTCTTTAAGTAAAGCCCGTAAGTAGTATGCACATCCTACATGTGTACAAAGATTGTGGCAACATTTTCTTATTCTCAAAAACTAGGAAATGTGGTGTCCCTGTAGTTGCATCAGGAAAAGGCTGTAGTTGAATTAGTTCACTAATCTAAATTTGCTGTAAATTATTTCTAATGTTAGTTGGCTTGAATAGTCCGTATTTATCATCTTGCAGTTCTAAAGGACAGAAATATAAAAGAAGTCTCACTAGATTAAAATTGAGCCACCTGCAGAGCTAAAATATTTTTCAAATGATTCTAGTGGAAAAAACATTTACTTGCTGTTCTTCTTTCCAGAAATTCAGAATCTGGGTTGTTGGTGTTTTCTTTATTTTCTTTTTTTTTTTAATTTAATTTTATTTTATTTGTGAACATACTGTACAGAGGGGTTACAATTACATGGGCAGGATAATGCATACATTTCTTACCAAGCATTGCAGCCTCCTCCTTTGTTTACCCTTCACATCCCTTTCCAGCCTCCCCCCTCCCCCCAATCCCTATCCTTCCCCTCCCCCCCACCCCCCACCCGCACCGACATTGTAAAGCTCGTTTTGTACATGACAACTTGTACATCTCATTGTTGCAACAGGTCCACCTGTATCCTTAAACGACTTGTTTTTCCCCGTCTCCTCCACAAGTTATACTGACATCAAATATAGTGAAAGCTTTATTTTCTAATGTAGCATCTTTACATGTCTCTGATGGTTCTAACCTCATCATGTCCTTTCGAACTACACCTGGAACTTTAAAGTACCCATTTGAATATATTTCCCCCATCTGATAATTCTTTATATTTGTGTTCATTGGATTATGAAAGGTGATTATTTTACAAACTTATATACATATAATGCAAATGTACATTTCAGGGATTAGTTATTTGGGTTAGACAGATATTATGGAAAGGTATTTTGCTATGGAAAATGAGTGTGTAGCATTCTTTCTACTATAAACTGTTATCCTTTCATTAATTTTGAACAACATACTTCTTCAATGAAATATAACTAAAAAAAAATTAGTCCTAGAAAGCAATTAATCCTGATTAAAACACTGTCATGTACTAGAAATCCTAAATGCCAGAGAGCAGCTCCTGAAGTTGTTGTGGCACTATCACTTTTTGTATATTCTGCTTATAGTCTTCTCTTTTCAAGAGCATTTGATTGTTATTATTTTGGAGTTATGGTTAATATTTATTAGACTGCTATTTTAAAGAATGCATTATCTAATACTGGTTCTCTTCTTTCCAACTTTTTTGGGTCTATTCTATTTCGGGAAGAAAAACAGCCATTTGAATTACATTAACTGCTAATTGAAGTTGAATCAGAGTGGAGAGGAAAATAAGAAAAAAGATATGTCTCTGTGGGTATGTCAAGGTAAAAGTGTATCTACAAGCTATTTATCTTAAAATCATCCATTTTTCATTATGTTTAGATTCTGATAAAATTTAGCCTCTCAACTCACACAATGTTAATGCAGTCTTATTTCATGCCTCTCAAAAGCAAACAAGAAATTACTATTTATTTTAAAATTATTTTTAATTTTTTTAATTATCTTTTTTTAAAAAAACTATATTTTTAAAAAGTTAGCCAAGACAGAAGAAAAGGCAGGATGATGGCGGAGGAGAAGCTGGAGGCTAAATAAGCTCTTACATAGAAAGCAGTTTTAGAGTTCCAGTGAACAATCCTAAGCCAGAGAATTACATCAAGTGTGCCTTCACAGGACAGAGAGTTAGGCCAGAGAGAGAAAATACAGGCAAGGAGACAGCCCTGAGTACTTGCCAGCAGCCTCCACGGAGGCGGCAGCGGTGGCAGCAGCGACTGCAGCCACTATACCTGAATCACATAGAGTCCGGGACAAAGGAGCCAGATGCAGTGGGCTAGCGGATTCAACTCAAGACGAGCAAGAACTGACAAGGGGCAGACATCTTCATCCTGCTTTTCACAGACCAGAAATGATCCAGGAACCAACACTCGGTGTGAGTAGAAGCCTGATATCCTCATTCCTTCTCAGGGAGCAGAGGAGGGAAGGTCAGCCCTTCCCCACCCAGTACCGGAAATCTACATCTTGGATACCGACAAAGCTCGGCAGTGCTGCTAGCTCCAACTCAGGCCCTGGAATAAATCTAGAGTCATCTAGCAGGTCACAAGAGCCTAACCTGACCTTCCAGACTCAGCTCCACCCAGGGAAAAGTCACCCAGCTCGGGTGCCAGCCCAAGGAGTGACTTTCTTCACCAGGTAATCAGAGCCAAAGGCTGCCTCTCCCTTTAGCAGCCTCGACTATAAACTGAAATTCAGTAAACAGAAACCCTGAGAGTGGCTCCAGGCTGGGCTCTGTGAGTTTCTCATAAACAAACCCCTGGAAAAGCTACTGTTTGCTGAAAGGCCTCAACTCTACCCAGAAACTAGCCTCATCACAGCATCTCCAAACTCGAGGAAAAAGCCATTCCCTCCCATTGAACTAACGTGGGAGGAGGATTGTAGAGCATTTTTCTGCCTGTTCAAAGAAACTGACTTAAGTAACCAAACAAGCCACAGGAACACAAGCAGAATAGAGACTCCAACTAGAGGCTGCTTACAGACACAAGGGAGACACAAGATTTTTCCCTCCCCCACACAAAAAAATCAAAGAACTTTTTTTTGTTGTACATTTTATGAAAAAAAATTTTTTCTAAATTTTTTTAATCTTTACCTTTCACCTTTTTTGAAAAAAATTGTTTTAGAGTAATTTTTTTTCCTCAGAATTTATTTTAGGGGTATAAGTGAGTGTGCGTTTTTTTCTCCTTTTTTTTGTTTTATGTTTTGTTTTGTTTTGTTTTTTGTTTAGCTCTACTGAACTTCTGATCTTTTTACTTTCTTTCTGAGCTTTTCACCTATGCTTCTCTTTCCTTCTTTATGTGACTTAATTGCTGTTCTGCACATCCTCAGATAAACCTGTAGTTGATTATTAGACCTTATCTCCCATTGTGTACACACTTAATCCACAAATTTATTTCTTAATTCAAAACCTCTTAGACTTAAATTCCTTAATAGCAGTACTAACTCTTTATACTTATATAATATTTTAAGTATTTTTATTGTTAAGTTTTTCACATCTCCTTTATATACATCCCCTTCTATCATTTTATTCATGCTCTTCTCTGAATAGTTTGTTTTCGATTCTGTATAAAATTTTTAATTTTTACCTTTCTAATTGTTCTGGTCTCTTTTTGTTCCCTTTCTCTTTCTGCTTTTTTTCTCTCTCTCTACTTTAATCCTGTCCAATCTATTTCCTGCTTTGAGATTAGGACTTATTAAACACTCCCTGTGCCTTCCCACAAGACTCTATTCCTATTTTTTGCCCACATCTCTTCCTAAACCTAATAATTTCTGGTTTACCAAAGTCTTCTATGTGGTTCGTAGCCCATTAATATACAGTTGTTTGATGTTGAATAGATGTATCTGTTGAACTAGATTGTGTGTGCAGACTATTGACTGGGCAAATACTGACTCTGATTGATGCTTGTCTTAAGATAGTGTTCTAGCACAAAATTGGTGTTAATTTCATCCTAAATGAGCAGAGTAAGTCGGAAAAACACAAGAAACATGGCAAGTCCGGATATCTCAACTCCCACTCTTGATAACCAGGGGACAGAACAGATAATGAATAATCCAGAGGAGAGTTCCCAAAGAGCTCTACAAACACTGCTGGCAAACATGATAAATGAAAACATTGAAAACATACAAAGGAATCTGTATGAGCATGATAAGGAGAGAAAGGAGGCAATCCAAACGTTTATACAGGAATATCATAAGCATGAGGAAGCTACTCAAAAACTGATACAGGATTTGCATAAGCAGCTTGAGAATACTCAAAGAGAAAGCAAGAATGGCGTGAGCAGGCTGAGAACACTCAAAGGGAACTGCAGGAATCCCACGAACGGGAGGAAGCTAATCAAAGAGTAATACAGGAATTGAGATACCAGGTAGAAAACACACAAAGATCACTAAAGGCATTCATGGAATCCATTAACAAAGAGCTGAAGGAAGTCAGGGAGACCACAAAGGGAATGCTGAATGGAACCCAACAGAAGGAATGGGAGTCCAAGGAAACCATAACCAATCAACTAAGTGATTTGAGAATAAACACTGAACACCAAATTAAGGAAGTAAAGAAGTTCATACAAGATCTAAAGCAAAGCTTCAACAAAGAATTTGAAGCCATCAAAGCTGACCAACCAGAAGGAAAAGAAATAAAAAAAAAAAAGTAGAAAGTCTCCACAGCAGTTTAGACCATGCAGAAGATCGAATCTCGGGGACTGAGGACAGCCTAGACATAGAGAAAGAAAATACAACCATCCAAGACAAATCCAAGAAATGTGAGAGATCTATCCAACACTTGGAAGACACCACCAGAAGGCCTAATCTAAGGATAATGGATGCGTAGGAGCACCTAGAAACAGAAGTTAATGGTCTAGAAAAATTTTTTTTATCAGGATCCTAGCAGAGAACTTCCCAAACATGCAAAAAGATAGGATTATTCAGATACAAGAAGCTTTTAGAACTCCAAATAGAAGAGACCAGAATAGGAAATCCAACTGTCACATTATAATCCACATAGGATCAATTCAGACCAAAGAAAAGATCCTTAAAACTGCCAAGGAGAAGTGATTAATCACCTATAAAGGGAAACCAATTAGAATCACCTCAGATTTCTCAGCAGAGACAATCAAAGCAAGAAGAGCCTGGAATGATGTATGCCATGCCCTAAAAACAAACAACTATCAACCAAGAATACTGTACCCAGCTAAACTCTCCTTCATAACTGAAGGCCAAATAAAAACCTTCCATAGCAAAGAAAAATTGAAACAAACCAGCCCTACAAAAGATTCTTAAAGATGTCCTACACAAAGAAAACCAACAAGACCACAATAAAGGCCAAGAAACTGCACCCAAACTGAGAATCCAAGAATCATAGGAAGAACCCAGTTTTCTCAGTCCCCAAGAAGATGGATAACATGGCAGGAACTTCCAAATACCTCTCAGTCCTATCTCTTAACATTAACGGACTTAACTTTCCAATTAAGCGACATTGACTTTCTACTTGGATTAAAAAACAAGACCCTTCTCTCTTCTGCCTGCAGGAGTCACATCTTGCCCCTAAAAACAAACACATTTTTTAATGATAAAGGCTGGAACAAAATCTACCAAGCAAACGGCCCCCATAAACAGGCAGGAGTTGCAATCCTAATATCAGATAAAATAGAATTCAAATTAAAATTTTTGAGAAGAGATAAAGAAGGTCGCTACATACTAATTAAGGGATCTCTCTTTCAGGAGGATATTACAATTCTAAATATCTATTTGCAAAACAACGGAGCACCCAAATTTATCCAAGAAACACTACTTTCTCTCAAATCCCACATAGATCCAAAGACATTAATTGTTGGGGATTTTAACACACCACTATCCCCACTAGCTAGATCAACTTGGCAAAAACTGAACAGAGAAACCGCAGATCTAAACAACTGCATAGATCAACTAGATTTAACAGACATCTACCGAATATTTCACCCAGCAGCATCAGAATACACATTCTTCTCAACACTACATGGAACATTTTCTATAATAGACCACATTTTAGGTCACAAAAAAAACTTGTCCAAATTCAGAAACATTGAAGTTATATCTTGCGTTCTCTCAGACCACAAGGGATTAAAATTAGAACTCAACACCAAAAGCCACCAAAGTCCGGTAACACATGGAGGCTGAACAACACACTGCTGAGTCTCAAGTGGGTCAAAGAAGAGATGAGAAAGGAAATTCAAATGTGCATGCTATTCAACAAAAATGAGCACAAAAATTACCACCTCTTCTGGGATACAGGAAAGGCAGTACTCAGGCAAGTTTAGAGCTCTGAGTTCCTACATCAACAAATTGGAGAGATCTGAAACCAACAATTTAATGACACATCTGAAACTCCTTGAAAAAGAGCAGCAAGATAAACCCCAATCCAGTAAACAGAAAGAAATAATAAAAATTAAATCAGAATTAAATGAATTAGAATCCAAAAAAATATAGAAAAATCACCAAAACAAAGAGTTGGTTCTTCGAAAAAATTAACAAAATTGACAGACCCTTAGCAAATCTTATCAGAAAAAGAAGAGAACACACCCAAATAAATAAACTCAGAGACGAGAATGGAAGCATCACCATGGAAACAACCAATATCCAAAACTTTTTAAGGGAATGCTTCTCAAAACTTTATGCAAAGAAGTTTGAGAACTTGGCAGAAATGGACCTTTTCCTAGCAAATACTGACATACAATATTAAATCAAGATGAGTTGCGGCTGGGAAGGTGGCTCAGTGGTAGAGCGCTTGCCTTGCATGCCTGAGACCCTGGGTTCGATTCCTCAGCACCACATAAGCAAAAAGAAAAAAGCCGGAAGTGGCGCTGTGGCTCAAGTGGTAGTGCACTAGTCTTGAGCTGAAGAGCTGAGGGACAGTGTCCAGGTCCAGAGTTCAGGCCCCACGACTGGACCAAAAAAAAAAAAAAATCAAGATGAGTTAAACCATCTTAACAGGCCCATATCAAGCATTGAAATAGAAACAGCAATAAGAGACCTCCCAGCTAAAAAAGTCAAGGACCACATGGTTTTACAGTGGAATTCTACAAGGCGTTCAAAGCTGAGGTCACATCAATACTGCTCCAACACTTCAATGAAATTGAAATTGAAAGTTCACTACTGAACACATTCTATGAAGCCATCATAACCCTCATCCCAAAACCAAGCAGGGACTCAACCAAGAAAGAGTACTATAGACCCATTTCTTTGATGAACATTGATGCAAAACTTCTCAACAAAATTTTGGCCAATCAACTTCAACAATTCATCCAAAAATCATACACCATGACCAAACAGGATTAATTTCAGGGATGCAAAGCTAGTTCAATATATGCAAATCATTAGTATTATTCATCACATCAACAGGAGCAAGGATAAGAACCACATGGTTATCTCAATTGATGCAGAAAAAGCATTCAGCAAGATCCAACACCCCTTTATGATGAAGGTTTTGGAAAAGTTAGGAATCCATGTAACATTCCTCAATATAATAAAGGCTGTATATGACAAACCTACAGCCAGCATTATACTTAATGGAGAAAAACTAAAACCTTTTCCTCTTAACTCAGGAACAAGACAAGGATGTCCATTCTGTCCACTTCTCTTCAACCTAGTATTAGAATGTCTAGCTACAGCAATAAGACAAGAGGAAGACATAAAGGGGATCCAAATAGGGAAAGAAGAAATAAAACTCTCCCTCTTTGCAGATGACAAGATCTTGTACTTAAAGAATCCCATAGACTCCACTCCCAAATTACACAAGCTTATTCAAAACTTTGCCAAAGTAGCAGGGTATAAAATTAACTGTCAAAATCAATGGCATTTCTGTATGCCAAAAATGAGAAAAGTGGGGCTGAAATTTGGAAAGCAACTCCATTTGTAATAGCCCCACAAAAAATAAAATACCTACGAATTATCTTAACCAAAGAAGTGAAGGACCTCTATGATGAAAACTTTAAAAACTTGAAAAAGGAAATCAAAACAGAACTTAGCAAATGGCAAAAACTCCCATTCTCCTGGATTGGAAAGATCAACATTGGGAAAATGGCTGTACTTCCCAAGGCTATCTACAAATTTAATGCCATTCCTATCAAAATTCCAACCTCATTCTTCAAGGAAATAGAAGAGGCAATCCAAAAATTCATATGGAACAATAAAAGACCCCGAATAGCAAAAATGCTCCTCAACGGAAAGAACACTGCTGGAGGAATATCAATACCAATTTGAAACTCTACTATAAAGCCATAGTAATCAAAGCGGCTTGATAATGGCATAAGAACACACCTCAGGACAAATGGAATAGAATTGAAAACCCAGAAATGAACTTACAGACTTACAGCCATGGAATCTTTGATAAGGGAGCTAAAACAATAGAATGGAACAAAGACAGCCTCTTCAGTAAATGGTGCTGGCAAAATTGGTTAACTACTTGTAGAAAACTAAAACTAGATCCTTATATATCACCCTGCACCAGAATCAACTCCATATGGATCAAAGACCTCGAAGTCAAAGCAAACACTCTGGAAACATTACAGGATGGAATAGGAGAAACCCTAGGTCTCCTTGGCGCAGGCCGAAATTTTCTTAATAGAGACCGGGAAACACAACAAATCAAAGGAAGGTTGCACAAATGGGATCCCATGAAGTTGCAGAGCTTCTGCATGGCAAAAGATATAGCCAGCAAGATCAATAGAAAGCCCGTGGATTGGGAGAATATCTTCACTAGCCATACAACGGACAACGGTCTCATATCTAAAATATATTGGAATTCAAATAATTAAATCCCCCAACAACAAATCCTCAAGGAAACAACTGCCCAATAAATAAGTGGACTAAAGACTTAAAGAGAAACTTCTCTGAAGAAGAAAGAAGGATGGCCAATAGACACATGAAGAAATGCTCAACCTCCCTAGCCATAAAATAAATGCAAATCAAAACAACATTGAGATACCACCTCACTCCAGTTAGAATGGCAAAAATCAAGAACTGTAACAACAAGTTTTCATGTCAAAAACGAACTTTACAACTTGGGGGGGGGGAGGTTTGGGTGGGGGGAAGGAGGTTGGGAAGGGATGGGAAGGGTAAACAAAGGAGGCGCTAAAATGCTTGATAAGAAATGTACTCACTATCTTGCCCATGTAATTGTAACCCCTCTGTACAGTATTTTCACAATAAAAAGAAGAAAAATAAATAAATATTAGACTGGAAAAAAAATAAAATAAAAAAAGAATACAAGAAAAATATATTCTGAAACTAAGAAGTAATATATATTTTAAGACAGTGAACTATATGCAGGAGTGTTGACCAAGCAAATTATTTTAATATTTTTTTCAGATTTCAAATTTCATTTTTAATATTTACTTTTTATCTACTATTTTTATTTTTCATCTTCATTGAAAAGAAAACAAGAGAAAAAGAATAAATAGAAAAAATTAATAACTACATACAGGACATAAGAAACTCTTGTTTACAATTCTTGGCATTAATGTTGATACATTTCATTATATATGGTCCTATGCACTTATCTATTTGATGTCGGTATAATTTGTGAAGGGGAAGGGGAAAAACAAGTCGTTTAAATAAGGATACAGGTGCACCCGTTGCGACCGTTGTCATGTCGAAAACGAACTTTACAACTTTGGTGGGAGGGGGTGGAGTTGTTGGGGGGGGGTGAGGGGAGGCTGGGAAGGGATGGGAAGGGGAAACAAAGGAGAAGGCAACAATGCTTGATAAGAAATGTACTCATTATCTTGCCCATGTAATTGTAACCCCTCTGTACAGTATTTTCAAAATAAAAAAATAAATAAAAATTTAAAAAAAGGTAGCCAAGACAAATGGTTCACTAGCTATTTATAGTCATGTTCAGAGTCTATGGTGAAATCCAGAAAGGGAAAAAATTCAGGTTTTTATTCTTCCTTGAGCCACTCTGATTTACTTCAGCTATTTCTGAAAGAGTAAAATTCTGGCTTTGAAGCCTTTTGCTTCCTATCCACAATGTGTCTTTCTTCCTTTATTAATAGGAGAATTTGGAGAAAAGATGAGAATCCACACTAGTAAAAGGAGAAGAGGAAAAGAGAAGGAGAAATCTAGATATTTTTTCTTCCTCACCTCAATCACAAGGTCTGGATAATGGTTGTGGATATTAGATACAGTGCTCTAGAGTGGTTAAACACTTCTATAGAAATAGATAATCCCACAAGTGATCACTTGTAGAATGCTTATTTATAAAAAATTGTAATATCGCTCTCTGCTCTTTTCTAGCTCTCTCTGCTCTCTGCTCTCTCTCTGTTCTTTTCTAGCTCTTCTCTCTCTCTTTCCCAGCTATCTCTCTTTCCCAGCTCTCCCAGCTCTCTTTCCCAGGCCTTTCCCCACCTCATGGAGGACCCAGATGGCCTGGTGCCAGCTCCACATAGTACCTGCGTTACCTAGGCAACTGGGACCCCTGGAAGAGGTCACATCTGAATTTGATGTGGCCATCCCTTTCTCCACACGTAAGGCCTAGTCTAGGTCCAGACGCTCTCTCTCTGCTCTTTTCTAGCTCTCTCTGCTCTCTGCTCTCTCTCTGCTCTTTTCTAGCTCTCTCTGCTCTCTCTCTCTCTGCACTCTCTGCTCACTCTGCTCTTTTCTAGCTCTCTCTGCTCTCTGCTCTTTTCTTGCTCTTTCCTCTCTTTTTTCTAGCTCCCTTCTCTTTCCTAGCTCTCTCTCTTTCCCACCTTTCCCAGATGCGCTCTCTTTCTGCTCTTTTCTCACTCTTTCCTCTTTCTTTCCTCTATTTTCCAGCTCTCGCTCTTTCCCAGGCCTTTCCCAGCCATGTGGAGTGCCAACCTTGCCTGGTCTCAGCAGGTCTACTGAATACACCTACCCTTTACCTGAAAAAAATTTTTAATATATTCCAACAGGAAATGTTATCAATTTGTTTAGTTCTTGTTTAGGATTTGTTAAATTCTGGTGTGATATAGTCAGCTATCATAAAGGTATAAAAGAATGGTAAGAGACTAGCATCTTAATATCATATTCTAATATTAGCTTATTTCTGCCTGTGTTATATGTATGAGGTTGTATTTGAGTTTTGCCTCAATTTCACATGCTATACTCTTCCAACATATAAGTTGAAAGAAGACTCCCTCTGGAAATATGCTATTTTTATAGCTAAGGAGAAAAAGACACAGATAATGAGATAGAAATCTTCCCCTAGAAATAGTCTTTCACCACTTTTGGTTCACTTTTATGAGCTGAAGTAAGTCACATGACCCATCTTGACACTGAAGAGTAGTGGTAAATCTCACATAAGGAAGCTGATTCAGGACATAGAGTAATATGCCAAGATATGCAACACTTGAGATAAAGAGGAAAAAAAATAGAACCATAATACAATCAATCATACTTGCAATCACATGTCTCTGCAGGTAGTTTGCTATTACGTTCCTTATTTTCTAAAATGACTGAGATCTTCAAATCATGTCTTTTATGTTTGGATGTTACAGAAATTAGAGAATATTTTGAAACTGAGACAGCATAAAATCTCAAAGAAAGTTGGAGTAATCATTTCAATACTACCTTTTGTTCTCCAAGAAAAGAAAAAATTTTACACACAATAATTTATTATTTCTTACCTAGTATCTTATTTTTCCAGAAATGGATTTTGTTAATATATGTGACTATCCACCAGAATAAATGTCTTCATTTATCTGCATCTTGTGCAAACAGCAAGTCAATTAGATGTAAGTGGGAGTTCATCAGTAGCACTTTTTAAAAATGCAAAAAATGTGGACAGGGAGCCAATATACATATTTTTCCGCCATCACCTATTACATCCTCCTTCTTCATTCCTAGAAAACACACCCAATCAATAAAATGGTGTAGATATTTGTTTTTTGACCTGGAAAGTGGAAGCAGAATATTATGGATGTCGGGATGTCAGTTAATAGTGTTTTACATAATAATGTCACATACAACAGCCCTAAGAGTCCTGCAGGTCTTAACACTACTTCCTTAGTGATGTGATAGGAATGTCAGCCTTACTGGACTTAGTATTATTTTCCACTTCCTTTTCTACCACCTGGCTTAAATTGTAATACATATTAACGGAATGAAAAAGTAATATCATCTTAAGAAATTCCCATTGCAACAAGACATTATGTCGAATAAAGAACTTTACAACTTTGGCGGTGGGTGGGGAACGGTGGGCAAGGATGGTAAGGGGAAACAAAGGAGGAGGCAAAAATGCTTGATAAGAAATGTACTCATTACCTTGCTCATGTAATTATAACCCCTCTGTACTCAATTTTCACAAAAAAACTTATTAATATAAAAAAAGAAAGTCATTTAGGGCTCTGGGAATGTGGTTTCATGGAACAGTTATTGCTTAGCATGCATGCAACTCTGGGTTCTATTACTCAGTACCACATAAACAGAAAAAGAAACAATGGAAGTGGTGTTTTGCCTCAAGTGGTATAGTGCTACCCTCAATCAAAAAAAAAAAGCATAGGAACAGTTCCCTGGCCCCAAGTTCAAGCCACAGGACTGGCAAAAGAGTCATTTAGCCAGGAAATGCAAAATAAAGAACCCATACTTGGAATATATAATTGCTCCTTCCAACTGATACCTATCAATAGTCCTTAATTCATGTACTTTATTAGAATACTGTGTTGAAAAAAAAGAACGTTTTGTTAATAGGTCATGGCAATTAATACCAAGAATGTGCTTAGATATCAGTGAAGATTAATCCCGGAAATTCAAAGATTCCAGGCTCTTGAGTGGCCACTGTTAATCACAATCATAAGGGTAGTATAAGTGAGATTTGGAAATCTTTTTGGTAAGTTATGGCACCAAAAAGGCAGAGGTTAATTAATAGTTTTGACAGAAGGAATAACTCCAGATGGAAGGAATAAATGATAATAATAACTAAATTATATACTGTTCTAGAGAACCATTTTTGATTATCAATAACCAAATACCTTAGGCTAGTACATAATCTCAGTGTGATAAGTTGTATATACTTCTATGTTGCTCTTTCATACCTGATCTCCTTTGCTTTCTACAAATCTGTTTTTCTCTATTTCTCTATGAACAATTTCTGATACTAAGTCCACATACGCAGACAACAGAGGATGCTAATGTAAGAGTCCCATAGCTCATGAGTCATTAATGTAAGAACATGGAAAAGGAGGACATCTTTATTGCTACCTCCATTTTATTGAAAAGCTGCAATGTCACACCATTTGATTCAAATTTCCATTCTTTGTCAACATAGTGTCATTAAGTGCACATAAATGCAAATATGTGCTGGTTGCTGGTGACTCACATTTGTAATACTAGCTACACAGGAGGTTGAAAACAGAGGATGGTGGTTCAAAGCTAGCCTGGTCAGGAAAATCCATGAGAATCTTATCTTCAATTACCACCAGAAATCCAGAAATGGTGCTGTAACTAAAGTGGTAGAGCACCTAACTTGAGCTGAAATGCTGAGGGATAGCACCCAGGATCAGAATTCTAGCCCCATGGCCAACAGAAAAAGTTCCTCAAAAGGAGCGATGAAGTCAATACTAATCTTCCCAAGCAGAGAACATAATTCCAAAATAATTCAGTGCACCTACTTTTGCTGAGTTAAGTTATGGTTTCTTTGCTGAACATATTCTCTTCTTTTAAAAAATTGTCGAATACTAGCTTTATAATAAACTTCATCTAACATGTCTTGGTTCAAAAGAAAAATCCATACAGTTGATGTCACTTGGATTTATTACAATCTCAAAACCAACAGGCAGAAGAGTCTGTCAAACTCTTATCTGTAATTAAACACCAAAAAAGCCAGAAGTGGAGTTTTGGCTCAAGCAGTAGAGTACTACCTATGGTGGCAGGAGGGCAAGAAAGACAATTGTTTAGGGGCAGGGTCCAGACTCTGAGTTCAAGCCCCAGAACCAGCACAAACTAAACAAACAAGCAAGCCAAAAAAAACCCATATATTTCTTTTGGACCATCCTTAAAGCACTGGTTTGAAAAGAGCCTTCTTTTACTGATCATACTCAATGGATCCTGCTTTTTGGAATCCTTATTGCTATGGTGAACTCAGGAACAGATTAAAGTAACGGATAACGGACTCCTGCAACAAGACAATCATGTCTGGAGTGAAATATCTAGGCATAAGGTACCTTTAAACCTACATGTCTTTGTTTCTTTGCAGTAGAACACTTTTAAAACAACGTTATTTCCTTTTTATCTATGTTGGACTTCAAATGGCATATTGTTTCCTTTTGTAATACTCTCAACTAGAAATTTACAGACAAGTTTTACGTGAGTAAAGAACACACTCGAAAAATCAGGCACAGAGTTTCCTTCAAGCTTTGAATTCTTTTTTTGTACAGTAAAACGAGCACACAAATTAAGTTGAACTTGTCATTTCTCTATGTTCAATTCCTCTCTTGGAATCAGTTTCCACTTCCAGTAACAGTTCCTTCCAGTTATTTCAAGTGACAATCTATGATGCTGCTCCAGGTAAAATGAACGTTTTGTGGCTTCATTGAAATAGCACAAGTACATCTTTGTACATGAGGCAACATGTGTTTCAGAAACAACTTAGTCATGAGAAAATACGGAATTTAAATTGCTTATAAAACATTATACATATGGTCATATAAAATGATGTTAAGTGAAATGGACTCCAAGATAGGACATAACTTAATTTTTCTTTATTGCTACCTAACAGGTACTATGTGATTTTTTTGTTTCTCTTCTATTTTCTACCTCCACGGTATAACCCCTGTTTTTACTGTGTTTGATGTCGGTGATATGCATCTTGCATATACCTTTTTCTAATGTGGGGAGGGGAAGGGAAATAACAAAATGCTGAAACAAAGATATAGTATGACCCATTGTAACAATGAGTTCTACAAGACACTATGTAGAAAATGAACTTTACAACTTGGAGAGGGGAGGGGGATTTGGGTTGGCGAGGAGGAAAGGGAAGGCAGGGGGAAAACAAAAGAAGAGGTAACAATCATTGATAGATTATGTACTAATTAACTTACGTATATAACTCTAACCCGTCTGTACAACATTTTTACAATAAAAAACATGAAAAAACCATTATCCTGGAGTACATTAAGTTCAAATTTCCTAAGTGCTCTATAAATTATGACCAATTTTAAGCGAGAAGAAGGTTCTCAGAAATATGTGTGTGTGTGTGTGTGTGTGTGTGTGTTGTGCATTATTTCACAAGTGTACATAAGTTAACAGTAGGAGAAACAATATGAATAATAGGAGAAAAAGAAGTTCTGTGTTTACGTATGGTTGTTCAGTACAATATAGAAGACTCTGCAAATAAGACAAATTTGAATAAAGCCAAGGCCAGAATGTTGATCTACAAGAGAGATATAGTGAAAACATTACTACTAAGTGGAACATGAAGGATGAGGCCACTCTGTTTCTTCTTCTAGCTCTAAATCATGGCAACTAATCATGCAAATTTGTAAAAACTAGAATGGAAGAGTAATTCTAGTTTCAAAGCAAGTCAGATATAAGAGCATGGACTTAACTGGAAAAAAAAATCCATGTTGAGAGAGCAGGAATTATACTAGCAATGAACTGGTGGCTAAGTTCACATATCTTTTTATTTCCTTCCTTTTCTTTTTCTTTGGTATTTGTGGGGCTTGAAGTCTTGGCCCACTCTTCTTCTACTCTTCAGCTTAAGGCTAGCACTCTACCACTTGATCCACAGTGCCACTTCCAGTTTTCTGGTTGTTAATTGGAGATAAGAGTTTCAGAATCTTTCCTACTTGTGCAGGATTTGAACTGCAATCCTCAGATCTCAGCCTCCTGAGTAGCTAGGATTATAGCCGTGAGCCACTGTCATCCAGCTTAAGATCACAAATCTAACAGTGTACACTAAATATATGTAATGTGTATGTTCATCTATCTTTATATGAATTCTTAAGTTAAAAATCTGGGATACAGGTTAGACTTTACACTCACAAAACTGTTTCAAGTTTAAAAATTGATACTCCTGGAAAGATAAAACCTAAGACTGTAAAGGATTCTGGGAAGTTCAGTTTGCATTCAGTCTGTGGGGAAAAAAGTATTTGCGACAATACCTATAATTAACAAGCCTAAACCTGCATTGTAAGAATGGCTGAAGTGATGGAATACTAGGTATGAGCAAGACTGTTGAATAAGAGATTGAGGTTTTGGCATACATACACGCAAGCATGCACATACACAGAGGCACTTATATGTGTAAACACACATATGAAACAACTCTCAAAATGTGTAGAAAAAGTTGGAAAATAGTAGAAAATATGTCCTGAGTAAGACTACAACAAGTGATAATTTTTAATATTAGAAAGTCGTCAAGTGAACTTTCAAAAATCTTTGAGAATATTACAAAGACAGGGACCAGAGATATTAAGAAAGTCAAGTAATCATTATTAAAGGGATAAAATCCTTGGAGGAATGAATCAGAGAACCCTGAAGGTGCATCTTAAAATGCTCATATCCTGTGTCAAATGTTAGAACGTCTTTGAAAATTGTACATAAACAGTGAGAGCAGTCAGTCTAGTGAATAAGATCATCGGAGAAGTTCAGAATTGCTAGCCTGTTTCTAGATTAAATAAACCAACAAACTATGGCAGGGCAATGTGATACAAGCCTGGAATTCTAGCACTCAGACTAAGATAGGAGCTTAGAGAGTGGAATTACATAGCGATACCTTCTCTGGACCAGGTAGTATAATTTTGTCTCAATAAAACAAGCCAAACAACAAGAAAGGAATACACAGTTGGAAGTTTGGGCTAATTTTTTCACTATGTTTTGATAAGTCAAGTTTCCTATTGAAATGCAACTCATATATAATCCTCACTTGTGTTTTACATGCTCTCTTCATTACAGAACATTGCTAGATGTAAAATAGCTCATGATTCCCAATCAAAAATTTGAAAAAGTAAGCATCATTCTGTTGGTTTCCAAAGAAATGATGAAGGATTACAAAAGCTTAAGCCTAGAGAAATAGCAAAGTTCATCTAATGATGGACTTTGAAGACCTGCCAAAATTAGAATTTAGATTTGAAATAAATGTTTTTTGTTTGTAATTTCATATTCTCTAGGATAATACAAAATTGTTTTCAAGTAGAAGATTTAATTTAGAAATTCACAAATGATTCTGGCATTCTATTTGCTTAGAATATTCTTTCAAGTGAGGTATAATTAGAAATTAGTTAAAAGATAATTGCAACAGTTCATGTATAACATGATAATCTGAGTAATCTAGACAAAGTTGCCAACAAATGGATGCTATTAATTTATAAATTTAGAAAAAGAGAAATTTTTTTAGGATTTGGTGTAATGTGGTATGAAGAGAGTAATTGTATTACATCTTTTTTCTTCTACCTATACATAACACAGGAAGAAATTTCCTTACGTACCTCTTAATTACTCATACAATGAGGGAAAAAAGTTAGGTTTAATGTTTGTTTTTATTTTGTTTTTGTTGTTTAGGTTATGCTAGGGCTTGACCTCTGGGTCTGGGCACTGTCCCTGAGCCTGTTTTTGCTCAAGGCTACTGCTCTACCACTTGAACCTCAGTGCCACTTGTGTCTGGCTATACCTTATGAGTTTATTGGAAATAAGAATCTAAGGAACCTTGCTACCTGGGTGGATTTGAACCATAATCTTCAGATCTTAATATTCAGATATTCAGATCTCCTGAATATCTATGATAGATAAAAATAATGTATAATAAAATTAATATAAAATAATAATATAAATACTATTTGCAAGTGTTCTGATCTCAAGAATACCACTGGAAGGAAAATGATGCAGAAAAGTTTAGTGTAGTGTTCTTTGCACAATTGGGATGGCATCACAGCAGAAGTGCAGTATTTTTTTTCAAAATAGTGATAAACTAGTCATGATGTGAATTCAGGCACTTTTAAGGTGCACCTTATAAGTTGCAAACTGTTGGGCTAGGATGACTTTACAGCATAAAAACTTGGGATTGATTGTCATAGAAATAATAGCTTACTCTGATTAACAAATGTTTACTCTTCAGGAATTAATTATTGTAGGTAGGTCATGTGGCTATATTTTCTATTGACTTTTAAATATGTAACATCACATTGGAAATGTCATCTATTGCCGAAATAATTAAAATGCAAACAGATACTGTTTTAAATGTCTCTGGTATGGCATGAGCAGAATTTGAAAATGATTAGTTAGTAGTCATCTGAATTTTGAAGAATACATATATTCTGTCGTCTTAACATTTATTCAAATTTAAAAGTTAGGAGTTTCGTAGAAGTGAACTGTTTCCTGTTTTAGTATGAGATAATGGTTTTTTTCAACATAAAGGCAAATATATTGTGAAGATATTATATAGTTTTATTACTTTCAAGTTGATGACCTTCTGATAAAGAAAGGGGGAATAGAATGGTATTTACTATACCAATACAATGAAATTATATTTTATGTAAGTTATTTTTTAATTTAATTTTATTGTCAAGGTGATATATAGAAGGGGTTGCCGTAATTGTAGGATGGTGAATACATAACATGTCGAACTTTTTACCCACTACCTCACTTTTCTCACAGTTTTCTTCACCCCAATACTCTTCACAAGTTGTAACGTAAATTTCCATTATGTTGTCTTGTGAGCATTGCTATTACATTGATTTGTACTTTGTCCTTTGTCACGCCATTTTGTTATTCGTTTTCCCTTCCCTAATTAAGATAAATGTATGTACAATAACATATGATGCTGAAATCAAATACAGCAGGAGACAAACCATAGGGGAAAACACAAAAGAAAAAAGAATCACAGAGTACATGAAAAACAACAACCACAAAGAAAACCTTTGTTTCCATATGTAGGAGTTCATTTTGTTCAGCATCATCTTATACAGAGCTACTGAGCCATTCTGCTCATCTGCTAGGACTATCGTAGATATTTCCTACTTGTTACAAATTAGGGAAACCATGGAATCTCTTTCTTTGTGTCTTGTTTATTTTACTTAGTAGGATTTTTCCATTTCCATATGAATTGGAAGCATAGAATTCCACAGTGGATATATTTATCACATTTTGTCAATTCGTTCATCTACTGAGAGGCATATTGATTTAAAACATGATTGCATGTAAGTATCACTTAGGGTCATTCAAAAATGACAGATGTCACCTCCCCAGATATTCTAAAATCATGATTTTTATGAAGATAGGATTTCATGGTGGTACAAGTGTTTTGATATCTGGATGAGTCTAATGTATATGTTGCACTGAATTAGGAAGGAAGATATCCAATATCATATGGGTTAAAATGGTAGTGACAAAATATTCCCTTGAGAAAGATATAGGAGGCTTCCAGAAGTATGAATTAGTTCAGATAATTTTGAAGGATTTAGAAATGCAAGCTCAAGTATGTCTCTTTCAATAAAAATTATGTAATTGTTAGGGTAAAATGTGGGGAGGGGGAAGAAAATGACTGACAGCAGATCATTGTCCCAAGTTAGAGTATAAAAAGACATAATCTACAACTTCTTAGTTAAAAAGAGAGTAATATACTATGTCCCACTTAATTTAGGTACATGCAAAATATTTACTTGGGTTTTTCCTACTTTAACCCTCCAAAATAAGTGAAGTCTTATAAGAAAAATTATGTTATTTCCATTACTTCAAGCTGAACACTAACTGTGATGAGCACTCTTTTTCTCACTTTGCACTTGGAGAATAGTCCCTAAGTTGATGATGATGTGGCTGATTAGAGTCAGAGTTAGGGGCTTCTACTTGTACAATTATCCCAGAAGAGTTTAAAGCAGTTTTTCCCCAAGATACCCAACTACATTTTCTTAAGCTGTACTTTGAACACACCCTCAAACCTGAGCACATAATTTGAAATTATACTTCAGCATTTCCTTGGCACATTCTACTTTGTGCCTTTTACTTTTTTGCACATTCCTTTTGAGTTCATAGTTGCTCTCTTTCCATTTCATCTATACAAACTGCTAAGAACATTGTTCAACTACCACTTCTTGTTTGCACAAGACCAGTCTATGTATGAAAATACTTTGTCCATATTAAGCAATAGGGTAGTACTCACTCTTTGAGGAGAAAAGTTCCACTGTGTAACCCTATGCCGATATTAGAGGATGTAGAATTTAAAGCATTTTGAGACAAAATGATATTAGAATTGAAAGTCTCCTTAGGTCAGTTTCCGTGGAGCTCATTAGTTTTCCCATGAGAAATATAAATAGCCACAAAATCTAGAGCTAATTATTTATAAAAGCATGCCCTACATATAAGAATTTGTGGCAGGTTGATTGACAGGGTTATTTCACCATGGAGATATCCCTAACAAGAACTAGAGTTAAATAGAGTATATGGCAGTTGTGATGTGTCAGTGGATAGTGAGGCATTTTCTATTCTAAAGAAGAATCAATTCGAGGAGTCTTTAGTCACATCAGTAATGCTGTATGTTCAACCTAATACTTGGTGTTACTTGTCCTACATTTATAATGAATAGGCTGATAAGACATCCAAATATATCTAAAGATATTTCAATAAAACCCCAAACTGATGTGGATACATGGGCCACACTTTGGAACTGTAGGCCAAATTAGGCTTGTCTGTGCTGTAGTTCAATCTATAAACTCCTGAATAAACAAAGTCTTCAAAAATATTCATACAATACCTATGAGTAAAGTTCATGACAGTTATATCTGTATAATTCTTCTAAGGTCAGGATAAAAGCATTGGTTCCCAACATTTAAAATCAAGAGGACCTGTTGAATTTATGGATCCAGAATTTTATGGCTTCATATTCGTATCCCAAAATTTTATCAATGTGACTTTCACCAAAACAATGTTCTTATTGAACTTGTCTATGTCCTTTTACTTTTCAAATCCAAATAGCATATTTCTTTCAATATCTTCTTGCAAATTCCTTCCTTTACTTCTGTAAATTTGTGTTTATTACTTTTTTATTTCCTTATTTATCACTTTCTTCCAATCTTGTCTACAGTGGTGCCCACATTACTCACACCTGTGTCAGAACTTTCCTTTTCCTTTCCCCTTCAATAATGCCCCCAATTTCATTATTCTTTTTCATATTCATGGTCGTGGATATTTTGATGATGTCTAAACAGACCCATCTTTGCATCTAAACTTTAGAACTATCAGATTTTTTCCCCAAATCCATCATTTCCAACTGTGGTCCTTATAACTAAGAGTAGCACTAACACAGTTGCCAGCCAAACGTGTGGAAGCACATTAGATTTCTTCTTACCCTACTCCCTCCCATTAGATAAGATGAATGATCAAGATTTTCTCAGTTTCTGTCACTCAAATGATTTCTATTGTTTGGGTGGTTCCGGTCATGGGGCCTGAACTCAGCCTGGCGCTGTCCCTCAGTTCTTCATCTCAAGACTAGCACTCTACCACTTGAGCCACAGCACCACTTACGGCTTTCTTTCTCTGCTTATGTGGTGCTGAGAAATCGAACCCATGGCCTCATGCATGCAAGGCAAACGCTCTACCACTGAGCCACCTTCCCAGCCCCCACTCAAATGATTTCTATATACTCCTTTTTATGCCCCTGACACCACCCTGTTTCATTTACTCAACACTGTCACCTAGTCCTAAAACAAACATTTCCAAAGTATGCTTTTTCCCCATAGTCTTTTCATATTGGTCCTCTCCATCAGTAAATCACTCTCTTTGTAAG
Source organism: Dipodomys spectabilis (assembly GCF_019054845.1). Taxonomy (NCBI): domain Eukaryota; kingdom Metazoa; phylum Chordata; class Mammalia; order Rodentia; family Heteromyidae; genus Dipodomys; species Dipodomys spectabilis. The sequence goes on from NW_024870915.1 coordinate 142,180, forward strand.
CACACAGAGTGAAGTGCTCAGACACAAATTCTGATATCAGTATTTACTCACTACATTGACTTTTGGCCTTACATTTCTCATCTATAAATGGATGTAATCTACCAGAAATAATGAAGAATATATGTGTTGACTTCTAGAGCAAGAAAAAAGAAAAGTAAAGAGTCCTTACATTTTCCACCTTACCTTACAAATAAGGAAAGAGTCAAATTCAGTTTGTTGGTATAAAGTCACAAATTGTTTCCTGCAGAAATTAAAATAAATTTCACCTCCTGGCTCTAAGGTCTATGTCCTTTTAAGGTAACTACAGATACGTAAATGGTACTATGTAAATAGTGTCATGTTTTTTCAGATATATTGAAGAACATACCCTTAATATATCACTGGAAACATTGGTTATTGAATTATATCAATATGAGAATGTTTTTGAACTAATCACACTAAGCTGAAAACTACATCTTAGTCCACCAAAATGTGGAAATAAATAAATTTATTTATAAGAAATTAATACCAGGAAGAAAAGTGTGTATATACATTAGAGAGACTGCAGGAATAACATTAGGGTTTTTACTGTCTCTACCTGTTTATGTGATAGTATTTCTTGATATTGAAACTCTCCCCTTGATATTCTTATTGCATGTAATCCAATGCTATTTAGTACTATATATTCAATGTGGGAAATATAGCTTCAAAAATGTATAAAGTTTTTTCCATTTCAATCACAACATTGTCATTATCAGGGTACACTATGGCCATAATCATCCTCATCAAAATTATTATTAGCATCATAAGTGTTATTGAAACTCTGATATGTATCTATGATTTTGTGATTATTTGTCTTTTGATTAATAATTTTCAGGTTATCACTGTGCATTCATCCATATTAAAATTTTGAACAAAGAAACAAAAAAAAACTAAACCATAACAGGTATCTTCACTATGGGCTTAAAACAAATTATATAATAGATTTTTGAAGTATTGCAATTTCCTAACCAGTATAAACTAACTTCCTCTCTCCATACCACTACACACAAATATTTAAGAGTTTGAACAGAATTATTTCAAGTAATATACTATAAATATTAATACAATATCATGTGTATATCTAAAATTCCCTTAAAAGTAATAAACGCTACATTCTATTGAAATATTAGTTATTTTATTCTAGGAAACTTTTGGAAAAATAGACTGTATATCTTTGAAATAAAAAGGTAGAAAATAGTATCATAAAAAGTTTTAGAGGGAGTCTGTATTCAGAAATATATTTGTATATATATTATGTGTAGAAAGACATACATTTTTAGAGATTATTTGTAATCAGAAATATATACATATATCTAAATTTATGTGTAGAACAATGTATATTATAGTGAAACAAAAATCTTAAAACATAATTAAAAATAAAAAAATACATTAAACCAAGTGCCAGTGACTCGCTATTCTAGGTAATGAGGTCTTAGAATTGTGTTCGAAACTAGCCCAGACAGAAAAGTGCTTGTTAGATTCTAATCTCCAATTAACCACTAAAAACAGGAATTAGCTCTTTGCCTCAAGTTGTAGAGTGCTGGCTTTGAGCACAAAATGGCTTAGGGACAATGCTTAACCTTGTAAACAACATCAATAACAACAACAAAATATATCACATTAATTTCACAGAAGCATCTTTTACCTGCTGTGAACATTTTTTAGAAACATGAATACATGCCCATGGAAAATGTTATGTAAAAAGTATAGAATATGTACGTCTATGATAAAGACATGACTATTTAGATTGTTTAAGATATTTAGGTAATGATTCGAAATTAAGAATATTGATAATATATTGGGACTGGTCTTTTATTGTATTTTTTGATAGTAATAAAATGATATTTGTAATTATTCTGTAAAATTACTCTTGCTTGGTATTTGAATTATAATAAGTGATAAACATTTTTAAATGATTTCCATAAGAAAGGATAATTTTAATGGTATTAATTATTTTGTAATTTCAAAACAATTAAGAAAATTATTCCAAGGCTGGTTTGCTCTAAGACTATATTTGTTTTCTTATTGTAATTTTCATATGTTCGTAGAAATTAAAATTCCAAAAAGTCAATGGATGTTGGCATACAGGATCATCTTCATAGATACTAATAATGGAGTCGCTTAAGTGGAATTGTTTTATTTAATTTGTTTTTTCACAAATAAATCAAGATGATTGTGTATTCTCTTTCTTGTCACGTTATTGGCTCTTATCCTGAGAATACTTTTTTCTATCAAAGTAGATAAAAGCAATTTCATTGAGCAAGTAACATATGGCTATCATAAAATGCAGATGCATAGATTTGTGTTTTCTATCATTTGCTAAAAGTTTCTTCCAGAAAAGTTTATCAATTACGTATAAGTAATATATAATTCCTAGATATTCCAGTTATCACATACATTTTTTGATAGGGTTATCTCTGCATAAACTCAAAAAACAGACAAAAAAAACCTCAAAATAAACAGAAATCACATCTTTGTTTTTGAAGCTGTAGTTTACAAAGAAATTTTAGCCAACACCAAAAACATATTTTTAGGTATTTTGCATATTGTGTGAAGAATTTTTTTTTAATTTTATTTTATTTTATTTGAGAACTTACTGTAGAGAGGGGTTACAATTACATGGTCAGGATAATGCATACATTTCTTACCAAGCATTGCAGCCTCCTCCTTTGTTTACCCTTCACCTCCCTTCCCAGCCTGCCCCCGCCTCCCCACCCAATCATACCCCTCTCCTCCCCCCCCACAACGACATTGTAAAGCTGGTTTTGACATGACATTTTGTACTTCTCATTGTTGCAACAGGTCCACCTGAATCCTTAAACGACTTGTTTGTCCCCATCTCCTCCACATGTTATACTGACATCAAATATAGTGAAAGCGGGGGTTACATTGTGGGGGAGGGACATACAAAGCAACAAAGAAATAATCTTATAAATGCGTTAGAAACACATGCATGAAAGAAACAAAAACATTAAAATACATATTTGAGGGTTCGTTTTCCTAACATCACATTATCTGACTTTTTCCGCTTGACTCATACCTATACTAGATATTGCAAATAAGGGAAACCATGGGACCTATGTTTCTTTGGGCCTGGCTTACTTCACTTAATATAATTTTTTCCAAGCCTTTCCATTTCCTAACAAATGGGGCAATGTCATTCTTTCTGATGGAGGCATAGAATTCCATTGTGTATATATACCACATTTTCTTGATCCATACATCTATAGAGGGGCATTTGGGTTGGTTCCATATCTTAGCTATGGTAAATAATGCTGCAATAAACATAGTTGTGCTGGTAGCTTTAGTGTGGTCTTTTTTGTAAACATTAGGGTAAATGCCCAAATGTGGGATTGCTGGGTCATAGGGGAGTTCTATGTGAAGTCTTTTGAGGAACCTCCATACTGCTTTCCAAAGTGGTTGAACAAGTTTACATTCCCACCAAAAATGAAGTACGGTTCCTTTCTGTCTACATCCCCTCCAGCATCTGCTGTTGTTAGAGTTCTTGATTTTTGCTGTTCTAACTGGAGTGAGGTGATATCTCAATGTTGTTTTGATTTGCATTTCTTTTATGGATAGGGATGTTGAACATTTCTTCATGTGTCTATTGGTCATCCTTCTTTCTTCTTCAGAGAAGCTTCTAAGCCTTTCGCCCACTTACTTATTGGGCAGTTGTTTCTTTGAGGATTTGTTGTTGGGGGGTTTAATTTTTTGAGTTCCAAGTATATTTTAGATATGAGACCCTTGTCCGTTGTATGGCTAGTAAAGATCTTCTCCCAATCCGTGGGCTTTCTATTGATCTTGCTAGCTATGTCATTTGTCCTGCAGAAGCTCTGCAACCTTATGCAATCCCATTTGTCCAACCTTTTTTTGATTTGTTGTGTTTCTGGGTCTCTATTCAGAAAATTTCGGCCTGAGCCAAGGAGACCTAAGGTTTCTCCTATTCCATCCTGTAATGTTTTCAGAGTGTCTGCTTTGAGTTCAAGATCTTTGATCCATTTGGACTTGATTCTGGTGCAGGGTGATATATAAGGATCTAGCTTTAGTTTTCTACATGTAGTTAACCAGTTTTGCCAGCACCATTTACTGAAGAGGCTGTCTGTCTTCCATTCTATTGTTTTAGCTCCCTTATCGAAGATTAGATGGCTATAGGTCTGTAGGTTCATTTCTGGGTTTTCAATTCTATTCCATTGGTCCTGAGGTCTGTTCTTATGCCAATACCAAGCTGTTTTGATTACTATGGCTTTATAGTAGAGTTTGAAATTTGGTATTGATATTCCTCCAGCAGTGTTCTTTCCGTTGAGGAGCGTTTTTGCTATTTGGGGTCTTTTATTGTTCCATATGAATTTTTGGATTGCCTCTTCTATTTCCTTGAAGAATGAGGGTGGAATTTTGATAGGTATTGCGTTGAATTTGTAGATAGCCTTGGGAAGTATTGCCATTTTCACGATGTTAAACTTTCCAATCCAGGAGCATGGGAGGTTTTGCCATTTTTTAAGTTCTGTGTTGATTTCCTTTTTCAAGATTTTAAAGTTTTCATCATAGAGGTCCGTCACTTCTTTAGTTAAGTTAATTCCTAGGTATTTTATTTTTTGTGGGGCTATTACAAATAGAGTTGCTTTCCTAATTTCAGCCACACTTTTCTCATTGTTGGCATACAGAAAAGCCATTGATTTTGGGGGGTTAATTTTATACCCTGCTACTTTGCCAAAGTTTTGAATCAGCTTGAGTAATTTGGGAGTGGAGTCTATGGGATTCTTTAAGTACAAGATCATGTCATCTGCAAAGAGGGAGAGTTTTATTACTTCTTTCCCTATTTGGATCCCCTTTATGTCTGTATCTTGTCTTATCGCTGTAGCTAGGCATTCTAATACTAGATTGAAGAGAAGTGGAGAGAGTGGGCATCCTTGTCTTGTTCCTGAGTTAAGAGGAAATGGCTTTAGTTTTTCTCTATTAAGTATAATGCTGGCTATAGGTTTGTCATATACAGCCTTTATTGTATTGAGGAATGTTCCATGGATTCCTAATTTTTCCAAAACCTTCATCATAAAGGGGTGTTGGATCTTGTCGAATGCTTTTTCTGCATCTATTGAGATAACCATGTGGTTCTTATTCTTGCTCCTGTTGATGTGATGAATAATATTAAATGATTTGCGTATATTGAACCAGCTTTGCATCCCTGAAATGAATCCTGTTTGATCGTAGTGTATGATTTTTTGGATGTATTGTTGAAGTCGGTTGGCCAAAATTTTGTTGAGAAGTTTTGCATCAATATTCATCAAAGAAATGGGTCTATAGTTCTCTTTCTTTGATGAGTCCCTGCCTGGTTTTGGGATGAGGGTTATGATGGCTTCATAGAATGTGTTCGGTAGTGAGCTTTCTCGTTCAATTTCATTGAAGAGTTGGAGGAGAATTGGTGTGTGCTCTGCTTTGAAGGCCTTGTAAAATTCCGCTGTAAAACCATCTGGTCCTGGACTTTTCTTAGCTGGGAGGTCTCTTATTGCTGTTTCTATTTCAATGCTTGATATGGGCCTGTTAAGATAGTTTAACTCATCTTGGTTTAGTTTTGGCATGTCAATGTTTGCTAGGAAGAGTCCATTTCTGTCAAGTTCTCAAACTTATTAGCATAAAGTTTTGAGAAGTATTCCCTTATAATGTTCTGAATCTTGGTTGTTTCCGTGGTGATGTTTCCATTCTCATCTCTGAGTTTATTAATTTGGGTGTGTTCTCTTCTTTTTCTGATAAGATTTGCTAAGGGTCTGTCAATTTTGTTAAGTTTTTCGAAGAACCAACTCTTTGTTTTGTTGATTCTTTCTATAGTTTTTTTGGATTCTAATTCATTTAATTCTGATTTAATTTTGATTATTTCTTTCCGTCTACTGGATTGGGGTTTATCTTCCTGCTCTTTTTCAAGGAAGTTTAGATGTGTCATTAAATTGTTAGTTTCAGATCTCTCCAATTTGTTGATGTAGGAGCTCAGAGCTATAAACTTGCCTCTGAGTACTGCCTTTGCTGTGTCCCAGAGGAGCTGGTAATTTGTGTGTTCATTTTTGTTGAATAGCATGAACATTTGAATTTCCTTTCTAATCTCTTCCATGACCCACTCATGATTCAGCAGTGTGTTGTTCAGCCTCCATGTGATGCCGGACTTTCTTTGTTGGCTTTGGGTGTTGAGTTCTAATTTTATTCCCTTGTGGTCAGAGAGAATGCAAGGTATAACTTCAATGTTTCTGAATTTAGACAAGTTTGCTTTGTGGCCTAAAATGTGGTCTATTTTAGAAAACGTTCCATGTGCTGCTGAGAAAAACGTGTATTCTGATGCTGCTGGGTGAAATGTTCGGTAGATGTCTGTTAAGTCTAGTTGATCTATGCAGCTGTTTAGATCTGCGGTTTCTCTGTTGAGTTTTTGCCGAGTTGATCTATCTAGTGGGGAGAGTGGTGTGTTAAAATCCCCAACAATTAATGTCTTTGGATCTATATGGGATTTGAGGGAAAATAGTGTTTCTTTGATAAATTTGGGTGCTCCATTGTTTGGCGAATAGATATTTAGAATTGTAATATCCTCCTGAAGGAGAGATCCTTTAATTAGTATGTAGCGACCTTCTTTATCTCTTCTCACGAATTTTAATTTGGTCTATTTTATCTGATATAGGATTGCAACTCCCGCCTGTTTATGGGGGCCGTTTGCTTGGTAGATTTTGTTCCAGCCTTTAACATTGAATATGTGTTTGTGTTTACAGGCAAGATGTGACTCCTGCAGGCAGCAGATAGAAGGGTCTTGTTTTTTTTTTTTTTTTTTTTTTTTTGTCGGTCGTGGGGCTTGAACTTTGGGCCTGGGCGCTGTCCCTCAGCTCTTCAGCTCAAGGCGAGTGCTCTACCACTTGAGCTACAGCGCCACTTCCAGGGTCTTGTTTTTTAATCCAACTAGACAGCCTAGGGCGCTTAATTGGAGAGTTCACTCCGTTAACGTTAAGAGATAGGACTGAGAGGTATTTGGGAGTTCCTGCCATGTTATCTACCTTCTTGGGGCTGCGAAAACTGGGTTCTTCCTATGGTTCTTGGATTCTCAGTTTGGGTGCAGTTTCTTGTCCTTAATTGCGGTCTTGTTGGTTTTCTATGTGTAGGACATCTTTAAGAATCTTTTGTAGGGCTGGTTTGGTGGAGATGCATTGTTTCAATTTTTCTTTGGGCTGGAAGGTTTTTATTTGGCCTTCAGTTAGAGAGTAGAGTTTAGCTGGGTACAGTATTCTTGGTTGATAGTTGTTTGTAGTGCACGGCATATGTCATTCCAGGCTCTTCTTGCTTTGATTGTCTCTGCTGAGAAATCTGAGGTGATTCTAATTGGTTTCCCTTAATAGGTGATTACCCTTTTCTCCTTGACAGCTTTAAGGATCTTTTCCTTGTTCTGAGTTGATCCAGTGTGGATTATAATGTGACGGTGGGATGTACTATTCTGGTCTGGTCTATTTGGGGTTCTAAAGGCTTCTTGTATCTGAACAGGCCTATCTTTTTGCATGTTTGGGAAGTTCTCTGCTAGGATCCTGTTAAACAAATTTCCTAGATCATTAACTTCTGTTTCTAGGTGCTCCTCTACACCCATTATCCTTAGATTAGGCCTTCTGATGGTGTCTTCCAGGTGCTGGGTTGATCTATCATATTTCTTGGACTTGTCTTGGATGGTTGTATGTTCTTTCTCCATAATATCTAGGCTGTCTTCAATCCCTGAGATTCGATCTTCTGCATGGTCTAACCTGCTGTCAAGACTCTCTACTTTGTTTTTTATCTCTTTTCCTTCTAATTGGTCAGCTTTGATGGCTTCAAGTTCTTTGTTGAAGCTCTGTTTTAGGTCTTGTATGAATTTCTTTACTTCCTTAATTTGGTGTTCAGTGTTTGTCTTCAAATCACTTAGTTGATTGGTTATGGTTTCTTTGGACTCCCATTCCTTCTGTTGGGTTCCATTCAGCATTCCCTTTGTGGTCTCCCTGACTTCCTTCAGCTCTTTGTTAATGGATTCCATGAATGCCTTTAGTGATCTTTGTGTGTTCTCTACCTGGTCTCTCAATTCCTGTATTACTCTTTGATTAGCTTCCTCCCGTTCGTGGGATTCCTACAGTTCTCTTTGAGTGTTCTCAGACTGCTCATGCCATTCTGCCTTTCTCTTTGAGTATTCTCAAGTTGTTCACACAAATCCGGTATCAGTTTTTGTGTAGCTTCCTCACGCTTATGATATTCCTGTATAAACTTCTGGGATGTCTCCTCTCTCTCCCTATCACGCTCCTACAGAGTCCTTTGTACGTTGTCAAACTTCTCATTTATCTTGTTTGCCAGCAGTGTTTGTAGAGCAATTTGGGAACTCTCCTCTGGATTATTCATTATCTATTTTAACCCATGATTATCAAGATTGGGAATTGAGATACCCGAATTTGCCATTTTTCTTGTGTTTTTCCGGCTTACTCTGCCCATTTGAGATGAAGATAGCACCAGTTTTGTGCTAGAACACTATCTTAAGGCAACCATCAACCAAAGTTTGCATTTGTACAGTCAATAGTCTACAGATACAATCTAGTTCAACAGATACATCTATGTAACATCAAACAACTATATGTTAACGGACTTCGAACCGCAGAGAAGAATTTGGAAAACCAGAAATTATTAGGGTTAGGAAGAGATGTGGGTAAAAAATAGGAATAGATTGGTGTGCGGAGGCACAGGGAGAGTTAACTATGTCCTAATCACAATGCAGGAAATAGGTTGGGTAGGATGCAAGTAGAGAGAGAGAGAAAAAGAAGAAAGGGAAAGGGGAATGAAAAGAGACCAGAAAAAAAATAGAAACTTAAAAATTAATGTTATTATAGAGATTAAAATACCATCTATTTAGAGAGGAATGTGAATATGTTGAGAGAAAGGGAGGGACATAAAGGAGATGTGAAAAACTTTAAAAAAATGCTTAAAATATTATATAGGTATAAAGAGGTAGTACTGCTATTAAGGAATTTAAGTCTCAGAGGTTTTATATTGAGTAATAAGTTTGTGGATTAAGTGTGTACACAATGGGGGATAGGGTCTACTAGTTAACTATGGGTTTATCTGAGGATGTGCAGGACAAGAGTTAAGTCACATAAAGAACAAAGGAGAGGAAAAGGTGGAAATGATAGGAAAGTGAGAAGAAAAGATCAGAAGTTCAGTAGAGCTAGACAAAAAACAAAAAGATAATTAAGAATGAAAGAAAAAGATAAAGAATACAAGAAAAGAAAGGAAAACACACATTCACGTATTCCTAAAATAAAAATTATAAGAGGAGAAAAAAAAGTTACTGGAAAACAATTATTTTTTCAGAAGAGGCTAAAATTAAAGATTAATAAAAGTTTTAGAAAAAGAAAAAAAATTTTTATATAGATAAGGTAACAAAAACCAAAAAAAAAAAAAAAACAAAACAAAAGAAAAAGAAAAGAAGAAGAAGGAAAAAAAAAAGTTCTTTGATTTTTTTTGGGGGGGAGGGGTGGGAAGAATCCTGTATCTCCCTTTTGTCTGTAACCAGAGTCTTGTTGGAGTCTCTGGTCAGCTTGAGGTTCTGTGGCTTGATTGGTTTCTTAAGTCAGTTTGTTGGAACAGGCAGAAAAATGCTCTGCTTTACCCAAGATTTTGAGATCCCCCTCCCAGGTTAGTTTACTGGGAGGGTGATCTGCTTTGAGAATCACAAAAGAGGGGGATGCAGACTAGGTTCTGGGTAGAGTTGAGGCCTTTCAACAAACAGTAGCTTTTCCCTGGGGCTATTTTGTGACAAAAACTCACAGCACCCAGCCTGGAGCCATTCTCAGGGTTTCTGTTTTTCAATTGATTGTGGTGGCTGCTAGAGGGAGGGGCACCCTCTGGCTCTGGTTATCCAGTGAGGAGAGCATCTCCAATGGCTGGCGCCTGAGCTGGGTGACTTTTGCCTGGATGGAGCTGAGTCTGGCAGGTCACTTCACCGTTAAGTTCTTGTGACCTGCTAAATGACTCGTTTTATTCCAAGGCCTGAGCTGGAGCTAGCCGCTCCTCTGAGCTTTGTCAGTATCCAAGATGGAGATCACGGGTGCTGGGGGGGGGGGCGAGGTGGCCTTCCCTGCTCTGCTCCCTGAGAAGGAGTGAGGACGTTGGGCTTCTACTCACGCCGAGTCTTGGATCCTGGGTCGTCTCTTTTCTGCAAAGTGCAGGATGAAGTTGTCCGCTCCTTGTCAGTTCTTGCTCTTGTTGAGTAGAATCCGCTAGTCGGCTGCATCTGGCTCCTTCATCCCGGACTGTGTCTCAGGCATGACCCCGTGGCGGTGGTTGCCGTGACCCTGCCGCCACAGCGGGAGCTGCTGGCAAGCGCTCAGATGTGTCTGCTTGCCTTCCCCTCTCTTGACTAACTCTCTATCCTGTGATGGCACACTTGGTGTGATTCTCTGGCTTGGGACTGCTCACTGGAACTCTGAAACTGCTTTCTATGCAAGAGCTTGTTCAGATTCCAGCTTCTCCTCCGCCATCTTCCCGGAACCTTCTTGTGTGAAGAATTTTGAACTATGGTTTTATTTTTTGCTGACATGAAATTCACATGCAATATATTATCTCCTTTCATTGTATACATTTTAATGCTTTGAAAGTGAATTGTACAATCATAGGTTTTCCAAGCCTAATTTTAACAAACTTGCATTTCTTCAAATATAAATGCTATAAATTTTAGAACAGATATTAAAATAGATATAAAATTGAGTTACAGGAATTTTTCCTGCATACATCTTCTATAGGGTGTCTTTTCAAAATTTGTTTTGGGGAAATATTTCCAGGTTCTCACTCATACTGTCCAAGTGCACTGTCAATGAACTGCATTCCCGATCCATACAAGTTTTTTTACTTCTCTTTAATACATACATAGAAGTGTAATGGCTAGAGCATATATAATTCTCTTTGACCTTTTGAAGACTTGAAAACTTGCTTGCTAAAATGACTACAGTATTACACAAATCATTCTGTTATGCAGAGTATATCAATTTCTCCACAAATGCATTACTATATTTTGTGTCATCTTTTTATATTATGGTCATACTAGTGAGTTTTCTTTTTCTTTTTTCTTAGATACTAAAGAGAAGCTAAATTCATATGCTCCTCCTATTGACTATTTACATATGTTCTTTATAGGAATATCCTATTCGGGAAAAGTTTATACAGAATTGGAAGATGTAAAAGTACTTAAGATTCAGGATCATTGTAGCATTAACATTGTAGCATTAACAAATATGTGTCCTCTATCTGTTAGATATGTTCTCACTACTTTCATTGAATTAAGAAAGGTTATCAGTTGGTATTAGTTTATTCTTGCTTTTCTTTGGCCACTAATGCTTTCCATGTCAAATTTTTGGAAACCTTTACTGATCCATTTTCATTAATTTTTACATTTATGTTTTGTAGGTTTTTAAAACTCACATTTAGTTGATAATCATTTTTTATTTTAAATTTTTGTATAAGATTTGAGGTAGTAGTCTAAGATCATTCTTTAAAACTAGAAAGGCAATAGTGCCAATACACCCATTTAAGATTCGATTTTTATTTCATTAAGTCATGGCATCCTTTTTAAAATCTATTGACAATAAAACTAAGAGTTTATTTTTGATCAATCTGTTACATACTTCTATGTGTCGGTTCTTTCACTAATAAAGACGGTAATAAGGTTCAAATCTAGTTTGAGTGCTTAAGCTACACCATTTTACAAGAATGTTCTGACTGACCTGTATTCCTTGAATTTACATACAAGTTTATTTAGCAGGTGGACCAATATTCTACAGATATCTAGAGGCTTGATAGTCACTCATATTTTGCACCTTGTGAAAACACAAGACCCCAGATATTATATAGGGAAAATGTCTTTAGGGAATGCTTAAAACAACTAAAATTAATTTAGGAATGAGTTAATATTTAGAAAATACAATAGCATAATCAAGTTGAATGATAACGACTTGAGCTGTACTACAGAAAGAGTGAGAGGGGATAGAATGATGGACCACCTAGGAGCTGTATGTCATTGTTACTGTGTTTCAAAAACAGAAAGACTTCAGAGAAGAGAAGGAGAAAAATAATCAAAGTGTCCTTAATCAAGTTTCTTTTTAATCCACCTAATAGTGTGGACTGAGAGTCAGAGAAGATGGGAAAAATAAAATAGAAAATAAAGCATTGTATAGACCTCTTACAATGTAAATAAATTGTAATAGGAATATGATAATTCATTTCCAAAGAAATAAAGGAAACAATAGCTGAACTCTAAAGGCAAAAAGAATGAAGAGAAAAAAGAAGCAAAGTAAAACCTTTATCAATAACAAACACAAGAATTTGGAAGTGAAAAAGCAGTGGAAATATTCTAAACAACAATAAAATTACAATAACAATTGCTAACGTGGATAGAAAATGGATTGTATTTAATCATATGTAATTTTGAAAAAACATACTAGGAATGAATATTTAAAAGTCATAATTTAAAACACTATTTACATTATAACTACACAGTATAGTTCAGTGGTAAAATCTTGGCCTAGCATATGTGAAATAATGGTGTGATCTCCCAAGCATTACAAAGTACAAAGCACACACACAGACAAACCACATAAACACACACACACACACATACACACACATACCACATACACATTTGGAATATTAATATTATAATATTAAATAGAGGAAATTATTATAAATAATAAAAATAGGTTAATATATGAAATCATAACATTGCTCGTACTATTTAAACGTTTAGTAGAAATCAAATAGTCACAATATACTTGGATTTTCATAGATTAAGTAAATTGAAAATTAACAAATAGAAGACATGAGAACCTTTGCAAATAAGTTTTAAATAATAAACATTTTGAAACATGTATCCTTTAATTTTGACAAAAGATTAATGTTACTGGTATTTAAACCTTAAGATTTAGAATATGATAACCAGGTGCTCTATATCTCACTATGGGTGGCTATATGTCTTAACATTTCACTCTGGATATTTTTGATAAGGTCTCATAATTTCTCAGGCTCTCCTGAATTACAAACCTAATCGCAGTTCCTACCATAGGTAGAAAATGGAAGCGAAATATCACCATGCCCACCTCAAACTTTTTTTAAATTCAAGTATTTACAAGTATTTTTTTAAATTTTCAAGTATTTTTTAATTCAAATATTTACAAAAAAGTGACCAGGAAATGAAGCCTTTCTTAATATATTATGTGCTTCTTGAAAATACAGTAATTATTTGTTACCTGGAAAAATATGTTTAGAACTATAAGAAAATCAATTTATTTAAATTCACCAACCATATATAAGAAAATAATTTTAAATGTTCACATGTTAAATATTTTAAAAGTAACATATACGTGAATAATTTACATGTGTAAAAATCATGCAAAATTAAATTAACTAATCCTACTACTCTGAAAAAAATTATCTTAAAAAGCAAGAAAATAAGTAATTAAGATCAAATTTGAAATATAGAAAATAAAATCAAGTGTACTTGTTAGTTTACTTAAGTAATTGTAAACCCTTTTTATATCAATTTTATAATAAAAAATGCATGAACAAAGAAAGCAAAAGTACATTTGAACAATACCAACAGCAAAAGCATCAGTAATTGTTTGAGTGTACCAAAAAAATCGATGGTGGTGATAACCATGTTCCCTCCAAAAGAAATGTACTCATTACCTTATTTATGCAACTGTAACCCCTCTGTACTTTACCTTAACAATAAAATTATATTGAAATTAAAAATAAAACAAATAATATAATAATTAAGAATTCTTAGAAGCCATTAGTTAAAAACTTTATAAGAAACTGCCCCAAGTAACCAAGGAATATATTTTGATGATACTATTTAAATACTTAAACTTCAGCAGAAAAGCAAAATATTTAAAATCTGTTACAAATAAAGTAATAAATCAGAATATATTACTATAATAATCATTGGATGGATTTTTAGTGGCAGTCAAATATGTAAGAAAAGAGGCAATATGCCATTCATTTGCACTTAATAAGAAAGAATTTTCTAGGTCTTTTAAAATATATCCTAAGTTTAATGAAGAAACTATTCTGTCACATCATATGATAATCAGATAAAGATGATATTAGAGCAAAGAACAGATTGTACTAAGTTTTGGGATGTTAATGTATGTACTTATTTTGGTTTTGGAAAACTGTGAGGATTTCAACTTGGTGTATTGTTCTTGCTAGGCTGGCATTATATCAGTGGTAAATTTTAGGATAGGGGTTCTCTTTCCACAAGAACACGCACCTGATCTGTCCTTTTATCCTTCCCATCATCAATGGCATCAGAGTTGCACACCAACTTATCTACTTCCTGGATCCTGCAGTCCTTCCAATCTTAGTCTTTAGATAGTGCAGGATGGTGGAAATGATCCAATGCACCCAGGTATAGATTGAGAAGGAACTCTCCTAAAATTTGTCCTGGTATTTGTTCTCAAGGCTCCTAAGTAGTTAAGAGTACAGATTGGAGCCCATGGTGCCAAGCAGTAACAGTATTTTTAAAGCAATTAGACATATATAAGACAGGCTTGTGATTACCTCAGAAAAAGAATAAAAGAGCAGTGAAGCATAGAGGACAGACAGAATTTATCTAGCTACTCACAGGGTGAATTAGCTTAGCTAGCTACTCGGGAGGCTGAGATCTGAAGACCACTGTTCAAAGCCAGTCCAATCATGAAAAAACATGTGATTATCTCCAAAAAAACAGAAGTGCAGCAGTGGCTCAATTGGTAGACCACTATCCTTGGGCACAGATGCTATGGCAAGAATGATGAATGCATGCATGAGCAAATGAACATGCACGTGTGTGTACAGGCACGTGTGTGCACACACACAAATGCAGAGTTCTTTATTTTTTTTACCTTGCTGTACTTCATTTCCCTGTATTAGTTCACAATTAACAAAATCAACTAATCACCTATTTACATACAACTCACCATGTTTCTCTAAAGTCTACCCTCTTTATGGCAGCCTGCATTTATTTGACACAAAAGTAAATTTTTCAGGAGATCAATTCATCTCCTTCAACTCTGTAATGTTGGATGATTGTTTAAGTTCTTCCTAGCAATGTAATTTTATGAAATCCTGCATCAAGCAGCATATTTCTTTCATAAAAAGGGAAGTCTCTGGGGAAAAAAAAAACTATAGGTTTCACTCCTCCTGGCAAGCATCTGGAAATTTATTATCTTCCTATAATCCATGATCTGTCTGTGTATGCCAAAGACGGCTGTGAAAATAAAAAGACCCTTCTAAGCACATAGAATTCGTATACCATGAATATGTATGAAGGTTTCTTTTATTATTCTGAAAATACCATACAGAGGAGTTAAAATTACATGGGCAAGATAATGAGTACATTTCTTATCAAGCATTGTTGCCTCCTCCTTTGTTTCCCCTTTCTATCCCTTTCCATCTCACTGTTCCTACCACCCCCAATATAACCCCTCCTTGGAAAGTTTTAAAGTTCATTTTTCGACATAACATCTTGTAAATGTCATTGTTATAATGGATCCAACTCTATTCCTTTATAAACGATTTGTTTTTTCCCTCCCCCTCCACAAATTATATCAACATAAAATACAGTGTAAACAAGAGTTATATCATGGGGGAGGAACATACAAAGCAACAAAAATTCATCTTATAATTATGTTAGAAACAATCGCATGAAAGAAAAAAATATTTGAATACTTATCTTGGGATACATTTCAAATAACATCAACGAATCTTACTTTTTTGCTTGTCTCAGGCATATACTATTTATTACCAATAAGGGAAACCATTGGGCCTATGTGTAGGTGGACCTGGCTTACTTCACTTAATATAATTTTTTCCAAGACTTTCATTTTTCTAACAATAGGGAAATGTCATCCTTTCTGATGCATTCAAGGAGTTCCATTGTGTATACATAACACAACTTCTTGATCCATTCATCTACTGAGGGGCATCTGGGTTGGTTCCAAGCTTAGCTATGGTAAATAATGTTGCCATAAACATAGTTGTGCTGGGAGCTTTAGTTTGGTCTTTTTGTGATCATTTGTGTAAATGCCCCAAAGGGGGATTGCTGGGTCATTGGGGAGCTCTATGTGGAGTCTTTTGAGGAAACTCCATACCACTTTCCAAAATGGTTGAACAAGTTTACACTACCACCAACAATGCAGTAGGGTTCCCCTATACTCATCTCCTGCATCTGTTGTTATTAGAGTTCTTGATTACAGCCTTTGTAATTGGGGTGAAGTGGTATCTCAATGTTGTTTTGATTTGCATTTTTTATGGCTAGGGAGGTTGAGCATTTCTTCATGTGTCTATTGGCCATCTTTCTTTCTTCTTCAGAGAAGTTTCTCTTTAAGTCTTTAGCCCACTTATTTATTGGCCAGTTGTTTCTTTGAGGATTTGTTGTTGGGGGATTTAATTGTTTGGAGTTCCAGATATATTTTACATATGATACCCTTGTCCATTGTATGGCTAGTGAAAATATTCTCTCAATTTGAGGGCTTTTTATGGATATTGCTAGCTATGTCCTTTGCCATGCAGAAGCTCTGAAATTTCATGCAATTCATTTGTCCAAACTTTCTATAATATTTTGTGTTTCTGGGTCTCTATTAAGAAAGTTTCGACCTGTGCCAAGGAGCTCTAGGGTTTCTAAAGTTCCATCCTGTAATGTTTTCAGAGTGTCTGCTTTTACTCCGAGGTCTTTGATCCATTTGATGTTGATTCTGGTACAGGGTGATATATAAGTATCTAGATTTAGTTTTCTACAAGTAGTTAACCAATTTTGAGAGCACCATTTACTGAAGAGGCTGTCTTTCTTCCATTCTATTTTTTTTAGCTCCCTTATCAAAGATTAGATGGATGTAGGTCTGTAGGTTCATTTCTGGGTTTTCAATTCTATTCCATTGGTCTCGAGACTGTTCTTGTGCCATTACCAAGCTTTTTTGATTACTATGGCTTTCTAGAAGAGTTTGAAATTTGGTATTGATTTTCCTCCAGCACTGTTCTTTCTGTTAAGGATCATTTTTGCTATACGGTGTCTTTTATTGTTCCATATGAATTTTTGGATTGCATTTTCTATTTCCTTGAAGAATGAGGTTGGAGTATTGATAGGTGTCACATTCAATTTATAGATAGCGTTGGGGAGTATTGCTATTTTCCCGATGTTGATCTTTCCAATCTAGGAACATTAAACATGGAGTTTTTGCCACCTTCTAAGTCTGTTTTGATTTCCTTTTTCAGGTGTTTAAAGTTTTCATCACAGCAGTCCTTCACTCCTTTGGTTAAGTTAATTCCTAGGTATTTTAATTTTTGCGGGGCTATTACAAATGGAGTTATTTTCCAACTTTCAGCCACAATTTTCTCATTGTTAGCATAAAGAGAAGCCATTCATTTCTGAGGGTTAATTTCATACCCTGCTACTTTGCCAAGGTTTTGAGTCACCTTGAGTAACTTGGGAGTGGAATCTTTAAATACAAGATCATGTCATCTGCAAAGAGGGAGAGTTTTACTTCTTCTTTCCCTATTAGGATCCCCTTTATGTTCGCATCTTGTCTTATTGCTGTAGAAAGGCATTCTAATACTAGATTGAAGAGCAGTCAAAGTTTGCATCCTTGTCTCGTTTCTGAGTTTAGAGGAAATAGCTTTAGTTTTTCACCATTTAGTATAATGCTTTCTGTAGTTTTGTCATACACAGCCTTTATTGTATTGAGGAATGTTCCATGGATTCCTAATTTTTCCAGGACCTTCACCATAAAGGAGTATTTGATCTTGTCAAAGGCTTTTTCTGCATCTATTGAGATATCCATGTGGTTCTTATCCTTGCTCTTTTTGATGTGATGAATTATGTTAATTGATTTGCGTATATTGAAGCAGCTTTTCATCCCTGAAAGTTTTTTGGATGAATTGTTGAAATCAATTAGCCAAAATTTTGTTGAGAGGCTTTGCATCAATGTTCATCAAAGAAAAGTGTCTATAGTGCTCTTTCTTTGATGAGGGTTTTGGGATGAGCGTTATGATGGCTTCATAGAAAGCGTTCGGTAGTGAACTTTCTCTTTCAATTTCATTGAAGAGTTGGAGGAGTATTGGTGTGAGCTCTGCTTTGAAGGCCTTGTAGAATTCTGCTGTAAAACCATCTGTTCCTGGGCTTTTCTTAGGTGGGAGGTCTCTCATTGGTGTTTCTATCTCAATGCTTGATATGGGCCTGTTAAGCTGGTTTAAATCATCTTGGTTTAGTTTTGGCATGTCAATATTTGCCAGGAGAAGGTCCATTTCTGCCAAGTTTTCAAACGTATTAACATAAAGTTTTGAGCAGTATTCCTTTATAATGTTCTGAATCTTGGTTGTGTCTGTAGTGATGTTTTCATTCTCTTCTCTCAGTTTATTTATTTGGGTGTGTTCTCTTCTTTTTCTGATAAGATTTTTTAAGGGACTGTCAATTTTGTTAATTTTTTCGAAGAACCTTGTCATTTTGTTGATTCTTCCTATGGTTTATTTTTTATTCTAATTCATTTAATTCTGATTTAATTTTAATTGTTTCTTTCCATCAACTGGATGGGGGTTTATCTTGACGCTCTTTTTCAAGGAGTGTCAGATCTCATTAAATTGTTGTTTCAGATCTCTCCAATTTGTTGATGTAGGAACTCCAAGCTATAAACTTTCCTCTAACTCGTGCATTTAGTGTGTTCGAAAGGAGCAGATAATCTCTGTGCTAATTTTTGTTGAATATCATGCACATTTGAACTTCGTTTCTAATGTCTTCCATGACCCACTGGTATTTTTCAGCCTCCATGTTTTACTGCACTTTCTTTGGTGGCTTTTTGTGTTGAGTTCTAATTTTATTCCCTTTTGGTCTGAGAGAATGCAAGATGTGAATTCAATGTTTCTGAATTTTGACAAGTTTCATTTGTGACCTAAAATGTGGTGTATTTTGGAAAATGTTCCATGTGCTGCTGAGTAAAAAGAGTACTTGATGCTGCTGTATGAATATTCGCTAGATGTCTGCTAAATCAGTTGATGTATGCACTTGTTTAGATCGGCGGTTTCTCTGTTCAGTTTTTGCCGAGTTGATCTATGTAGTGGAGATTGTGGTGTGTTAAATTCCCGAACAATTAATGTCTTTGGATCTATGTGAGATTTAAAGTAGTATTTCTTGGATAAATTTGGGTGCACTATTGTTTGGCAAATATTTAGAATTTTAATATCCTCCTGGAGGAGAGATCCCTTAATTAGTATGTAGTAACCTGCTTTATCTCTTCTCGGTTGATAGTTGTTTGTCTTTAGGACATGGTATACATCATTCCAGGCTCTTCTTGCTTTAATTGTCTCTGTTGAGAAATCTGAAGTGATTCTAATTGGTTTTCCTTTATAGATGACTGATCTTTTTTCCTTGACAGCTTTAAGGACCTTTTCCTTGGTCTGAATTGATCCTGTGTGGATTATAATGTGACGATGGGATGTCCTATTCTTGTCTGGTCTATTTGGAGTTCTGAAAGCTTCTTGTATCTGAATATGCCTATCTTTTTGCGTGTTGGGAAGTTCTCTGCTGGAATCCTGTTAAACAAATATTCTAGACCATTAACTTCTGTCTCTATGTGCTACTCTACACCCATTTCCCTCACATAAGATCTTCTGATGGTGTCTTCCAAGTGTTGAATAGATCTAACATATTTCTTGAATTTGTCTTGGATAGTTGTTCTTTCTCTATAATACCTAGGCTGTCTTCAATCCCGGAGATTCAATCTTCTGCATGGTCTAACCTACTGTCAAGACTTTCTACTTTATTTTTCATTTCTTTGCTTCTAATTGGTCAGTTTTTATGGTTTCAAATTCTTTGTTGGAGCTTTGTTTTAGATCTTGTATGAAATTCTTTACTTCCTTAATTTGGTGTTCAGTGTTAATTCTCAAATCACTTGGTTGATTCGTTAGGGTTTCTTTGGACTCCCATTCCTTCTGTTGGTTTCCATTCAGCATTCCCTTTGTGGTCTCCCTGACTCCTTTCAGGTGTCTGTTTATGGATTCCATGAATGCCTCTATTGATCTTTGTCTATGCTCATCCCGCTCTTGCAATCCTTGTATTAATCTTTGATTGGATTTCTCACGTTCATGCAACTTCTGTAGTTCTCTTTGACTGATCTCAGCCTGCTCACGCAATTCCTTTATTTCTCTTTGAGTGTTCTCAACCTGCTCTCACAATTCCAGTATCAATCTTTGAGTAGCTTCCTCAAGCCCATGAGCTTCCTGTCTTGACCTTTGGTTTGCCTCTTCTCTCTCCCTTTCACGCTCACACTGAGTCCTTTGTAGAGTTTCAATCATTTCATTCACCATGTTTACCAGTAGTGTGTGTAGAGCTTTTTGGGAACTCTCCTCTGGATTATTCATTATCTGTTCTGTCACCTGATTATCTTGAGTGAGAATTGAGATACACGGACTTGCCATTTTCCTTGTGTTTTTCTTGCTTGTTCTGCCCATTTGGGATGAAAGTAATGCCAGTTTTGTGCTAGAACACAATTTTAAGGCAAGCATCAACCAAAGTACTGTAATTGCATAGTCAAAAGTCTGCAGATACAATCTAATTCAAGAGATACAGTCTATTCAACATTAAACAACGAGGTATTAATGGGCTAAGAATAGCAAAGAAGAATTTGACAAACCAGAAATTATTATGGTTAGTGAGAAAGGTGGGGAAAAATAGGGTTAGAGGGATGTGGAAAGGTAAAAAGAGAGTGAAATTAAACAAGTCCTAATCTTACAGAAGGAAATGGATTGGAAAGAATGAAAGGAGAGAGTGAAGAAAAAATTTTTTAAAGAGACAAGAAAAAAATGTAAAGACAAATATTTAAATTTAAAAAGTGAAACTCTTAAAAGTAATGAAAATTTAAAGAGTTAATATTGAGAGATAACGGGGATAGGATGAGAGGAGGGGAAGGATAAAAAGGAGACCTGAAAAACTAAAAAATAATAATTTGTGGAGGGGAAGGGGAAAAACAAATCATTCAAATAAGGATACAAGTAGACCCGTTGCAACAATGAGAAGTACAAGTTGTCATGTTGAAATCGAACTTTACAACTTTTGTCGGGGGGGGTAGGATTTGGGGGGAAGGCTTGGAAGTGATGAGAAGTGGAAACAAAGGAGGAGGCTACAATGCTTGATAAGAAATGTACTCATTATCTTGCCCATGTAATTGTAAACCTCTGTGCAGTATTCTCACAATAAAAGAAAATTTAAAAAATACTTCAAATATTGTATTGGTATAAATAGATAATACTGCTATTAAGGAATTTAATTCTAAGAGGTTTTGAATTGTGTAATACATTTTTGTTTTAAGTATGTATACAATGTGTGATAAGGTCTTATATTTCATGACAGGTATATATGAGGATGAACAGAACAACAAATAATTCATGCAAAAAGACAAAAGATGAAAAAGTAAAACGAATGAGAAAGAAAGAACAAAAAAGACCCAAAGGTCATTAGAGACTTTTTTTGAAAAAGCACACACACACACACATACACCTAAAATAAAATCATAAGAGAAAGAAAAAAAGATTAATAAGAAAAAATTTTTATAATTAAAAATTTTAAAAAGATAGAAAAAAATGTCTATGGTTTTGTTTTTGGAGGGTTTGATGGGAAGATCCTGTATCTCCCTTGTGTCAGTAACCAGTCTCTTGGTGGAGTCTCTGGTTTGCTAGTGGTGTTTCATTTTCTGTGGCTTGATTGGTTTTTTTTAAGTCAGTTTGTTTAAGCAGGCAGAAAAAATTCTGTTGGTTTACCCAGATGTTTGTGATCCTCCTCCCAGGCTAGTTCAGAGGGAGGGAGATCTGCTTTGAGTATCACAAAAGAGGGAGATGGCTGTTTCCTCTAGTTTGGAGTTGCTGTGAAAAGGCTGGGTTCTGGGTAAAGTTGAGGCTTTTCAGCAAACAGTAGCTTTTCCCTGAGGGGCTAGCTTCAGAGAAATTCACAGAGCCCAGCCTGGAGCCATTCTAAGGGTTTATGTTTACTGAGTTTCAATTGATTGTCAGGGCTGCTGTAGGGAGGGGCAGCCTCTGACTCTGTTTACCCAGTGAAGAAAGCCACTCCTTCGGGAGTGTAGCTCTTTCTGCCTGGTTGTGGAGTGGAGAATGGCAGGTCAGGGTAGGTACCTGTGACTCGCTAAATGACTCTTTTGTTTTCATAAAAGCACTGAGTTGGAGCTAGCTACTTAGCCAAGCCTTTGTCTGTATCAAAGATGGATACCTCCGGTGTTGTGGGGAGGGGTGTCCTTCCCTCCTCTGCTCCCTTTGAGAAGCAGTGAAGATGTCAGTTTTTACTCACGCTGGAGTGTTGGTTCTTGGGTAGCCTATGGTCTACTATCTGCAGGATGAAGATATCTGCTACTTG
Organism: Dipodomys spectabilis; assembly: GCF_019054845.1. Classification (NCBI taxonomy): domain Eukaryota; kingdom Metazoa; phylum Chordata; class Mammalia; order Rodentia; family Heteromyidae; genus Dipodomys; species Dipodomys spectabilis. The sequence goes on from NW_024870915.1 coordinate 164,609, forward strand.
TCAGTTCTTGGTAAAATCTGCTCGCCCGCTGCATCTGGCACATTTGTCCCAGACTCTCTGGGTTGTAGGTATGGTGGCTATGGATGCCACCACAGCTGCCACAGCCACTGCAGCCATGGCTGCTGGAAAATGCTCACATCTGTCTCATTACCTGGATTTTCCCTCTCTGGCCAAACTCTCTGTACTGTGATGGCACACTTGGTGTGCCTAGGACTGTTCACTGAAGCCCTAGAACTGCTTTCTATGCGAGAGCTTGTTAAGAAACCAGGTTCTCTTCCGCCATCTTCTCGAAATTCCTGAAGGTGTTTAAATATTACTGGAATTGTTTCGGAATAAATATTGTTTACCTTGACTATCTTGAGAAAGAAGATTTGGTTTCTCAGCACTATAGGTAAGAACTTGAGGGAAAGAAACAAAAGGAAATATGAGGAACAATTCAACACATATATTCAAAAGAAACAAAACAACCCAAGAAAACACAAATTAACTCAGTACTCAAGATCCTGCAGGAAATGCAAAGGTTTTTTAAAAATAGCTATGACAAGCTTATGAAAATCCTCACTACATGGGAGTCTACTGTTGTGAGGATAGTGGTTAAAGCTCAGACTGGACAGAAAGATCTGTACACAATGCCAGGCACCTGTTATTCTAAATTCCAGGACGAATAACATGAAGTAGACTGAGCCCATGATCATATACAAGTAAGAAGCGAAATTCTATCTGAAAGTTAATCAGGATAATTTAGGGCTGGGGGCATGCCAAAGTGGTAAGAACATCCGTTTAGGAGACACAAGACACTCAATTCAAATTCTAATATTATGGGTATTAAAGAAAAAAAGCTATGACTTTAAATAATGGGAATAATTGCAAGATTTGAATATTTGAGTAGAGTAAAATCCATGAGAGAGATAGAGTTTACCCATTTTGCAATGCTTTGTACTTAAGTGATAATATTATGTGCTACTCCAGACACAAAAGTTACCTTAAAAATGAGCATGGATGTGCATTTGGGTGAAGGAAAAACTCTTCTTACAAAGGTGTAAATTAAATATTTTTTGGGGGTAGATTTTAGCTCTTGAACCAAGAGCCTGGGTGATATTTCTGAGCCTTTTTTGTCAAGGCTATCACTCTACTACTTTGAGCCAGAGTTCCAGTACTGATTTTCTGTTGGTTGTTTGGAGATAAGAGGCTCATGGACTTTCCTGCCCAGGATGGCTTCAAACCATGATCATCAGATCTCAGCCTCCTGAGTAACCATCATTCCATGCCTGAGCCATTTATGTTTTTAATAATTTAGTAAATTGTACAGTTACAGAAGTTATCATTTATCATTATAACCTTTATAATATGTGTGCATATTTATATCAATGCATACATACAGAAATATTTTAATGTATTTTTGTATCTAAAGTAGGTTTATGAAATCATCCTTCATTACAAAATAACATGGAAACAAGTTTAATGAGGAGCAAAGCAAAGGGAATTGTCACGTTTCTTGTTTTTGAATGAAATATGAATTGTGAGAATGAGTTTGAGAAAACCATTTAACAAAATGGATAACAGCTATTTATTCCAATCCCTTTATTTGCCCATATTGTGCATCCTCACACATGAGTGTCAAAGTCAAACTACACATTTTTGCCTTTGTATTTAAATCACATGTTAGAATTTAGGGGATAGGTGAAGTAATCAAATAAAGATTAAAATAATAGTAAGTGAAGCTATGAGTTAGAGCTGAAAATTATTTTAAATATGATAATAGCTAATTTAATTCCATATCTCTTACTTTTACTCTATTGTCATATACTTCATTCCCACATTAGGAAAGTACATAGAAGGTTATCACTAAATTATGTGTAAAATTATGAAAAAATGTATTAAAAGAATATAGGCTCATTGAGGCTGGGAAAGTTGCTCAGTGGTAGAGCTCTTGCCTTGCATGCATGAGACCCTGGGTTTGATTCCTTAGCACCACATAAGCAAAAAGAAGAAAGCCGGAAGTGGCATGGTGGCTCCAGTGGTTTATCGCTAGCCTTGAGCAGAAAAGCTGAGAGAGAGCACCCAGGCCCAGAATTCAGGCCCCTAGACCAGACAGAAACAACAACAACAACAACAAAGAATATGAGCACAGTGGGGTTTTAGCTGGTTGAAACCTGTAGGGGGTAGTGTGTTTTTGAGGACTTGAAAAACGTTGTGATGGAGATGAAGGAATGGATGTACTTATTCTGGAAAATTGGCTAGAGGATTGCTCCCAGAAAAATAGTGGTGAATTCTTCCAAAAGGTTATAGTAAAATCAGTCTCACAATCATGTTCTCTACTGCACTATTCACCGTAGAGAACTTATGGAAACAGCCCAGATGCCCTTTAGCGTAGGGATGGTTGGAGAAAGTGTTGCCCATATACACAATTGGATTGCACCCATCCATTATAAAGACCATTACAGCATTTGCAAAGAAATGGATAGATCTAAAATTATGTTAAGCAAACGACGTCAAAGCCAGACACACAAAGGACGCGTATTTGGAAGCCAGAATTTTATGCAAGTTAAACAACAGTATTAATCAAAGCATGCTATTTGCAGAGGAGTATTTAAAAGGTGTAATTTCTTATAAATTTGAACTTTTAATCCAACAAAACGAATACCAGGAAACTATCACTTGGAAATTGTGAGAGGAATTCAATGGGAAGGAATAAAGAGACTTATGGAAGTAGAGAGTGAAGCCATAATATTCAATGCAGATAGTATGAAACTAGCAAAAATGAAATTGGGGTGAGGTTTGGAAGGATATGAGAAAGTTATGTAAAGATCCATCGTACTTATAAACTGATTCCTTGAATGGAAAACCCTTCATACAACTATTTAATAAAAATACAATTAAAAAAAATGGAGACATTTGATCTAAAACCATGAGTCAATATGATAATTTCCTTCTGAGAAATTTTCTTTGCAGGTATTACCCGCGTAATGACAGAAAAGGGAACAACGCAATGAATATCAATACATCAATTTGCATATCCTAAATAGACACAATACATAAATCACAATAAAAATATTAGAATACATCATATGATAAAATAACAATTAGAAAATATCAAACTCTGATTGTTTTTCCAAGTACTTTACCTTTGGTATCTAATTTAATCCTCACAATAATTCCATAAAGTGGAACTACTTCTATACTACTTCTATTTTTAATTCTAAGATGATGATATTTAAGTCTTCAGAATTGGAATTACTAGTACAACATTGCACACATGGTAAGTGTTGGCCTGCGGTCCATTCCCACCATATCAAATAACCTCATTCTATTTTATAACTAAATACCAGCACTCAGTCTACTAATTCTAGGAAAATTTACCAAAATTATTGTGCACACTCTAATAATATTTCACTTTGTCTTTGTTAGAAAATAGGTAACTAAGCCAGACAACAGTGGCTCACGCCTATAATGCTAGCTACTCAGGAGGCTGAGATATGAGGATTGTGGTTCAAAGCCAGCTTGGGCAGGACAGACTGTGAGACTCTTATCTCTAATAAACCACTAGTAAACTGGAAGTGGCACTGTGGTCCAAGTGGTAGAGCGTTCACCTTCAGTGGAAGAGTGCAGGGACCGCACCCAAGCCCAGAGGTCAAGCCCCATGACCAACAACAACAAATAAAAGAAAATAAGTAACTGAAATATGAAAACTCCAAATTCATAATCAATTTATACCTCTCTGGTTAAAGGAACTGCTAAACTATAACATTCTTGATTTCTAGCTCAAAATAGTAGAAATCGTATTTTATCCCTTCACTCTACACTGCACTGCCTGGGGACCCCATCTCTGGTTAACACAGTCTTACTGAAAGAATGACCTGCCCAATTCCTGATAGAAAAAGACTGCAGGTCTTTTGGAGCAATCTTTTCCATATTGTAGCTCACCTAAATTTTTTACCATTAGAAGTATTTTGATTGCTTTTTATACCCAACATTTTGAGAGAAATTTACTAGTTTAAAATGTTATTAAATACAGGTGGAGCTGTTGCAACTATGAGAAGTACAAATTGTCATGTCGAAAACGAGCTTTACAAAGTTGGGGGGGGAAGGGGGAGGATTGGGTGGGGGGATAGGGAGGAAGCTGGGAAGGGATGTGAAGGGTAAACAAAGGAGGAGACTGCAATTTTTGATAAGAAATGTACGCATTATCCTGCCCATGTAATTGTAACCCCTCTGTACAGTATGTTCACAAAAAAAATAAAATTAAATTTAAAAAAATGTTATTAAAGAAAGACTGATATAAAAATCACTTTTGACCCCAGTTAAATATTTTACCTTTCATGTACCCAAAAATGCAGTCTGACCTATCATTAATGTTAGGAACGAGAGGTTAAAAATCATAGAAACCAAGACGAAAGTATGTATTAAAGAGTCTCCAACTTGTGAATACAATTCGTTTAAAAAGACATCAATAATACTGCATTTTTTAATTCCCTAAGATAATAATGATTCCCTATGATAATGATAATGATAAACTATTAACACTTAAAAATAACTCATTTTCTTGGGAGTAGGACACAAAACAAAAGGTTAATTCTAATCATTTAAAAAGATCTTTATTTATACTAAACGTTCACTCATAACTATAAAGATTCTAAAACTAACTGAAGTTAGAGACACAAAGGAAATAATTGAACTGCATCATGTACATTCAATGGACTGTTAATAGAAAACAAAGTTATACTAATAATTAGCTTACCCATTTCACTTACATTCTTTTATTCTATTCCATTTACTTTCATAAAAACTGGGTTTTCATAAAATGATTCATAAAAAAGCCTATATGCAGAGTTGTGGGAAGATGGCAGAGGAAAAGTTGGAGGCAAAACAAGCTCTCGCATAGAAAGCAGTTTTAGAGTTACAGTGAACAGTCCTAAGCCAGAGAATCACGCCACGTGTGCCTTCACAGGACAGAGAATTAGGCCAGAGAGAGAAAATACAGGCAAGGAGACAGCCCTGAGCAATTGCCAACAGCCACCGCGGCTGTGGCAGTGGTGGCAGCAGCAACTGCAGCCGCCATACTTGAATCACAGAGAGTCTGGGAAGAAGGAGCCAGACGTGGCAGGCGAGTGAATTCTACTCAACATCAACAAGATCCGACAAGGAGGAGACCAATTCATCCTGCAGTTCGCAGACCAGAGACGACCCAGGAACCAAGACTAGGCAGGAGTATAAGCCTAAATCCTCACTCCTTCTCAGGGAACAGAGGAGGGAAGGCCACCTCTCCCCACCCACAGAACTGGAGATCACCATCTTGGATACCGACAAAGCTCGTCGGAGCTGCTAGCTCCAACTCAGGCCTTGGAATAAATCTAGAGTCATCTAACAGGTCACAAGAGCCTAAACTGACCTGCCAGACTCAGCTCCACCCAGGGAAAAGTCACCCAGCTCAGGCGCCAGCCCCAGGAGTGGCTTTCTCCACAGGGTAATCAAAGCCAGAGGCTGCCCCTCCCTTTAGCAGCCTGGACAATCAATTGAAATTCAGTAAATAGAAACCCTGAGAGTGGCTCCAGGTTGGGCTCTGTGAGTTTCTCACAAACCAGCCCCTGGGAAAAACTACTGTTTGCTGAAAGGCCTCAACTCTGCCCAGAACCTAGCCTCATCACAGCGTCTCCAAACTCGAGGAAAAAGCCATCTCCCACTTTTGTGATACTCAAAGCAGATCTCCCTCCCATTGAACTAATCTGGGAGAAGGATCACAGAGCATTTTTCTGCCTGTTCAGAGAAACTGACTTAAGTACGAACCAAGCCACAGGAACACAAGCAGACCAGAGACTCCAACAAGAGGCTGGTTATGGACACAAGGGAGACCCAGGATTATTCCCACCCTCCAAAAAAATAAAAGAATTTTTTTTGTTGTAACATTTATAGAAAAAAATTTTTTCTAAAAATTTTTTTTAATCTTTTTTACCTTTTGAGAAAAAAAAATTGTTTTCTAGTAATTTTTCTTTTCCTTTTAGAATTTTATTTTAGGGGTATAAGTGTCTTTGTGTTTTTCTTTCTTTTTTTGTTTTTTTTTTTTTGTTTTGTTTTTTGTTTAGCTCTACTGAACTTCTGATCTCTTTTCTTTCTTGCTTTTCCTTTTCATCTGTTCTTCTCTTTCGTTCTTCATTATGAGACTTAATTGCTCTTCTACACATCCTCAGATAAACCCGTAGTCCATTTTTAGGCCTTATCCCCCATTGTGTACACACTTAATCCACAATTTATTACTCAATTCAAAACCTCTTAGACTTAAATTCCTAAATAGCAGTACTACCTCTTTATACTTATATAATATTTTAAGTATTTTTATTTTTAAGTTTTTCACATCTCCTTTATATCCCTCGCCTTCTCTCATTATATTCATGTTCTTCTCTGAATAGTTTGTTACAAAAACATGGGCAAGATAGTGAGTATATTTCTTATGAAGCATTGTAGCCTCCTCCTTTGTTTACCCTTCCCATTCATTCCCATCCTCTCTCCCCCACATCCAATCTTCCCACCTCCCAAATTGTAAAGTTCGTTTCGACATGATAACTTGTACTTCTTATCGTTGCAACAGGTCCACCTGTATCCTTATTTAAACGACCTGTTTTCCCTTCCGCTCCACACATTATACTGACATCAAATACAGGAAAGCAGAGGTTATACTGTGGGGGAGGGGCTTACAAAGCAACAAAGAAATAATCTTAAAATTGCATTAGAAACAAATGCATGAAAGAAAAAAACACATTTAAAATAGATATCTTAGGGTTCATTTTCCTAGCATCACCTTATCTGACCTTCTCAGCTTGGCTTGGCTTACTTCACTTAATATAATTTTTTCCAAGTCTTTCCATTTCCAAACAAATGGGGCAATGTCATTCTTTCTGTAGGCATACAATTCCATTGTGTATATATATCACATTTTCTTGATCCATTCATCTACTGAGGGCCATCTGAGTTTTTTCCAGATCTTAGCTTGGGTAAATAATGCTGCAATAAACATAGTTGTGCTGGTAGTTGTGCTTGTAGATTTAGTGTGGTCTTGTTTGTAAACATTTGGGTAAATGCCCAAAAGTGGGACTGCTGGGTCATAGGGGAGCTCTATGTGGAGTCTTTTGAAGAACCTCCATACTACTTTCCAAAGTGGTTGAACAAGTTTACATTCCCACCAACAATGAAGTAAGGTCCCCTTCTGTCCACATCCACTCCAGCATCTGTTGTTATTAGAGTTCTTGATTTATGCCATTCTAACTGAGGTGAGGTGGTATCTCAATGTTGTTTTGATTTGCATTTCTTTTATGGCTAGGGAAATTGAGCATTTCTTCATGTGTCTATCGGCCATCCTTATTTCTTCTTCAGAGAAGTTTCTCTTTAAGTCATTAGACAACATATTTATTGGGCAGTTGTCTCTTTGAGGATTTGTTGTTGGGGGATTTAATTATTTGAACTCCAAATATATTTTAAATAGGACACCATTGTCCCTTGTATGGCTAGGGAAGATCTTCTCCCAATCCATGGGCTTTCTATTGATCTTGTTAGCTATGTCCTTTGCCATGCAGAAGCTCTGAAACTTCATGCAGTCTCATTTGTCCAACCTTTCTTTGATTTGTTGTGTTTCTGGGTCCCTATTAAGAAAATTTCAGCCTGCGCCAAGGAGACCTAGGGTTTCTCCTATTCCATCCTGTAATATTATCAGGGTGTCTCCTTTGACTCTGAGGTCTTTGATCCATTTGGTGTTGATTCTGGTGCAGGGTGATATATAAGGATCTAGCTTTAGTTTTCTACAAGTAGTTAACCAATTTTGCCAGCACCATTTACTGAAGAGGCTGTCTTTTTTCCATTCTATTTTTTTTAGCTCCCTTATCAAATATTAGATGATTATAGGTCTCTAGGATCATTTTTGGGTTTTCAGTTCGATTCCATTGGTCCTGAGGTCTGTTCTTGTACCAGTACCAAGCTGTTTTGTTTACTATGGCTTTCTAGAAGAGTTTGAAATTTGGTATTGATATTCCTCCAGCAGGGTTCTTTCCGTTGAGGAGCGTTTTTGCTATTCGGGGTCTTTTATTGTTCCATATGAATTTTTGGATTGCCTCTACTATTTCCTTGAAGAATGAGGTTGGAATTTTGATAAGTATCGCATTGAGTTAGTACATAGCATTGGGAAGTATTGCCATTTTCACGATGTTGATCTTTCCAATCCAGGAGCATGGTAGTTTTTTCCCATTTTCTAAGTTCTGTTTTGATTTCCTTTTTCAAGATTTTAAAGTTTTCATCATAGAGGTCCTTCACTTCTTTGGTTAAGTTAATTCCTAGGTATTTTATTTTTTGTGGGGCTATTACAAATGGAGTTGCTTTCCTAATTTCAGCCCCACTTTTCTCATTGTTGGCAAACAGAAAATCCATTGATTTTTGAGGGGTAATTTTATACCCTGCTACTTTGCCAAAATTTTGAATCAGCTTGAGTAATTTGGGAGTGGAGTCTATGGGATTCTTTAAATACAAGATCATGTCATCTGCAAAGAGGGAGAGATTTATTTCTTCTTTCCCTATTTGGATCCCCTTTATGTCTGCATCTTTTCTTATTGCTGTAGCTACACATTCTAATACTAGGTTGAAGAAAATTAGAGAGAGTGGACATCCTTGTCTTGTTCCTGAGTTAAGAGGAAATGGCTTTAGTTTTTCACCATTAAGTATAATGCTGGCTGTAGGTTTGTCATATACAGCCTTTATTGTATTGAGGAATGTTCCATGGATTCCTAATTTTTCCAAATCCTTCATCATAAAGGGGTGTTGGATCTTGTCAAATGCTTTTTCTGCATCTATTGAGATAACCATTTGGTTCTTATCCTTGCTACTGTTGATGTGATGAATAATAATAATTGATTTGGTATATTGAACCAGCTTTGCATCCCTGAAATGAATCCTGTTTGATCATGGTGTATGATTTTTTGGATGAATTGTTGAAGTCGATTGGCCAAAATTTTGTTGAGAAATTTTGCATCAATATTCATCAACGAAATGGGTCTATAGTTCTCTTCCTTGGTTGAGTCCCTGCCTGGTTTTGGGATGAGGGTTATGATGGCTTCATAGAATGTGTTCAGTAGTGAACTTTCTCTTTCAATTTCATTGAAGAGTTGGAGGAGCATTGGTGTGAGCTCAGCTTTGAAGGCCTTGTAGAATTCGACTGTAAAACCATCTGGTCCTGGACTTTTCTTAGCTGGAAGGTCTCTTATTGCTGTTTCTATTTCAATGCTTGATATGGGCCTGTTAGGATTGTTTAACTCATCTTGGTTTAGTTTTAGCATGTCAATATTTGCTATGAAAAGGTCCATTTCTGCCAAGTTCTCAAACTTATTTGCATATAGTTTTGAGAATATTCCCTTAAATTGTTTTGAATCTTGGCTGTTTCCGTGGTGATGTTTCCATTCTTATCTCTGAGTTTATTTACTTGGGTGTATTCTCTTCTTTTTCTGATAAGATTTGCTAAGGGTCTGTCAATTTTGTTAACTTTTTCAAAGAACCAACTCTTTTTTTTTCTTGATTCTTTCTATAGTTTTTTGTATTCTAATACATTTAATGGTGATTTAATTTTAATTATTTCTTTCCATCTATTGGATTGGGCTTTATCTTGCTGCTCTTTTTCAAAGAGGTTCAGATGTCTCATTAAATTGTTGGTTTCAGATCTCTCCAATTTGTTGATGTAGGAACTCAGACCTATAAACTTGCCTCTGAGTACTGCCTTGGCTCTGTCCCAGAGGAGCTGGTAATTTGTGTGCTCATTTTTGTTGAATAGAATGAACATTTCAATTTCATTTCTAATCTCTTCTTTGACCAACTTGAGATTCAGCAGTGTGTTGTTTAGCCTCCATGTGTTACCGGAGTTTGTTGGTGGCTTTTGGGCTTGAGTTCTAATTTTATTACCTTGTGGTCTGAGAAAATGCAAGGTATAACTTCAATGTTTCTGAATTTGGACAAGTTTAATTTGTGGCATAAAATGTGGTCTATTTTAGAAAAATTTCCTTGTGCTGCTGAGAAAAACGTGTATTCTGATGCTGTTGGGTGAAATATTCGGTAGATGTCTGTTAAATCTAGTTGATCTATGTAGTTGTTTAGATCTGCGGTTTCTCTGTTGAGTTTTTGCCAAGTTGATCTAGCTTGTGGGGAGAGTGGTGTGTTAAAATCCCCAACAATTAATTTCTTTGGATTTCTGTGGGATTTGAGAGAAAGTAGTGTTTCTTGGATAAATTTGGGTGTTCCGTTGTTTTGAGAATAGATATTTAAAATTGTAATATCCTCCTGAAAGAGAGATCCCTTAATTAGTATGTAGCAACCTTCTTTATCTCTTCTCAAAAATTTTAATTTGAAGTCTATTTTATCTGATATTATGATTGCAACTCCTGCCTGTTTATGGGGGCCGTTTGCTTGGTAGATTTTGTTCCAGCCTTTAACATTGAAAATGTTTTCATTTTTAGGGGCAAGATGTGACTCCTGAAGGCAGCAGATAGAAGGATCTTGTTTTTTAATCCAACTAGACAGCCTAGGTCGCTTAATTGGAGAGTTAAGTCCGTTAATGTTAAGAGATAGGACTGAGAGGTATTTGGGAGTTCCTGCCATGTTATCCACCTTCTTGGGGCTGGGAAAACTGGGTTCTTCCTATGGTTCTTGGATCTCAGTTTGGGTGCAGTTTCTTGGCCTTTATTGTGGTCTTGTTGGTTTTCTATGTGTAGGACATCTTTAAGAATCTTTTGTATGGCTGGTTTGGTGGAGATGCATTGTTTCAATTTTTCTTTGGGCTGGAAGGTTTTTATTTGGCCTTCAGTTAGAGAGTAGAGTTTAGCTGGGTACAGTATTCTTGGTTGATAGTTTTTTGTAGTGCACAGCATGTGTCATTCCAGGCTCTTCTTGCTTTGATTGTCTCTGCTGAGAAATCTGTGGTGATTCTAATTGATTTCCCTTTATAGGTGATTAATCTTTTCTCCATGACAGCTTTAAGGATCTTTTCCGTGGTCTGAATTGATCCTGTGTGGATTATTATGTGACGGTTGGATGTCCTATTCTGGTCTGTTCTATTTGGAGTTCTAAAAACTTTTTGTATTTGAATATGCCTATTTTTTTCATCTTTGGGAAGTTCTCTGCTAGTATCCTCTTAAACAAATTTTTCTAGACCATTAACTTCTGTTTCTAGGTGCTCCTCTACACCCATTATCCTTAGATTAGGCCTTCTGGTGGTGTCTTCCAAGTGTTGGATAGATCTCTCATATTTCTTGGACTTGTCTTGGATGGTTGTATGTTCTTTCTCTGTAATGTCCAGGGTGTCTTCAATCCCCGAGATTCGATCTTCTGCATGGTCTAACCTGCTGTCAATACATTCTACTTTGTTTTTTATTTCTTTTCCTTCTATTTTTTCAGCTTTGATGGCTTCAAATTCTTGTTGCTTTGTTTTAGATCTTGTATGAACTTCTTTACTTCCTTAATTTGGTGTTCAGTGTTTGTTCTCAAATCACTTAGTTGATTGTTTATGGTTTCCTTGGACTCCCATTCCTTCTGTTGGTTTCCATTCACATTCCCTTGGTGGTCTCCCTGACTTCTTTCAGCTCTTTGTTAATGGATACCATGAATGCCTTTAGTGATCTTTGTGTATTCTCATCCTGCTCTCTCAATTCCTGTATTACTCTTTGCTTAGCTTTCTCCCGTTCATGAGATTCCTGTAGTTCTCTTTGAGTGTTCTCAGCCTGCTCATGCCATTCCTGCCTTTCTCTTTGTGTATTCTCAAGCTGCTCATGCAAATCCTGCTTCAGTTTTTGAGTAGCTTCCTCACGCTCATGATATTCCTGTATAAACTTTTGAATTGCCTCCTCTCTCTCCCTATCACTCTCATAAAGAGTCCTTTGTATGATTTCAATCTTTTCATTTATCATGTTTGCCAGCAGTGTTTGTAGAACTATTTGGGAACTCTCCTCTGCATTATTCATTATCTGTTCTGTCCCCTGGTTATCATGAGTGGGAGTTGAGATACTGGACTTGCCATTTTTCTTGTGTTTTTCCGGCTTACTCTGCCCATTTTGGATGAAATTAACACCAGTTTTGTGCTAGAACACTACCTTAAGGCAAGCATCAACCAAAGTCTGTATTTGCACATTCAATAGTCTGCAGATATAATTTAGTTCATCAGATACATCTATTCAAGATCAGACAACTGTATATTAATGTGCTACGAACCCCATAGAAGAATTTGGTAAACCAGAAATTATTAGGGTTAGGAAGAGATGTGGGTAAAAAATAGGAATAGAGTGATGTGGGAAGGCACAGGTAGTATTAACTATATCCTAATCTCAAAGGAGGAAATAGGTTGGATAGGATGAAAGTAGAGGGAGAGAAAAAAAGAAGAAAGAAAAAGGCAACCAAAAGAGACCAGAAAAAAAATAGAAAGGTAAAAATTAAAAAATATTATTAAGATTGAAAAACAAACTATCCAGAGAAGAACATGAATATAATGAGAGAGGGGGAGGGATATAAAGGAGATGTGAAAAACTTAAAAATAAAAATACTTAAAATATTATATAGGTATAAAGAAGTAGTACTGCTATTAAGGAATTTAAGTCTAAAAGGTTTTAAATTGAGTAATAAATTTGTCTATTAAGTGTGTACACAATGGGGAATAAGGTCTAATAATCCACTGCGGGTTTATCTGAGGATATGCAGAACAGCAATTAAGTCGCGTAAAGAAGAACAAAAGAGAAGAACAGGTAAAAAGGATAAGAAACAAAGAAAAAAGATCAGAAGTTCAGTAGAGCTAAACAAAAAACAAAACAAAACAAAAAAATAACAAAAACAAAAATAAAGAAAAACACACACAAACGTATACCCCTACAATAAAATTCTAAGAGGAAAAAATTACTAGAAAAAAATTTTTTTCAAAAAAAGTAAAAATTAAAGATTAAAAAAAATTTAGAAAAATTTTTTTTTAAAAAAGGTACACAAAAAATAATTTTTTGTGAAGAGTGGGAAAAATCCGGTATCTCCCTTGTGTCTCTAACCAGCCTCTTGTTGGAGTCTCTGGTCTGGTTGTGTTCCTGTGGCTTGGTTGGTTACTTAATTCAGTTTCTTTGAATAGGCAGAAAAATGCTCTGCTTTCCCCAATGTTTTGCGATCCTCTTCCCCGGTTAGTTCAATGGGAGGGAGATCTGCTTTTTCCTAGAGTTTGGAGATGTTGTGATGAGGCTAGGTTCCGGGTAGAGTTGAGGCCTTTCAGTAAACAGTAGCTTTTCCCGGGGGCTGGTTTGTGAGAAACTCACAGAGCCCAGCCTGGAGCCACTCTCAGGGTTTCTGTTTACTGAATTTCAATTGATTGTCCAGGCTGCTAAAGGGAGGGGTAGCCTCTGGCTTTGATTACCCGGTGGAGAAAGCCACTCCTAGGGCTGGCGCCCGAGGTGGGTGACTTTTCCCTGGGTGGAGCTGAGTCTGGCAGGTCATTTAGGCTCTTGTGACCTGCTAGATGACTCTAGATTTATTCCAAGGCCTGAATTGGAGCTAGCAGCTCCACCAAGCTTTGTCGGTATCCAAGATGGTGATTTCCGGTACTGATGGGGGGGGGGGGAGGTGGTCTTCCCTCCTCTGTTCCCTGAGAAGGAGTGAGGGTGTTATTCTTCTACTCATGCTGAAACTTGGTTCCTGTGTCTTCTCTGGTCTGCAAACTGCAGGATGAATTTTTCTTCTCTTTGTCGGTTCTTGCTGGTGTTTAGTGGAATCCGCTCACCTGCCGCGTATGGCTCCTTCGTCCAGGACTCTCTGTGATTCAGGCATGGCGGCTGTAGTCGCCACCACCACCGCTGCCGCCACCGCAGCAGCTGCGGGCAAATGCTCAGAGCTGTCTCCTTGCCTGTTTTTTCTCTCTCTGGCCTTAATCTTTTTCCATGAAGGCACACTTGGTGTGATTCTCTGGCTTAGAACTATTCACTGTAACTCTAAAACTGCTTTCTATGCAAGAGCTTGTTTAGCTTCCAGCTTCTCGTCTGCCATCTTCCTGAACTCCCATCTTTTTAAAAAAATAATATTTTGTTTGCTCTATTAATTGATCAGAGGAATGGATTTTGTGGCAAGCAAGGTCATTACTCATCTGTCTCTCTCTTTGTCTCTCCCTTTCTTGGTTCTCATAGATAATATGATTACCCAATAATTATCCTAATTTATTTTGCTTTCATATTTTTGGTTGCAGCATTTCACTTTTTGCTCTGCCATTTCCAAAATCATTTATATAGAAGGCATTATTTCCTATTTTCTCATTCCTAGAATAAGCTTCACATGAAGACATCACTTGTCCTCATTTTCAGTGTATACATTTGAATGCGGAAGAACATCTTTCCTCTGCTCTCCATCAATTCCCTGCTCTCCAGTTAGAATAATTTCGAATAGTAAAATTGGAAAAAGAGAAATGGTGAATAAACAGATGCAGAAAATTCAATGGATATTTCTGACCAGTTCAACCAATGTGAACTATTAGCGAAATACATGGACACCTCATTCCCACTGGCACTCAAAGTCTCTGGTTTGGCAATTCTTAGGAATATGAGGAACAAGATAAAAAAGTAAGGAATGATATCAATTGCAAGAAAAAAAGTGGAGAAGGATCCAAGCAAATTTCTTCATTGGGCTGCCAAAAATATTCGGCTCACTACAGTGCAGTGACTTCTTTCCCAAAAGGCCACTCATGTGAATAGCAGGGATGCCGATGAGTATATCCCTCCTCATCGAGAAGCCTACAGTGGACACTTACACATTGTCAGTGAGTTGGTGTCTCAAACGGCACATGCAATAACTGTAGATGACTGGACACCCCTGCACATATATTTGCATATATGTGGAATAATATTAGAGTGGCTTCTTTCTTACTTCATCATGATACAGAAACCAATGCCCAAACTAAAGGCCTCTTGACCCCCTTACATCTTGCTGCTCAGAATTGAGATAGCAAAGATATGCTGGATCTCCTTTTGTTGAACCATTATATAAAACCAGGCATGAAGAACAACATAGAAGAAACTGCATTTGATATTGCCAAAAGGATAAGTATGTATCACTACCTCTATGAAGTTGTGGAAGGCTGTACAAATTGTTCACCTAAGTCCTAATGGTCGGGTTACGTTTCTTAAATTTCAAAAATGCAAGTCCATCTTTTATGTCCCTACAAAATATTTTCACAATCCAAATAAGAGCAATATCTTTTTTTTTTTTTTTGGTCGGTCATGGGGTTTGAACTCTGGGCCTGGGAGCTATCCCTGTTCTCTTCAGCTCAAGGTGAGAGCTCTACCAATTGAGCCACAGCTCCACTTCCAGTTTTCTAGAGGTTTATTGAAGAGTACCACAGACTTTCCTTCCCAGGCTGGATTTGAACCATGATCCTCAGATCTCAGCCTCCTGTGTAGCTAGGATTATAGGCATGAGATACCAGTGCCTGCCAACACCAATATTTTACTGTAAAAATTCATGGATTCCGCGGAATTCTTTCAAGTGAATTGCCTGCATTGCATGTCAAAATGTATTCAGTATTTTTTGTATACATATATAATGATTTCTTCAGAGATTGTGATTTTCAATCAGAAATAATTTTAACTTACCTGTTGAAATGAGTAGTACAGAAAATAAAATATTTCTGGTGCTTGTCTGAAAAAGTATATTTTAAAATATTCTATATTCTATGTTTGCATAATGTTCATAATTTATTTTATTTTCTCTTAGATATACTGTGTATTCTACATTATTTTATAATATATAGGTTCTTTAATGTGTCCTTTCCAATTGCATTCCATATAGAAACAGTTTGATTCCTTTTTTTTTCTAGGTCTTAATGTTAATCTTTGCATTGTAATTTCAGTATACTTGCTACTGAACCATGTAGTATCCTCTAAATTTATGTAGTTAATGATGCAATCTTTATACAGGCTTTTATCTATGGGTGCCTACTAGTAACAAGGAAACCTTATTGTTCCTAACAATGCTATCGATCTTATTTCCTTAAAATTCTGTGCATAGTGGAAAAAATGATATTGATCAATCTATTGCTCACATTTGCAATTTTTTTTGTCAATGACTATCTTAAATTTTTTGATTTGGAATTCGATTGTACTCTCAATTATTTATTGATAAGTCCAAAGGTGATGGCTTTTTCAAGTACTTATTTATCCAACTGTGTTAGTTCTGTGGACCTAATGGATTCAAAGTAAGCGTTGCTTAAGAGCTACTTCTAAACTTCTTCAGCTGACATTTTCCCAAATGATGTGTTACTGGCACAAATGTCTACCTCAGCCTTTATACTTCTTCCATGTGGGAACAGACCAACCAGAATATCTTACTCTGACAGCATAGATTGTTTTACTGGAACAAAACTAATCTTGTTCACAAGGGATCATAGAGAGATGAACAGTTCAAACAGAACTGTTCAGACTAGAAGGTATTTTATCAAAATATAATTGTTTATTACACCTTCCATTTCAAAAGTAACTGAAGCCAAGAAGGTGAAAAAATTTTTGGTATGCATGATTACTTAATGTCCTGGCCTGTCTACCATCCAACCAGGCAGGAACTTACACTACTGCCTTTTTATCATCAAATATTTTCATAGTTGCAGGAGAAGTCCATATGTTTCTCCTCGTTATTAGGCATTAAAATGATAATGCTTTAATCACAGTGTTTCCTATTGCCTCCATGCTGTAAATCTACAAATGTTAAAGCTTTAGCTCTAACTCTATCAAACACTGAGGTAGAGATAATGGATTAATACTTTAAAACAGATTTGCCTTTGATACAGTAACTACAACAGAACAATGCAAAACGTGTGCCTTTTAATTATAGTATATATAGTTATATATTTTATATTAATATGTGCTGATTTTATATTTCACACAGTGAAACTTACTAGAATTAGTTGATAATTTTACAAATAAATTGATATTTATTTATTCCAATAAATAGAATTGAAATAAAAATAATTAGGTTTAAAATATATATTAGAATTTAAAAAGTATC
Organism: Dipodomys spectabilis; assembly: GCF_019054845.1. Lineage (NCBI taxonomy): Eukaryota > Metazoa > Chordata > Mammalia > Rodentia > Heteromyidae > Dipodomys > Dipodomys spectabilis. Next base: position 181,637 of record NW_024870915.1, read on the forward strand.
AATGCAATATCTTTAGTATAACCTTGTGATATATTCTATTCTTGGTCTTCTGAATCCACATGGCAAAAAAACAATGTTTTCCTCTAATCTATAATGGATTTTGCTCTGCTGCTCTGTTTATTGCTTTAAATCGCTTGTCCCAAAATGTTTTTCTCCATATTTCTGAAGCATTCCTACTGATTATACCCAAATTTTGCTATGATGTCTAAAACACATTATTCCTCTTCAGTACCCATGGGTCCTATGTTCCCAGCTCCCAGTTACCTGCATCATCAGATGACAGGAGCAAGACTTCTCACCAAGGCCCATGCAACATCTCAACAACAAAGTAATTCAAGACCCATCTCAATTTCTCATTTCCTATATTTCAGGGCCCCAATTCCTTGAGATGCAGGAATTAGCAGTAAGCAATTGTGAAATGCAAGGCAACTTAAAATGAAGGATGAGATAACAAAATTTCAGAGAAAGTACTGTAATTCTAACATTCAACTTATAGATGACCAGCCCATATGAGTGAACAAGTTCACAAAGTGTCATAAGCTTATATTTAACACCCCTATGATTAATGAAAGATTTTATTCCAACATAAATGGGCTAAAAAATAGATCCTGGAAGGATAGATCCATAATTGGTCTACCAAAGCCCAGAAAACTTACTTAGAGGTCAAATGTAATTCAGAAAAACATTTGAAGCACTAAGGAGTGCTTCAAAACACTCGGACTTCAGTACAACATGGTTCTGTGGTATAAAAATGTCACTCTCAAACCAATGATAATCTACATTGAATCTCCTGAAAGTGTATTCCTTTTCAAATAAACTTTTAAAAATCACATTCGCCAAAATAACATTTGACAAGTTGATGATGCTTAGTGACATTACAAGTTTTTCAAGTGCAGGGAGCAAGTTACAATAGAGTTGAATTATTACACAGCACTAATGCCAAACACGTTCAATCATTCATTAAAGTATAGAAATAGTACCACCCACAATTTGTGTTTTTCAGTAAGGGCCTTCCAGAATTGTGTTAAATCGATCAGCCTCCTAAATTTCAAACCCAAATGTTAGCTAATAAATTTCATCATTTAATAAGGTACATTTTAAAATGTCACAAATAGTTGCCTTATCATATGTTATTTTATGTTTTCCCTTTGTCTAACATAGTAAGAAATATAACATTAAGTCTTGAATAGGGGTGCTCATCAGAGATATGACAAACATAATATCTGTCTTCTATTTCTATCATATTTCTCTCAGAATAAATTGTAATTTTCTTCTTTTCCCAAAACTTATAGGTAGTAGAAAATATTATTCCATGTAAAATAAAAGAATCACACCATTGTACAAAGCCATTTATAAAAATTCGTAGTTAGGAATACATTCTAAGCCATTTTTAACTTTCTTTTTGACTAAAGATTAATCTTCCAAATGGATGAGAATAAAATCATGTTTAGGTGCTTCACGTCTCCAGTCTTGCAAATTGCTGCTGCAGATGAATCAATTATGGAAATAAAAGCTGACATCAGTTCAAGAATAATCATGATTGAAAGTCCATGGAATGTATATAAACCTTTCAAAGTATTAATAGAGAGTTTAACAGAATGACTATCAGGAAGTTTCAACCAGAGAGGAATTATAGTAAAGACATAGAATGAATGAAAAATGAACAAGGGGCAAGTACAGCTAGAATACTCAATGTACACATATGATAAAGGAAGTGGTAAATTGAAAATAAATCTTGGAGAAAGGTTGGTTGAGAATGATGGAAGGAGTGACTCCGATCTAGGAGCATTGGACAATTAGATGGATATATTTAATTGTGAAACAATTGCACAATCTTTTAAAATTCAGTTAAAAAACACAACAAGAAACAAAAACACTCAAAAATCACAACCATCAGCAAGCTCCAGAGAGTATGAATATGACCTCTCAAAATTTTAATCAGTTAATGAAGGGCAGTTTTTGGAAAAGCAAACAAAGCTGTTCAAAGAGGGAAATTTGGGATAGCGGATAATTTTGAACAGAATTAAATAGATTGTCTAAGGTTATATATCACCTACATCTGCTGCAAATAGTATCTTTCTTCTACGAGTTTTCTGTCTGAACTGGATAATCCAGTCCTGAGACACATTTGGTAGCTTGTGAGGATAGAATGGAAGAAACAAGACCAAGAACCCATTACTCCACTGGAGAGAAAACAATACTATTTTCTCTAATCTCTCTTCACTACTCTTTCTTCATTCTTTTAAGTCAATTGATTTTGAATTATATTTTTCCTTCTTTCTTATGGCAAAGTAATTCATTAAATATTATTTTCCATTTTCTTCTTTCATGCTGTTTAATTGGCAAAGTGAGTCCATTAAACTTCCCTCTTGGATTTGGTTGCCATGAAACAACATCTAAGTTAGTGAGGAAAAATATAATATAAAACTTTGTCTCCAGAAAACAGTCCAAGAAGCTGTGATCACAAATATTTGGCTATATTTTTTTTCTTTTACCTTGAAAGACTTCTTGTGTCTAAAGTTCCAACAAAAATAAGTATTCCATCACTTGTTGGTTCAATCAGAATTGTCTAACCTCAAAGATATATTTTGCTAACAAGATGCTTATAGGAAACAAAAGAATACTGCACTTTTATCTTCTCTCTTAAGATTCTCCTTAGATACCATATCAGGAACAGTGAAGTTTTTCTATGCAAAATTATTTCAATAGATTATTTTTCTCTTGGTCTTGAATTTATTCACCAAGATCTATGGAGGAGAATCGAGTTAAATCACCCATACCTTGGAAGACAGTGTCTGTTACAAAAGGACAATGCTTCTATGTCCTCCTCTTAGCTCTTGCCGGAGTTCCAATTAATCACAGCTTCTTGGCTTCATGTCTAGTGAACCTGAAGGACTATATGGGCTCCACCACTGCTACATCTTCATTATTTCTCTTTTAAAACGCTTTAATTGCCTCATTTGGATGTGGAATTTATCTTCATGTCTTCATTCAATCAGTTCTGCATTGTAATGAGCCAAATGGGCTCTGTAAACTTACTTTAGGGAGTAAAGATACTAACACAATTTATATCAAAAAGTTTTGGACTCCCTTCACTGCTGAAGACAATATGCTTCTCTAAGTCTTCTAAGAAAACTTTTTAAATTAACTTTTCCATTTTCTCAATTCTTTTCTGAACTTTTTGGCATATGTAATAAGAGAAGTCTTCACTATCTCATATTAATAAGGATATTATTTTTGTGAGCCACTTAGAAATGTGAAATCATTCGTTTGAAGTATCCAATCAGATTTTTTTCTGTGTTTCAATGCTTCACATCCAAAGACATTGTGGAAAGTGTTAAAAACAAAAATGTGTAATTCCAACACCTTCTTTCATTGTGAAGGGCACTTTCTCCCTAAATATTTTGACTCAAATTATCTTTTTCAAAGAATTACAGTTTGGTAATTAAAGGTAAATTCACAAATTTTGATGCCTTATTTTTTTAAGAACTTTGAATTTAAATTCCAATACAACCTTGTTTCAAACACTGAGAATATAGTTCCTGGCTAAGACAATTCCAAGGGAACCTACAGGATTTACATCAAGGTTTCTCAGGTTTGTTTTTTTAGTGTGAAAAAGAGCCATCTTCATCTACATTGCTCCCTCTCTACTACGTCTCCTTGGATTTCTTTGCATGAAAGCCTATTCTTCCAGGCAATTTTAAATTTTCTTAATAGGCTAAGTTGTTAAAATTTTGACCAATTAAAATATACCTGTCATAACTTTAAAACTCTTGAAAATACTTTATCAGAACCGCGAATTCACCGATCTTAATTCCACCTTTACCATCAAAAAGTTAACATGCTGTTTTCATGATATAGTATCCAGTGGCTTTGTTATGTGTATATATAACCATATTAGCTGATGATAAGAAAAATGAATTCCAAGATATGGAAACAGATTTTTTCATTTGTGGTTGTTGTTTTTGATGAACTATGTGATTTCTGTTTTCTTTGGGTTTTCCCCCTATGGTTTATCACTGCTGTATTTCATTTTGTATTGTATATACATTTACCTTAATTAGTGAAGGGAAGGGGAAAAGCATAATGGTGAGACAAAGGACAAAAGGCAAACCAATGCAGTAGCAATACTCACAAGACAATATGTTGGAATGTACATTACAACTTGTGAGGGGTGAAGGGATGAAGGAAAACTGTGAGAAAAATGAGAAACGGTTAACAATTTGAAAAGTTATTATTTATACCTTACAATTACTATAACCCCACTGTACATCACTTTGATAATAAAATTGAAAAAATAAGCTGCGTAAAATATAATTTCACTGTATTGGCACAGTAAATAATATTCTTTATGTAGTAATATTTTAAAAATCAATACTATTTGGCATCTAATTTGAATTAATTACCCCTTCTTTATCAGAGGGTCAGCAACTTGAATGTTATCCAACTAGACAATATTTTCACAATATACTTGTCAAATTTTTAAAAAAGGAATAAATTTAGTGCTTTCTCATTCTATAACAGAAAACAGTTTAGTGCTATGGAAACCCATAACTTTTAAAAGTAAGTAAGTTGTTAAGAGAAAAGAATATATGTTCTTCAAAATTCTCATGACTAATAACTACTCATTTTTAAATTCTCAACATTCCTGAGAGATTCAAAACAGTACCTGTTTGCATGTTATGTAATTCTGCAATAGATGCAGTTTCCAATGGGGTGTTACAGATTAAGAAGTCAACAGAAAAATAGCCACATTCTGGTAGAGGATAAAACTATGAAGCATGTGTAATAATTAATTCTTCAAGAGTAAGCAATTGTTTATCAGAGTAAGCTATTATTTCTATGACCATCAATCTCAAGATTCATGCCATAAAGTCATCCTAGCCCAACAGTTTCCAACTTGTAAGGGGCACCTAAAATTCCTTAATTCACATCATGAATACCTTATCTCTATTTTGAGAAAATACTAAACCTCTGCTAATGTGAGGCCCTCCTTGTTCTGAAAAGAACAACACAATAAACTGAGCTGCATCATTTTTCCTCCACTGGTATTCTTGAGATCAGAAAACTTGCAAATATTATTTATATTTATACTTTTTTAACTATCATAAATATTCAGGATGCTAAGACAGGAAAATTATGATTCAAAGCCCACCCAGACAGGAAGGTTTCTGAGAATCTTATCTCCAAAAAATTCTCCACAAAAGCCAGACTCAAGTGGCACTGAGGTTGAAGTGGTAGGGCATGGGCCTTGATCATAAACAGGCTCAGAGGCACTGTCCAGGCTAAGAGTTCAAGCTCTAGGATGAACCAATAAAACTGAAAACAAACCCCAAGCCTAGCATTTTTCTAGATGTATACAGAGGCACATAAATAAGGAAATGGCTTCCTGTGTTACATATCGGTAGAAGAAAGAAGATGTCACACAATTACTCAATTCATACCATATTAAACCAAACACTTAAAAATTTGGTTTTTCCATATGGATAAATTAATGTCATCCATTTGTTGGCAACTCTGTCTAGATTATTCACATTAACATGGTATATATGAACTGTGGGAATTATCTATTAACTATGTTCTAATTATAACACTTGAAAGAATATCTAGGCAAATAGAATGCCAGAATCATTTGTGAATTTTTCAATTAATCCCTCTACTTAAAAAGAATTTTGTAGTATCCTATAGGATATGAAATTACAAACAAAACCAAAAAATATATTTTAAATGTAAATTCTAATTTAACAAGGTCTACAAAATCCTACATTAGACGAACTTTGCTATTTCTCCAGACTTAAGCTTTTGTAATCCTTCAACATTTATTTGGAATCCAACAGAATGAGGCTTTCTTACTTTTGCAAATTTTTGGATGGGAATCATGAACTATTTTGCATCTAGGAATGTTCTGTAATGATGAGAGCATTTAAAACACAAGTGAGGATATATATGAGTTGCATTCAATAGGAAACTTGACTTCTCAGAACATAATGAAAAAATTAGCCCAAACTTCTAACTGTGTATTCCTTTCTTGTTGTTTGGTTTGTTTTACTGAGACAAAATTATTCTACTTGGTCCAGGGAAGGTATCGTTATGTAATTCCACTATCTAACCTCCTGTCTGAGTGCTAGAATTCCACGCTTGTAGCACATTGCCCTGCCATAGTTTTTTATTTAATCTAAAAGCAGACTAGCAATTCTGAACTTCTCCTATGATCTTATCCACTAGATTGAATGCTCAGACTGTATATGTACTGTTTTCAAAGATGTTTTAACATTTGACACAGGATATGCACATTTTCAGATGCACCTTCAGGATTCCCTGTTTCTTCCACCATGGATCCTATCCCGTTAATAATGATTGCTTGACTCTCTGAATATCTCTGGTCACTAAATATGTAATATTCTCAACTTCTGGGGGAAAGTTTACTTGAAGTCTTTCTAATATTAAAAATTATCACTTGATTCTAGTCTTACTCAGGACCTATTTTCTATTGTTTTCTACATATTCTGAGAGTTGTTTCATTTGTGTATTTTTGTGTGCACCCATAAGTGCCTCTGTGTGTATGTGTATGTCTGTTATGTATGTATGCAAAAATCTAAAGCTGTTATTCAGCAATCTTGCTCTGACTGGTATTCCAGGTTTTGGCTGGTTAAATATAGGTAGTGTCTCAAAGCCTATACTGTCCAAGCTGGATGAAAATTGAACTTCCCAGACTCCTTTACATTCTTAGGTTTTATTTTTCTAGGAGTATCAACTTTTAAACTTCAAACACTTTTGTGAGTGTAAAGTCTAACCTGTGCCCCAGATTTTTAACTCAAGAATTCATATAAAGAGATGAACACATACATTACATATCCTGAGTGTACATTGTTAGATATGTGATCATAAACCAAGTTGTTGTGAGCTCGGAGGATTGGGGTTTAAAGCCATCATGGGTAGGAAAGTCCTGGAGACTCTTTTCTCCAATTATTACCAGAAAACTGGAAGTGGCACTGTGGCTCAAATGGAAGAGCTCTAGCATCCTGCTGCGTTTCAGAGGAACAGCACCCTTTCCCATATTTCAAGTGCCACAAACAACAACAAAAAAAAATATATAAGAAAAGGAAAGAAAAAGAAATGTGATCTTAGTCACCAGGTTCATTGCTAGTATAATTCCTGTTCTCTCAAGATGGACTCTTTTTTTCCAGTTAAGTCTATTCTCCTATATCTGACTTGCATTGGAAACAGAATCATTCTTCCATTCTCCTTTTTGCACATTTACATGATTAGCAAGCGTGATTTAGAAAGGGAGTGGCTTCATGCTTCATGTTCCACTAAGGAGTAATGCTTTCTCTATATCACTCCCATAAATCAACATACTAGACTTGGCTTTATTGTTTCAATGTTTTCTTTTTTTTTTTTTTTTTACACATTTTCTTTTTTTAATTGTGAAAATAGTGTACAGAGGAGTTACAATTACATGGGCAAGATAATGAGTACATTTCTTATCAAGCATTGTAGCCTTCGCCTTTGTTTCCCCTTCCCATCCCTTCCCATCCTCCCCCACCCCCATCCTCCCCACCCAATCCTCCTTTCCCACCCTTACGAAAGTTGTAAAGTTCGTTTTCCACATAACGACTTGTACATCTCATTGTTGCAATGGGTCCACCTGTATCCCTATTTAAACGATTTGTTTCTCCCCTTCCTCTCCACAAATTATACCGACATCAAATACAGTGAAAGCAGAGGTTATACTGTGGGGGAGGGACATACAAAGCAACAAAGAAATAATCTTATAAATGTGTTAGAAACAATCACATGAAAGAAAAAAAATCATTTGAATACATATCTTAGGGTTCATTTCCCTAACATCACCTTATCTGACCTTTTCTGCTTGACTCAGACATATACTAGTTATTGCAAATAAGGGAAACCATGGGACCTATGTTTCTTTGGGCCTAGCTTACTTCACTTGATATAATTTTTTCCAAGCCTTTCCATTTCCTAAAAAATGGGGCAATGCCATTCTTTCTAATGGAGGCATAGAATTACATTGTGTATATATACCACAAAAATGACATTGCCCCATTTGTTAGGAAATGGAAAAACTTGGAAAAAATTATATTAAGTGAAGTAAGCCAGGCCCAAAGAAACATAGGTCCCATGGTTTCCCTTATTTGCAATATCTAGTATATGTATGGGTCAAGCGGAAAACGTCAGATAATGTGATGTCAGGAAAATGAACCCTTAGATATGTACTTTAAGGTTTTTTTCTTTCATGCATGTGTTTCTAACGCATTTATAAGATTATCTCTTTGTTGCTTTGTATGTCCCTCCCCCACAGTATAACCCCTGCTTTCACTATATTTGATGTCAGTATAACTTGTGGAGCCGATGGGGAAAAACCAGTTGTTTAAGGATACAGGTGGACCTGTTGCAACAATGAGAAGTACAAGTTGACATGTCCAAAACGAGCTTTACAACGTCGGTGCAGGGGGAGGGGGAGGGAGGAGAAGGAGAAGGATTGGGATTGGGGGGTAGGGGGGAGGCTGGGAAGGGATGTGAAGGGTAAACCAAAGGAGGAGCCTGCAATGCTTGGTAAGAAATGTACGCATTATACTTCCCATATAATTGTAACCCCTCTGTACAGTATGTTCACAAATAAAATAAAATTATATTTTAAAAAAGAACTCTAATAACAACAGATGCTGGAGGGGATGTGGACAGAAGGGAACCCTACTGCATTGTTGGTGGGCGTGTAAACTTGTTCAACCACTTTGGAAAGTAGTATGGAGGTTCCTCAAAAGACTACACATAGAGCTCCCTTATGACCAAGCAATCCCACTTTCGGGCATTTACCCAAATGTTCAAAAACAAGACCACACTAAAGCTACCAGCACAACTATGTTTATTGCAGCCTTAGATAAGATATGGAACCAACCGAGATGCCCCTCAGTAGATGAATGGATCAAGAAAATGTGGTATATAAACACAATGTTTTCTTATTTGTAGAGTCTTCTATATTGTATTGAACACTTATACATATACACAGAACTTCTTTTTCTCCTATAATTGCTATTGTTTCTCTGACTGTTAACTCATGTACACTTGTGAAATTAATGCACAGCACATAGACTCAAAAAAATGATCTGGGAACCTTCTTCCCATTTAAAATTCACCTTAAATTACAGAGCACATAAGAAGTTTGAACAAAATGTTCTCATTGATAATGTATTTATAAGCAATTTAAATTTCATTTCTCTTTACTAAGTTGTCTCTAAAACATGTGTTACCTCATGTCCAAAATTGTCCTTGTGCTATTTCAATGAAGCCAGAAAGCATTCATTTTTTTCTGGAGATGAACCATAGATTGTTACTGGAATTAAGTGGAAGTAACTGTTACTGGATGTGGAAACTGATCCCAGTAGAGGAATTGAACATAGAGAAATGACAAAGTTCAAGTTAACTATTGCTTTCCTTTTACTGTACAAGGAAGGGATCCAAGGCTGGGAGGAAACTCTGTCCCTGACTTTTTTGAGTGTGTCTTTAACTCATATAAAACGTGTCTGTAAAGTTCTGGTTGAGAGTATTACAAAAGGAAACAATATGTCATTTGAAGGCCAGTATAGAACAAAAGGAAGCAACTTTGTTTTAAAAATGTTCTATTGCAAAGAACAAATATATGGAGGTTTTAAAGTGTCTTATGGATGGATGTTTCACTCCTGAGATGATTCTCTTGTTGCAGGATTCGGTTATCAATTCCTTTAGTCTGGTCCTGAGTTTTCCATAGCAATAAGGATTCCAAAAAAGCAGAATCCAGTGAGTATGATCAGCAAAAGCAGCCTCTTCTAGGATCACCATATTTTTAGGAGAGTGCCAAAGAAATACCTAGGGTTGGTTTTGTTTGCTTCTTTGTTTAGTTTGTGCTGGTTCTGGGGCTTGAACTTAGAGACTGGCCCCTGTCCCTGAACAGTTGTCTTTCTTTCCCACCTGGCCCAAAGTTAGTACTCCACTGCTTGAGCCAAAACTCCACTTCTGCCTTTTTTGGTGTTTAATAACAGATAAGAGTTTGACAGACTCTCTTGCCTGGGTTGGCTTTGAACTAAGACAGTAAGAAAGCTCAGTGACATCAACTGTATGGACTTCTCTTTTGAACCAAGAAATATTAGATGAAGTTTATTATAAAGCTATACTACTTGACAATTTTTAAAGAAGAGAATATGTTTAGCAAAGAAGCCATAACAAATAACTCAGCAAACGTAGGTGCACTACTAAATCATTTGGGAAGATTACTATTGACTTCATCATTCCTTTGGGGAAATTTAAAGCCATATTTGCAATTTTTATTGGTTGTGAAGATTGAACATTGATCCTGGGCACTGTCTCTCAGCTCTTCAGCAAAATTGAGCACTCTACCACTTTAGCTCCAGCACCACTACCGGGTTTCTGGGGTTAATTGAAGATAATTTTTTCATGGACTGTCCTGACTAGGCTGGCTTTGAACCACAATCTTCTGGTCTCAACCTCCTGAGTAGCTAGGATTACAGGCATGAGCCACGAGCACCCGGCTCATATTTGCATTTATGTGCACTTAATGTCACTATGTAGACAATGAATGGAAATCTGAACCAAATGATGTGACATTGAAGCATTTCAGAATTGAGGTAGCAATAAATATGTCCTCCTTTCCCATTTTGTTACATTAATGACTCATGAGCTATGGGACTCTTACATTAGCATCCTTTCATCTTTGTAGGTGTATTTAGTATCAGAAAATGTTCATAGAAAGTATAGAAAGACAGATTTTTAGAAAGCAAAGGAGATCAGGTATGAAAGAACAGCATAGAAGGAGATACTTTTATCACACAGAGATTAAGAACTTGCCTAGAGATTTTGAATGCTAAAGGCAATAAGGAATAAGCCTAGTTCACAACTAGTTCTTCAATAACCAAAAATGGTTCCCTAGAACGTTTTCTGCTATATGTTAGTTACTATCATTTTTTCTTTCCATCTGGAATTATTCTTTCTCTTCTGTCACAACTGTTAATTAGCCTCTGCCCTTTTGGTGCGATGACTTGCCAAAAGAGTTTCCAAATCTCACTTACACTATCCTTCTCATTGTGATTAGCAGTGACCTCACTCAAAAGCCTGGAATCTTTGAATTTCCAGAATTAATCTTCACCTGACATCTAAGCACATTCCTGGCATTAATTGCCATCACCTAATGAAAAAAAAAAACATTTTTTTTCAACACAGTATCCTAACACAGGTAAAGTACATGAATTAGGGACTATTGCCAGGTATCAGTATGTAAGGAGCAATTATATATTCCAAGTATGGGTTCTTTATTTTGCATTTACTAACTAAATGTGCATTGTTGTTGTTTTTGCTGTTGTTGTTCTGGCAGTCCTGGAGCTAAAACTCAGTGCTGGGGAATTATTCCTCAGATTCTTTTTTTTTCCTCAAGGCTAACCCTCCACCATTTGAGGCATAGGACCACTTCCAGTGTTTCCTTTTCAATTTATGTGGTACTGAGGAATTGAACCCAGGGTGTCATGCATGCTAGGCAATCACCATACCATGAAGCCACATTCCCAGAACCCTAAATGACTTTCTTAAGATGGCATTACATTTTCATTCTGTAACAATGTATCATAATTTTAACCAGAAATTTTTGTGAGAAAAGAGCATTGAACACAAGACTGAGTCCAGTAAGGCTAGATAGACAATGGATAATTGTCACAGTGGAGCCAGAGCACAGAGGGACTTACCTCATGGAGCTGGTACAATAGACTGAGTTAGACAGCTCCTGACCCACAGCCTACCTCCAGAATGAGAGGGCCACCTTGGTACCAACCACATGGGGATGCTGGGTCACCTCCTCCAGCACTCATTGAATCAGTTCCTGAGAGAGAAAGAGAAAGAAAGAAGGTCATAATTACACTTAAGCCAGGTGCTGGTGGCTCAGGTCTATAATCCTAAGTACAATGGAGGCTGAGATATGAAGATCATGGTTTATAGCCAGCCTCGGCAGGAACACCTTTGAGACTCTTATCTAAAAATACCACCAGGAAACTGGAAGTGGTTCTGTGACTCAAGTGGTAGAGTGCTAGGTTTGAGTTGAGGAGCTCAGTGAGCTGCCCCAGGCCCAAAGTTCAAGCCACATGACTTAAAATAAGTGGATTTCCCACCACAAGAATTGGACTGAATAGCACCCATTGTCCTAGGGAGCATGGCCGAGATGTCAGGCCGAGCTTCCTGTCAGCTGGGAATCATTAGTAGGTCACCTGGCTTCTCTGTGCCTCAGTTTTACCATCTTCAAAACTGAACACAGTGAAGGATCCCATTACTCATGGGGATAGGGTAATAAAGAAAGAGCCATGTTTTTTTTCACAATCCCATACCTGTTGCACCATAAATAACACACACCATCTGAGATCTTTCCGGGTATCTTCCTACCATATGCTCACAGAATTGTCAAGAACAGTATCAGATGACCCCTCCCTCTGTGCCTGTCCCTGCTCCAATGATCCCTCTGTGTTAATCCCTTGTTACTTCACAACTGTTACATGAGGAGATTGAAGTCCAATGGTCGAGGTCCAACCCAGAGCTTCACCTCTGGTCAAGAATCGGCTGCCGTGGACTGAGTTTGGGACAATCCATCTAAACCAATGACTGAGCGTGACGCTACATGTCTACCATCCCAACTACAGAAGACCGCGTCTAGTGGCTCATGCCTGTCGCAGATAGGAGGACCAGGATCCAGCCCAGCCTGAGCATATATTAATTCTCCATCTCAGAAATGCCCAAGACAGAAAAGCTTGACTCACATGGTAGAAGACCTGACTCACAAGCTTAAAGCCTTGAACTCTCACCCTAATATACCAAAAAGAACCAGCGTCCCAGTGCCAGAGGCTCATGCCTATAATCCTAGATACTCAGGAGGCTGAGATCTGAAGATCACAGCTCAAGATTTAAAATAAGGTTGGCCTCACCCATCAGATGTCATGATGAGAAGACCCAGACTCTGACCTATGCTGTTGCACTCCATACTAGCAGAACTCATATCCTTACTAAGTGTTGGTCATGCTCTCTGTCCCCGTGGGAAGCCATCCCCTGTAGGCCACACTCCCAGGTCCTCCAAGCTCCCAATGCCACCAACCAAGCCCAAGGGAGTACACAGCTCCATTGCACACAGATCCCTTTTTCTTGTAATTTAACAGGTCTGTGTCCCCTTCAAGCCTCTCACCCTTCTAGGCCCCCAGACCTCAGCTGTGAAGCCCGTACATGCCCCAAAGTTAGCAGGTAGAAGTTACCAAAGCATTCAGCCTCCTTGTTACAATCCACTTCTACACACACACACACATACACACACACACAAACATCCAGACCGGTGACAGAAGACTCATCCATGCAGCACTTGCAAATTGCCAACTGATCACTCACCTGAGCACAGTCCCGCTGCACAAGGAAAAAGATTATCTCTCTGTCTCTCTGTCTATGTCTCTCTCTGTCTCTCTGTTTTCAGGAGAAAGGTTGACCGAGCACACATCACAAGGTCTCACACAGCAAGGGTGACTATCTTCTGCATCCAACACCTCCCATCCCCAGAAAAAAGAAAAACACCCCGGAAGGTAGGTGTAGACATGCTGCTACCAACCTCTGACTAAAGCCACCGGGTTTCACCAGGGAGAGGAAGGGTGCAGATGTGCGGCACTGTGGCTCCCACTGCTCCAGGCCAGGGGCTCTCTGGCGCCTACTCCTCACCCAACCCTGCATCTCCCCATTTCCTGGGACACTAGCCACTGGGAATGAGGGTGGGATCCTCAGGTCAACACCCACCCCCACCCCTGGAGCACATTTGTGGCAGGGTGTGGGCCAGACTGTGGGGCACAGGGTCTGAGGAGAGGGGATATGGGGTCACAGGGTACGGGGCTGTGTGGCAGCCACTCACATGTGTTGCTGGCAGAAGCTGTTGGCAGCAGCTCCAGGTGGGGCAAGCAGCAATGGCAGAGGCATGACAGACACTTAGGTCCTGAGCAGAGGACAGGGGAGCCAGGACCAGATCAAGGCCACAAGCTGGCTCGTGGCACACCATTGCACCATTGCCTGAGGAAACCATGGTTCTGAACCGGCAGCACCAGGTTTGAAATGCTGCTCCATGGGGAGGGGGTGGGGGAGGGGGCTGGGGCTCAGGCAGGCACATGATGGGCCTGAGGAAGGCCTTTCCTGCTAGGCCTCGAGTCTCTTGCTCACCACTCAGCCACCTCTACCTTCCTCAACTGCTGATGGTGGTGTCAACAAACAGAGGAAATCAAGGTGATACTAGGCAGCATGGAATGTGGGCGTGGCCACCATTCTTGTATCCGATTGGTCAGAAAGAACCATGAACAATGGGGGTGTGGCTGGAGTCCTGTGATGCAGGGAGAATGGGCGGAGTCAAAATGAAGGCAGCCTCTTTCCCCTGGAACACTGTCCAAGCCAGTTGGGGACAAGTCGGTGACCTGCTTTAGCCGGATGGCTGCACACATTATTGTGTAGGTCTGTTTGTTCCCAGACCTTGAACTCAGGATCTGGGCACAATCTGTGAGTTGCTTTTGATCAAGGCTAGCTCTCTACCACTGGAACCACATGGCTTTACTTCTGGCTTTGTTGGCACAAGTTGGACAAGAGTCTCAAGGACTTTCCTGCCTAGGGTGACTTTGACCATGATCCTCCTTTCACAGCCTTGTAAGTTTTAAGGAGGACTGCTGAGAGCCACTGATGCCAGGCTAATCATTGGTTTTGCTGATGTTCTTGGACATACCTGTGAATTACCTATTGTCAGGTTTAAGTGGTAGGAACTGGAGCCCACAGTTTGAATCCTGGTCCTGCCACCAACAAATGGCAGGAGATCCTATGAAACTCATTCCTATTCATATGATTACCAAAGGAATGTGATGTATGTCATGATTAAATAGGCAGTACTTGAATGATTCGAGGATAAAATTATACACAATTACATTATAGGACACTGGTCGATATTAATTAATACTTTATGAAGCATTTAAACAGTCACATTAAATGAAGGCCAAATGAAATACCTACGAATTGGCATGGAGATGCCATTTTTTTCTGCCAGGACTGGGATTTGAACTCATGGTCTAGGTAACCCTGCTGTTCCACTGTGTGGGAAGGGGAAGCTTGCCTCCTTGAATTTAAGAAATTCAAGTCTGTTCCTTTGGCCTGAAATCGATGCCTACCACTAGAAAACTTCCTATTTGTGTACATTTTAAATATATGATTTATATTTCTATACATATGTTGATTCCATATTGCATTCAGTGTAGTTATTTATTTTATTTTTTGTTTTATTCATGTATTGACTACTCATTTTATTGACTATTATGACACATAGAACAGTGATTACATTGATTACATAGGATATAGGTTTGCATATGTATTGCAAGTCCTTCCTGACACTTGGACTTTCACAGAAAAGAAAATCATGTGTCACCATCAGCTTCTTATTACACGATTCATTTATTGGGAGTGCTGGCGTCTGAACTCACAGCCTACAAGGCCCAATTCATGAATGAGTGAGTGTCAGCCAGCCATCCTGTGGCAAATTGAGCTGACAGGCAGTTCCGAGTACCTGAGATTGAGCCCCAGAGATTGACAAAATAAGAACAGATTGACATCCAGATGGTAGTACACTAATAAATATATATCTTTATAGAGTGCCAGAGATGTCTATATATTATTCACTTATATAGACTACATTCCTACCAATTCTTGGGTATTTATAATGCTACATGTAATTAATGTTATTGTTTTCATTCTTAACAAACTATTAAGTAAAACAATCAATATCCTGAAATAGTAATAGTATTTTTTTAATTCTTCATAAATATTAAATAAAATCAGTCTCCTGAAATGATGCTGTCTAATTATATAGGAGCATTGATAATATTACCTTGTTATTCCCACGAATGGGAACGAGTCTCTTAGTATCTCCTGCCATTGATTGGTGTCAGGACTGGGATTCGAAATCGGGGCCTACTTCAGCAACGAAAGGTGAAGTACCCTTTGCAACAGTGTCATTCAGACCCAAGAGGGTCACCGTGCAAAGGAAGAAAACATAAAAAGGCCATCTCACTGCATTTTTTCTGTACATTATTGCCACACAAGGCCTGGGGGACTAGGATCCCAGGATTTCCTGTGGGTCTAATGGCTGCACCCCACCATAGGGTGATGGAAGCTGAGACAGAGTTACCACAACCTGAGTTCAAGCCTCCTGCTGAGCCAAAAATTATTTAAAGAGGTTAGTTCCCTGGCTTGCAATTCACCCCGTTTATTCTGCCAGGCTTTGGATTTGAACTCAGAGTCTGGGTAAATCTGCAGCACTGTGGAAGAAGGGGAGGCTCACCGTATTTGAAGATAAGAAAGTCAGGCCTGAACTGTAAGCCAAAATTCAAGCCCTAGCCTTGGAAAACATACTATTTATATACATTGTAAATACATGATTTGTACTTACCTATGGATGTACAGTACATACATGTTTGGTTGTTCTTTGTACTTTTTGTTTTATTCATTTATTTACCGTTGATTTTACTATGATGACACCTATTCCCTTTATTACATTGATGACATCCTATCACATGGAATCTAAATTTGTAGACGTGTTCTCCATCATGCCTGACACCAAGGACTCTCAGAGAAAAGGCAAAAGTTTCACACTTGGCTTCTTACTGCATGATCCAATTGTTAGTAATGCTGTGATCTGAACTCAGGGCCTAGCTCGACTAATTGTGAATAGTTCAAGGTGACCACACCAGCCTGTGAGCAACAAAGGAGTTAGGCCATTCCCAGGATCTGACATTGATCCCTAGCGTGTTCCACGATGGTCATAAATTAATAATTTAAACATAGTATCTATATTTACATATATGTGTGGACAGCATCTTGCCTTTGGAGTACTTTTTCTCCTTAATTTCTGTCTTATGTAAGTATTGTGTATTTTACTGAGTAAGGTAATAGATATAGCAGTGCTTAAATGGAAGACAACCTATTGCCCTAGTTATAGGGTTTCCTATGCATTCTCAATCCAAGCTGAGATCCAGGACCCTCAGAGGACACGAAAATAGGTGAGTCGATGGGCTTCTCACATCAGGATTCATCTTTTGGCAGTGTTAGGATTTGAACTCAGAGCCTATCAGGCCCAATTGGGGAAAGGGTCAAGGTGAGGACGCCAACTTGTGAGCACCGAAGGAGATAGGCCATTCCCAGGACCTGAGGTCGAGTCCCAGAGAGGTCCAGATAGTCACAAATTCATAATTTAAACATAGGGTCTATATTTACATACATGTGTGGAAAGCATCTTGCATTTGGTGCACTTCTCCTTAATTTGTGTCTAATTCACGGAATTATTGTGTATTTTACTGAGTATGGTGACAGGTATAACTGTGCTGACATGGATGACAACCTTTTCCCATAGTAATAGGGTTGCCTATGCAATCTACATCCTAGTGGAAGACCGGGACTTTCACAGGAGAGGAAAACATGTTCAACCACTGGATTCTGACAACCGAATGAATCTTTTGTCAGTGCTCAGATTTGAATTCAGGTCTGGGTAGCTCTGTTGCACTTTGGGGGAAGGGAAATCTCACCGTCCTTGAAGACTACATTGTCAGGCCTGGTCCTGGTTATAGAGTTGTCTATATAGAATTCTCCATCCTCGCTGAGACCCAGGACTTTCATTGGACAGGAAAACAGGTGGATCGATTAGCTTCTCAAATCAAGGTGAATCTTTTGGGAGCGGTGGGATTTGAACTCAAGGCCTAGCAGGCCCAATTGGTGAATGGGTCATGGTGAACACACCAGCCTATGAGGCACTAAGGAGGTAGGCCATTCCCAGGACCTTAGATGAAGCCCTGGTGGGGGCCAATATAGTCATAAATTCATCATTTAAACGGAAGATCTATATTTCCATACATGGATGTGCAGCATCTTGCATTCGGTGTAGTCATTCTTTAATTATGTGTCTCATTCATTGATGTGTTGTGTATTTTCTTGAGTATAGGATGACAGATATACCTGTAGTGACCTGGATGACAACCTATTCCCATGAGTATATAGTTGCCTATGCATTCTCCATCCTAGCTGAGACCCAGGACTTGCACAGCACAGGAAAACTGGTGCAATGACTGGCTTCTCACATGCGGGTGAATTTTGGCAGTGCTAGGATTTGAAATTTGGGCCTAGGAGGCCCAACTGCCCAAAGGGTCCACTTGATCACACCAGACTGTGAGCTACTAAGGAGCTGGTCGTTTCCCAGGAACATTGGTCGAGCACCATAGGGGCCACAGTTGTCCGGAATGCATCATTTAAACATGGGATGTATATTCAAATCCGTGTGTGGACTGCATTGTGCATTTAGTGTAGTTATTCTATTTTGTATGCTATTCATGGATATATTGTGTATTTTCTTCAGTATATGATGACAGGTATAACTGGGCTCACATGATAACAACCTATTCCCATGGCCACAGGGTGGCCCATGCATTCTTCATACTAGCTGAGAACCAGGACTTGCACTGGAAAGGAACACAGGTGCAACAATTGGCTTCTGACATCAGGATGAATCTTTTGGCACTGCTGGGATCTGAACTCGGGGACCAGCAGACCAATTGACGAATGGGTGCATGTGAGTACACTAGCCTGTGAGCCACTAAGGAGTAAGGCCGTTCCCAGGACCTGAGATGGACCCCCAGGTGAGGGTATGGGGGGAGGGCACACAGCAGTCATCCATTCATAAGTTGAAGGTAGTATGCAAATAAGTACACATTTGTATAGAGTAGGAGAGATGATAACCTGTGATGGAATCCAATCTACCATGTGTCTACTGATTCTTGAATCTTTCCAGATGCCTTCATTTCATGACTGTGATGATTATTGTCACGCTTAATCAACACTGCTTTACAAATAAGCGATACCCCATGAGTCTTGCCTATCATTTCCTAGTCACATCATGCATGAACTACTTATTCAATGAGATCGATCGCATTCCATGACATTTCCTGGTCCAGAAACCAGTATCTCAGGATTTCCTGCCATTGCTTTCTCATGGGAGTGGGCTGAATTCCAGCCTCAGGCATGGAAAACATACTCCTTATATACATTTTAAATATAGGATTTATACTTCCATACAGATGTTCAGTGCAAATCACATTTAGTGTGGTTATTCATTTTATTTCTTTTTTTATTCATTTATTTACGATTTATTTCATTGACTTTCAGGACACCTAAACCATTTATTACATTGTTTACATCATATAACATAGCTCCTAGATTTGTAGATGTGTTCTCAAACATACCTGACACCCTGGACACTCCCAGAAAAGGAAAACATGTCACACTCAGCTACTTACTCAAAGATTAAATTTTTGGCAGTGCTGGGATCTGAACTCATGGCCTATCAGGCCCAATTTATGATTGGATGAATGTGAGCACAGAAGCCTCTAGCCAATGAAGCTGTCAGGTGGTTCCCCAGGCACTGAGATCAAGCCCCAAGTTTGGCCAAAACAGCAATAAATGGATAGGCAGAGGGTGGTATACAAGTAAATATATATTGTTAAAGAGTTCCAGAGCTGTGTATCTATGACTGAATGACATTTACTACATTCCTATCAACTTAGGTATTTATTATATCTCCATGAAACAATATTATTCTTTTCATGCTTAATAAACTATTAATTAAGGTCAATCAGCATCCTAGGATTATTGCATCCAATTTTAGACTAGACAAATGCATGGACTACTCTTTCCATCTGTATTCTCATGCATAGCAATAAGTCTCTTGTGATCTCCTGCCATTGGTAAGTGTAAGGATTAGGATTTGAACCTAGGGCCTATGTTGACATGTTGGCTTATGGCTTCCCTGCTAGCCTGCTAGCCATCAGCAGTGGCAGACCAGGACCACTTTGAAACCATGTCATTCAGAAACAGGATGGTTACCATGCAAAGAAAATTTTGTAAAACCCTGAGCCCTTTACAGCTCCCCAATTTTTGTGCTGTTCTGCTTTTTTTTTCTTCCTGCAGGCCCTCTGGGCCTAGGGTCCCAGGATCAACTTTGGGTCCCGAGACTGCATCCCATCCTAGGGAGACTGAACCTGAGTCAGAGTTGCCATGACCTGAGTTCCAGATCCGTGGTTGTCAAAATAAATTAACTAATTAATTCATTAACTAACTAACTAACTAACGAAATAGAAATAATAAAACTCCTTGTTTTGGAATTTCTGCCAGATTTTTTCCTAGCCTGGGATTTGAACTCAGATTCTTGATGAATCCGTAGCAATGTGATGGAAGGTGCAGAGTTGCCATTACTTGAGTTCAAACCCCATGCCAAGCCAAAAATAAATAATTAATTCACTGACCTCAGCAGGGAAGTTAATTGTGAAGATGGGAGGGAAGGGATGGTAGGGGAAAAACAAACGAGCAGGCAACAATGATTAATAGGAAATGTATTCATTACTTTGCTCATGTAACTCTGAACCCTCTGTACATTTTTTTTTTAAAGTACAAAACATTATATAGTGCTCAAGAAGCACTTTGGAGGGAAGGGATGGATGTCTGAATAGCTGTACAAAATTCTACACTGATTTTCTTCAGTGTTCGGTATGGAACTGAATAAACATAATTGTTTCTGTTACAAATATTAAGTCACTGTCTTGGAACTGGGGCCAGTATTTCTGCCATTGCTGGGATTTGAGCTCACTGTCCAAGTAACTCTTTTGCACCTTTGGTGAAGGCTAAGCTCTTTGTCCTTAAGGAAAAGATTTTCAAGCTAGAGTTCCCAGGGCCTAAATTAAGGCCCTGCAATAGAAAAAAATATTTGTATACATGTGGAATATAAGATATATATACATACATATGTATGTTTATTTCATATTATGATTATTATTATTATTGATTTTGTATTTATTATTTATTTTATTCATTTTATTATTTATTTATTTATTTTTATTTATTTATTATACACATAATATTTATGTTGTGTACATATATTATAAAATTATACACAATAACTCAGTACATTGACTCATTTTCATTAATAATTTATTAAGTGTTGAAACATGATACATAATTAAATGGAGGCATTTGTCAAGTCATCACATGATTAGATTCTGTCCCTAGTATGAGCTTTGTCTTATTTATCTTTGGACAACTTTCTATAGGGATTTGTTTGATGATTTATACTCAGAAACTTTTTCTTGTAGATAGGCAAGTTGAGGGATAAAATCGTAAGGTTGGGGCTGGGACTGTGGCTTAATGGTAGAGAGCTTGCTTAGCATGCTTGAATGCCAGGGTTTGAATCCTCAGTGCCACATACTCAGAAAAAGCCAGAAGCTGTGGTGTGGTTCAAGTGCTAGAGTGGTAGCAATGAGAAAAAGAAGCTCAAAGGCAGTACCCAGGCCCTAATTTCAAGCCCCAGGTCTGGCAAAAAACCATACGCCAGATTCCAGTGGCTCTGGAAACCTACTTTCTCAGGAGGCTGAGATCTTAAGATCGCACTTTGAAGACAGCCTAAGGAAGGAAAGCATGTTAGACTCTTTCCTCCAATGAACCATCAAAAAATCCCATGTGGCACTGTGGGTCAAATGGTAGAGTGTTTGCCTTGAGCTGAATGGCTCAGGGACAGCGCCCAGGCTTCAGTTTGAGACACACATCTGGAAAAAGAGTGAGGGATAATCAAAGTACTTTTCCTATTTGCTAATTATGAGAATATTGTTTGGAAAATGAATGCTGATGTACACCAGAATTGGAGTCAGACCTCAAGGTTCAAGTGTAGCACATTCATAAGCCCAGCCTCTAAGATTCTAGCATTATAATCTTGTGTCCTACAGGGTTCTGAAAGGCACATTGTTGAAAGGCTTAATATGCTCCCCAAGCCTTTTGTGATAAGCAGTTGACTTTATTTTCAGTGTCATTACAGTTCTAACCCTAGCAGAGGACCAATAGCTCATGCCCATCACCCTAGCTCAGGAGGCTGAGGTCTCTATCACAGGGTGAAACCAGCCAAGGCAGGGAAGTCAAGCACATTCTGACTTCCTGTTCTGAATGGTCAGATGCTCAAGAAATTCCTGTGCTTCCCTTGGTGATGAGAAGTTACTTGCACTCTAAATGTTCTTTGGGTTCTTGAGTTACAGAAGAAGGAAAGAAATATTATTGACTCATTCAGGGTTCAAATGAAGTTCTCAGGATCCAAGCCCTAGCTATGATAGAAGGAAGAACTCCAGTGTAACACTGTATTTGAAGGACAGAAAACAGTTTCAAAAGCCAGGCTAGGTGCAGAGAATTAGGCCTGCAGGATTAGGAGGCAGAATGTACACAGTCAACATGGAAGTGAGCTACAAAACCACTTCATTCATTCCAGGCACAGCCAGCAATGGGGGAAACCTGAAACATTTGTTAGAGTTAGAGCTGGGTCTGGCTTAGTCTCTTCATACGATGACTAACTAAAAGTCCTCCCTCAGGTGAAGGGAGCCTCAGGCTATCTTTAGGTTAAGTATAGAGAGCCAGTTTAGTGGGGGAGAGGGGAGGAACAGATTAGAAAAACCCTGCTCTCCGGTCTTAAGGTGTGGGTTTTTGACTCTCTGTTAGTCAGGTTTGAAGGCCCTTCTATCTCTGCCAGTCCATTCACCTTACTACATTCTCCACATCATTAATGCAAATCCCAGTCCTAGGAGGGACAGGGCCATTTCTCTTCTGTCTCCAAGCACCTGAGTTAGAACCTGGCTCTGCCCTCTTGACTCTGGGTTATTTGGCTGCCTGAGAAGTGGGACAGAGACAGTCATCCTGCTCTGTGTTTGTGTGAAGGCGATGCTGGTTTCCTGTCACACTGCAGAAAGCCTCATGACTGGGAAGTGTTCCCTTCTTTCCTTCTGACATCAAAAACAGATTCATCTATCAAGTTTCTTTCTTCTTGCTTTCCTTCCTTCTTTCCTTCCTTCCTTCCTTCCGTCCTTCCTTCCTTCCTTCCTTCCTTTCTTCCTTTCTCTCTCTTTCTTTCTTTCTTTCTTTCTTTCTTTCTTTCTTTCTTTCTTTCTTTCTTTCTTTCTTTCTTTCTTTCTTTCTTTCTTTCTTTCTTTCTTCTTTCTTTCTTTCTCCCTTTGTTTCTTCCTTCCTTCCTTCCTTCTTTTCTTTCTTTCTTTCCTTCTTTCTTTCTTTCTTTTTTCCTTCTTTCTTTCCTTCTTTCTTTCTTTCTCTCTCTCTCTCTCTCTCTCTCTCTCTCTCTCTCTCTCTTTTTCTTTTTTCTTTCTATCCACCTACCTACCTTCCTTCCTAGGTAGCTATCTCTTTGCCAGTTGTTGGGTTGAATTCAAGGCCTGGACACTGTCTCTAGCACTCTGCAACTTGAGCCAAAGCACATATTCTGGCTTGGTCTGTGTGCGGGTGCCTGAAGAATCAAACACAGGGCTTCTTGCATGATAGGCAAGCACTCTCTCATTAATCCATATTCCTAGCTCCTTCATTTTTTTCTTAATGGTAGTTTTTACCTAAGTATGCTACTATTTTATGTTATCAAGTTTAATTTTCTGAATATCGGTTACTTCTAAGAAACCTGATCTTCTCTTTCCCTGCCTGATTTGTGATTGTTCCTGCATTGACTTCATAATAAAATGTAAATAAGGCTGCTGAGAGCTTCAGTGCGCATCATATAAAGACACAGGCCTTGAACCCTGGAAGAGAAAAGCAATGGGCCTGAAATGAAGAGAATGATGCAGTATGCACAACTAGCATATCTGAAAAATAAACCAGTAAATAAAAGCAGAGTTTGCACTATGGGAGGTAATATACATACACACATAAGCAGGTAGGGCACGGATAAATATACTTGGCCTTCTCTTTTTGAATTTTTTGTGGCCATTCCAGCGCTTAAACTCAGGGATCGATGTGTTCCTGAGCTGATTTGCTGAAGGCTGAGGCTGACCACCACCACGGCT
The DNA here is from genome assembly GCF_019054845.1 of Dipodomys spectabilis. Classification (NCBI taxonomy): domain Eukaryota; kingdom Metazoa; phylum Chordata; class Mammalia; order Rodentia; family Heteromyidae; genus Dipodomys; species Dipodomys spectabilis. The sequence continues at coordinate 205,600 of NW_024870915.1, forward strand.
CCACTTCCCGCCAGCTGGTAATTAATTGGACATAAGCAATTCCCAGGTTTTCCTGCCTGTCTGGATTGTATCTACTGCTCAGTTTTCTCTCTCAAAGCGGGAGCTCTACCCTCTGTGCCACTACTCCACTTCTGGTTCTCTGGTGGTTTATTGGGCAAAATAGTCTCAGAGACTCTCCTGTTCAGCTGTATTGAATGGCTTTCTCCTGAGGAGGCTTCTAGTGGTTTCCTCAGTGATTCACCGAGGAGCCTCTCCACACATAACCTTAGTCTAAATCTTGAGAAGTACTAGAGAAAAATGGAAACATTGTTATAACCCAGTTGTAGGACCCCCACCAAAAAGACCACCGAAAGTCAGACTTTACAGCTGTTTTAAGGTTTTATTTAAACGGGCTGTGTCTCAGGCCTTGTCCTACACTCTGACATAGCAGCACCTAGGAGGAGAGCCCCAAGGTAAAGATTTGCAGGGTATATAAAGTCACACAACCAACCAGGTGTTTGGATTACCAACACGTGTTGCTCTGCTAGAAACAAGCAACAAATGGTCACTGCCTCAAAACTTTAACTCTTCATTACCCCCCACCCCCTTGACTTATGGTCCTGAGACACAACCTTGTGGCTCCAGCCTGAAACAAAACTACAACAGCTCTTGATCTTGCACGGGTATAGCCATACTATTAAACAACAATACCAATAACAATCCGTTCATTTTTCTTTTCTTGAGGTGTATGCAGAGTGGTTGGGTAGGATACTTGGAGACTTCCCATGTTTCCCCACGGTTGTCCAGGGAAAAGGGGTTAGCCAGTCTGGCATGGGAGCAGTGGATCCAAGCAGCAATGCCATCTACTTTAAGGGCAGTAGCACGCCCTTAAGCAGGGCTACACACCAGTAGCAACATGTAAGGATGGAACCATGTAAGGTCTCTTCCACCTTGACTCCAGAGATCTCAGGTTGTGCCTTCAAATAAACACCCAGTGCCCTGGTTTAAACAAATGGGGAGTAGGAGTAGAAGCAGAATCATATAATGCTCTAAGCTGGGGCCACATCCTCTTATGCACCAGCTGTAAATAGAAAAGCTTACACAGAAATTCAATATCATCCAAATCAGCAAGCAATTCAGTCTGAAGGCTAGGGATAATGGGTGGAGGGTGTCCATACATTATTTCAAAAGGAGTAAAGCCAAGTTGATATGGTGAATTTCTTACTCTAAACAGGGCAAAAGGAAGCAGCGATACCCAGTCTGCGCCAGTCTCCAAGGCCAATTTAGTTAAAGTTTCTAAATTTTAGAGTCCGATTCATTCTTTCTACCTGCCCTCAACTCTGGGGTCTATATGAACAGTGCAATTTCCAATCCGTCCCCAGTGCTGTGGCTATTCCCTGACTTACTTTTGAGACAAAGGCCGGCTCATTGCCCTACTCAATGGTGGATGGGAAGCCATACCTGGGTAGGATTTCTTCAAGGATCTTCTTAGATATGATGTGTGCAGTCTCATGCTTTGTTGGATAGGCTTTAACCCATCCTGAAAAGGTGTCTACAAAAACTAGCAAATATTTATATCCAAATTTTCCAGTTTCAATTTCTGTGAAGTCGACTTCCCAATATACACCTGGCCTAGCTTCATGGAGGCGAGCTCCTTTAGTAACCAGTTGATTAGGGGCATTGGTGAGCTGATAGGCTTTAAAATTTTTAACAATGTCCTCAATGAGTTGATTTCCTTGCCTGAATTTTACTTCTGAGTGAAGGAGCAAGTCCTCCATTCTTCGGGTTCCCATGTGAGAGACCCGATGGATTCTCATAAGAATCCTTTTGCCCAATATTTGTGGCAAGATAAGTTTCCCCTCACTAGTTTTCCACCAGTTTTTAATTCTTTCTCTGTTTGGTTGTTTATAGACCATGGAAATTTTCTTTATCCACTCCAAGTCTTCTTGGGAGTACTGAGGCTCAGGAGGCAAAGCTTGTGACCCTGGGTCTACTTCAGCTCTGGGCTGGAGATCCACCTCCTTAGCTGCCTGATCGACCAAGTTATTTCCCTTGGTTATTGAATCAGTTACCTTTAGATGGCCAGGACAGTGCATAATGGCAATATTTGCTGGTTCCCATAAGGCCTGGATGAGGCTTAAAATTTCTTGTTCGTTTTTAATAGTCTTTCCCTCAGCTGTCAACAGCCCCCCCTCTTGGTAAATGGCTCCATGGACATGCACAGTGGCAAAGGCATACCGACTGTCCGTGTAAATGTTTAGTCTCTTCGCTTTTCCCATCTGTAGGTCTTTTATTAGTGCCACTAGTTCTTCTCTTTGTGCAGTCATTCTCTGGAGGAGTGCTTCTGCCCACATTATCTCAGTGTCCATGGTGACTACTGTACCCGCGTACCTTTTTGCATCTCAAATGATACTGCTGCTGTCTGTGAACCAGGTATGCTCGGCATGCAATAGGGGTGAATCCAACATGTCTGGCCTCTTTTCTTTGGCCTGGTCGCTCTTTTCACACTGAATTTCATGTTCTCTGTCCTTCCTTTCCTGTCTTTGGTACTATCTCTCTCTTATTGTAAACCTTTTCCACAGCAGCTACTAGATCCCTAATAGACTTTTCACCAATTATGTCTAGAGACTGCAACTTCTGCTTTATGTCTGGTGCAGCTTGATTCATATAGGCAAACATAATCATCTGAGCCGAATCCTGGGTCTCAAGATCATGTGGATAGATTGACTAAAAGCTTTCCTGAGCTGCTCAAGATATGCTGTGGGACTTTCACTTCCTCCCTGTCTGACATCATAAACTTTGGCCATATTAGTAGGTTGGCAAGACTCCGCCTTGAGACCTGCCAACAGAGCCTGGCAATAGACACAGAGTCGCTCCCTACTTTCAACTGTATTGTAGTCCCATGTTGGTCGCATCTCAGGAAAATAGGCAGTGATCAGGGCAGGATCTCTGATAGGTGCTCTTGTGGGGCCTGGGATATGTTTCTGGGCTGCCTCTTGGATACAGTCTCTCTCTTCGGTGGTAAAAAGGACCTACAAAAGCTGACTAAAATCATCCCAAGTGGGCTGATGGGTAAAGAGAACAATTTCAAGCAAACGAATTAAATCCTAGGGTTTCTCAGAAAAGGGGGCATTTTGGGTGTGCCAATTGTATAGGTAACTGGTAGAAAATGGCCAATATTGGAGTTGCTGTTGACCATCTGCATCCACAGGACCTATAGTGCATAAGGGAAAAACAGCTGCATTAGAAGGGGGGTTGATCCCACGGTATCTTCGACTGACTGGCTCCTCAGAAACTTTAAGGGCAGGTGCCGAGTGTTCTATAGCTCCCTCCTCCTCTTGATCATTCTCAGGTTCTGCAAAAGGTACTTGGAAAGAGAATATGGGTGAGGAAACATTTCTTCTTCCAAGTTATCTCCCTGAACAACTGGGGGCTACCTTTTCTTTCCCTCTGTCTCAGTTTCTTTTTGTAAGTCTAGGGGGCTAGATGGAGTGGTGCTTATGGTTTCCAGTCCCGTCAGACGTACAGTCCAAAAAACTATAAACAGTACAAACAAAACACACTCAGGCCTTACAGTTACAAAAAAAAAAAACTTACAAAGTAGAGATCTCCCAAATTAGTCCACTGACTACAGTCACGGTGGGGTTCCACACCCACGACACACAGCACAAGGAGCAGAGCCACAGTGGGAGAGTTGGACCTCTGTGAGGAGGCCTTCTTGTTCAGTTCTGGCCCAACACTGAATCAAATCCCACCCCACAATTCACATGGCAGTGTTCCAAGGACCGCCCCCCCACCCCAAACAGCGGGGTTCCAAGGACCCCCACCCCACAAGAGGATCTAGGACATCTCCCAGTTCCTCCAGGGTTGTGGTGCAAGGGTGTCTGCTTCAATAACCCTTTATGAATCAGAGTGGCCATCCTCACAAAGCAAAATGAAAGTAAAACAGACAAATGAAAGGACCAGACAAATTAACAAAGACAGTGCTGTTTTACCTTTGGAGTCTGATATTTCAGGGGTCTTTGGGGGGATCCCTGATGAGCCTCCACTAATATGTTATACCGAGGTCTCAGGATCTCCACCAAGAAGACCATGGGGAGTCAGACTTTACAGCTGTTTTAAGGTTTTATTTAAACAGGCTGCAGCTGAGGTCTCATCCTTCAATCCAACACAGCGGAGCCTAGGAGGAGAACCCCAAGCTAAAGATTTTCAGGGTTTATAGAGGCACACAACCAACCGGGTGTTTGGATTACCACCACGTGTTACTCTGCTAGAAACAAGCAAGTTTTGAGATCACTGCATCAAAACTTTAACCCTTCACATGAAGATGCTACTAGTGTGTTCTAGACACTTAATGTTGGAGACACAAAACAGTCATAATTATTAGATCATTTAATAGGCAAAAGGAGCAATGCAGACTGTATGAGGATCGCTCCAGGTTTTGGTCCTCATATCCTGAGACAACAAATTCACAGAAGCTCAATGCTAAGTGACAGAACTGGCATGTACTGTGGATATTTGCTCCCAAATCCTGTGACCCTCATTTCTCACTTTTGTCCTCAAACCTGTGACCAGAGGGGAAGATGTGTAGAGAAAATCCTTCTCAGGGCAGCTATAAAGAACATTGGGTAGTTTGCTTATAAATTAAAACCTTGGGAATGACCCTCTTAAGAAGTCAGATTGTCCAGATTAAAAAATGAAGAAGAGAAAAAATAAGGTGCTAGTGGTTGCTGTCTATAATCCCAGGTCCTCAGGAGGCTGAGATGTAGAGAAACTTAGTTTGAATCCAGCCAGTGTAGGAAAGTCCATGACACAGTTATTTCTAAGAGATCATAGAAATTCCCAGAAGTGGGGCTGTGACTCAAGCTTAATGCAGTACCCTTGAGCAAATGGAGCTCAGGGACCATGCATAGTCTCATATTTTCACCCCAGGACCTGCCCCCTCAAAAAGAGCCTGTACTTCCATGTCTTTGTCTATGTATTGTATTCTTATAGGTGAAATTCCCGAGTAGCTACAATGAATGGCACCAACCTAAGAAATTTGTATTCAGTACAATGAGTACATAACAGAGAGATTTCTTTCATGATAGTGCATGTTCTGGGGCTCCCTTCACTGTTCACAGAGTTACCTAAGGCTTTCTCTGCATCACAAACCTGCTTGAGGAAGTCTCTATCATTGTCTAGACAGGCACACAAAAGCCCTCACTCCTGTACAGCTGGGTAACAAACAACTCCACCTGGGCCAGTTAGTGAGAATGAGTGTGGGCGGGCTCTGAAGGTCACAAAAAATAATCCCTCTTTGTAGCCTTAGCTATCTCTCTTCCCAGTGCTCTATTTTAACAGGAGACCTTCATTTGTGCCACCTCCCATGGCAGGCCAAGTTCTGTGCACTTATTCTGCCTTTGTGAGACTATATTCTGGTGTTCAGTTACAGTGCTCAATATAATTCAGGAGTCCTTCAGGCAGACAACTATGGCACTAAACATAATGAAATGACTCAATGCAGACAATGTTGGGTGCATGATGCCTCTCCTATTTTCCAGAAGCTTGGAAAAACAAGCACATGTTGGATATCACAAAGCGTCCTGTCATGTAGGACTGGTGAAGCTCATCAGGTTTTGAAACCTTTGACTTCTCCTAGTTGGGGCCGGGGTGGCTAGGTTTTAGGGTTGAACACAGGGCTGGGTGCTGACCATGAGCTCAGTGCACAAGCCCAGTGCTTTACCAATTTGTGTAACAACATCACTTCTGCTCTGTGATGTATGTGTGTTTGTGTGTGTGTGTGTGTGCACACCACAGTGTGTGTTTGTGCGTGAGTTTGTGTGTGCACGCACACATATACATGAGTCCTGAAGCTTGACCTCAGGACCTGAGCTCTATACCTAGTTTTTCTTGTATAATGATATCCCTCTCCCACTTGAGTCACAGAGCCTCTTCAGGCTTTGTCCTAGTGATGTGGTCCTAAGAAATCAAGCCCACGATTTCATATATACAAAGCATTCTATATCTAAGGCACATTCCCAGCCCTCTACTTCAGATTTGTTACTTTATTTCTGTCTTTTTTTACTGTTGTTGTTGTCGATTGAAGAAGTTGAAGTCTTGGACTTGGCGCTGTCCCTGACCTCTTCAGCTCAAGTCTTGTGCTCTACCACTTGAGCCACAGAGCTACTTCTGGTTTTCTGGTGGTTCATTGGAGCTATGTTTCTCAAGGACTTTCCTGCCTAGGCTAGTTTTGAACCATGATCCTCAGATCTCATCCTCCTGAGTAGGATAAACTACATGACCTCTAGCACCCAGCTTCCCCTTCAGGTTCTGAGTAGTGAATTGGAGATAATAGTCTCATGGTACCTTTTGTGTTTGCAATAGTTTGGAACCCAGTTCTTTAGAACTCAGCTTCCCAAGAAGGCAGGATGACAGACTTCAACTACTGACCCCTTGGCCATGGTCTCTGCTGTAAGGGGGTCCATGGCTCCACGTGGTAGAGTGCTAGCCATGAGTCCAAGAGGTAAGAGTCAGTGCCTCAGTCCCGAGTTCAAGGTTCATGACCAAGAAAAAAACAAAACAAACCATTGTCTGCTGTAGACAACTCATGAGTCTTCAGTAATACATAATTTTGTCCCTGACATGGGGACCTATCTGAGCTCCTATATTCTTTTCTGTATAATCATCTAAGTTGTGGAGCTCTTACATAGACAAGATGTAAGAATGCACCCGGTTAAGAACATAGCACGTGGCACTCTTTGCACCACTCAGCACACAACATCCTGTGAAAAATTCAGCACCCAGCTCCCAATGCAGGATTCAGCACACTGCATCCTGTGAAAGACTCAGCACATAGCACCCTGTGCAGGCCTCAGAATGGAACACCCTATGGAGGACTCAGCACATAGCTCCATTCCACAAGCTGTCACTAGAATTAGGGTGCTTTCATCAGTATCACCATTCTTTGAGGAAAATTTTACAAACCATACAAGTTCACATGTAAAGGTTTAGTTGGGTGTTTTTCTGGAGAGGGGTTGTTAGCCATGGGGCTTGAACTCACAGCTCTACCACTTGGAGCCACATTTTGAGGTGTCTCTCAGACTTCCTGCCAGGACTGTGTTTTAAAGCCCCTGATCAGCTAGGATGACGGGCATAAGCCAGGATGACATGGGTAACCCGTGGAGCTGGGTTGCAGCGATTTACATGTGGCTAAGTCAGGTTAGGTGGCAGCTGTCAGCACCAGACTCCTAGCTTGATCTATAATGAGGTATTTGAAGTTCTGTTCTTCTATAATTGCAGTTAGAATATCCTACCTTTTATTGGCATCAGACCTGGGGCGTGAGTAAATGCTTAGACAATGTCCCTTAACGTTTGTGCTCAAGGCTAGCACTCAATTGATTGAAGAACAGCAGAACTTCTGAGTTTTCTGTTTTGTGGCACTGAGGAATAAAACCCAGGACTTCGTGCTTACTGTGAGAGCACTCAACTACCAAGCCTCTGGAGTGAACGAGGTATAAATACATAGAGATTGCTGTATATAAATTTTATATAGAAAAAAAGAGATTTCTGTATATTATTAAATTAGAGATAATATTGCTATCACTTCTTAGGTATTAAATTATGTCTCCATTTAATGATGTGTCCCAGTTAACTACTAATAAAGCATTAATTAATAATTACTCAATATCCTATAATTGTTTATCATATATGTACATATGTCCATACATGTAATTAGATATTTCATAGAATGAGACCAATGTCTATATATTATTAAATTGTGCATAATGTGTTACTCCCAATTATTAGTTATTTAATTATGTCTCCATGTAATTTTTATTCTGTTAATGCTTAATAAAATATTAATTAAACTTAGTGCACAAACAACACTTATTGCATCTAATTTTATCCTAGAATGAGTCACTACTGATTCAATCTGTTTATCATTTATTGTAGTGACATTTCTTCTACCTATGATGTTTTTTACCTTTATTACATCCTATTACATAGCATATAGATTTGCATCCACACTATACATCCTACCTGACTCTGAGCACTTTCACAGAAAAGGAAAACATGTGTCATGCTCGGCTTGTCACTCCAAGATTACATTTTTGGGAGTCCTGGGATCTAAACTCAGGGCAAAGAATGCTCAGTTCATGAATGGGTGACTGTCAGCACAGCAGCCACTAGCCAATTCAGCTGCCAGAAAGTGCCCAGGCCCTGAGACTGAGCCACGTATGTTGACTCCAAATTGTGCATAGTGTAGTGATTCATTTTATTTTTTTATTCATTTACCATTTATTTTATTGACTACTATAACACATGGAATATTTACTACATTTATTACATAGGATATAGAATTGCCTATGTATGAAACTTCACACCCAGTACTTTCACAGAAAAAACAAAAACAAAAAAAAAAAACATGTGTCACCCTGTGTCTTACTGCATGATTCAATTTTTGTGAGTGCTGGCATCTGAACTCACAGCCTACAAGGCCCAATTCATGAATTGGTAAGTGTCAGCACGCCAGCCTGGGACATATGGAGCCGAAGCAGTTCCCAGCATCTTAGTTTGAGCCCCAGGGGTTGACAAAACAAGAACAGATGGACATGCAGATGCTAGTACACAAATAAATATAGATCTTGATAGAGTGCCAGAGATGTCTATACTTTATTTATATAGGCTACATTCCTACCAATTCTTGGGTATTTATTATGCCTCCATGTAATTAATTTTACTGTTTTCATCCTTAATGAATTATTAATTATATGGACCACTGTCCAGAAACTATAGTGTCCATGTAATTACTAGTATTCTTTTAATGTGTCAAAAATATTCATTAAAATCCAGCAGCTTCCTAAAATCACTCTCTAATTTTCTCCTAGTAATATTCAGAAACAAGTAATTCAACCTTGACATTCATAACTTTCCATCGGTATTCCTATGAATAGGAACAAGACTCTTAGGATCTCCCTCCATTGGTAGGGGTCAGGACCCGGCTTCAATCACAGGGCCTATGTTATCATGTTGGCCCATGGCTTCTCTGGAAGCCCAACAGACTTCAGCAATGCCAGGTTACCAGCACTTTTCAGCCCTGTCATTTAGACCCAGGATGGTCACCTTGAAAAGAAAACAAATGTAAAAATGGCAGCCATCTGCAAGTTACTGTTTTTTTTTTTCTGTGTTGTTTTATTTATTTATTTTTCCTGTCAGCCTTTGAGGCCCAGGAACCTAGGTTCGGCTGTGGATCCATTGGCTGCAACCCAGCCTAGAGTGATCAAAGCTGAGGCAGGGTTGCCATGCCCTGAGTTCAAACCTTGTGCTTGACAAAATAAAAATATGTAATACATTCATGCATACGTACATATATACATTAAATATATTTAAACAATTATTAGGCTACTTGGTGTTGTATTCACGTCATATTTTCTGCCGGGCCTGGGATTTTAACTAAAGTCTGGGTAAATATGCAGTACTGTGGGGGAAGGGAAAGCTCACAAGGCTGGAAGACAAGAAAGACAGGCCTGTTCCTAGCACTTGCAAAAATAATATTCGTACATATTTTAAAAACCTGATTTATACTTACATACACATGTTTACTGCATATTGCAGTTAGTGTATTCATTTTATTTTGTTTTTTTATTAATTTATTATATACTTCAGAAAGTATGATTACATGTATAACATTTTTTACATCTTATTACACAGAACATAGATTTGCCTATGTACATCATTCCTGAGACCTAGGACTTTCACTAATAAGGAAAACAAGTGGGACAAATGCCTTCTTCCACCAGGATTAAGTTTTTGGCGGTTCTGTGATTTGAACTCTGGGCCTAGAAGGCCCACTTCATGAATAGGTCAGTGTTAGCACAACAGTCTGACGTAAGTGAAGTTGTTGGGCAAATTTGAGGACCTGAGATGAAGCCCTAGGAGTGGCCAATATATAAACAGATAGATACGTAGATTGCAGCATGTGTGCGTATTTACATATGTATATGAATCTATAAATAAAGTCATAGAGAGAGACAGACATTTATGTCGATTCTAGTGTATAACTCTATATAAAGAATGATGACCTATATCTTATTTTTATATATTCTATTACTATGAATTATTTGGTCTAAAATTATGCCTCCATTAATTAATCACAGTAGGAGACTTAATAAAGTATTAATTAGATTAATCAATGACCTATATTTATTGCATACAATCTTATACTACAATGACTAGCTAATCAGTAGTTCAATTGGTACATTACAAAGATTCTATTATTGTTCCTATAGATAGGAGCGAGTAGGTGGAAGTCCTAGGATCAAATTCAACGACTAGGTGTCTTGGTTGGGCTCAGGCTTCACTGACAGCCTGCCAGTCTTCGGCCATGCAAGGACATGTGCAATTTTCAAGCCGAGTCATTGAGAGCCAGGATGGACACAGTGCAAAGGAAACAAAGGTAAAACTGTTGTCTAAAACTTCCAGGTTTTTCTTCCTCCATCTTGGTTGGTTTGTTTTTTTGCCAGAGCTGGAGTTGAACTCGGGTTGTAGGATCCCTGGATCATCTGTGGGTGTAAAAGCTGCACCCCAGTCTAGGGTAAACAAGGCTGAGGCAGAGTTGTGGAGACCTGAGTTCAAGCCCCGTGCCAGCCCCCCTAAAAAAGCTAAGGTCCTGGTTATGAGTTTGGGCCATTTTATCTGCCATACCTGGAATTTGAACTCAGGGGCTGGGTAACACTATTGTGCTCTGGGTGAAGTAAAAGCTAATCTCCTAGAAGAAAAAATTCTGGAGCATTTCCCAGTGTGTGAATTCCAGCCCTAGAACTGCCAAAAATATTTGTATACATGTTTAATATATATCATATATATGTATTTGCATAGATATTTCATATTTTACCTAGGGCACAGTATTTCCACAGAAAGGAAATCAGGTCAATATTGGCTTCTTACTCTACCTATTGACTTCGGCACTCCTGGGATTTGAACTCAGGGCCTGGAATGTCTAATTCATCAAGGGGTCAGTTTAAGCACAGCAACCTCAAACAAATTTAATGCCAGGTAATTCCCAGGACCTGAGTTCTACCCCGATTAGTGGCCAATATATAAATAGATAGATGTGTAAATTGCTGCAAATACGTGAATATAAATATATAGAGAGAAAGATGTATATGTATATTCTACTGTACCTTTAAGTATAAATATATTTGTAGAATGTGAGATGTCTATGTATTATTAAATTACATGTAATATATTACTAATAATTAGTAGGTATTAAATTATGTCTACATTTAATGAAGTTTCATGGATTAATGCACAATAAATTGCTCTTTGTGTAAATGGAGCTCAGGGACAATTTCTAGGCTCATAGTTCAAGCCTCAGTATCTGCACTAAAAGAAAATAGCCAGTAACTGCATATGTTTGTGTATATATGCATGTATTTCTATCAGTGAACATCCATAGTCGCTATGAAGAATAGCACCCAGCTAACAAATTTGCTTTGAATAGAATGATGTCATGTCACAGAGAGTGCTTTCAAGACAGTGCATGTTCCTGGTCAAAAAAAATTTAAGACCCTAATTGGAATTTGAACCATTTTTCTGACTGGCCTGGGATTTCAACTCAGGGTCTGATTAACTCACTGGCACTGTGGGGGAGGGGAAACCCACCATCGTTGAAGACACACACACACACACACACACACACACACACACAAGCCATATGCATGCAAAATCAGAGATTTCTACACTGAAACCTTTGGATATTCTCTACCTTTTCCCCCATTAACTCTGGTGGTTGTTGGCCTAGGAGTTCGATGCATCAAACACCACCTGACATCTATAATTTTGGGGAACAGAATGGCTTCCCCAATCAGCCTTCCCCAATTCCAGCTCCTTGATTGGGTCATGGTCTACCCAGACCCTATGGGGTTCCTTTTACAGACTCGCCAAGATCCTTTAAAAAACATCACATGCTGGACACTGGTGGCTCACGCCTGTCATCCTAGCTACTCAGGAAGGTGATATTTGGCTTCCAAGCCAGCTTGGGCAGGAAAGTGTGTGAGACTCTTATCCTCGATGCACCATCAGAAAACAAGAAGTGTCCCTGTGCCTTTAGTCCTGTGCTCCTTTATCTTGGCCACCCCCTCGCCTTGGCCGTGATTCAGGTCAGGATGGCTCTGGATTGACAGGAAGGCTTCAAGGAGGAAGATCCCAGACCATTTGCCCCGGCTCCTTCCTCCCTGCTCACACTGCTGCTTCTGCTCTTTGCCATAGACCTTCTTCCTGAAATCCATCCATGAGATCATTGACACCAACAAAGTGGTGAGTGGTGGGTCCAGCCTAACTCGGGGAAGTCAGAGGTGGAATTCAGCCTGGACTAGGAGCTTCTACTCTGGGTGTGGGCTAAGGCCAGGGCTGACATTTATTTCATTCTGAGCCTTGCATGGTTAGGGAGACAGTGTAGACACAACATTGACTCAGGTAAGATGGGAATCTGTAAGACCACTTGTGTGGGGGAGGCTGTGGGACTCAGTGAGCCACTGTTCTTGGTACTCCTTTCTCAGACGTCCCTCTCCCTCTCTCATCACTCAATAGTAAAAGAGAAACTTTAAATAAGGGTGTTGAAGAGGGGCAGAGGAGTATCTCCGTGTGAACCAGACTTGCGCTTCATATTCATCCTAGCCCCTAATTCCTATTTATCTGAGGATTTGCCATATGGGTGGGGGCGGGGGATCATCCTAGCTGAGAATGTGGCTTACTGATAGAGTGGTCACCTAGCAAGCCTGAAGCCCTGAGTTCGATTCCACAAAGAAAAAGCTGGAAGGGGAGGTGGGGCTCAAATTGTAGACCACCAGGCTTGATCAAATAGAGCTCAAGGACAGTGGCCATGCTCTGAGTTCAAGCCCCATAACTAGAAGAACAAATCTTTGTGGAGGCTTTATTTTCCCTTTGGAAACAATTTATTCTTTGTGATAAGCATAACATGGGCCTCTTTCCTGGCCACCAATGGGCCATTAGATATCCCTAGAATTTGGGCCTCCTCCCAGCAGCCTCTGCTCTACACGGCCCGCAGTTTACACTTCCTATCACCAGGCAGATGGAGGCCTAGAGAAGCGCACCTGGTCACCTAGTTCTGTTGGCTGCTGAGGATTTTGGGACTCAGTATGTCACATAGGGAGTCATCATCTCCATCAGTTTACAGAAAAAAGGGACAGAGCACTACAAGCCTGAGCGCACCAGCTGTGGGTAGTTCTGGGATGTGGGGATCTGCAGCAGGCCATGCTCTGTGAGGGAGTCCGGGGAAGGGAACCCTGACCACTCCTCTTGCAGTTTCCACACTATCCTGAAGTTGCAATTCTTCAAAACCTTTCTGCTTCTCCCTCATTTTGACCATTCAGGAGCCTGAGGCCTCTGAAGCAGCTGCACTGGTGGGGATCTCAGCCTGTGTCGGCATCTGGAGCTCCGTGTAGGAGATACAGCAGCTCTTGCAGTTTTCTTTTTTTTTTTTTAATTTAATTTAATTTTATTTGTGAACATACTGTACAGAGGAGTTACAGTTACATGGGCAGGATAATGCGTACATTTCTTACCAAGCATTGCAGCCTCCTCCTTTGTTTATCCTTCACATCCCTTCCCAGCCTCCCCCCTCCCCCCCTAATCCCAATCCTTCTCCTTCCCCCCCCCCCCCACACCAACGTTGTAAAGCTCGTTTTGGACATGACAACTTGTACTTCTCATTGTTGCAACAGGTCCACCTGTATCCTTAAACAACTGGTTTTTCCCCATCTCCTCCACAAGTTATACTGACATCAAATTCTTCATCTTCTCCTGGGACAGCGGGCACATGCACTCTGCTTTCTCCAGACACATCTGATCCAGAATGAACATCTGTCCTTTACATGCCAAGAGGGATTCCTGGACAGTGCGGATATGTGCTGACAGCTGGTTGCATCAATGCTGGAGCTCATCTGCAGGACTTTCGAAATACACATCATCAGGCAGGTTGTGGATGAAGCAGATTTTCTTTTCGGATGCCCACATGTCCCACTTCCCATTCTCTCACATGTTGTGGTGGCAGCTCATGGGGCAGGGGACCTGTGGCTCTTGCTCTATCTGGCACTGAGCTGTCCGGGGGAGGGAAGTGCCTGCAGCAGGCCAGAAGATGTTGTCCCCTGTGGATTTCAGCCTCTGAGAGTGCTAACAGAGCCACATCCCTCTCAGTTTGGGAGACATCTCCATCCTCTGCCATGGGCACATCGTGGAGAGTTGCTTCCTCAGCTTTTGCTTCTCCAGGGTTCACATCTTCGCCTTCCCAAGGGAAAGCCAGGAAGCTTAGCTGGGCCTGCAGGTGCTCCTCCTGTGGACTTGTCACTTCCAAGCTCTTTAAACTGTCCTGCCACTTTGGGGGCACCACCTAGTCCCCCAAATTGGTCGGACCCTGCACTTGTTTCCTCTGCTCCAACAGCTGAGTCTGCTTCTGCAGGTGCCTCTACAGGACCTACTACTTGGAGCACAGCTGCTCATTGGAAGTGATGTGCTGCTCACAGGTGGCTCTGAGCTCCTTCAGCTAGGCCAGTGACTGCTTCTGCTGCTCCTGCAGCTCCCAATCTGTTTCCTCTCTCTCTCTCAGCCATCTCTTTCCATTCCTCTATCTTCTCCTCTGAGCAGTCCAGCTGTTCCTGCAGATGTTTCTTCACCTGCTGCTCTGATTCCACGATGCTGGTGAGATCCTCCTTCTCACTGCTCACCATGGGGAGAGCGTCCCACAACAAGGCCATCTGTTCCTCCAGCTGTGTGTTTCACACACATGCACATCATGGGGTCTTGGGGTTCTCCTGCCGATCCTTGGTTTTCTCCTCTACTTTTCCCAGATGCTCCCACTGCTCCGTAATCTGGAGATAGAGCCTCTGGTTTTCCTGGACCTAGATGTGAAGTTGTTCCTCCAGGTTTTTCAACCCCATCTGCGTGCTGTAGGCATGGGCATGCAGTTGCTGCTCCTCCTGAGATGGACCCTCATGGGGCCATGGCTCTGCCAGCTTCGTTTTCAGTTCCCCCAGCTGTTCCCTAGATGAATCACCTACCTCGATCCTCACTCATTCTCCTCTGTCAGTTGGTTTACCTGCTCGGTCAGCTACCAGGCCTCCTCCTTCTGCACGGACCTCTGAATGCTCAGGTTCTGCGAGAAAGTGACTGTCTCCAGATTCGCTGCGGTCACCATTCAGCTCAGGTTGTGCTGTAGTCTCTTTAGTACATCTTGCCTCTGCAGCACTTGTTGGAACTTGTAGATTCTATTCTTCCTATTGTTCCTCTATGTACAGAGTGCTTCCAGCTTCTCCTAAAACTCTATGTTCACTTGCTCCAGATCATAGAAACTTCTGCACTTTTCCTTGAGCTGAAGTGTTACATCATTCAGCTGTTGGAACAACATTTCAGTCTCCTTCTGTAAGTAGTAACCACAGAAGCCACCATCTCCAGCTCCCCCATGTGCTGCTCTATGGCCTGTAGGCAGCTGGTGAGGGCTTCGTGCTCCATTTCTCTGTCATCGGCTGTAAGCTGCATGTGGGCTGGTGTCAATTGTAAATCACTTTCTGCCGAAACCAACCTCTGTATGGGTAGCTTGTGGATGTCTAGCTCAGTTTTCGGTGCTTTGTGCACTTGGGTTACCTTCTCCTTCTCTTTCTCTTGTCAATCCTGCACGTCTGTCTTTTCCTGCTTCAGTGGTTGCATTTTGTCACAGAACACCTGTTTTCTTCTTTTGCTGTAGTCCAGGGCAGGCACCACATGTCTGTAGCACCTCTGCAGATTCTTGGTGGTATTGGAACCCTTGACACTCTGGACCCTGGTGTCTGTGGCTGTCTCCAAAGGCAGGGGAGGCCTTTGACCAGACCCTCAGTTGAATCACCCTCCCCAGTGGTGTTTGTCTTTGGGATCCTTCCCTTTTTTGTATTCTTTGTTTTCTTGAATGTTGAAGGTCTGACGAGAGGATTCTTCTGCTGGTGTTCTGGCAGTAGTTGTTGCCCACAGCTCTGTCTCAGAGTCTTGGTGTTGGAGACATCTGAGCGCTGGGATGGGAAAGATGGGCTGGCCACATTCCCAGGCTCTGGTAAATCCTCTATTCTCCCACTCACTGACTAGGTCCTCAATTTCCTATTTTACTCCAAATTCGCCTCGAGACTCTTGCTTACCCCTCAGTTACCTCTACCTTCCTCAACTGCTACTAGTGGTGTCAACCAACAGATGGCCGGATGGTTGCACAGATTGTTGTGTATGTCTGTTTGTTGCCTGTCCTGGACATTGAACTCAGGATCTAGACACAGTCCATGAGCTGCTTTTGCTCAAAGCTACACCTCTACCACTGGAGCCACACAGCTCTACTTCTGGCTGTTTTGACACTGAAGTTGGACAGGGGTCTCAAGTACTTTCCAGGCCAGGGTGACTTTGACCATGAATCTCCTTTCACAGCCTTGTAAGTATCATGGAGGACTGCTGAGAGCCACTGGTGCCTGCTTAATCATTGGTCTTGCTGGTGTTCTTGGACAGACCGGTGAATTCCCTAACTTCGGGTTTAAGTGGTGGGAGCTGGTGCCTACAATTCCAATTGTGGTCCTGCCACCTCCAAATGGCAGGAAATCCTAAGAAACTCATTTTTATCCATATGAATACCAATGGAATATGATATATGCCATGATTGAATGGGCAGTTCTTGAATGATTCTAGGATAAAATTATATACAATTATATTCTAGGATACTGATTGATTTTAATCAATACTTTATGAAGCATTTAAAAATGACATTCATTAAAAGGAGAAATAATGAAATATCTAAGAATTGGTTGTCACATAGCATAGAGATGCCATTTTTTTCTGCCAGGACTGGGATTGCAACTCATGGTCTGGGTAACTCTGTTGCACTGTGTAGGAAGGGGAAGCTTGCTTTCTTGAAGTCAAGAAATTCGTCTGTTCCTTAGGCCTGAAATTGAACCCCACCACAAAAAACATCCTATTTGGGTACATTTTAAATATATGATTTATATTTACATACATATATTGACTCCATATTGCATTCAGTGTAGTTATTCATTTTACCTTTTGTTTTGTTCATGTAGTAACCATTTATTTTATTGACTATTATGGCATATAGAATATTGATTACATAGGATATAGGTCTGCATATGTATTCCACTTCATACCTGATACACAGGACTTTCACAGAAAAGGAAAACATGTGTCACCATCTGCTTGTTACTCCACGATTCATTGTTTGGGAGTGCTGGCATCTGAACTCATGGCCTACAGGACCAAATTCATGAATGATTGAGTGTCAACATGCCATCCTGGGGCAAACTGAGCTGATAGGCATTT
The DNA here is from genome assembly GCF_019054845.1 of Dipodomys spectabilis. Taxonomy (NCBI): domain Eukaryota; kingdom Metazoa; phylum Chordata; class Mammalia; order Rodentia; family Heteromyidae; genus Dipodomys; species Dipodomys spectabilis. The sequence continues at coordinate 222,919 of NW_024870915.1, forward strand.
CTCAGGACTTGAGATTGAGCCCCTGGAGTTGACCAAATAAGAACAGATTGGCACACACATGGTAGTGTGCTAATAAATATATATCATTATAGTGTGCCAGAGATGTCTATCCATTATTCAGTTATATAGACTACATTCCTAACAATTCTTGGGTATTTGTTATGCCTCCATATAATTAAAATTATTGTTTTAGTCCTTAATAAACTATAAAGTAAATCAGTGTCCTGAAATTATTGTGTCCCTATAAGAAATAGTTGTCTTTTAATGCTTCATATTAAACAAAATCAATCAGCCTACTGAAATCATGATGTCTAAATTTATACGAGTATCATTCATGAGCAACTCATTCAACTGTGACACTTACAACATTCAGTCATTACTCCCATAAATGGGAACGAGTCTCTTAGGATTCCCCGCCATTTGGAAGTGACATGACTGGGATTCGACTCTAGGTTTATATTGCCCTGCAGGACAGTCTTCCCCAGTACCTTGCCAGCCTGCAAGTTGAAGTACCCTTTGGTGCCGTGTCATTCAGACCCAAATGATCATGGTGCAAGATGTTAAAACGCCATCCCACCACTTCTTCTCTGTGCCTTCCCCCCCCCCACACACACACACAAGGCCTAGACGTCTAGGATCCCAGGATCACTTGTGGTTCCAGTGGCTGCACCCCAGACTATGGTGATGGAAGTTAAATAGAGTTGCCTTACATGAGTTCAACACCTTGTTTTGGAAAAAAAATTATCTCCCTGGCTTGCAATTGCTGCAGTATTTCTTACAGGGTTTGGATTTGAACTCAGGGTCTGGGTAACTTTGCAGCACTTTAGACAAAGGGGAAGCACACCGTACTTGAAGACAAGAAAGTCAGGCCTAGTCCCTAGGCTTGAATTCAAGCCCCAGCCCTGGGAAACATACTATTTATATACATTGTAATGATAGGATTTGTACTTACTCATAGATGTTCAGTACATATTCTGTTTGTTGTGGTTATTTATTGTGTTTCTGTTTTATTCATTTATTTACAATTTATTTTATTTACTGTGGTAACACATATTCTATTTATTATTTTGATGACATCTTATCACATAGTCACATATTATCTAGATTTGTAGATGTGTTCTCCATCATGTCTGACACCCAGAATGCTCAGAGCAAAGGAAAACAGGTGTCACACTCTGCTTCTTACTCCACGATCCAATTGTTGTCAGTGCTGGGATCTGAACTCAGGGCCGAGCAGACCCAATTCATGAATGGGTATGTCAAAACTGCAACCTCTAGCCCAGGAAACTGCCAGCAGTTCCCAGACCCTGACATCGAGCCACAGGGGTGGACAAAATAGCCATACATGGATAGGCAGGTGGTAGTATACCAATAAATATATATTTGTATAGAGTGCCAGAGACATCTACCTAGGATTCAATGACATCAACTACATTCCTACCAAGTCTTAGGTAGTTATTATGCCACCATTGAAGGAATAGGATTATTTTAATGCTTAATAAACTATTCAGTAAGATCAGTCAGCATCCTAGGATCATTGTGTCTAATTTGAGATTAGACTGATCCATGGAGAAACTTCTCAATCATGAGTTTGCTCACATTCCATCGGTACTCCGATGCATAGGAATGAGTCTCTTGGGAAATCCCCCGATTTGTTGGTGTCAGGACCAGCACTTGAAATCAGGGCCAACATTGCTGCATGGGCCTATGGCTTCCCTGATTGCCCAATAGCTTTTGCCAATGCAAGGTGAAGTACCCTTTGTAGGCGAGTCATTCAGAGCCAGGATGATCACCGTGGAAAGGAAACCATAGTCAAAAATCCATCCCGCGGCTTTTGTGTGTGTGTGTGTGTGTGTGTGTGTGTGTGTGTGTGTGTGTGTGTGTGTGTTTTCCTGCAAGACTTCAGGGCCTAGGATCCCAGGATTGGCTATGGGCCCATGGCAGCCCGCCACCCTGAGGTTACTGAAGCTGAGGCCATTATACTCCTAACTTCCTAATTTAAACATAGGATCTGTATTGACATACATGTGTGGACAGCATCTTGCATTCAGTGCATTTCTTCTCCTTAATTTGTGTTTAATTCATGCAGATATTGTGTATTTTACTGAGTATGGTGACAGTTATAACTGTGCTGACATGGATGACAACCTGTTCCCATGGTTATTGGGTTGCCTATGTATTCATTCTCCATCCTAGCTGAGACCCAGGACTTTCACAAAGAGGAAAACAGATGCAACGACTGGCTTCTGACATCAGGATGAATCTTTTGTCAGTGCTGGGATTTGAACTCAGTCTCGGTATCTCTGTTGCACTTTGGGGAAAGTGGAGGCTCACCATCCTTGAAAACTAGAATATCAGGCCTGGTCCAGGGCCTGATTTGAAGCCCTAGCACTGGACAAAATACAAAGCCCAGCTCTTTTAAACATAGGATCTCTATTTACATACAGGTGTGGTATGCGTCTTGTATTCAGTGTAGTTATTCTTTTTATTTTTTTGTCTCTTTCAAGGATGTATTTTGTATTTCTTTGAGCATAGAATGACATAAAACTGTGCTGACATGGATGACAATCTATTCCCACGGGTGTAGAGTTGCCTATGCTTTCTTGATTCTTGCTGAGACCCAGCACTTGCACAGTACAGGGAAATAGGTGCAAGGATTGGCTTCTCACATCAGGATAACCCTTTTGGTAGTGCTGGTATTTGAACTTGGGGACTAGGAAGCCCAACAACCAAATAGGTCCACATGAGCCCATCAGCTTGTGAGCCACTAAAGAGCTAGGCCATACCCAGGACCTGAGATCAAGCCCCAGGGTGGAGATGGGGCACAATATTCATCCATTCATAAACTGAAGCTAGTATGCTAATTACCTATTTGGATAGATTAGGAGATGCAGTGAGCTGTGTTCGTATGCTATCTACCATTTGAGTACCGATTCTTGGATCTTTCTCAATGCCTCCAATTCCTGAATGTGATTCTTATTTTTGCACTTCATGAATTCTTAATTAAAACTAATTGTTGTGCCCTACATCTTGCCTATCATTTCCTATGAGAATCATGCATGAACTAAACTCATCCCTAGGCCTGAATTCAAGCACCTCATAACATTTATAGACATGTTAAATATATGATTTATACTTACATCAATATATTCAGTCTATATCATGTTTTTTGGGGTGATATATTATAGTTCATCATTTATTTAGTTAGTTAGCATTTATTTTATGGACCGTCTGTGCACCTATAACATTTATTGCATTTATTCCCATCTATTCCAAAGCATGTAGCTTTGCAGACAAATTATGAACTTGTACAGAAAAGGAAAACAGGTGTCACCCTTGAAGTCTTACAGCAGGAAGAAAATTTTGGTAATGATGGGACCTGAATGTGAAGGGCTGAGAGGCCCAATTCATGAATTTGTGAGTGTCAGCACCGCAGCCTCTAGCCCATTCAGCTGCCAAGTGGATCTCAGGACCTGGGAACAAGCCCCAGGTTTGGCCAAAATAGCAGTAACTTTGTATGCCCATGGTGGTATATAAATACATATAAATTTATTTATTTATTTATTTATTTATTTATTTATTTATTTATTTATTTATTTTGGGGTTCCGTCGTGGGGCCTGAACTCTGGGCCTGGGCGCTGTCCCTCAGCCCTTCAGCTCAAGGATAGCACTTGAGCCACAGTGCCACTTCTGGCTTTTTTACTTTTTGCTTATGTGGTACTGAAGAATTGAACCCATGTCCTCAGGCAAGCAAGGCAAGCGCTCTACCACTGAGCCACTTTCCCAGCCCAAATATAAATTTAGATATTTAGGCACTGCCAGACGTGTCTATCTAGTATTCAATGACATATCTTACCCTCCTACTGATTCTCATGTATTTAGTTAGAACTCCATTTAATTAATAGTATACACTTAATGCATAATAAACTACGAATTAAAATCTATCCCTGTCCAGTAATTATTGGGTCTAATTTTATGCAAGGCTGATTGACGAACTACCCTTTCAGCAGTGTCATTAATCACATTCCTCTTGTGTTCCTATGGACAAGCAATAGTTTCTTAGGCACTTCAGCCCCTTGTAAGTGTCATGACTGTGATTCGTACTCAGGGCCTAGTGTCCACGTTGGCCTATGGCTTCACTGACAGCTCCAGCTTTCAGAAATGCCAGGTGACCTACAGGTTGCAGCCATGTCATTCACACCCAGGATGGTCAACGTGCATGGAAGGATAACAGAAACTGCTGATCGTCCGCGGTTTGTGGCTTTTTTTGATGCTGTTTTCATTTTGTTTTCCTGTGAGCCCCTGATGCCTACGACCCCAGGATGAGCTGTGAGTCCAGAGGCTGCACCATCCCAGCCTAGGGTGATGGAAACTGAGGCAGAGTTGCCACAACCTGAGTTCAAGCCCCGTGCTTGGCAAAATATTAGTTAATTAATTAACAACACTATTGAAGCTCCCTGTCTTGGATTTTGTCTACCAGGCCAGGGATGTCACCTTGGGATCTGGGTAACTCTGATGCACTTGGGACAGGGCGGGGGAGAAAAGGAAAGCTCTCCTCCTTGAAGACAAGGAATTCAGGCCTGTTCCCTAAGCCTGAATTCAAGCCCCAGCCTTGGAGAACATAACACTTACAGACATTTTTATTATATCGTTTATACTTACATCCATACATTCAGTCTATATCTTGTTTGTTGGAATGATTCATTATATTTTATTATGTATTTATTTGTTTGCCATTTATTTTATGGACTGTGAGTGCACCTATAACATTTATTACATTCATTCAAATCTATTCCATAGCATGTAGCTTTGCAGACAAATTATAAACAGCATACCTGATACCCAGCACTTGCACAGAAAAGGAAAACAGGTATCACACTTGCAATCTTACTCCAAGAAGACATTTTTAGCAACACTGGGACATGAACTGAGGGCCTAGAGGGCCAATTCACGAATGTGTGAGTGTGAGCATGGCAGCCTCTAGCACATTCAGGTGCCAGGTGGATCCCAGGACCTAGGATGGAGACATAGGTTTGGCCAAAGTAGCAATACCTCTCTATGCAGATGGTGGTATAAAAATAAGTATATATTTAGATATTGCCAGTGATGTCTATCTAGTATTCAATGACATATACTACTTGCCTAGTGATTCTCAGATATTTAGTGAGGACTCCATTTAATCAATAGTATTATTTTAGGGGCTGGGAAGGTGGCTCATTGGGAATGTGCTTGTCTTGCATGCATGAGTCCGGGGTTCGATTCCTCAGCAACCACACGATCAGAAAACGCCGGGAATGACGCTGTGTCCCACATTGTACCACGCTAAACCAGAGCTGAAATGCTGAGGGACAATGCCTCGGCCCAGAGTTCAGGCCCCACTACTGAAAACACAAACACACACACACACAGATTATTATTTTAATGCTTAATAAACTATAAATAAAATCAATCCACATCTTGTGAAATTCTGGGTTTAATTTTATGCTAGACTAATTGACAAACTATTCTTCCAACCATGACATTGACTACATTCCTCTGGTGTTCCTATGGACAGGCAATAGTTACTTACACTCTCCAGCCCTTCGTAAATGTCATGACTGGGATTCAAACTCAGGGCCCAGGTGTGCAGATTGGCCTATGGCTACACTGACAGCCTGCTGACAGAAACTCCAGGTGACCTACAGGTTGCAGTTGTGTCATTTGGACCCAGGATGGTCACCATGCAAGGTAGGAAAACCGAGAAACCTCTAACTTTTCGCAATTCATGGCTATTTTTCCTTGCCATTTTCACTTTTTTTTTCCTGTCAGCCCCTGAGGCCTAGGATCCCAGGATGGGCTGTGGGTCTAGAGGCTACACCAACCCAGACTAAGGTCATGGAAGCTGAGGCAGAGTTGCCACGACCTAACTTCAAGATCTGTGCTTGACTAAATAAATAAATAAATAAAATATATAGAAAATAAAGTAAAATAAATTTTAAAAATTTAAAAATATTAAAAATATTAATGGAGCTCCCTGGCTTGGAATGCGTGCTCATTTTTGTTCTGCCAGGCCTGGGATTTGAACTTGGAGTCTGGGAAACTCTAATGCACTGTGGGGAATGGGGAAACTCACCCTCTTTGAATACAAGCAATTCAGTTCCGTTCCCTAGGCCTGAATTCAATCCCCAACCCTCTAAATTAATTTTCATCCACATTTGAAATTATTAATATCTACATACTTATCTTTATTGTGTATTGCTTTTTTGTATTTTTCATTCATTATATTTATTGACTATTATTACACTTATAACACCTATTAAATTTACTATATCTTATGAAAATAATACAGATTTGCATATGTATTATATATCTTATTTCAGACCAAGGTCATTCACAGAAATACCATGCTTAGAAAAACAGAAAGAATGCACCAACCAAAGTCTAATTTATCCTTAGGTACCACAGTGGCTCTCATCTGTAAGCTACTCAGGAGGCTGAGAAATGGAAGATGAAATTTCAAAGCTAATGAATGCAGAAAAGCCTGAGAGATATCATCTCCATTTAACTGGCAAATGCCAGGCTACAGGCATAGCTGAAGTGGTAGAAAATCAGCTATGAACAATGAAGCCAAGAAAGAGCAAGCTGACTTCAAATGTGAGGAGAGGAGATAGGGTGATAAAAGGGAGAGAAATCCTCCAAAAACAGAGAACAAAACGACAATACACAAATCCCAATTAATTTAAGCTACCAACCAAACTGAAAAAAAATGAAGTTGTGCAGTTGTATAACTTTACATGAGCACATAAGCTCTTAGGTGTACTTCAAAGCTATGTTTTTAATAATATATATGTATATATATATACATATATATTATTAAAAACATATGTATGCTTTATATATATTTATACATATTATTTATGGTTTATTTATTATTTATACATATAATATATATATTAATAATGCATGTATATATATATATATATATGTATCTTTAAATAAACTAAGAAACCAGCCAATGAATAAATACTTCTGAATTAGTGCCTTAACTATGGCATTAGAAATTATTTATACTGAAAGTGTATTCCAAGTTTCTTTTCTCAGAATCAGTCTTTAAGAAGTTTGTTCATGTTCCTGGCACCGGTGACTCAAGCCTATAATCCTAGCTACTCAAGAAGCTCTGATCTGAGGTTGGTGGTTCAAAGTCAGCCCAGGCAGGAAAGTCTGAGAGACCCTTATCTCCAATAAACCACAAGAAAACCGAGGTGACACTGTGACTCAAGTAGTAGATCACTCGCCTTGAGCTGAAGAGCACAGGGATAACCCCTGAGTTCAAGCAACAGGACCAAAAAATAAATAAAAAACGAAGTTTGTTCCTGCAGATCATAAAATTCTAACATTCTGAGCTTTAGGAAACTTTTCTGCCAGGGTCTTATGCTCTTTAGGCAAGTACTCCACTACTGAGATACATCACAGTCTCAATTTTTTTGTTTTTCATTTTATAATCCATTTTATTCCCAAAATGCTTAGAAGTACCTACTGTCCTCACAGAAGTGAGGTTTTATTCAGAAACCCAACCGTTTGTGCTATGAGGACTCCCCTAGTGTATTTTGTGGTAGGCACTGAGGAAAACTCATATGACACAAATGCAGAGAGTTTATAATTGTAGAAATAACTGTAAATAGAAATAAATTCAACAGTCCCTACATTCTAGGGAGAAATGATGTCGTTATTTTAATTCTCACTCTTCAGGGCAGATGGTCAAAATAGAAACACCAATGTGCTATGCTGAAATGTAAAAGTTTAAACTCCTTTTTTGAAAAATTCTCATGTTTTAAAATCAATATGTATCAAATAAAGGCAAAGTGAACTTAAAAAAATATTAAAAATGCTAATGAAGCTTCCTGGCTTGGAATGTATGCCATTTTTTTGCCTGCAAGTCTTGGAATTTGAACCAGCGGTCTGGGTAACTTTGTTGCACTGTGGAGAAAGGGGAAGCTAGCTGTGTTTGAAGACCGGTAAGTCAGGCCTGTTCCCTAGGCCTGAATTCAAGCCCCAGACCTGGAAAATGTACTCCTTATATACATTTTAAAGATAGGATTGAACTTCCATACAGATGTTCATTCTATATTATGTTTGGTGTAGTTATTCACTGTATTTTTTAATTTTTTCATTTATTTACCATTTATTTTATTGCCTGTGATGACACTTAACTATGTATTACATTGTTTACATCCTATCACATACCATCTAGATTTGTAGATGTGTTCTCCATCATGCCTGACACCCAGGACTCTCCCAGAAAAGGAAAACAGGTGTCCCACTTGGCTTCAGACTCCAAGATTAAATTTTTAGCAGTGCTAGGATCTGAACTCAGTGACTAGCAGGTCCAATTCATGAATGGTTGAGTGTGAGCACAGCAGCCTCTAGCCAATGAAGCTGTGAGGTGATTCCCAGATGCTGAGATCGTGACCCAGGATTGGCCAAAACAGCGATACAAGGATAGGCAGACAGTAGTATACAAATAAATATATGTTGGTTAAAAGCACCATAGCCGCCTATCTATGATTGAATGACATATACTATATTCCTAACAACTCTTAGGTATTTATTATACCATAATAAAATGAATACTATTCTTTTCATGCTTACTAAACATGCAATTAAGACCAATCATTGTCCTAGGATTTTTGCATCCAATTTTAGGCTCGACCAATGCACAAACTTCTCTTTCAATTGTTATTCCTATGCATAGGAATGAGTGTCTTGTGATCTCCTGCCATTGGTAGTTGTCCATACCTGGATTTGTACCCAGGGCCTATGTTGACAGATTGGCCTATGGCTTCCCTGCTAGCCCGCCAGCCTTCATCAATAGCAGGTCAGGTGTACTTTGCACCCATGACATTCAGACCCAGGATGGTCACCATGCAAAGAAAAAAAAATTAAACACCCATTCCTATGCAGCTTGCCACTTTTTGTGCTATCTCACTTTTTTTTTCCTGCAAGCTCTCTGGGCCTACGATTCCAGGATTGGGTATGGGTCCCGAGGCTGCACCCAGCCTAGGGTGATCGAAACTGAGGCAGAGTTGCCACGACCTGAGTTCAAGCCCCACATTGGCCAAAAGAAAAAATTAAAAAGACAAAAGACAAAAATTAATTGATTAGTTAACAAAATTTAAAAATAATAGAGCTCTCTGGTTTTGAATTTCTGCTAGTTTTCTTTCCTAGACTGGGATTTGAACTCAGGAACTTGTAGCAATGTGAGGGAAAGTGCAGCTTTGCTACTACTTGAGTTCAAACCCAGTGCCAAGACAAAACTAAAAAATTAATTCACTGAGCTTGGCAGGGGGAGTAGTTGTGGAGATTGGAGGTAAGGGATGGTAGGGGGAAAACAAAGGAGGAGGCAACAATGCTCAATAAGAAATATACTCATGACCTTGCTCATGTAACTGTGACCACTCTGTACAACATTTTTACAATAAAAAACATACAAAAAAAGAAACAATGTAGTATTCCGAGAAGCACTTTGGGGTTAAGGAAAGGATGTCTGAATAGATGTACAAAATTCTACACTGTTTTTTATTTAATGTTCAGTATGGAACTGAATAAACTGAATAAACCGCTTCCATTAAAAAATTAACTCACTGTCTCGGAACTGGGGCCAGTATTTATACCATTGGTGGGATTTTATCTCACCATCCTGGTAACTCTTTTATACCATGGGTGAAGGAAAAATTTACTGTCCTTGAGGAAAAGAAATTCAGGCTAGAGTTCCCATGGCCTGAATGAAGGCCCTACAATGGAAAAGGTATTTCTATACATGTGTAATATATGATATATCTTTACATATATATGTTTATTACATGTTATGTTTTTCATTATTTATTTTTTATTTAATTCATTCTTTTATTGTTTATTTTACTTATATTATCATTCCCATTTACATTTTGCACATGTATTATGAAATTATACACAATAATTTAGGACAGTGACTCATTTATCATTAAAAGTTTTTGTGTTGAAACATGATACATAATTAAATGGAGGCATTTGTCACAGTCTTCTCATGTTTAGAGTCTTTCCCAAGAATGAGCTTTGTCTTACTTATCTTTGGACACCTTCCTATAGGGATGTCTTTAGTTGATTTATACTGAGAAGCCTTTTCTTGAGGACCGGCAAGTTGTGGGATAAAATTGTAAGGGGGAAGCTAGAAATGTGGCTTAGTGGTAAAGAGCTCACTCAACATGCATGAATACCAGGGTTTTAATCCTCAGTGCTACATACTCAGAAAAAGCTAGATGCAGTGGAGTGGCTCAAATGGTAGAGTACTAGCCTTGAGAAAAACAATCCCCAGGAATGTCAAAAACAATAGGCCAGATGCTGGTGGCTCACACCTGGATAACTACCTTCTCATTAGGCTGAGATTTGAAGACCACCGTTCAAAGACAGCCTAGGCAAGAAAAGCCTGTTAGAATCTTATCTCCAATGAACCACTAAAAAAAATCCCATGTGGAGCTCTGGCTCAAGTGGTAGAGAGAGTGTTGACTGAATTGCTCAAGGACAGGGTTGATACATGACACACAACTTGAAAAAAATTGAGGGTTAATCAAAGTACTTTTCCTATTTGCTAATTATGAGAATATTCTCTGGAAAATCAATGCTCATATACACCAGAATTGGAGTCAGACCTCCAGGCTTAAGTGTAGCAGATCCACATGCCAAGCCTCACAGACTCTAGCATTGTAACCTTGTGTCCACAGGGTTCTGAAAGGTCCAATGGTGAAAGGCTTAATATGCTCCCCAAGCCCTTTGTGATAAGCAATTGACTTGTATTGTCAATGTCATTACACGTCTGAACCTAGCAGAGCACCAGTAGCTTTGGTCAATGACCCTAGCTCCGGAGGCTGAGGTCTCAGGATCACACCAAAGCCAGCCAGGGAAGGAAAGTCTATGACACTTTGACTTCCACATCTGAAAGGTCAGATGTTCAAGAGCTTCTTTTTTTTCCTTTGGTGATGAGAAGTTACTCTAAATGTTCTTAGTGTTCTTGACCCATTGACCCATTCTGGGTTCAAATGAAGTTCTCAGGATCCAAGCCCTGGCACAGTTAGCAGGAAGAACTCCAGTGTAACACTGCATTTGAAGGAAAGAAAACAGTTTCAAAAGCCAGGTTATGTGAAGAGAACAAGGAGGCAGAATATACAAACTCAACAGGGAATTGAGCTGCAAAACCACTTCATTCATTCCAGGCACAGCCAGAAATGGGGGGAAACCTGAAACATTTGTTAGAGTTACACCAGGGTCAGGCTTTTCTCAGCTTCCTCAAACAATGACTAACCTTCCTCCCTCAGGTGAAGGGAGCCTCAGTCTATCTTTAGGAGATAGAGAGCCAGTTTAGTTAGGGAGAGGGGAGGAACAGAGTATAAAAGCCCTGCTCTCTGGTCTTAGAGAGTGGGTTTTTTTACTCTCCATCTATCAGATTTGAAGGCCCTTCTTCTACCTCTGCCAGTCTTTTCTCCTTCTTTCATTCTCCACATCATTAATGCTAATCCACAGTCCAAGGTGAGGCAGGGTCATTTCTCTTTTGTCTCCAAGCAGCTGAGTTAGAACCTGGCTCTGCCATCTTGGCTCCTGGGCCTTCAGCTGCCTGAGAAGTGGGAAAGACACATTCTTCCTACTCTATGGTTGTGTGAAGATGATGCTGGTGTCCTGGCACACTGCAGAGGGCCTCATGAGTGGGAATTGTTCCCTTCTTTCCTCTGAAGGCCAATACCAGATTCATCTATCATTTTCTATCTATCTATCTATCTATCTATCTATCTATCTATCTATCTATCTATCTATCTATCTATCTATCTATCTATCTATCTATCTATCTATCTATCTATCTCTTGACCTTCCTTCCTTCCTTTCTTTCTTTCTTCCTTCCTTCCTTCCTTCCTTCCTTCCTTCCTTCCTTCCTTCCTTCCTTCCTTCTTTCCTTCCTTCCTTCTTTCCTTCCTTTTTTTTTTCTTTCTTTCTTTTTCTTTCCTTTTTTCTTTTTTTCTTTTTTTTTCAGGTAAGGGGTAAATTTATTCAGTAGACCTGCTGGGACCAGGCAATGTTGGCACTCCACGTGGCTGGGAAAGGCCTGGGAAGGAGAGAGAGCAGGGAAAGAGAAGAAAGAGCTAGAAAAGAGCTAGAAAAGAGCAGAGAGAGAGTAAAAAAGAACAGAGAGAGCAGAGAGGAACAGAGAGAGCTAGAAAAGAGCAGAGAGAGAGCTAGAATAGAACAGTGAGAGATATAGAGAGCTAGAAAAGAGCAGCAAGAGAGCTAGGTAGCAGAGAGTTAGAATAGAGCAGTGAGAGCTAGAAAAGAGCAGAGAGAGAGGGTCAGAGAGAGAGCAGAGAGAGTTAGAAAAGAACAGAGAGAGAGGGTCAGAGAGAGCAGAGAGAGCTAGACAAGAACAGAGAGAGAGGGTCAGAGAGAGCAGAGAGAGCTAGTAAAGAACAGAGAGTCTTTTTTTCTTTCTTTCAGTCTTTCTTTGTCTTTCTTTCTTTCTATGTATCTATGTATCTATCTATCTATCTATGTACCAACCTCCCTACCTGCCTACCTACCTACCTACCTACCTACCTACCTACCTACCTACCTAACTAACTAACTAACTAACTACTTACATAGTTATCTCTTTCACATTTCTTGGGCTGAACTCAAGGCCTGGGCACTGTCTCTAGCACTCTGCTACTTGAGCCATAGCACCAATTCTGAATTTTTCTGAGTATGTGTTACTGAGGAATCGAACCCAGGGCCTCTTGCATGCTAGGAAAGCACTCTCCCACTAATCCACATTCCCAGCCCCCTCCTCTTTTTCTTAATGGTAGTTTTTACATATATATGCTACCATTTTGAGTACCCAAGTATAATCTTCTCAATACTGCTTATTTCTATGAACTCTGATCTTTTCTTCCCCTGCCTGATTTGTGACTGCTCCTGCATTGGCCTCATAATAAAATGTAAATAAAGCTCCTGAGAGCTTTAGTGTGCATCATATAAGCAAACAGGCATAGAACCCTGGAAGAGAAAAACAATGGGGCTGAAATGAAGAGAACGATGCAGTATGTACAATGAACATATCTAAAACATAAATCAGTAAATAAAAGCAGAAATTTTGCATACAGCCACTTTGCACTTAGGGAAGTCATATACACACGTAAATAAGTAGGACACTGATACATAAACTTGGCCTTCTCTTTTTGAATTTTCTTTTGTGGCCATCCCATGGTTTAAACTGAGGACGCGATGCAATCCTCAGCTGTTTTTTCACTTGGCTGAGGTTCTACCACTGCCACAGCCCCACTTCCAGCCATCTGGTTGTTCAATGGACATAAGTGCTTCCCAAGCTTTCCTGCCAGGTCTGGCCTGTATCTCCTGCTTGGCTTTCTCTCTCAAAGCTGGAGCTCTACCCTCTAGGCCACTGCTCCACTTCTGGTTTTCTGGTGGTTTATTGGAGACAATAAACCTTTCCTGCTAGGGCTGGTTTTGAATGGAGATCTCCTGAGGAGGCTTCAAGTGGATTTCCTCAGAGATTCACCTAGGAGCCGCTCCACCCAAATCTTTAGTCTAAATCTCGAGAGGTAGTAGAGAAACACAGAAACAGGAACATGCTTCTACTGTGTCCTAGATATTTAAGGTTGGAGATACAAAACACTCATAATTATTAGCTCACTTTATAGGCAAAAGGAGCAAAGCAGACTATATGAGGATCACTCCAGCTTTCATTCCTCATATCGTGAGACAGTAAATTCACTGCAGCTCAATGCTAAGTGACAGAACCGGCATGTCCTGTGGACATTTACTCCTAAATCCTGTAACACTCATTTCTCACTTTTGGCTTCAACCCTGTGACCAGAGGCTAAGATGAAGAGATAAAATACTCTCAGAGAAAGCAGGAATAAAGAACATTGGGTAGTTTACGTATACGTCCCAACCATAGGAATGACCCTATTAAGAAGTCAGTACAGATTATAAAACAAAGAAGAAAAGGAAGAAGGTGAAAGTGCCTGCTGACTGTAATCCCAGCTCCTCAGGAGGCTGAGAAGTAGAGAATTTGAGTTTGAAACCAGCCAGTGTAAAAAAGTCCTTGACAATGTTATTTCTAATAGATCACAGAAAAACCCAGAAGTGGGGCTGTGACTCAAGCTTAGTGCAGTACCCTTGAGCAAAAGGAACTCTTGGACCAGGCCTAGGCTCATAGTTCAACTCCAGGACATGCCCCCTCAAAAAAAAAAAAAAAAACCTGTACCTAAATTTCTTTGTGTATGTGTGGATGTGTTCCTCTAGGTGAAACTCCTGAGTAGCGATGATGAATGGCACCAAGCAAGGAAACTTGTATTCAATACAAGGAGTTCATAACACAGAGACTGCTTTTATAGTATTGCATGTTCCAGGGCTCCCCTCACTGCTCCCAATGTAGCCTGAGGGTTTCTCTGCATCCCAGGACTGCTGGAGGAATTCTCCCTCATTGTCTTGACAGGAACACAAAATACCTCACTCCTGTACAGCTGTGTACCAAATAACTCCATCTTGGCCAATTAGTGAGGATGTATGGGCAGGCTCTGAAGGTCAGGAGAAAAAAGACCTCTTTTTACCCTTAGCTATCTCTCTTCCCAGTGCTCTGTTTTAACAGGACACCTTCATTTTTGCAACCTCCCATGGCAGACCAAGTTCTGTGCGCTTATCCTGCCTTTATGAGACTATATTCCGGTGTTCAGATACAGTACACACTATAATTCAGGAGTCCTTCAGGAAGACAACTAGGGCACTGAACATAATGAAACATTTCATTGCCGGCAATGATGGGCCTATAATGCCTCTCCTAGGTTTCCAGAAACTTGGGAAATCCAAGCACATGTAGGATATCACAAAGCTTCCTGTCATGTATGACTGGTGAAACTCATCAGGTTTTGAAAACTTTGACCTCTCCTAGTTGGGCCCTGGGTGGCTAGGTTTTGGGGTTGAACATAGGGTCTGGGTGCTGACCATGAGCTCAGAGCCGAAGTCTAGTGCTTTACCACCTTGCCACAGCTTCACTTCTGCTGTTTCTCTGTGTTTGAGTGTGTGTACATGCATGTGTGTGTGCATACACTAGTCCTGGAGCTTGAACTCAAGACATGAGCACTGTACCTAGTTTCTCAAGTGCAAGGTTTGCCCTCTTCCACTTGAGCCACAGAGCTCCTTCAGGCTTTTTCCTAGTGATGTTCTGAGAAATCAAGCCCAGGGTTTCATATATGCAAAACACTCTACCCCTAAGGCACATTTTCAGCCCTCTACTTCAGGTTTGTTAGTTTGTTTCTGTCCTTCTTATTGTTGTTGTCATTGTAGGAGTTGAAATCTGGGCCTGGGTGCTGTCCCTAAGCTCTTCAGCTCAAATCTTGTGCTCTTCCACTTGAACCACAGAGCCACTTCCGGTTTTCTGGTGGTTCATTGGAGCTAAGAGTCTCAAGGACTTTCCTGCCCAGGCTAGCTTTGAACCATTATCCTTAGATCTCATCCTCCTGAGTAGCTAGGATGACCGGCATGAGCCACAAGCACCTAGCTTCTGCTTCTGGTTTCTTAGTGGTTAATTGGAGATAATATTCTCATGGTACCTGTTGTGTCAGGGATAGTTTGGAACCCAGATCTCAGCTTCTTGAGAAGGCAGGATGACAGACCTCGGTTATATAACCCTAAGTTATGGCACTCTGCTGCAAGGGGGTCCTTGGCTCCATGAGGTGGAGTGCTAGCCATGAGCCCAAGAGGTATGAGTCAGTGTCTAGGACCTGAATTCAAGGTTCATGAATTAGAAAAAACAAGACAAAACAATTGTCTCCTGTAGACAACTCACTAATCTTCAGTAATACATAATTTTGGGGACAGATATTAGCCTTAATATTTTTTTCTGCTTAGTCATGTCATTTATGGAGTTCTTACAAGGACAAGATGAAAGAATGCACACTTTGAAGGACAATATACATAACACTCTTTTTTTGTGGGTCATGGGGCTTGAAATCTAGGCTTGAACTCTGTCCTTCAGCTCTTCAGCTCAAGGCTAGTGCTCTACCACTTGAGCTACAGCGACACTTCCAGTTCTCTGGTGGTTTATTGGAGATAAGACTTTTATCGACTTTCCTGCCGGGGCTGGTTTTGAACCACTATCCTCAAATCTCAGTCTCCAGAGTAGTTAGAATTACAGGCGTGAACAACTGGTGCCTGGCTCCAAATAATCCTCTTTACAGGACTCAGCACACAGCATGCTCTGAAAGACTCAGCACCGAGCACCCAATGTGGGACTCAGCACATTTCACCCTGTGAAGGACTCAGCACATAGCATCCTGTGCAGGACTCAGCACACAGTACCCCATGAGGGCCCCAGCACCCCAGGAAGGACTCATCACATAGATGTATCCCACAAGCTGTCATTAGTAATAGGGTGCTTTCATCAGTATCACCATTCTTTCAGAAACACATCACAAACTGCACAAAGTTCACATCTAATGATTCAGAGGGGTATTTTTGGGGGGAGGACTCAGCCACAGGGGTTGCACTAAAATGTTGGGGGTACTGTCCTAAGATCTTTTGCTCAAGGCTAGAGATCTATCACTTTGATCCACAGCTCAGAGTTTCACAGACATCCTGAGAGGGCTGGGTTTTAAACCCACCAGTGTCAGATTTCAGCCCCTGAGTATCTTGGATGACAGGGGTGAGCAAGCCAGCAGCATCTGGTTCTGTGGGGCTGAGTTGCAGTCGTATACCTCAGACTAAGTCAGGTTAGATGGCAGCTGTCAGCACCAGACTCCCAGCTTGCTCTGTGATGAAGTATTTGAAGTCCTATCCTTATAGAGTTGCAGTCACAATATTCAATCTTTTTTCATGCCCATCCTGGATCTTGAGTAAGAGTTTAGACAGGCCCTAAGCTTTTATGCTCAAAGCTAATGCTCACTGCTTGAGCAAGAGCACAACTTCTGGATTTTTATGTGCATGTGGTAGTGAGGAATCGAATCCAGGGCTTTGTATGTACTAGCCATCATTATACCACTGTGCCCCAGGAGTGACAAGTGTATGAACAGATAAATGTGTAGATTGTCATAAATTTATATGTATATACATATATATACACACACACATATATACATATATATGTATAAAACAAGAGAAAGGTGTCTGTATATTATGAAATAACATATATTATTACCATTATTGACATTCAAATTATTCCTTCCACTTTTAAGTATCATGGCTGAATACATAATAAAGTATTAATTGAAAATTAGTCAATGTAGTATAATTGTTGTGTATAATTTTATAGTATACTCATACACAAACTACATATTTGTTACTTTTATAAAATTCCATTCCTATGGATATACATGGGAATGGGTTTCTTAGAATCTCCTGACAATACTTAGTGGCAGCCCTGGGATTCGACCTCCAGGACCAAGTTATGGTTTTGGTTATGGCTACTCTAATAGCCAGCCAAACATCAGCATGCAATATTATGTATACTTTCTGGGCTTTGTCATTTACACGCAGGATGGTCACAATGCAAAGGGAAAAATGTAAAACCACCTTCTTGAATTTCTCCGTTTTATCTCTTTCCTTTTTATTTTATTTCTTTCCAACCCTGAGATTTGAACTTGGGTGCTAGAATCCAAGGGCCAGCTGTGGCAGAGATTCCAAGACCTGAGTTCAAGCCCCGTGCTTGGCAAAAAAAAAAATAATAAAATAAAATAATGCCCTGGCTTGGAATTTGCACCATTTTTCTGGCAGGCCTGGGATTTGAACTCGGCATCGGGGATCTCTGTGGCACTGTGGGTGGAGGGGAAGCTCACCGTCTTTGAACACAAGAAATTCTGACTAGTTCCCAAGGCCATGAATTGGTACCCCAGCACTGAAAAAAATACACAAATGAGTTTAGGGAGTATGACGTTTATTACCCTCATTCATTTAGTATTATTACACATATAATATTTCATTTATTACACCTTATCATACAGGATATATTTGCATATGAATTATACATCATACTGAGACCCAGGACTTTTTCTCAGGAAAAAGAATGTGTGAAAAGTGGATTCTTACTATATGAATAAATTTTTGGCAATGCTGGGATTTCAACTCATGGCCTAAAATGTCCAATCCATAAATGGCGTCAAAGTCTTAGCACATCAACCTCTGGCAAACTGGGCTGTCAGGAAGTTCTGACAACCTGTTACATGTTATCAAGCCACAGTAGTGCCCTATATGTGTGTGTGTGTGTGTGTGTGTCTGTGTGTGTGTCTGTGTGTGTGTGTGTGTGTGTGTGTAGATTGCTGTATATATATGTATATGGAGAGAGAGAGAATGTGAGGATATTATTAAATTATATATATATTTAGTTACCAATAATTAGTTATTAAGTTATATCTCCATTTAATGAAGTATCATGGTTGAATACTTATAAAAGCATTAATTAAAAATTAATCAATATCCTTCCATTAGGGAAATCATAACATGGTCCTAGAATGGGATATATAAACTCAATGATTTTTGTGTAGCTTTCTAAAATAGAATCATGAATTAACTGCAAACTTAATTACTTTTATTACATTCCATTAGCATTCATGTAAATAGGAATGAGTTTGTCAGGATCTCCCTCTATTTGTGTTTGGCAATCCTGGGATTCGAACTCCAGGCCTGGGAAGTTTACTTCGAATTCAAACCATTGGAAAGACACTGAAGATTTCAGATTGTCACGATTAAAAAAGAACTATAAGATAAAAAGAAAGCCAGGTGTCAGTGGCTCCTGTATATAATCCTAGCTCCTCAGGAGGCTGAGATGTAGAGATTGCTAATTTGAATTCAGCCAGGGCAGCAAAGTCTGCAACTCTCTTATTTCTAAGAGATCACAGGAATATATCCCCATGGGTTGGGGCTGTGGCTCAAGGGCAGAGCGCTACTCTTGAGAAAGAGGAGATCAGGGATAGGGCCTAGGCTCATATTTCAAGCTGAGACCTTCCAAAGAAAATAAGAAGGCAGTAACTCCATATCTCTGTGTATTTATGGATGATGTATGGATGATGGGCATTCAGCAGGTTGCCCATGACCAGACCCCAAACCTGGGCAAGCTGGGACAAGCCCTCAGAGAGTACTAAGTTTGAGCCAGTAGCTTGAACAAAGCATCCTTCTCTGCCATTTAATAACTGAAGCACAGAGGGCTTGCCTTGGCTGGTATATGCAATGGGTTCATTATGTTCTGGCTGAGGTGTCCAATTGGGATATCTAGCAGCCAGCCACTGCCTCCAGGTAGACCACTCTTCCTAGGCTGTAGGAATTGTGGAAGGTTCTGGCTCCATATTCCCTATTTCTCTGTAGGACGTGAGCCTTAGATCTCTGGGGCCTGGTGGTTATCACTCATTCATCATTCCTCATTGCCGAGTCTCACTCTGGTCCCAAATCCTGGCAAAGATATGAAATGGCCAGTGATTTCTGTGCTGAAAAGAGTATGCCAATAAATCCCACCCTCATAGGTCCTGTTAGAAGTTAGCCTTGGGCTGTGAATGTGGCTTAGTGGTAGAGTGCTTACCAAGCAAGCATGAAGGACTGGGTTGGATTCCTAAGTACCACATAAAGAGAAAAAGCCAAAAGTGTCACTATGGCTTCAGTGATAGAATGTACCCTTGAGCAAAAGCAGCTCAGGAACATGCCTACACCCTGAGTTCAAGCCAAAACACTGGCAAAAAAAATGTGAGCTTGGTGAGACATTCTATTCTGAGACTCAGAGGAGGGCCGAGGTTATAGGTAAGAGGTAGAGGGCATGTGCTGGTGGCTCACCCCTGTAATAATAGCACTCAGGAAGTTGAGATCTGAAGATTATAACTGCAAGCCTGTGCAGGCAGGAAAGTCTATATGAGACTCTTTTCTCCAATTAAGCACCAAAAAACCCAGAGCTGTGGTACAAGTAGTAGAACGCTAGCCTTGAGCATAAATACTCAGGGATAACATCCAGGCCATTTATTAAAACCCCAGGACTGGCACACACACACATACACACACACACACACACACACACACACACACACACACACACACACACACACACACACACACATCAAGATAGAGCATTTGACAGTCAGACTGCACAAGTTCAGTATTAAAAAAATGTGAGAGAAGAGAAGGAAAGACTTGTTCCAGGAGGTGATATGACCACTGCCAAAATTCCACAGAAGTTCGAAGATGTGGAACAGGACAGAGGGCCTCAGGCAGAAGGTAAAGAGCATGAGTAACGCTCCTGAGGTGTGGTGTAGAGCAGGTGGTGTGGGTGGAATGAAGGTTCTGTGGCCTCAGACAAGTCTGGCAGAACACTGAAGGCTGGGTCAAAGTTTGTACTTGAGTCACAGGTAGGGCAGAGGTTGGGGTCACAGAATGGGGCTCAGGGGAAGATTAGCTTGACATTTTACCAAAGACCCCAGCCAATTTTTTGGCTGGAAGCCTAATTTTCACAGCTTCTGATCCTCAGGCCCCCTTAGCATGGAGGAGTCAGGAAAAATGCAGGGAAGAACTCTTGCTTAAGAAAAGTTTCCACCCAATGCTTCCAGTGGCTCAACCCCTGTAAATCTTAGCTATTCAGAAATCTGAGATAAAGGATCGTTGGTCAAAGCCATCTCAGTGGAGGAAAGCTAGTGACACTCTTCTGGCCAATAAACTACCAAAATCCAGAAATGGAGCTGTGGCTCAAGTGGTAGAGTACCAACCTTGAGGGAAAAAGTTAAGAGACCAGAGCCCAGACCCTGAGTTCAAGCCCCGGTACTGGCACAGAAAAAATAAAGAAAGTTTTCAGGAGATCCCAGTCCACTGTGGAGAAAGGCCATTATCAACTGGGCACCAGTGGCTAATGCCTGTCATCCTATCTACTCAAGCCTGAGGCCTGAGGATCAAGCAAAATTAAAAGCTAGCCTGGGCAGACTCTTATTTCCAATGAATCACCAAAAAGCTGGGAAGCATAGCTACTATATTACAAGTGGTACAGCACCAACCTTGTGAAAACAATATAAAGGATAGCACCTAGGCTCTGAGTTCAAGTCCCGGTAAACACACATGCACACACACACACACACACACACACACACACACACACACACGCTAACATCCTTAACAGGTGCCAGTGGCTTATACCAGCAATCCTAGCTACTCAAGAGGTTGAGATCTTAGGATGGTAGCTTGAAGCCAGAACAGGCAAGAAAGTCCATGAGACTCTTATCTCCACTAAACTACTAAAAAAAGATGAAAGGTGAGCTCTGGTTCAAGTGATAGAATGTTAGCTTTGAGCAAAGGAAGCTCAGGGACATTTCCTAGGCCCTGAGTTCCAGCTCTGAGATTTTTTTAAAAAGACATCCTTTGCCACCCCCAAAGGCCATAAATCCTGATTTTGGTCATCCTAGACCTCACTTCCACTCCTTCCAATTGCACAATACTACCACAAGTGGCCAGTGTGTGGCCAACAATGGGTTAAGAAAGTACACAAGGGAGTGCATAGCCAGGTCAACACTAGTACCCCAAAACAATGAGGTATTAGCCATACCAGTCTCTCATCCCCCAGTTCCCTGGTCCTGGAATCTAAAGTCTGTGCCTCTGTATTCTGAGCATCTGGAATTGTCTAGAAGGACCTGAGAGGCCCAGATGGGGCCAGAAGATAGACTGTCCTGTGATAAAGTACATTTACATTTCCTAGACACTGACCTATACTTCCAAGCCACCTTGGCCTCACCTCTCATGGAGCCCTAGGTCCTACTTGCTTGGGCAGCGTTCAGTCAGCTGTCAAGCTCAAGGTGGCCAGAGACACCAGCAATCCCCCATTCCCCACTCCACTGCCAGCCTGCTGAGAGGGATGTGCTGTCAGAGACCCAGCTGAGGAAAAGAATAGGACATCGCATGACTGAGGCCCTCCCTCTCAGGCAGAGCAGACCCTATGCCAGCTGGCATCACTGACCCAGAATCCCCTGGAGGCAGCCAAATATTGGGACAGCCAGACTTGTGCTCCAGAGAAAAGTTTGAACACAAGCCTGTGGGAATTTAGGACTCATTGTAGACCCTGATATGGGGCTAAAGGCAAGGTCGGTGTGAAGGAGGTGCACCATCTGAGGTCAGAAATAGGCAGACCAGCAACCAGGAAGGGGACAGAAAAAGACAAGGGAAAATTACACACACACACACACACACACACACACACACACACACACGGATACTCCAAGCCCTTAGCAGTTCCTGAGAACAAAACCATGAACTCCCTCTGTTAGGATCACATCCAACCCGTGAGCAGATGGCACTATCATACTCAGACTAACTGTAGATACAGCATTGAGCCTCTCCTATCTGGAATGTCTCATAACCCAGCATGAAATTTTCTACTATACACACTTCAATGTGGTAAACTCAGCCAACCTAATTTGTTTATTGTTGGTCATGGGGTTCGAACTCTGGGTCATGGCGCTGGCCTTCAGCTCTTCAGCTGAAGATGAGCACTCTACAATTTGAGACACAGTGCCATTTCCTGTTTTCTGGTGGTTCAATGGATATCAACACCCACAGACTTTCCTGCTCAAGCTGCTTTGAACCGTGGTCTTTATATCTCAGCTTTATGAGTAGCTAGGATGACAGTTGTGAGCCACCGGAGGTGCCAGACTTCATCCATCTTCATATACCCAGAGGAAACCCAATTCATCAGGCCACAAACTTCTTGTAACCCTTTACGTCAGACTTTAACACCCAGCATCCAAATCCATTCTTCATTAGGGAGAATACAAACACAACAATCCCACCCCTGCACCCAATTGCACACTCCCTGCCTGCCATATGCCTCGACGACTTGAGTTCTTGGTAAGGCTCCATCCATTCTACTGTGGCTTCAAACTGGTGCAAACTTGGGGAGTTCTTAGAAATGTCTGTAAAGTGAGGCCAGCACCTGGTCTCTCAATCACAGCACCCTCCCGTACACACTTCCACATCTTTGCAGCAAAAATGTTTCACTTTCTTTCTTTTTTTCCATTGTTTGCTTGAATTATGGGCCTGGGTGATGTCCCTGATCTCTTCAGCTCAAGGCAAGCACTCTACTACTTAAGCCACAACATCCCTTCCAGTTTTCTGGTGGTTTGTTGGAGAAAAGAGTCTCAGGGTCTTTCCTGCCCAGTCTGGCTTTGAACCGTGATCCTCAGATCTCACCTCCTGAGTACCTAGGATGACAACTATGAGCTACTGGCACCCAGCAAAACATACTTTTCAATGCCTGTCATCCTATCCTCCCAAGAGACTGAGATCTGAGGATTGCAGTTGGATCTCACCCTTGGCAGCAAAGTGCATAAGAACTCTTTATCTTCAATTAAACACCCAAAAACCTGGAAGTGTAGCTGTGGCTCAAGCAGTAGAGGGCTCCTTGAGTTGAAGAGCTGAGGGATAGCACCCAAGACCAGAGTTCAAGCCCTATGCCTGACCAAAAAAAAATTTCAGTTTTCCCTAACAAGTAGGAGTAAAAATGTGAGATTGAATAGCAACTAGAGAAGTATCATTATATTTATTTCTCAGTGATCATTCTTCTAATGATTAATGAGAGTTTTCCAGACAGGTTTAGCTTGAGAGTTAGTGTTAAGTAATGGATTAGATGGTAAGTAAATCTGACATTGTTTTAGGGTACAGGGGTTCAGGAAAAGGTAGGATCATTGGAAACTACAATATGTTTCCTGATAAGGGAATTTGAGGAAAAGCAATATAATACTTCATGTAAGGGAACAAGATAATTTCAGAGGTAGAGTCAGAAAATTTGTGGGAATTAGGGCAAATTGAAACACATTTATAGAGTGAAAACTGGAGTGTCCATTAGAATGATTAAAAATTAGAGTCTTTTTCTTAAACATGAGAATTGGACTATCATTAGAGTGAAAGTTAGGTTTCAGTTCCAGCTGGAGTTAGAGTTAGAGTTAGCCTTAGGGAAATGGAAAGTTTAGGGTCAAACTGAAAAGTAAATCTTCGAATAACAAGTCTAGTTAGAATTAGGATGAATATGAAATAGGGTTCTGTCCAAGATTAGAATTAGAATTAGGGAAATGGAAGATTGAGAAATTGAGTGACTTACTTTCTTTGTGTATGTATATGCACTATTCTAAGGTTTGAACTCAAGGCTTGGGTTCTGCCCCTGAGCTTTTAGCTGTAGGCTAGCATTCTACCACTGGAGCCATGAGTCCACTTCCAGATTTCTTTGACAGTGATTTGGAGATGAGAGTCTCACAGACATTCCTATCGAAGCTGACATTGAACTGAAATCCCCAGATCTCTGCCTTCTGATTTAAGGTAGGATTAATGCATGAGGTACTAGTGCCCAGGAAAGTGCGTGAATTATACTGATTGTTTTTACTTTTGTTCGAGATTGAGACTTGAATTCATTATCTGAAAGCTTTGTTCACTAAGTACCACTCGCCACTTGAGCCATATCTTCAAATATGATTATTTTAAATAGTTGGAAATCATCAAATTTTCTTCAGA
This sequence comes from Dipodomys spectabilis, assembly GCF_019054845.1. Lineage (NCBI taxonomy): Eukaryota > Metazoa > Chordata > Mammalia > Rodentia > Heteromyidae > Dipodomys > Dipodomys spectabilis. Next base: position 247,423 of record NW_024870915.1, read on the forward strand.
TGATATGTATCATTAGTATTGTTCTAAAACTTATCCTAACCCAAAAAGATTTATTGACTATTGACCCTAGATATTATCTGAGCAGATTCTCATGCTTTGTTTCTAATTTCATAACATTTTAGGAACATGATTTTTTAATTATTATTTTAAGTAGCAAGCGGTTATCATTAAACACAGCAGTTTATGCGTACAATATACCTTGATCAATGACAAGCCTTTCAAAATTCTCATCCATTCCTCCCCTATACACTCTACTCCTGGGCATTTACCCGATAGATCACAAACCAGGATATAGTAACAGTTTCAGCACAACCATGCTTACTGATTCAGCCCTGATACTCCTCAAGAGAGAAATGAATCAAGTAACTGTAATACACACACACACACACACACACACACACAGGAAATTCTACTTACCCATCAGAAAGAATATTGTACCATTTGTATCCCTCATTTCTCATTTCATCTGCCTGGTATCTCATTGCCATCGTATTGTCCCTGTACTGCAGTAACTGATACATGCAAACTGATATAAAAGATTTTCAGGGTTATGGGCTAACCATAGATTCCTGAGTATGAGTTCTCTGCTCATTCTCTTTGTCTATTCATGTCTTTGAGTAGTGATTGTACAGATTTATTTGTACCATTTGCTACACAGAAAAGACGAACTATACACATATATGTATGTACATACATGATTATATACATACACACATTTATACATACATGGATATATGCACACATGTGCATATATATTAAATACTTGAGTACATTTTATGTTTTCAAGAATTATGGAGCTAACAAAAATCACATGCATTTTCCTACCTTTTCAATTTTTTCAAAACCTGAAGACTTCGTCACTTTGGAATACCTAATTTGTAAGATAATATCACCATCTCTGATCTGTCAGTGGCCTTGAAATTAGATGTTCAAATAGGACAAAGTTATTTAGTCTTTTTGGTGGAAGAAATTAATATTACTAGTGTTCTGTTCAGGGCTTCTCTGCTTGCTAGACAGGACTTTGTCTGTATAGCACCAAGCATCTCAACTACCTTTGCGATACTTCTAGTCCATTTTATTTACTTGAGGTCTTGAACTTTTGCCCTGGTCACATCTGAGATTGACTGAGACTTTGCTACCTATGCCTCAAAACATAATTAGCTAGGATTACAGATGTGAAACACTATGGGCAGCTCATTTGTTGAGATGGCTGTCTTGGCAGTTATTTCTTTGGCCTGGCCTCAGACCAAGATCCTTGTCATTTCTGCTTCCCAATCAGCTGGGATTACAGATGTGGGCTACTATAATTGGTGTACATGACACCTTCTGTTTTTGTTTTTTTTTTTTTGTTGGTCGTGGGGCTTGGGCTTGGGCGTGCTCCCTGCACTCTTCAGCTCAAGGGGAGTGCTCTACTGCTTGAGCCACAGCACCAGTATCGGTTTTCTAGTGGTTTTATTGGAGATAAGAGTCTCACAGACTTTCTTTCTTGGGCTGTCTTTGAACCGTGATCCTCAGATCTCAGCATCCTGAGTAGCTAAGATTATAGGAGTGAGCCATCAGTGCACGGCACATCTTCTGTTTTTTAAAAGAGGTTTTCACTGCAAAAATGCTGTGTAGAGGGGTGATAGTTACATGAGCAAGTTAATGAGTACATTTTCTATCAAACATCGTTACCTCCTCCTTTGTTTTTCCCCTACCATCCCCTCCCACCTCCCAAACTACACTCCCCTCTAATCCCTTCCCCTATTCCCTGCCTATATTGCAAATATCCTTTTTCAACATAGTGTCTTGTGCATCTCATTGGTACAGTGGGTCAGCCTGTATCACTATTTATCTATTTTGTTTTTTTTTTCCTTTCCCTCCCCAAGCTAGAGAAGGGTGTACACAAGATGCAGGGCACCGACCCTAAATACAGTGAAAACAAGGGTTAAGCAATGGTGGAGAAACATAATAAGAAAAAAAAAAAAACACATGGTAGATTATAAACCCTATCTTCGGGTTCATTTCGCTTACCAGCATCTTATCTTGTCGTATGTACATAGCTTTTGAATTTTTATGCTTGTCCCAGACATATAATAGTTATTGCAAATAAGGGAAACCATAAGACCAATGTTTCTTTGGTTTTGGCTTACTTCACTTGATATAATGTTTTCTAAGACCTCACTTAGAGCTCCCCTATGATCCAGGAGTCCCCATTTTTTGGTATTTACCCTAATGATCACACACAAGACCATACTAAGTTACCGGTACAACTATGTTTATTGCAGCATTAATAGCTAAGATATGGAATCAACCCAGATACCCCTCAGTAGATGAATGGATCAAGAAAATGTGACACACACACACACACACACACACACACACACACACACACACACACACACACACACACACACACACAATGGAATTCTATTCCTCGATCAGAAAGAATGACATTGCCCTAGCATGCTAGGAAATGGAAAGACGCAGAAATGTACTCATTATCTTGCCCAGGTAATTTTAAACCCTTTGTAAAATTTTTTCACAATAAAAAATAATAAATTTAAAAATAGAAAAAAAGAAGAAAAAAAACATGAAAATGGCATGATCTTATATTTAATGGACCGCATGGACTCCACTCCCAAGTTACGTGAGCTGATCAGAAATTTTGGCCAACCAGAAGAATATAATTTTGTCTCAATAAAAACAAACAAGAAAGGAATAAAAAATAAACAAGAAAGGAATACACAGTTGGAAATGTGGGCTAATTTTGTCATTATGCTTTGAGAAGTCAAGTATCCTATTGAAATGCAACTCATATGTAATACTCAGTTGTGTTTTAAATGTTGTATTAATTACAGAACATTTCTACATGCAAAAGAGCTCATGATTCCCAACCAAAAATTTGAAAAAGGAAGTATCATTCTGTTAGAGTCCAAAGAAATGAGGAAGGATTACAAAAGTTTAAACCTGATGAAATAGGAAAGTTCATTTAATGTAGGACTTTGTACACCTTGGCTAAATTAGAATTTAGATTTAAAATAGATATTTTTGTTTGTAATTTAATATTCTATAGGATACTACAAAATTCTTTTCAAGCAAAAGATTTAATTTACAAATTCTAATTTACAAATTAGAATCTGGCATTCTAATTGACTAGAATATTCTTTCAAGTGAGGTATAATAAGAACTTAGTTAATAGATAATTCCACCAGTTCATGTGTAAGATGATAATGTGAATAATCTAGGCAAATTGCCAACAAATTGATGATATTAATCTATGAATATAGAAAAGGAGCCATCTTTTGAGACTTTGGTGTAATGTGGTATGAAGAGAGTAATTGTGTGACATCTTTTATTCTACCTATACATAACACAGGAAGAAATTTCCTTAATTATGTCCCTCTGTATACAATGAGAAAAATGCTAGTTTTGAGGTTTGTTTTTATTTTGTTTTTGTTGTTTGGTTTGTCCTAGGGCTTAACCTCTGGGCTTGGGCACTCTCCCCGATCCTGTTTTTGCACAAGGCTACTGCTCTACCACTTGAACCTCAGTGCCACTTGGGTCTTGCTTTTCCTTATGAATTTATTGGAGATAAGAATCTAAGGAACTTTCCTGTCTGGGTGGGCTTTCAACCATAATATTCAAATCTTAATATTAAGATATACAGATCCTGAATATCTATGATAGATACTATAAAATAAAATAAATATAAAATAAAAATAAAAAATAAATAATATTTGCAAGTGTTCTGATCTCAAGAATACCATTGACGGGAAAATGATATAGCAAAGTTTAGTGTAGTATTCTTTCCACAATAGGAAGTGCATCACATTAGCAGAAGTGTACTATATTTGACAATAGTGATAAAGTAGTCATGATGTGAATTTAGGGAATTTTAAGGTGAACCTTACAAGTTGGAAATTGTTGGGCTAAGATGACTTTATGGCATAAAAACTTGGGATTGATTGTCATAGAAATAATAGCTTACTCTGATGAACAAATGTTTACTCTTAAGAATTAATTATTATAGATACTTCATAGTTTTAACATCTACCAGAACGTGTCTATGTTTTCTGTTGACTTTTAAATATGTAATGCCTCATTGGAAACTGCACTTATTGCTGAATTAATTAAAATGCAAACAGGTACTTTTTGAATGTCTCTGGCATGGCATGTTCAGAATTTGAAAATGAGTAGTTAGTTAGTAGTCATAGAATGTTGAGGACCAGATATATTCTGTCCTCTTAACAATTAGTTTTCAACGTTTCCATAGTATTGAACTGTCTTCTGTTTTAGTATGAGACAATTCTAAAATAATGATTTTTTTTCAAAATAATGGCAATTATATTCTGAAAATATTTTATATTTGATAACATTCACGTTGATGTCCCTCAGATAAAGAAAGAGGTAATTCAAAATAGCAGGCAAAATGTTCCTTTTTAAAAAGGTAGTACACATAGAATAATATTTACTATACCAATACAGTGAAATTATATTTTATGCAGCTCATATTTAACTTAATTTTATTGTCAAGGTGATATATAGAAGGGGTTGCAGGAATTGTAAGGTATTGGATACATAACATGTCAAAATTTTTACCCCCTCCCTCATTTTTCTCATACTTTTCCTTCACGCCAATACTCCTCACAAGTTGTAATGTAAATTTCTAACATGTTGTCTTGTGAGTATTGCTATTGTATTGCTTTGCCTTTTGTCTTTTGTCTCCCCATTTTATTTTTCTGTTTCCCTTGCCAAATGAAGACAAATGTATATACAATACACAGGATACTGAAATCAAATACAACAGTGGACAAACCATAGAGGAAAACACAAAAGAAAAAAGAAATCACATAGTATATTAAAGACAACAACCACAAAAAAAACCTCTCTTTCCATATCTAGGGTTTATTTTGCTCAGCATTATTTTATGTAGTCATTTATACATAGCTATTGAGCCATTCTGCTCATCTGCTAGGAATATCCTAGATATTTCTTAGTTATTACAAATGAGGGAAACCATGGAATCTGTTTCTTTGTGTCTTGCTTATTTTTCTTAGTAGGATTTTTCCAAGTCTTTCCATTTCCTTATGAATTGGAACCATAGAATTCCTCTGTACATATATAAACCACATTTTGTCAATTCGTTCATCTACTGAGTAGTATATTAGTTTAAATCATGATAGCATGTAAGTATCACTTAAGGCCATTCAAAAATGACAGATGCCAACTCCCCAGATATACTAATATCATGATTTCCAAGTAAGATAGTATTTTATGGTGGTACAAGTGTTGAGATATCTGGATGAATCTAATGTATATCTTGCACTGAATTAGGCAAGAACATATCCAATATCATATAGGATTAAAATGGTAGTGACAAAATATTTCCCTTAAGAAAGATATAGGAGGCTGCCTGAAGCATGAAGTAGTTCAGATAATTTTGAAGAATTTAGAAATGCAAGCTCAATTATGTCTCTTTAAATAATAATTATGTAAGTGGAAAGGCAAAAGAAAGGTAAGAGAAGAAAATAACTGACAGTAGATCATTGTCCTAAGTCAGAGTATAAAAAGACATAATCTATAACTTCCAAGTTAAAGAGAGACCAATATAATACGTCCCACTTAATTTAGGTACATGCAAAATATTTACTTAGCTTTTTCCTACTTAAATGTTCCAAAATAAACCAAAACTTATAAGAAAATTTATGTGATTGCCATTGCTTCATCTTGAACACTAACTGTGATCAGCCCTCTTTTTCTCACTTTGCACTTGGAAAATAGTCCCTAAGTTGATGGTGCTGTGGCTGAATAGAGTCAGAGTTAGGGGCATCTACTTGTACAATTATCCAAGAATAGTTTAAAGCAGTTTTCCCCAAGATATCCAACAACATTTTCTGAAACTGTACTATGAACACACCCTCACACATGAGCACATTATTTGAAATTATACTTCAGCTTTTCTTGGCACATTCTATTTTGTGCCTTTGTCTTCTTTGCACATTCCTTTTGAGTTCATAGTTGCTCTCTTTCCATTTCATCTGTACAATCTGCTAAGAACATTGTTCAACTACCACTTCTTGTTTGCACACACCCAGTCTATGTATGAAAGTACTTTGTCCATGTTAAGCAATAGAGTAATACTCACTCTCTGAGGAGAAAAGTTCCACAATATATCCCTAAGCCCACATTAGAGGATGAAGAATTTAAAGCATTTTGAGAGAACAGTGATATTAGAATTGAAAGGCTCCTTAGGGAAATTTTCTTGGAGCTCATTAGTTTACGCAGGAGAAATATAAATATCCACAAAATTTGGAGCTAATTAGTAATTATCCAAATTAGCAATAGATCCTAGATGTTGTGTTAATACAAGTCACAATTGTATGATTGTTACATCTGAAACCTTCACAACTTGACAGTGTGTATGAGAAAATGAAAGAAAGGCATTAAAGCAAAATGTCTTATCTTTTTAGGCCTTTAATCCTAGTGGTAAGGGTAATGTCTGAACTCTTCCATTCCATAAAAGCTTGAAGTTTATAAGAATACATTCCTACATATGAGCATTTGTGTCAGGTTGATTGACAGGGTTATTTCAGCATGGAGTTATAACTAAGAAGAATTAGATTTCAATAGAGTATTTGGCAGTTATGATTTGTTAATGTCTATTGAGGCATTTTCTATTCTAAAGAAGAATCAATTCCAGGAGTCTTCAGTCACATCAGTAAAGCTGTATGTTTAATCTAATACTTGGTGTTACTTGCCCTACATTTATAATGAGTAGGCTGATAAGATATCCAAACATATTTCAATATATTTCAATAAAATCCTAAACTGATATGGATAGATGGGTCACTAATTGGAACTGTAGGACAAATTAGGCTTCTCTGTGCTTTAGTTCAATCTATAATCTCCTGGCTAAATAAAGTTTTAAAAAATGTTCACAGAATACCTCTAAGAAAAGTTCATGACAGTTATATCTGTATATTATTTCTAAGGTCAGGATTAAAGCATTTGTTCCCAACATTTAGAATCAACAGGACCTTTTGAGTTTGTGGATCTAGAATTTTATGTCTTCACATTCATATCTCAACATTTTATCAATATGACATTCACCAAAACACTGCTCTTATTGTTCTTGTCTATGTCCTTTTACTTTTCAAATCCAAATAGTAGATTTCCTTCAATATCTCTCTGAAAATTCTTTCCTTCCTTTTCTTCTGTAAATCTGTGTTTATTACTTTTTTGTTTCCTTATTTTTCTCTTTCCTCTTATCCACACTGGTACTCAAATTTTTCATACTTTCATCAGAACTTTCCTTTTCCTCTTCCCTTTATTAATGTCCCTGTTTTTATTATTATTTTTCATATTCATGTTCATGGATATTTTGATGATGTTAAAACAAAACTATCTTTGCATCTGTTTAACATAAACCTTAGAACTATCAGAGAGTTTTTTTCGTCTAAATCCATCTGCTCCACCTGTAGTCCTTATCACCAAGAATGTAATTAACACAGTTAGGAGACTGAGATGTGGAAACACTTTAGATTTCATCTTACCTTACCTCCATCCATTAGATAAGATGAATGATCAAGATTTTCTCAGTTTCTGTCACTAATGTAATTTCTATGTACTCCTTTTTATTCTCCTTACACCAGCCTATTGCAAATAATCATCACCAGTCATTCCGTCCTAAAACAACTGTTTACAAAGTATGCATTTTTTCGCCGGGGTCTTTTCATACTGGTCCTCTCCATCACCAAATGACTCTCCTTGTAAGCAAACAGGGTGAAGACCTCATACAAAAATTCTAGTACCATTATTTACTCACAACATTGACTTTTTGTCTTACATTTCTCATCTGTAAATGGATGTAATCTACCAGAAATATTGAAGAATATATTTGTTGATTTCTAGAGCAAGGAAGAAGAAAGTAAACAGTCCTTACATTTTCTACCTTAGCTTACAAATAAGGAAAGAGTCAAATTCAGTTTGTTGGTATAAAGTCAGAAATAGTTTCATGCAGAAATAAAAATAAATTTTAACTCTTGGCTCTGCAGCTTGTGTCCTTTTATGGTAACTGCATATATGTAAGAGGTATTATGTAAATTGTGTCATGTATTTACAGCTGTAATGAAGAACATACTCTTAATACATCATTGGAAAACATTGGTTATTGAATAGTATCTATATGAGAATGTTATTTGAACTAATCACACTAAGTTGAAAGCTACATCTTAGTCCATCAAAATATGGAAATAAACGATTTTATTGATAAGAAAATAATACCACCAATTACAGTGAGTATACATTAGAAAGACTACCTGTTTATGTGATTGTATGTCTTGATATTGAAACTCTCCTCTTTTTATTCTAGTTTTTTTTTTTTTTTGGTTCATCATAGGGCCTGGACTCTGGGCCTGGCACTGTCCCTCAACTCTTCAGCTCAATGCACTCTACCACTTGAGCCACAGTGCCACTTCCCGCTTTTTCTGCTTATGTGGTGCTGAGGAATCAAACCCAGAGCCTCATGTAGGCAAGGGCAGCACTCTGCCACTGAGCCAACTTCCCAGCCTTCCTCTTGTTATTGTTATTTTTTTTGGGGGGGGGGCCGGTCATGGGCTTGAACTCTGGGCCCAGGTGCTGTCCCTGAGCTCTTCAACTCAAGGCTAGTCCTCTACCACTTGTGCCACAACTGGCTTTTTTTTCTGCTTATGTGGTGCTGAGGAATTGAACCCAGGGCCTCATGCATGCAAGGCAAGCACTCTACCACTGAGCCACCTTCCCAGCCCTTGTTATTGTTATTGTATGTAATCCAACGCTGTTTATAACTATACATTCAATGTGGGAAATTTTGTTTCAAAGATATCTAAAGTTTTTTTTTCCTTTTCAATCACAGCATCATCATTATCAGGCTACACTGTGGTCATCATCCTCTCCATCCAAATTATTATTAGCATCATAAGTGCTAATTATGGAACGTGGGATATGTGTTTATGATTTTACTATTATTTGTCTTTTGATTAATAATTTTAATGTTACCATATCAGGTAGCTTGACTATGTGCTTGTAACAAATTATGGAATAGATATTTTAAAGCATTGCAAATTCCTAATCAGTATGAATTAACTTCCTCTCTCCCCCTAACTTTAATCAAATATTTAAGAGTTTGGACAGAACCTTTTCAAGTAATATGCTGTAAATGTTAGTACAATATCATGTGTATATCTAAAATTCCCTGAAAGTAATAAACTCTACTTTTTATTTAAATATTAGTTATTTTATTCTAGGAAACTTTTAGAAAAATAGTCTGTATATCTTTGAAATGAAAAAGGTAAAAAATAGTAACATAAAATTTTAGAGGGAGTCTGTCATATATATATGTAAATGTTAGTGTAGAATTGTACATTTTTAGAGATTATTGGACATCAGAAATATATACATATATCTAAATTTATTTGCAGAATGATATGTATCATAGTGAAACAAACATCTTAAAACATAATTAAAATTTAAAAAAAAAAACTTCATGAAATCAAGTGCCAGTAACTCATACTTATAATACAAGATATTCTGGGTGCTGAGATCTTAGAATTGTTTTCGAAACTAGCCCAGACAGAAAGTACTTGTTAGATTCTTATCTCCAGTTAACCACTAAAAACAGGAATTACCTCTTGTCCTCAAGTTGTAGAGTGCTGTCTTTCAGCATAAAACGCCTTAGGGACAATGCTCAGGCCTTGCAAAAAACACCCACAACAACAAATTGTATCACATTAATTTCACAAAAGCATCTTTTAACTGCTGTGAACATTTCTTAGAAACATGAATACATACCACTGGAAAATGTTAAATAAAAAAGTATAGAACATTTACGTCTATGTGAAAGACATGACTATTTAGATTGTTTAAGATATTTAGGTAATGATTAGAAGTTAAGAATAATGATAGGTAGGTCATATATTGGGACTGGTTTTTTTATTCTATTTTACAATAGAAATAAAATGATATTTATAGTGATTCTATAAAATTACTCTTGCTTGGTATTTGAAGTATCATAAGTGATAAATATTTTTAAATGATTTCCAAAGCAAAGGAGTATCAATTCTTTTGTAATTTCAAAACAATTAAGAAAATGATTTCAAGGCTGGTTCACTCTAAGTCTATATTTGTTTTCTTGTTCCAGTTTTCATACGTTAGTAGAAATTAAAATTCCAAAAATTTAATGGATATTGGCAGTCAGGAACATCTTCACATTCACTAATATTGGAGTCCCTTAAGTGGAATTGTTTTATTTCATTTGTTACTTTCACAAATAAATCAAGATGATTGTGTATTTTGTTCTTTTCACTGCTTTTGGCTCTTATCTTGAGAATGCGATTTTGCTAGCAAAGTAGATATATGCAATTGGATTGAGCAAGTAACATATGACTTTCATAAAATGCAGATGCAAAAATTTGTGTCTTCTGTCATTTGCTAAAAGTTTCTTCCAGAAAAATTTCTCAATTACTTAGAAGTTTTTCCCCTTCCCCTACACAAATTATACCTACATCAAATACAGTGAAAGCAGGGGTTATACTGTGGGGAACAGACATACAAAGCAACAAAGATATAATCTTATAAATGTGTTAGAAACAATCGCATGAAAGAAAAAAAACACTTGAATACATATCTTAGGGTTCATTTCCCTAACATCACCTTATCTGACCTTTTCTGCTTGACTCAGACATAATCTAGATATTGCAAATAAGGGAAACCATCGGAAAATATAGGGATACAGGTAGACCCATTGGAACAATAAGATGTACAAGTCGTTATGTCGAAAAATGAACTTTACAACTTTGGTGGGGGGGTGTAGCGGTGAGGATTGGGTGGGGCGGCAGCGGAGGATGGGAAGGGATGGGAAGGGGAAACAAAGGAGGAGGCTACAATGCTTGATAAGAAATGTACTCATTATCTTGCCATGTAATAGTAACCCCTCTGTACAGTATTTTCACAATAAAAAAATAAAAATTATAAAAAAATTACTTAGAAGTGAGGCATAATTCCTAGGTATTCCAGTTATCACATATACTTTTGGATTGAGTTATCTCTGTATAAACTCAAACGGACAAAATGCCCTCAAAATAAACAGAAATCACATCTTTGTTTTAAATGCAGTACTTTACAAAGAGTTTTTAGCCAACAGCCAAAACATCTTTTTAGCTGTTCTGCATTTTGTGTGAAGAAGTTTTAACAGTAGTTTGTTTTTTTTTTTTATTTCCTGACATGCAATTCACTTACAATATATTATCTCCTTTTATTGTATACATTTTTGTGCTTTGGAAGTGAATTGTACCTTCATAGGTTCTCAAAGCCAAATTTTCACAAACTTGCATTCTTTCAAATAGAAATGCTGTAAATTTTAGAACACATTAAAATAGATATAAAATTCAGTTACAGGAATTTGCCCAGCATACATCCTCTATAGTGTGTCTTTTCAAATTTTGGTTTTGGGAATCATTTTCAGGGTCTCACACATACTATTCAAGTTCACTGTCAATTAACTACAGTCTCTGTCCAAAAAAGTTTTTTTACTTCTATTTAATACATTCATAGATGTGTAATGCCTGGATCCTATACAATTCTGTTTCACCTTTTGAAGACTTGAAAAGTTTTTTGCTAAAATGATTGCAGCATTATACAAATCGATCACTATGAGATGTATATCAATTTCTCCACAAATGCATTACTATATTTTGTGTCCTCTTTTTATATTATGGTCATACTAGTGAGTTTTCTTTTCATTATATCTTAGACACTACAGAGCAGCTTATTTCACATGCTCCTCCTATTGACTATTAATTTACATGTTATTTAAAGAAATATCCTATTCAGGATATAGAATTAGAAGATATAAAAATACTTAAGTTTCAGAATCATTGTAGCATTAACATTGTATCATTAACAAATATGTGCCCTCTGTTGGATATGTTTTTATTTCTGTTATAGTGTCCCTTGAATTATGAAAGGTTATGAGTTGATATAATCCAGTTCTTGCATTTCTTTAGCCACTAATGTTTTCCATGTCAAATTTTAGAAACCTTTACTGATCAATGTCATGAATTTTTACATTTATGTTTTATAGGTTTTTACATCTCACATGTAGCTTGATAATCATTCTTTATAAGGTTTGAGGTAGGCCAGGTGCCGGTGGCTCATGCCTGTAATCCTAGCTACTCAGGAGGCTGAGATCTGAGGATTGTTGTTTAAAGCCAGCCCGGGCAGGAAAGTCCATGAGACTCTTATCTCCAATAAACCACTAGAAAAGTGGAAGTTTTGTTGTTGCTCAAGTGGTAGAGTGCTCACCTTGAGCTGAAGAGCACATGGACAGCGCCCAAGCCCAGAGTTCAAACCCCATGACCGACATACAAACAAACAAACAAAGGATTGAGGTAGAAGTCTAAGATCATTCTTTAAATCTAGAGAGGCAATTGTGCCAATACAACCATTTAAGATTCTGTTTTTATTTCATAAAGTCATAGCATCCTTTTCAAAACCTGTGGATCATAAAACTAAGAATTTATTTTTGACAAATCTGTTACCTTCTTCTGTGTATCTGTTCTTATAGTAGAACTATGTTGTCTTCACTACTAAACATGGTAATACTATTCAAAGCTAGTATGAAGACTCAAGCTACACCATTTTACAAGATTGCTCTGACTGACCTGTATTCCTTGAATTTACATACGAGATTATAGAGCAGGTGGACCAATATTCTACAGAGATATCTAAATATTTGATAGTCACTCATATTTCGCAACTTGTTAAAATAAAAACCCCTGATATTATATAGAGAAAATGTCTTTAGAGACTGCTCAATGCAACTAAAATTAACTTAGGAATAAGCTAAGATTTAGATAACAGTACAGCATAATAAAGCTGAATGATAACGACTTGAGTTGTACTGCAGGAGAGAGTGAGGGGGGAAGGAATGGTGGACCACATTAGAGCTGTATGTCATTGGAATTGTTTCACAAAACAGAAAGACTTCAGAGAAGAGAAGGAGAAAATTAAAATGTCCTGAATCTAGTTTCTTTTTAATCGACCTGATAGTTTGGACTGAAAGTCAGATAACATGGGAAAAATAAAATAGAAAATAAAAAGCATTGCATAGAGCTGTTACAATGTAAAGAAGTTGTAATAGGAATATAATTAATTTCCAAAGAAATAAGAGAAAGAATAACAATAACAATTGCTAGCATAGATAGAAGATGGATCAAATTTTATCATATATAATTTTGAAAAAACACACTAGGAATGAAAATTTAAAAGTTATAATTTAAAATACAATTTGTATTATAACTAGATAGTATAGCTCAGTTGTAAAACATTGGCCTAACATATGAGAAGCAATTGTGTGATCACCCAAGTATTACAAAGTACACACAAAGCACACACACACAAAACCCACATAAACACACACAAACACACACACACAACATACACACATTTGTTATTATCATATTAAACAGAGGAAATTTTCACAAATAGTCAAAGTATTTTAATATAAGAAACCATAATATTGCTCATTCTATTTAAAAGTTTAGTAGAAATAAAATAGTCACAACATACTTGGATTCTTATAGATTAAGTAAATTGAAAATTAAGAAATAAAAGACATGAGAAATTTGCAAACAAGTTTTAAATAATGAACATTTTGAAATATGTGTCCTTTTATTTTGACAAAAGATTGATGTTACTGGTGTTTTAATTCAAGATTTAGAATATTATAACCCGGTCCTCTATATCATGCTAGGGATGGCTGTATCTCTAATCACTTCACTCTGGAAATTTTATGATAAGGTCTCATAGTTTCTCAGTCTCTCCCAAGTTACAAACCCTATTTACACTTCCTACCATAGTTAGAAAATAGAAACCACAATCACTATGCCCAGCTCAAACAGTTTTTTCTAAATTCAAGTACAAATATTTCCAAAAAGTGACCATGTAATGAAGCCTTTTTAAATAAATTATATGCTTCTTGAAAATACAGTATATGTTACATGGACAAATATGTTTAGATCTATAAGAAAATAAATTGATTTAAATTCACCAACCATATAAAATTTAAGAAAATAATTTTTACATATTCACATGTTAACTATTTTGAAAGCAAAAATGTATGTCTGAATAATTTACATCTGTTAAAATTATGCAAAACTAAATTAACTAATCCTACAACTCTAAAAAAAGAATTACCCAAAAGAAACAAAACAAAATAAGTTCAAAATTTGAAATTTAGAAAAAAAAATGAAGTGTACTCTTTAGTTGACTTAAGTAACTGAAAACCCTTTGTATATCAATTTTATAATAAAAAATGCATGAACAAAGAAAGAAAAGTACCCAATGGTCAATAGTGACAGGAAAAACATCAGTAGTTTTTTTTGAGTGTGCAAAAAATTCAATGGAAGAGATAACAATGTTCCTTCCATAATAAATGTACTCATTTCCTTACTTATGTAACTGTATCCCCTCTGTACATTACCTTTACAATAAAATTGAATTGAAATTAAAAATAAACTAAATAATATCCCAATTAAGAATTCGTAAAGAGCTAGGAAGACGACTCAGTGGTAGAGCGCGTACCTTGCATGCTTAAGGCCCTGGATTCGATTCCTCAGCATCACATAAACAGAAAAAAAAGCCGGAAGTGGCACTGTGGCTCAAGTGGTAGACTGCTAGCCTTGAGGGATAGTGCCCAGGCCAAGAGTTCAGGTTCCACGACCGGACCCAAAAAAAAAAAAAAACAAAAACAAAAACAAAAAAACCCCAGAATTACTAGAAGCCATTGGTTAAAAACTTTTTAGAAATCTACCCTAAGTACCCAAGTAATATAATATGATGACACTATTTAAATACTTCAACTTCAGCAGAGAAGCCAAAAGTTTAAAAACTGGTACAAAGTAAAGTAATACATCAGAATATATTACTATTAATAATAATCATAAGATGTATTTATAGTGGTAGTCAAATAGGTAAGAAATGAGGCAATTTGCCATTCGTTATACGTAATAAGTTTAATGAAGAAACTATTCTGTCATATGATAATCAGATGAGGCTGATATTAGAACAAAGAGCAGATTGTACTAAGTTTTGGATGTTAATGTATATACTTATTTTAGTTGTGGGAAATTGTGTTCATCTTGGGGTATTGGTTTTGTTAGACTGGTGTCATATCAGTGGTTAATTTTAGGATAGGTCTTCCCTTTCCACAAGATCATGCACCTGATCTATCTTTTTAGCCATCCCATTATCAATGGCATAACAGTTGCACATCAACGTGTCTAGATTCCTACCTTGGCTGGCCTGGATTCTGCAGTCCTTCCAATCTTAACCTGTAGATAGTGCATGATGGTGGAAATAATCCAATGCACCTAGTTATAAACTGAGAAGGAATTCCACTAAACTTTTGGCCTGGGTTCTGTTCTCAAGCCTCCTCAATAGTTAAAAGTTCAGAGGGGAGACCCTCGTTCCAAGCAGTAAGAGCATTTCTTGAAGCAACTAGACGTATATATGACTTAGACATGTGAACACCTCAGGACAATCATAAAAGAGCAGTGAAAAATAGAGGACAGGCCCAATTTTAACTAGCTACTTAGAGGCTGAATAAGCTTAGCTAGCTACTCAGGAGGCTGAGATATGAAGACCACTATCCAAAGCCAGTCCAATCATGAAAATACATGCAATTATCTCCAAAAAAACAGAAGTGGAACAATAGCTCAAGTGGTAAACCTCTATCCTTGGTCACAGAAGCTTAGGGACAGTGCCCAGGCATTATCAAGCCTCAGGAATGATGAATGAATAAATGAATGAGCACTTGCACATGCGTGTGCATGTATATGCATGCATGTGTATAAACACAAACTCCCTCTCTCTCTCACACACACACATACACACATGAGTATTTCAATGCGAAGTTCTTTTTTTAACCTTGCTGTAATCTATTTCCCTGTATTAGTTTACAAATTAACAAAATCAGCTAAGCACCTATTTACATACAACTCATCATATTTCTCTAAAGTCAATTCTCTTTTTGGAAGCATGCTTTTATTTGACCCAAATGTAAATTATTCAGAAGGTCGATTCATTTCCCTCAATTCTGTAAAATTAGATGAATGTTTAGCTTCCTCCAAGCAATATAATTTTGTGAAATCCTGCATCAAGCAATGTATTTCTTTTGCTAGAAGGGAAGCCTCTCAAACAACTAATAACAGGTTTTCCTTCTCCTTGCTATCATCTGTAGTTTTATTATCTTCATATATTTCATGATCTGTGTATGACAAAGACTTCTGTGAAAATAAAAAGACCCTTCGCAGCACTTATCATTTATATACCATTCATAGATATGAGGGTGTTGAAATATTACTGAAATTGCTTTGGAATAAACCATGTTCACATTGACTGTGGTGAAAAAGAAGAATTGGTTTCTCAGCACTTTAGGTAAGAATTTGATTGAAAGAAACAAGAGGAAAAGTGAGGAAACAAATTAATTCAGTACTCAAGAACCTGCAGGCAATGCAAAGACTTAAAAAAAATCAGCTATGACAAGCTTATGAAAATCCTGACTTCATGGGAGTATACTCTTGTGAGGATAGAGGTTAAAGCCCAAACTAGACAGAAAGATCTGTACACAATGCCATGCACCTGTTATTCTAAATTCCAGGAAGAATAGCATAACGTGGACTGAGCCCAAGGTCATACACAAGTATCTGAAAAATAATCAGGATAATTTAATGCTGGAGACATGATAAAGTGGTAAGAACACCCATTTAGGGGGAACAAGACACTCAATTCAAACTCTAATATTATGGGATTAAAGTAAAAAGTTATGATTTTAAATAACTGGAATAATTGTAAGATTTGAGTATCTGAGTGGAAAAATGCATGAGAGAGATAGAAAGAACCCATGGTGCAATGCTTTCAACTTAAGTGAAAATGTTTTGTGGTACTTCAGATAAAACAGAGTTACTTGGCAAATGAGCATGGTTGTGCATTTGGGTGATGGACATACTTTACTTACACAGGTGGAAATTAAATAGATTTTATTTGTGTAGATTGTACTTCTTGAACTAAGAGACTGGATGATGTTCCTGAGATTTTTCTCTCAAGGCTACCACTCTACTACTTTGAGCCACAGTTCCAATTCTGATTTTCTGTTGGTTGTTTGGTGATAAGAGGCTCCTGGACATTCCTGCCCAGGATGGCTTCAAACCATGATCGTCAGATCTCAGCCTCCCGCGTAATCAGGATGCCAAGCAATAGCCGCCGATAGTTTTAATAATTTAGTGAAATGTGCAGTTACTGAAGTTATTCATTGTCATTATAACCTGTGTAATATATGTGTGTATGTATATATCAATGCATACAGATAGAAATAATTTAATATATTTTTGTATCCACAGTAGATTTATGAAATCATACATTATAAAATAAAATGGAAACAAAAGTTAATAAGGAGCAAATCAAAGGAAATTTTCACGTTTCTTGTTGTTGAATGGAATACGAATTGCGAAAATCAGTTTGGGAAAACTATCTCTATGTTAACAAAATGGATAAGAGGTATTAATTCCAATCAATCTATTTGCCCATATTGTGCAACCTCACACATGAGTGTCAAAATCAAACCACACTTTTTGACTTGCTTTTAACTCACCTGTTATAATTTACGGGTTAGATGAAGTAATCAAAGATTAACATAATATTATGTGAGACTGTGAATTAGAGCTGAAAATGACTGTGAATATGATAATAACTAATTAAATTGCATACTTCTTAATTTTACTCTGTCATGTCCCTCATTCCCATATTAGGAAAGTACACAGAAGGTTCTCATTAAATTATATATATAATTATGAAATAATGTATTGAAAGAATATGGGCACAGTGTGGTTTTAGCTTATTGAGACCTGTAGGGGGAAGTGTGTTTCTGAAGACTTGCTATACATTGTGATGAAATGAAGGGAGGGACGTTCTTATTCTGGAAAACTGGCTAGAGGATTGCTCCCATAAAGGTAGTGATGAATTCTTCCAAAAGGTTACAGTAAAATCACTTTCACAACCACGTTCACTGCTGCACTATTCACCGTAGCCAAGTTACAGATACAGCACAAATGCCCTTTGGCGGAGTGATGGTTGCAGAAAGTGTGGCACATATACACAATTGGATTGCACCCATCCATTATGAAGACTGTTACATTATTTGCAACGAAATGGATAGATCTAAAAATATAGTAAGTGAACTAAGTCAGAGCCAGACACACAAAGGACCCATGTTCTGTCTCATATTTGGAAGCTAGAAATTAAACAAGTTTACACAAAAATATTAACCAGAGCATGCTATTTGCAGAGGAGTATTTCAAAGGTGTAATTTCTTATAAAATTGAACTTTTAATCCAACGAAATATATATCAGGAAACTATCACTTGGAAGATGTAAGGGGAAGTCAAAAGGAAAGAATAAAGAGAATTATGGAGGAAGAGAGTGAAAATATAATATTCAATGTAGATAGTATGAAACTAGAAAAAAATAAAGTGGGGTGAGGTTTGGAAAGGTGTGGAAAAGTTATCTAAAGTTCCATTTTTCAAAAAAAAAAAACTGATTTGTTGAATGGAAATTCCATTGTCCAAGTATTTAAGATAATAAAAATATAATTAAAAACAATGGAGACATCTAATCTTAAATTCTATTTCCATCTCTTTTTTCATTTTTTTTTTTTTTATTGTGAAAATACTGTACAGAGGGGTTACAATTACATGGCCAAGATAGTGAGTACATTACTTATCAAGCATTGTAGCCTCCTCCTTTGTTTCCCCTTCCCATCCCTTCCCATCCTCTCTCCCCCTCACCTAATCCTTCCCCTCTCCCAAGTTGTAAAGATCGTTTTTGCATGACAACTCGTACTTCTCATTGTTGCAACAGGTCCAACAGTATCCTTATTTAAACGAATTGTTTTTCATCTTCCCCTACACAAATTATACCAACATCAAATACAGTGAAAGAATGGGTTATACTATGGGGTAGGGACATACAAAGCAACAAAGAAATAATTTTATAATTGCATTAGAAACAAATGCATGAAAGAAAAAAAGCATTTAAAATACATATCTTAGGGTTCATTTTCCTAACATCACCTCATCTGAACTTTTCTGCTTGACTCAGACACATACTATATATGGCAAATAAGGGAAACCATGGGACTTATGTTCTTTGGGCTTGGCTTACTTCACGTAATATAATTTTTTCCAAGTCTTTCCATTTCCTAACAAATGGGGCAATATCATTCTTTCTGATGAAGGTATAGAATTCCATTTTGTATATATATCACATTTTCTTGATCCATTCATCAACTGAGGGGCATCTGGGTTGGTTCCAGATCTTAGCTTGGGTAAATAATGCTGCAATAAACATAGTTGTGCTGGTAGCTTTAGTGTGGTCTTGTTTGTAAACATTTGGGTAAATGCCCAAAAGTGGGAATGCTTCGTCATAGGGGAGCTCTATGTGGAGTCTTTTGAGGAACCTCCATACTACTTTCCAAAGTGGTTGAACAAGTTTACATTCCCACCAACAATGAAGTAATGTTCCCTTCTGTCCACATCCCCTCCAGCATCTGTTGTTATTAGAGTTCTTGATTTTTGCCATTCTAACAGGGGTGAGGTGGTATCTCAATGTTGTTTTGATTTGCATTTCTTTTGTGGCTAGGGAAGTTGAGCATTTCTTCATGTGTCTATTGGCCATCCTTCTTTCTTCTTCAGAGAAGTTTCTCTTTAAGTCATTAGCCCAATTATTCATTGCGCAGTTGTTTCTTTGAGGATTTTTGTTGGAGGATTTAATTTTCTGGGTTCCAAGTATATTTAAGATATGAGACCCTTGTCCGTTGCATGGCTAGTGAAGATCTTCTCCCAATCCATAGACTTTCTATTGATCTTGCTAGCTATGTCCTTTGCCATGCAGAACCTCTTCAACTTCATGCTATCCCATTTGTCCAACCTTTATTTGATTTGTTGTGTTTCCAGGTCTCTATTAAGAAAATTTCGACCTGCGCCAAGGAGACCTAGGGTTTTTCCTATTCCATCCTGTAATGTTTACAGAGTGTATGCTTTGACTCCGAGGTCTTTGACCCATTTGTAGTTAATTCTGGTGCAGGGTGATATATAAGGATCTAGCTTTAGTTTTCTACAACTAGTTAACCAATTTTGCCAGCACCATTTACTGAAGAGGCTATCTTTCTTCCATTCTAATTTTTTAGCTCCCTTATCAAAAATTAGATGGCTATAGGTCTGTAGGTTCATTTCTGGGTTTTCAATTCTATTCCATTGGTCCTGAGGTCTGTTCTTGTGTCAGTACCAAGCTGTTTTGATTACTATGGCTTTATAGTAGAGTTTGAAATTTGGTATTGATATTCCTCCAGGAGTGTTCTTTCCATTGAGGAGCGTTTTTGCTATTCGGTGTCTTTTATTGCTCCATATGAATTTTCGGATTGCCTCTTCTATTTCCTTGAAGAATGAAGTTGGAATATTGATAGGTATTGCATTAAATTTGTAGATAACCTTGGGAAGTTTTGTCATTTTCACGATGTTAATCTTTCCAATCCAGGAGCATGGGAGTTTTTCCCATTTAATTTCCTTTTTCAATTTTTTAAAGTATTAATCATAGAGGTCCTTCACTTCTTTGGTTAAGTTAATTACTAAGTATTTTATTTTTGTGTGGCTATTACAAATGATGTTGCTTTCCTAATTTCAGCCCCCCTTTTCTCATTGTTAGCATACAGAAAAGCCTACTGGATTGGGGTTTATCTTGCTGCTCTTTTTCAAGGAGGATTCAGATGTCTCATTAAATTTTTGGTTTCAGATCTCTCCAATTTGTTGATGTAAGAACTCAGAGCTATAAACTTGCCTCTGAGTACTGCCTTTGCTGTGTCCCAGAGGAGCTGCTAATTTCTGTGCTTATTTTTGTTGAATAGCATGAACATTTGAATTTCCTTTCTAATCTCTTCCTTGACCCACTCCTGATTCAGCAGTGTGTTGTTCAGCCTCCTTGTGTTACCTGACTTTCTTTGGTGGCTTTTGGTCTTGAGTTCTAATTTTATTTCCTGGTGGTCAGAGAGAATGCAAGGTATAACTTCAATGTTTCTGAATTTGGACAAGTTTGCTTTGTGGCCTAAAATGTGGTCTATTTTAGAAAATGTTCCATGTGTTGCTGAGAAAAACGTGTATTCTGATGCTGCTGGGTGAAATGTTCGGTAGATGTCTGTTAAGTCTAGTTGATCTATGCCGTTGTTTAGATCTGCGATTTCTCTTTTGAGTTTTTGCCGAGTTGATCTATGTAGTGGGGAGAGTGGTGTGTTAAAATCCCCAACTATTAATGTCTTTGGATCTATGTGGGATTTGAGGGAAAGTAGTGTTTCTTGGATAAATTTGGGTGCTACATTGTTTGTCGAATAGATACTTAGAATTGTAATATCCTCCTGAAAGAGAGATCCCTTAATTAGTATGTAGCGACCTTCTTTATCTCTTCTCAAAAATTTTAATTTGAAGTCTATTTTATCTGATATTAGGATTGCAAATCTCACCTGTTTATGAGGCCGTTTGCTTGGTAGATTTTATTCCAGCCTTTAACATTGAAAATGTGTTAGTTTTTTATGGGCAAGATATGACTCCTGAGAGCAGCAGATAGAAGGATCTTGTGTTTTAATCCAATTAGACAGTCCAGGTCGCTTAATTGGAGAGTTAAGTTCGTTAATGTTAAGAGATAGGACTGAGAGGTATTTGGGAGTTCCTGTCATGTTATCCACCTTCTTGGGGGTGGCGAAAACTTGGTTCTTCCTATGGTTATTGGATTCTCAGTTTGGGTGCAGTTTCTTGGCCTTTATTGTGGTCTTGTTCGTTTTCTATGTGTAGGACATCTTTAAGAATCTTTTGTATGGCTGGTTTGGTGGAGATGTATTGTTTCAATTTTTCTTTGGCATGGAAGGTTTTTATTTGGCCTTCAGTTATGAAGGAGAGTTTAGCTGGGCACAGTATTCTTGGTTGATAGTTGTTTGTTTTTAGGGCATGGCATACATCATTCCAGGTTCTTCTTGCTTTGAATGTCTCTGCTGAGAAATCTGAAGTGATTCTAATTGGCTTCCCTTTATAGGTGATTAATCTCTTCTCCTTGGCAGCTTTAAGGATCTTTTCCTTGGTCTGAGTTGATCCTGTGTGGATTATAATGTGATGGTTGGATGTCCTATTTTGGTCTGATCTATTTGGTGTTCAAAACCTTCTTGTATTTGAATAGGCCTTTTTTTTTGCATGTTTGGGAAGTTCTCTGCTAGGATCCTGTTAAACCAATTTCCTAGACCATTAACTTCTGTTTCTAGGTGCTCCTCTATACTCATTATCCTTAGATTAGGCCTTCTGATGGTGTCTTCCAAGTGTTGGATAGATCTCTCATATTTCTTGGATTTGTGTTGGATGGTTGTATGTTCTTTCTCTATAATGTCTAGGTTGTCTTCAATCCCCGAGATTCGATCTTCTGCATGGTCTAACCTGCTGTCCAGACATTCTACTTTGTTTTTTATTTCTTTTCCTTCTTGTTGGTCAGCTTTGATGGCTTCAAATTCTTTGTTGAAGCTTTGCTTTAGATCTTGTATGAACTTCTTTACATCCTTATTTTGGTGTTCAGTGTTTATTCTCACATCACTTAGTTGATTGGTTATGGTTTCCTTGGACTCCCATTCCTTCTGTTGGGTTCCATTCAGCATTCCCTTTGTGGTCTCCCGGACTTCCTTCAGCTCTTTGTTAATGGATTCCATGAATGCCTTTAGTGATCTTTGTGTATTCTCATCCTGCTCTCTCAATTCCTGTATTACTCTTTGATTAGCTTCCTCCCGTTTGTGAGATTCCTGTAGTTCCCTTTGAGTGTTCTCAGCCTGCTCATGCCATTCCTTCCTTTCTCTTTGAGTATTCTCATGCTGCTCATGCAAACCGTGTATCAGGTTTTGAGTAGCTTCCTCATGCTTATGATATTCCTGTATAAACTTTTGTATTGCCTCCTCTCTCTCCCTCTCACGCACATACAGAGTCCTTTGTATGTTTTCAATCTTTTCATATATCATGTTTGCCAGCAGTGTTTGTAGAGCTATTTGGGAACTCTCCTCTGGATTATTCATTATCTGTTCTGTCCCCTGGTTTTCATGAGTGGGAGTTGAGATACCCGACTTGCCATTTTTCTTGTGTTTTTCCAGCTTACTCTGCCCATTTAGGATGAAATTAACACCAGCTTTGTGCTAGAACACTATCTTAAGGCAAGCATAAACCAAAGTCTGTATTTTTACAGTCAATAGTCGGCAGAAACAATCTAGTTCAACAGATACATCTATTCAACATCAAACAACTATATATTAATGGGCTATGAACTGCAAAGAAGAATTTGGTAAACCAGAAGTTATTAGGTTTAGCAAGAGATGAGGGTAAAAAATAGGAATAGAGTGATGTGGGAAGGTACAGGGAGTGTTAACTAAGTCCTAATCTCAAAGCAGGAAATAGGTTGGATAGGATGAATGTAGACAGAGAGAAAAAAAAAGAAGAAAGAGAAAGGGAACAAAAAGAGACTAAAAAAATAGAAAGGTAAAAATTAGAAATATTATACAGGTTCAAAAACAAAGTACTCAGAGAAGAACATGAATATAATGAGAGAAGGGGAGGGATATAAAGGAGATGTGAAAAACTTAAAAATAAAAATACTTAAAATATTATACACGTATAAAGATGTAGTACTGCTATTAAGGAATTTAAGTCTAAGAAGTTTTGAATTGAGTAATAAATTTGTGAATTAAGTGTGTACACAATGGGGGATAAGATCTAATAATCGACTACGGGATCATCTGACGATGTGCAGAACAGCAATTAAGTCACATAAAGAAAGAAAGAGAACAGGTGAAAAGGATAAGAAAGAAAGAAAAAAAGATCAGAAGTTTAGTAGAGCTAAACAAAAATCAAAACAAACAAAACAAAAAACAAAAAAAGGGAAGAAAAATGCACACATTTATACCCCTAAAATAAAAATATAAGAGGAAAGGAAATACTAGAAAACAATTTTTTTCAAAAAATGTAAAAATTAAAGATTAAAAAAATTTTTAGAAAAAAAATTTTTATAAAAGGTACAACAACAACAACAAAAAAGTTCTTTGATTTTTGTGGGAGGGGTGCAAAATATCCTGTGTCTCCCTTGTGTCTGTAACCAGCCTCTTGTTGGAGTCTCTGGTCTGCTTGTGTTCCTGTGGCTTGGTTGGTTACTTAAATCAGTTTCTTTAAACAGGCAGAAAAATGCTCTGCGATCCTCCTCCCAGGTTAGTTCAGTGGGAGGAGATGGCTTTTTCCTCGATTTTGGAGATGCTGTGATGAGGCTAGGTTCTGGGTAGAATTGAGGCCATCCAGCAATCAGTAGCTTTTCCCGGGGGCTGGTTTGTCAGAAACTCACAGAGCCCAGCCTGGAGCCACTCTCAGGGTTTCTCTTTACTGAATTTCAGTTGATTGTCAAGGCTGCTAAAGGGAGGGGCAGCCTCTGGCTCTGATTACCCGGTGAAGAAAGCCACTCCTGTTGCTGGAGCCCTAGCTGAGTGACTTTTCCCTGGGTGGAGCTGAGTCTGGCAGGTCATTTAGGCTCTTGTGACCTGGTAGATGACTCTCGATTTATTCCAAGGCCTGAGTTGGAGCTAGCAGCTCCGCAGAGCTTTGTCAGTATCCAAGATGGAGATCTCCAGTACTGGGGGGAGGGAGGGGTGGCCTTCCCTCCTCTGCTCCCTGAGAAGGAGTGAGGACATCAGGTTTCTACTCACGCCGAGTCTTAGTTCCTGGGTCGTCTCTGGTCTGCGAACTTCAGGATGAAGATGTCTGCCCCTTGTCAGTTCTTGCTGGTGTTGAGTGTAATCTGCTTGCCTGCCGCATCTGGCTCCTTTGTCCCGGACTCTCTGTGATTCAGATATGGCGGCTGCAGTCGCCACCGCCACCGCTGCTGCCACCGCGGCGGCTGCTGGCAAGAGCTCAGAGCTGTCTCCTTGCCTGTATTTTCTCTCTCTGGCCTAACTCTGTCCTATGAAGGCACACTTGGTGTGATTCTCTGGCTTAGGACTCTTCACTGTAACTCTAAAACAGCTTTCTATGTGAGAGCTTGTTTAGCCTCTAGCTTCTCCTCCACCATCTTCCCGGAACTCCCTGTATTTCCATCTCTTTTAAAAAATAAACTTGTTTGCTCTATAAATTGATTAGAGGGATGGATTTTGTGGCTAGCTATATCACTGCATATCTGTCTCTCTCGTCCTCTCTCCCTTTCATGGTTCTCATAGGTAATATGATTGCTCCATAATTATCCTAATTTATTTTGCTTTTATATTTTTGGTGGCATCATTTCACTTTCTGCTCTGTCATTTCGCAACTAATTTAGATAGAAGGCATTATTTCCTAGTTTCTCATTCCTAGAATAAGCTATACATGAAGACACCACTGGTCCTCATTTTCAGTCTGTACCTTTGGATACAGAGGAAAATCTTTCCTCTGGTCTCTACCAATTCCCTACTCTCCAGTTAGAATAATTTAGAATAAAAAAGAGAAAAAAAATAGTGAAAAAAACAGATGCAGAAAATTCACCTGTTTTTCTGACCAGTTCATCCAATGTGAACTATTGGAGAAATAGATGGACACCTCATTCTCACTGGCACTCAAAATCTCTGACTAGGCAATTCTGATGAAGATGAGGAACAAGATGAAAAAGTGAGAAATGGTATCAATTGCAAGAGAAAAATGGATAAGGATTCAAGCAAATTTCTTCTTTGTTCTGCTGAAAATTATCGCCTTACTACAGTGTAGAGACTACTTTCCAAAAAGACGACTCATGTGAATATTAGGGATAATGATGAGTATACCCTTCTTCATCGAGTAGCCTACAGTGGACACTTAGACATTGTCCATGAGTTGGTGGCTCAAGGCAGATATTCATATAATAACCGTGAATGGCTAGACACCCCTGCAAAGTACTTATACATAGAATAATACCAGACTGGCTGCTTTATTTCTTTTTTTTTAATTTAATTTAATTTTATTTGTGAACATACTGTACAGAGGAGTTACAGTTACATAGGCAGGATAATGCGTACATTTCTTACCAAGCATTGCAGCCTCCTCCTTTGTTTACCCTTCACATCCCTTCCCAGCCTCCCCCCTCCCCCCCAATCCCAATCCTTCTCCTTCCCCCCCTTCCCCCCCCTTCCCCCCCCCTCCCCCCCCCCGCACTAACATTGTAAAGCTTGTTTTGGACCAGACAACTTGTACTTCTCATTGTTGCAACAGGTCCACCTGTATCCTTAAACAACTGGTTTTTCCCCATCTCCTCCACAAGTTATACTGACATCAAATATAGTGAAAGCAGGGGTTATACTGTGGGGGAGGGACATACAAAGCCCAAAGAGATAATCTGATAAATGTGTTAGAAACACATGCATGAAAGAAAAAAAACATTAAAATACACATCTAAGGGTTCATTTTCCTGACATCACATTATCTGACCTTTTCTGCTTGACTCATACATATACTAGATATTACAAATAAGGGAAACCAAGGGACCTACGTTTCTTTGGGCCTGGCTTACTTCACTTAATATAATTTTTTCCAAGTTTTTCCATTTCCTAACAAATGGGGCAATGTCATTCTTTCTGATGGAGGCATAGAATTCCATTGTGTATATATACCACATTTTCTTGATCCATTCATCTACTGAGGGGCATCTGGGTTGGTTCCATATCTTAGCTATGGTAAATAATGCTGCAATAAACATAGTTGTGCTGGTAGCTTTAGTGTGGTCTTGTTTGTAAACATTAGGGTAAATGCCCAAAAGGGGGATTGCTGGGTCATAGGGGAGCTTTATGTGAAGTCTTTTGAGGAACCTCCATACTGCTTTCCAAAGTGGTTGAACAAGTTTACATTCCCACCAACAATGAAGTAAGGTTCCTTTCTGTCCACATCCCCTCCAGCATCTGTTGTTGTTAGAGTTCTTGATTCTTGCCATTCTAACTGGAATGAGGTGATATCTCAATGTTGTTTTGATTTGCATTTCTTTTATGACTAGGGATGTTGAAAATTTCTTCATGTGTCTATTGGCCATCCTTCTTTCTTCTTCAGAGAAGTTTCTCTTTAGGTCTTTCGCCCACTTATTTATTGGACAGTTGTTTCTTTGAGGATTTGTTGTTGGGGGGTTTAATTTTTTGAGTTCCAAGTATATTTTAGATATGAGACCCTTGTCCTTTGTATGGCTAGTAAAGATCTTCTCCCAATCCGTGGGCTTTCTATTGATCTTGCTAGCTATGTCATTTGCCATGCATAAGCTCTGCAACTTTATGCAATCCCATTTCTCCAAACTTTCTTTGATTTGTTGTGTTTCCGGGTCACTATTCAGAAAATTTCGGCCTGAGCCAAGGAGACCTAGGGTTTCTCCTATTCCATCCTGTAATGTTTTCAGAGTGTCTGCTTTGAGTTCAAGGTATTTGATCCATTTGGAGTTGATTCTGGTGCAGGGTGATATATAAGGATCTAGCTTAATTTTCTACATGTAGTTAACCAATTTTGCCAGCCCCATTTACTGAAGAGGTTGTCTTTCTTCCATTCTATTGTTTTAGCTCCCTTACCGAAGATTAGATGGCTATAGGTCTGTAGGTTCATTTCTGGGATTTCAATTCTATTCCATTGGTCCTGAGGTCTGTTCTTATGCCAGTACCAAGCTGTTTTGATTACTATGGCTTTATAGTAGAGCTTGAAGTTTGGTATTGATATTCCTCCAGCAGTGTTCTTTCCATTCAGGAGGGTTTTTGCTATTCGGGGTCTTTTATTGTTCCATATGAATTTTTGGATTGCCTCTTCTATTTCCTTGAAGAATGAGGGTAGAATTTGGATAGGTATTGCGTTGAATTTGTAGATAGCCTTGGGAAGTATTGCCATTTTCACGATGTTAATCTTTCCAATCCAGGAGCATGGGAGGTTTTGCCATTTTTTAAGTTCTGTGTTGATTTCCTTTTTCAAGATTTTAAAGTTTTCATCATAGAGGTCCTTCACTTCTTTAGTTAAGTTAATTCCTAGGTATTTTATTTTTTGTGGGGCTATTACAAATGGAGTTGCTTTCTTAATTTCAGCCACACTTTTCTCATTGTTGGCATACAGAAAAGCCATTGATTTTGGGGGGTTAATTTTATAACCTGCTACTTTGCCAAAGTTTTGAATCAGCTTGAGTAATTTGGGAGTGGAGTCTATGGGATTCTTTAAATACAAGATCATGTCATCTGCAAAGAGGGAGAGTTTTATTTCTTCTTTCCCTTTTTGGATCCCCTTTATGTCTGCATCTTGTCTTATTGCTGTAGCTAGGCATTCTAATACTAGATTGAAGAGAAGTGGAGAGAGTAGGCATCCTTGTCTTGTTCCTGAGTTAAGAGGAAATGGCTTTAGTTTTTCACCATTGAGTATAATGCTGGCTGTAGGTTTGTCATATACAGCCTTTATTGTATTGAGGAATGTTCCATGGATTCCTAATTTTTCCAAAACCTTCATCATATAGGGGTGTTGGATCTTGTCGAATGCTTTTTCTGCATCTATTGAGATAACCATGTGGTTCTTATTCTTGCTCCTGTTGATGTGATGAATAATATTAATTGATTTGCGTATATTGAACCAGCTTTGCATCCCTGAAATGAATCCTGTTTGATCGTAGTGTATGATTTTTTGGATGAGTTGTTGAAGTCGATTGGCCAAAATTTTGTTGAGAAGTTTTGCATCAATGTTCATCAAACAAATGGGTCTATAGTTCTCTTTCTTTGATGAGTCCCTGCCTGGTTTTGGGATGAGGGTTACGATGGCTTCATAGAATGTGTTCGGTAGTGAGCTTTCTCTTTCAATTTCATTGAAGAGTTGGAGGAGTATTGGTGTGAGCTCTGCTTTGAAGGCCTTGTAAAATTCCGCTGTAAAACCATCTGGTCCTGGACTATTCTTAGCTGGGAGGTCTCTTATTGCTGTTTCTATTTCAATGCTTGATATGGGCCTGTTAAGCTGGTTTAACTCATCTTGGTTTAGATTTGGCATGTCAATATTTGCTAGGCAAAGGTCCATTTCTGTCAAGTTCTCAAACTTATTAGCATAAAGTTTTGAGAAGTATTCCCTTATAATGTTCTGAATCTTGGGTGTTTCCGTGGTGATGTTTCCATTCTCATCTCTGAGTTTATTAATTTGGGTGTGTTCTCTTCTTTTTCTGATAAGATTTGCTAAGGGTCTGTCAATTTTGTTAAGTTTTTCGAAGAACCAACTCTTTGTTTTGTTGATTCTTTCTATAGTTTTTTTGGATTCTAATTCATTTAATTCTGATTTAATTTTGATTATTTCTTTCCGTCTACTGGATTCGGGTTTATCTTGCTGCTCTTTTTCAAGGAGGTTTAGATGTGTCATTAAATTGCTAGTTTCAGATGTCTCCAATTTGTTGATGTAGGAGCTCAGAGCTATAAACTTGCCTCTGAGTACTGCCTTTGCTGTGTCCCAGAGGAGCTGGTAATTTGTGTGTTCATTTTTGTTGAATAGCATGAACATTTGAATTTCCTTTCTAATCTCTTCCATGACCCACTCTTGATTCAGCAGTGTGTTGTTCAGCCTCCATGTGATACCGGACTTTCTTTGGTGGCTTTTGGTCTTGAGTTCTAATTTTATTTCCTGGTGGTCAGAGAGAATGCAAGGTATAACTTCAATGTTTCTGAATTTAGAGAAGTTTGCTTTGTGGCCTAAAATGTGGTCTATTTTAGAGAACGTTCCATGTGCTGCTGAGAAAAACGTGTATTCTGATGCTGCTGGGTGAAATGTTCGGTAGATGTCTGTTAAGTCTAGTTGATCTATGCAGCTGTTTAGATCTGCGGTTTCTCTGTTGAGTTTTTGCCGAGTTGATCTATCTAGTGGGGAGAGTGGTGTGTTAAAATCCCCAACAATTAATGTCTTTGGATCTATATGGGATTTGAGGGAAAGTAGTGTTTCTTTGATAAATTTAGGTGCTCCATTGTTTGGCGAATAGATATTTAGAATTGTAATATCCTCCTGAAGGAGAGATCCTTTAATTAGTATGTAGCGACCTTCTTTATCTCTTCTCATGAATTTTAATTTGAAGTCTATTTTATCTGATATTAAGATTGCAACTCCCGCCTATTTATGGGGGCCGTTTGCTTGGTAGATTTTGTTCCAGCCTTTAACATTGAAAATGTGTTTGTTTTTATGGGCAAGATGTGACTCCTGCAGGCAGCAGATAGAAGCGTCTTGTTTTTTAATCCAACTAGACAGTCTATGTCGCTTAATTGGAGAGTTCAGTCCGTTAACGTTAAGAGATAGGACTGAGAGGTATTTGGGAGTTCCTGCCATGTTATCCACCTTCTTGGGGGCTGCGAAAACTGGGTTCTTCCTATGGTTCTTGGATTCTCAGTTTGGGTGTAGTTTCTTGGCCTTTGTTGTGGTCTTGTTGGTTTTCTATGTGTAGGACATCTTTAAGAATCTTTTGTAGAGCTGGTTTGGTGGAGATGTATTGTTTCAATTTTTCTTTGCTATGGAAGGTTTTTATTTGGCCTTCAGTTATGAAGGAGAGTTTAGCTGGGTACAGTATTCTTGGTTGATAGTTGTTTGTTTTTAGGGCATGGCATACATCATTCCAGGCTCTTCTTGCTTTGATTGTCTCTGCTGAGAAATCTGAGGTGATTCTAATTGGTTTCCCTTTATAGGTGATTAACCTTTTCTCCTTGACAGCTTTAAGGATCTTTTCCTTGGTCTGAGTTGATCCTGTGTGGATTATAATGTGACGGTGGGATGTCCTATTTTGGTCTGATCTATTTGGGGTTCTAAAAGCTTCTTGTATCTGAATAGTCCTATCTTTTTGTATGTTTGGGAAGTTCTCTGCTAGGATCCTGTTAAACAAATTTCCTAGACCATTAACTTCTGTTTCTAGGTGCTCCTCTACACCCATTATCCTTAGATTCGGCCTTCTGATGGTGTCTTCCAGGTGTTGGATAGATCTATCATACTTCTTGGACTTGTCTTGGATGGTTGTATGTTCTTTCTCTATAATATCTAGGCTGTCTTCAATCCCTGAGTTTCGATCTTCTGCATGGTCTAACCTGCTGTCAAGACTCTCTACTTTGTTTTTTATCTCTTTTCCTTCTAATTGGTCAGCTTTGATGGCTTCAAGTTCTTTGTTGAAGCTCTGTTTTAGGTCTTGTATGAATTTCTTTACTTCCTTAATTTGGTGTTCAGTGTTTGTTCTCAAATCACTTAGTTGATTGGTTATGATTTCTTTGGACTCCCATTCTTTCTGTTGGGTTCCATTCAGCATTCCCTTTGTGGTCTCCCTGACTTCCTTCAGCTCTTTGTTAATGGATTCCATGAATGCCTTTAGTGATCTTTGTGTGTTCTCTACCTGGTCTCTCAATTCCTGAATTACTCTTTGATTAGCTTCCTCCCGTTTGTGGGATTCCTGCAGTTCGCTTTCCTCCCATTCGTGGGATTCCTGCATTTCTATTTGAGTGTTCTCAGCCTGCTCACGCCATTCCTCCCTTTCTCTTTGAGTATTCTCAACTTGTTCACGCAAATCCTGTATCAGTTTTTGAGTAGCTTCCTCACACTTATGATATTCCTGTATAAACTTTTGGGATGCCTCCTCTCTCTCCCTCTCACGCTCATACAGAGTCCTTTGTAAGTTGTCAAACTTCTCATTTATCATGTTTGCCACCAGTGTTTGGATAGCTATTTGGGAACTCTCCTCTGGATTGTTCATTATCTGGTCTGACCCCTGATTATCAAAATTGGGAATTGAGATACCAGGATTTGCCATTTTTCTTGTGTTTTTCCGGCTTACTCTGCCCATTTGAGATGAAAATAGCACCAGTTTTGTGCTAGAACACTATCTTAAGGCAACCATCAACCAACATTTGCATTTATACAGTCAATAGTCTACAGATTCAATCTAGTTCAACAGATACATCTATTCAACATCAAACAACTATATGTTAATGGGCTTCGAACCGCAGAGAAGAATTTGGAAAACCAGAAATTTTTAGGGTTAGGGAGAGATGTGGGTAAAAATTAGGAATAGATTGGTGTGGGGAGGCACAGGGAGAGTTAACTATGTCCTAATCTCAATGCAGGAAATAGGTTGCGTAGGATGCAAGTAGAGAGGGAGAGAAAAAGAAGAAAGGGAAAGGGAAATGAAAAGAGACCAGAAAAAAAAATAGAAACGTAAAAATTAATATAGTTATGGAGATTGAAAGACCATCTATTTAGAGAGGAATATGAATATAATGAGAAAACAGGAGGGAGATAGAGGAGATGTGAAAAACTTAAAAAATGCTTAAAATATTATATAGGTATAAAGAGGTAGTACTGCTATTAAGGAATTTAAGTCTCAGAGGTTTTGGATTGAGTAATAAATTTGTGGATTAAGTGTGTACACAATGGGGGATAGGGTCTACTAGTTAACTATGGGTTTATCTGAGGGTGTGCAGGACAAGAGTTAAGTCACATACAGTAGCTCAAAAGAAAGGAAAAGGTGAAAAGGATAAGAAAGGGAGAAAAAAAAAGATCAGAAGTTCAGTAGAGCTAGACAAAAAACAAAAATATAATTAAGAAGGAAAGAAAAAGAGAGAGAAGACAAGACAAGAAAGGAAAATGTACATTCACGTATTCCTAAAATAAAAATTATAAGAGGGAAAAAAAAGTTACTGGAAAACAATTATTTTTTCAAAAAAGACAAAAATTAAAGATTAATAAAAGTTTTAGAAAATGAAAAAAAAATTTTTTATATATATATAAGGTACCAAAGAAAAAAGAAAAGAAGAAAAAAAAGTTCTTTGATTTTTTTTTTTTTTTTTTTGGGAGGGGTGGGAAGAATCCTGTATCTCCCTTTTGTCTGTAACCAGCCTCTTGTTGGAGTCTCTGGTCAGCTTGAGGTCCTGTGGCTTGATTGGTTTCTTAAGTCAGTTTGTTCGAACAAGCAGAAAAATGCTCTGCTTTACCCAAGATTTTGAGATCCCCCTCCCAGGTTAGTTTAATGGGAGGGTGATCTGCTTTGAGAATCACAAAAGAGGGGTGATGAGGCTAGGTTCTGGTAGAGTTGAGGCCTTTCAACAAACAGTAGCTTTTCCCTGGGGCTATTTTGTGAAAAATTCACAGAGCCCACCCTGGAGCCATTCTCAGATTTTCTGTTTTTCAATTGATTGTGGAGGCTGCTAGAGGGAGGGGCAGCCTCTGGCTCTGGTTACCCAGTGAGGAAAGCGACTCCAATGGCTGGCGCCTGAGTTGGGTGACTTTTCCCTGGATGGAGCTGAGTCTGGCAGGTCACTTCGCCGTTAAGTTCTTGTGACCTGTTAAATGACTCGTTTTATTCCAAGGCCTGAGTTGGAGCTAGCAGCTCCTCCGAGCTTTGCCAGTATCCAAGATGGAGATCACCGGTGCTGGGGGGGGAGGGGTGGCCTTCTCTCCTCTGCTCCCTGAGAAGGAGTGAGGACGTTGGGCTTCTACTCACGCCGAGTCTTGGATCCTGGGTCGTCTCTGGTCTGCAAACTGCAGGCTGAAGATGTCCGCTCCTTGTCGGTTCTTGCTGGTGTTGAGTAGAATCCTCTCGCCCGTTGCGTCTGGCTCCTTCGTCCCGGACTCTCTGTGTGAGTGCTCAGGTATGGCCGTGGCTGCGGTCGCCGCTGCGACCCTGCCGCCGCCACAGCGGCTGCTGGCAGGCGCTCAGATGTGTCTCCTTGTCTTGGCTTTCCCTCTCTTGTCTAACTCTCTGTCCTGTGATGGCACACTTGGTGTGATTCGCTGGATTAGGATTGTTCACTGGAACTCTAAAACTGCTTTCTATGCGAGAGCTTGTTCAGATTCCAGCTTCTCCTCCGCCATCTTCCCGGAACCACTGGCTGCTTTATTTCATCATGATGCAGATACCAATGGACCAAATAAAGGCCTCTTGACCCCTTTGCATCTTGCTGCTGGGAATAGAAATAGCAAAGTTATGCTAGATCTCCTTCTGTTGAACCAATATATCAAACAAGGTCTGAATCAAAACTTTGAAGAAACTGCATTTGATATAGCCCAAAGGATAAGTATGTATCACTACCTCTTTTAAGTTGTGGAAGGCTGTACAAATTGTTCTCCTAAGTCCTAATGGTTTATTTAAGTTTCTAAAATTTCAAAATTACCAGCCTATCCTATGGTCTATACAAAATATTTTTACAATACAATGCAACAGCAATATCTTACTTTAAAAATTCATGGATTCCATGGTATTCTACCAAGTGAATTGCCTGACTTTGATGTCAAAATATATTTGAGTTGTTTATATACATCTATAATAATTTCTGTAGAGTTTTTGATTTTTTAATAAGAAATAATTTTAACTGATCTGTTGAAATGAGTAGTGCAGAAACTAAAGATATTTCTGGTGCTTGTTTGAAAAAAGTATATTTTAAAATATTTAGTATTGTGTTTTTATAATATCCATAATCTATTTCATTCTCTCCTAGATATAATACTTTGAATTCGACATTGGTTTATAATATATAGGTTCATTAATAAATGTGTCCTTTCAGATTGCATTCCATATAGAAACATTTTAAGATTCCTTTAATTCCTAGGTCCTTATAGAATTTTACTTCTTTGGGACAAAATGACAATGTTATCTTATTTCAAAAGTTTTATAAAGATTATGCAATGTAAAGGTCTTTCTGAAAAGGTGAAGATTGAATACACTGATGTCAAACTATCTTATATTTCTATGAATTATATGTATTATTACACTTGTATATTTGTAATCAATATAATCAATTAATAACTTTTTTCATTTCTTGCATCTGAAGAATGAAAAATATGGAATACTTCACAAATTTTCATATCACTAATATGGCTCTTGTGCATTGTGTATTGTAATTCAGGTAGACGTGCTGCTGAAGCATGTAGTATTCTGTAAATTTAAGGAGTTAATGATGCAATCTTAAGACAGGCATATATCCTTGGTTGCCTATTTGTGACAAGGAAACCTTACTGTTCCCTAAATTGCTATTCATCTTATTTCTGTAAAATTCTTTTTATGGTGGAAAAAACATATTGTTTGTTCAATTGCTCACATTTGCAATTTTTGTCAATAACTATTTTAAGTCTTTTTCATTTGAAATTTGATCATACTTTGAAGCCTTTATAGGTAGGTCCAAAGGTGATGGCTTTTCAAGTAATTATTTATCAACTGAGTTTGCTTTGTGGAGCTAATGGATTCAAAGTAAGCCTTGCTTAAGAGCTACTTCTAAACTTCTCCAGCTTAAAATTTCCCAAATGAGGTCTTACTGGCACAAATGTCTGCCTGACCCATTACCCTTGCTCCATGTAGGAACAGACCAACCAGAATATCTTACCCGGAGAGCCTAGCTTGTCATACTGGAGCAAAATCAATCTTAGTTTCAAGGGATCATAGTGAGATGAACAGTTCAAACAGAACTGCTCAGACTGGAAGGTATGTTTTCAAAATATAATTATTTATTATCCCTACCATTTCAAAAGTAGCTAAAGCCAAGAAGGTGAAAAAATTGTTCATATGAATGATTACCTAATGTCCTGGCTTGTCTATCATCCAACCAGGCAGGAACATACACCACTGATTTTCTATCACCAAATATATTCCATACCTCCAGGAGAAGTCTATATGTTTCTCCTCGTTATTAGGCCTTAAATTGGTAATGTTTTAATCACAGTGTTTCCTCTTGCCTCTAGGCTGTACATCTCTGAATGGTAAAGCTTTAGGTCTAATTCTACCAAACACTTAGGTAGAGGTAATGGAATAATATTTGAAAACACTTGCCTTTGTTACATTAACAACAACAGAACAATGGAAAACATTTTCTTATAGTATATATAGTTATATATTTTATGTTTATATGTGATGATTTTATATTTCACACAGTGAATCTTACTGGAATGAGTTGATAATTTGACAAATTAATTTAGCATTATTCCAATAAATAGATTGGAATATAAATAATCAGGATTAGAATATATTTTAGAATACAAAAACTATCAATGCAATGTTTTCGGTATAAACTTGTGATACCTTCTAGGTGTTCTTGGTTTCTGAATTCACATGGTAAAAAAAAAAAAGGTTGTTTTCCTTTAATCGATAAGAGATTTCACTCTGCTGTTCTGTTTATTGTTTTAACTCCCTGGTCCCTAACTGTTTTTCCCCATATTTCTGAAGCATTCCTACTGATTATACCCAAATTGTGCTGATATGATGTCTAAAATGCATTATTCTTCTACAGGATCCATGGGTCCTAGGATCCCAGGTCCCAGTTATCTGCATCATCAGATAACTAGGGCAAGAGTTCACACATAGGCCCATGCAACATGCCAGCAGAAAGTAATTGAAGACCCATCTCAATTTCCCTTTTCCTATTTTTCAGGGCCCCAACTCTTTGAAATGCAGGAATTAGCAGTAAGCAATTTGGAATGCCAGACAACATAAAATGCAGGATGAGATCACAAAATGTGAAAGTACAGTAATTCAAACTTTCAATTTTCAGATGACCATCCCATATGAATGAACAGGACCACAAATGTCACAAGATTATTGGTAATACCCCTCTCCTAATGATTAATAAATGATGTCAGTCCAGCATCAGCAGGCCAAAAAATAGTTCCTGGAACGATAGATCCATAATTGGTCTACCAATGCTAGGAATACTTGACATAGAGGTCAAATATAATTCAGAAAAACATTAATTGATAAGATCCTTAGTGCTTCAAAACACTGGTACTTCAGGAAACCTTGGTTCTGTAGTATAAAAATATCATTCTCAAACAAATGATAACCTACATTTAATCTCGTGAAAGTATATTCCTTTTCAAATAAACTTTTAAAAATCACATTTGCCAAAATAACACTTTACAAGTAGATAATATTTAGTGACGTTACAAGTTTTTCAAGTGTAGGGAGCAAGTTACAACAGAGTTAATTTATTTACCCAGCACTAATGCCAAATAGGTTCAACCATTCATTAAAGTATAGAAATAGTACCCTCCCCCACTATTTGTGTTTTTCAGTAGGTGCCTTCGAAAATTTGTTAAATAGATCAGCCTCCTATATTTCAAACCAAAACATTAGCTAATAATGTAAATTTCATCACATAATAAGTACATTTTAAAAAGTCATGAATAGATGCCTTATCATATGGTGTTTTATGTTTTCCCTATCTGTCTAACATACTAAGAAATATGACTTTAATTCTTGAATATGGGTACTTATCAGAGATTTGACAAACATAAAATCTGTCTTCTATTTCTATCATATTCCTCTACAGTAGTAAATTTTAGTTTTCTTTTTTTCTAAAACTTATAGATAGTAGAAAATATTATCCCATGTAAAATAAAATAATCCCAAACCATTGTACAAAGCCATTTATAAAACTGGTAGATAGGAATACATTCTAAGCCATTTTTAAACTTTCTCGTTGACTACAGATTAATCTTCCAAATGGAGGGGAATAAAGTGATGTCTAGGTGCTTCATGTCTCCAGTCTTGCAAGTTGTTACTTCAGATGAATGAATTATGGAAATATAAGCTGATATCAGTTCAAGTATATGCAGGATATAGACTCCATGGAATGTACATAAACTTTTCAAAGTACTAACAGACAGTTTAACAGAATGACTATCAGGAAGTTGAAACCAGAGAGGAATAATAGTAACGACATAGAATAAATGAAAATGGAACAAGGAGCAAGCACAGCTAGAATACTCAGTGTACACATGTGAGAAAGGACGTGGTAAATCAGAAATAAATCTTTTAGAAGGGGTTGGTTGAGAATGATAGGAGTGACTCTGATCCCGGAAC
The DNA here is from genome assembly GCF_019054845.1 of Dipodomys spectabilis. Taxonomy (NCBI): domain Eukaryota; kingdom Metazoa; phylum Chordata; class Mammalia; order Rodentia; family Heteromyidae; genus Dipodomys; species Dipodomys spectabilis. The sequence goes on from NW_024870915.1 coordinate 285,340, forward strand.
ATTGGACAATTAGATGGACATATTTAATTGTAACACACTTGCACAACCTTTTTAAATTCAGTGAAAAAACACAACTAAATAAGAAAAACACACAAAAAGCACAACCAAACAGCAATCTCTATAGAGTATGATTATGACCTTTCAAGATTTTAAATAGTTAATGAAGGTCAATCTTGGGAAAAGCATACAAAGCTGTCTAAAGAGGGCAGTTTGGGGTAGAGGAGAATTTTTAACAGATTTAAATAGATTTTCTAAGGTAATAAATCACCTATATCTGCTGCAAATATTTTCTTCTGCGAATTCTCTTGGTCTGAACTGGATATTCCAGTCCTGAGTCACATTTGATAGCTTGTGAAGATAGAATGGAAGAAACAAGATCAAGAACCCATTACTCTGCTGGAGAGAAAACAGTCCTCTATGTTTTCTCTCATTACTCTTGACTACTTTTCTTCATAATTTTAAGTCAAGTGATTTTAAGTTATATTTTCCTTCTTTGTTCTGGCAAAGTAATTGTTCAAAGTAATTTACTAAATATTATTTGCCATTTTTTTTCTATCATGCTGTTTTCTTGTCCAAGTGAGTCCATTAAACTTCCCCCTTTCATTTGGTTGCCACGGAAACCTAGCATCAATGTTAATGAGGACAATGTCTAATGTAAAACTTTGTCTCCAAAATACCAGTCCAAGAAGCTGTGATCACAAATATTTAGCTATACTTTTTTCTTTTACCTTGAAAGTCTTTTTGTGTATAAAGTGACCTCAAGAATAAGTACTCCACCACTTATTAGCTCAATCACTTCTAATCTCAAAGATATATTTTGCTAACAAGATGCTTAGAGGAAACCAAGAATACTCCTTTTATCGTCTCTCGTAAGACTCTCCTTAGATACCATATCAGGATCAGTGAAGTTATTCTTTCCAAAATTATTTCAATAGATTATCTTTCTCTTTGTCTTGCATGTGCTCAGCAGGATGTATGGAAAAGAATAGAGTTAAATCATCCATACCTTGTATGAAAGTGTCTGTTACAAAAGGACAATGTTCCTATGTCCTATTTCTCTGTCCTCCTCTTAGCACTTGCCTGATTTCCAACTAATCACAGATTCTTGGCTTCAAGTCTAGTGATGGACTATAACGCCTTCCTCACTGCTACATCTTCATGGTTTCTCTTTTAAAACTCTTTTATTTGGATGTGGAATTTATTTTCAGGTCTTCATTCAATCCGTTCTAAATTGTAGTGAGCTAAATAGGCTCTGTAAAATCACTTTAGGTAGCAAAAATATTACGACAATCTATATCAAAAAGTTTGGCCTCCCTCCACTGCTGAAGCCAATATGCTTAGCTAGGACTACTAAGAACGCATTTTCTTGCCTTTTCAATTTGCTCAATTCTTTCTGATCCCAAAAGTTATTGACTTATGTAATAAGAGAAGTCTTCATTATCTCATATTAACAAGGATATTATATTGTGTGAGCTACTAAGAAATGTGAAATCATTAGTTTCAAGTATCCAATCAGATTTTTTTCTGTGTTTCAGTTCTTCACGTACAAAGACATTGTAGAAAGTATTACAAACAGAAAAGTGTAAACCCAATATCTTCTTTCATTGTTGAGGGCACTTTCTCCCTAAGTATTTTGACCCAAAGTAACTTTTTCAGATAATTACTGTTTGGTAATTAAAATAGATTCACAATTTTTTTGTCTGATTTTAAAGACCTTTGAATTTAAATTCCACTACAACCTTGTTTCACACACTAAGTGTAGATTTCCTGGGTATGGACAATTCTCAAAGGAACCTACAGGATTTATAGCAAGGTTTCTGAGGTTTGTTTGTTTAGTGTGAAAATGAGCCATCTTCACTCACATTGCTCCCTCTCCACTAAGTCTCCATGGATTACTTTGCATGAAAGCCTATTTTCCCAAGCAATTTTAAATTTTCATAATAGGCTACGTTGTTAAAAAGTTTGAACAAATTAAAATTTACCTGTCATAATTTTAAAACTCTTTTGAAATTCATTTATTAGAACTGCGAATTCACCCATTGTAACTCCACTTTACCATCAAAAACAGTTAACATGTTGTTTTCATGATATAGTGTCCATGAAACTATTATTTTCCAGTGGCTTTGTTATGCATATATATAAACTTATAAGCTGATTCTGAGCAAAATGAACTCCAAGATATAGAAACAGAGAGTATTATTTGTGGTTGTTGTTTTTAATGTACTACGTGATTTCTATTTTCTTTTGGGTTGTTCCCTATGCTTTACTCCCTGCTGTATTTGATTTTGGTAGCCTGTGTATTGTGTATATATTTACCTTAATTAGGGAAGGGAAGAGGAACAACAAAATGGTGAGACAAAGGACAAAGACAAACCAACGCAATAAAAATACTCACAAGACAATATGTTGGAAATGTCCATTACAACTTGTGAGGGGTATTGGGTGAAGGAAAACTGAAGAAAATGAGGGAAGAGGTAACAAGTTTGAAAAGTTATGTATTCACTACCTTAAAATTACTGTAACCCCACCATTCATCACTTTGACAATAAAATTAAATTTAAAAAATAAACTGCATGAAGTAAAATTTCACTGTATTGGTATAGTAGATATTATTCTTTATGTAGTAACTTTTTAAAAATCAATACAGTTTGGGGTCTAATTTGAATGAATTATCCCTTTTTAATCAAAGGACCATCAACTTGAATGCTATCCGACTAGACAATATTTTCACAATATACTTACCAATATTTTAAAAAAAGAATAAATATAGTACTTTCTCATAATAAAAGCGAAAACAGTTTAATTCTATGGATACCTATAACTTTTTAAAGTAAATAAGTTGTTAAGAAGACAGAATATATGTGTTCTTCATCATTCCAATGACTTGTAACTACTCATTTTCAAATTCGGAAGATTCCATACCTGAGAGATTCAAAACAGTACCGGCTTGCATGATATGTAATTCTGCAATAGATGCATTTTCCCATGGGCTGTTACAGATTGAGAGTCAACAGAAAAATAACCACTTTCTGGTAGAGGATAAAACTATGTAGTATCGGTAATAATTCTTGAAGAGTAAGCAATTGTTTATCAGAGTAAGCTATCATTTTTATGACCATCAATACCAATATTTATGTTATAAAGTCATCCTAGGGAACAGTTTTCAAATTTTAGGGTGCACCTCAATATTCCCTTAATTCACATCATGAATAGCTTATCTCTATTGTGAAAAAATACAACTCTGCTAATGTGATGCCATACATGTTCTGGAAAGAACACCACAATAAACTGGGTTGCATCATTCCCCCCCCCACACTGTTATTCTTGAGATCAGAACACTTACAAATATTATTAATTTTTATACTTTTTAACTATCATATAAAATCTGGATGCTAAGATCTGAAAATTACAGTTCAAAGCCCACCCAGGCAGAAAGATTCCCTAGATTCTTATCTCCAATAAACTCAGCAAAAGCCAGACGCAAGTGGCACTGAGGTTGAAGTGGTAGGGCATGAGCCTTGAGCATAAACAGACTCAGAGACAGTGTCCAGGCCCAGAGTTCAAGCCATAGGACAAACCAATAAAACCAAAACCAAAACAAAAACAAACCCCAAACCAAACATTTTTCTCAAAGTATAAAGTAGCAAATAATTAAGGAAATTGCTTCCTGTGTTACATACAGGTAGAAGAAAGAAGATGTCACACGTTAATTCTCTTCATACCATGTTATACCAAAGCCTCAAAAAATTGCTCTTATTCTAAATTTATCAATTAATATCATCAATTTTTTGGCAACTCTGTCTCCAACATTCACATTATCATTTTATACATGAACTTTTGGAATTATCTACTAACTAATTTCTAATTATAACTCACTTGAAAGAACATTTTAGGCAAGTAGAATGCAAAAATCATTTGTGAATTTGTCAATTAAACCCTCTACTTAAAAAGGATTTTGTAGAGTCCTATAGAGTATAAAATTACAAACAAAACCAAAATATTTATTTTAAATCTAAATTCTAATTTAGCAAGATCTTCAAAATCCTACATTAGACGAACTTTGCTATTTTTCCAGGCTTAAGCTTTTCTATTCCTTCATCATTTCTTTGGGATACAACAGAATGATGATTACTTAGTTTTTCAAATTTTGGATGGGAATCATGAGTCATTTTGCATCTAGGAATGTTCTGTAATGAAGAGAGAATTTAAAACACAAGTGAGGATTAAGTATGAGTTGCATTTCAACAGGAAATTTGACTTCTCAAAACATAATGACAAAATTACCCCAAACGTCCAACAGTGTATTCCTTTCTGGTTTGTTTTGTTTTATTAAGACAAAATTATATTACCTGGGCCAGGGAAGGTATCACTATGTAATTCCATTCTCTAATCTCCTGTTTTAATCTTAGTGCTAGAATTCTATGTATCACATTGCCCTGCCATAGTTTCTTGGTATATTTAATCTAGATACAGACTACCAATTCTGAATTTCTCCAGTGATATTATACACATTATACACCAGAGTGACTGCTCAGACTGTTCATGTACTATTTTCAAGGATGTTATAACATTTGGCACAGGATATGAATTTTTTCAGATGCACCTGCGGGGTCTCTGATTCATTCCTCCATGGATCCGATCACTTTAATAATGATTTTTAACTCTCTATCACTGATCCCTAAAAATGAAATATTCTCAAACTTATTTGAAGGAAGTTCATTTGAGGACTTTCTAATATTAGAAATTATCACTTGATTCTAGTCTTATTCAGGACATATATTTATTATTTTCTAAATTTTCTACACATTCTGAGAGTTGTTTCATTTGTGTATTTGTGTGTGCACATACAAGTGCCTCTGTGTGTATGTGTATGTTTGTATGTATGTATGCAAAATCCTCAAGCTCTTATTCAGCAATCTTGCTCATGACTGGTATTCCATCACCTGAGCCATTCTTCCAATCTGGCTTTTGACTGCTTAATTTTATATACTGTTGCAAAGAGTGTTCTGCCCAGGCTGCAAACTTAACATCCCAGACTCCTTTACATCCTTAGGTTTTATTTCTCCAGGAGTATTAACTTTTAAACTACAAACATTTTTTGAGGGTAATGTCTAAGCTGTAGCCCAGATTTTTAACTCAAGAATTCTTTTTTTTTTTTTGTTTTGATGGGGAGTCTGGTCATGGGGCCTGAACTCTGGACCTGGGCTCTGCCCCTCAGCTCTTCAGCTCAAGGCTAGCACTCTACCACTTGAGTCACAGCGCCAATTTCGGCTTTTTTCTTTTTTGCTTAAGTCGTGCTGAGGAATCAAACCCAGGGCCTCATGCATGCGAGACAAGAGCTCTACCACTGAGCCACCTTCCCAAACTCTAACTCAAGAATTCTTATAAAGATAGATGAACACACACATTACATTTCCTGAGTGTACACTGTTAGGCATGTGATCATAAGTTGGGTCATGGTGAGATATGAGGATTGAGGTTCAAACCAGCCCAGGTAGGAAAGTCCCAGAGACTCTTTTCTCCAATAAACTAAAAAAAACTGGAAATGGCACTGTGGAACAAATGGTAGAGCATTAGCCTTGAGCTGAATAGCAGAGAGACAGCTCGCAGGCCCAGAGTTCAAGTGCCAAGATTACCGCCAACAAATATGTGTGTGTGTGTGTGTGTGTGTGTGTGTGTGTGTGTGTAAAGAAAAAAAAGAAATGTGATCTTAGCCCCCAGTTCATTGCTAGCATAATCCCTGCTCTCACAAGATGAACATTTTCTTTTCAGTTAAATCCATGCTCTTATATCTCACTTGCTTTGGAAACAGGATTATTCTTCCATTCTACTTTCTACAAAGTTGCATGATTAGCAAGCATAATTTAGAATGGGAGTGGCCTCATACTTCATGTTCCACGTAGGTGTCTTGCTTTTTGTATATCACTCTCATAAATCTACATACTGGACTTGGCTTTATTGTTACAATATTGTCTTCTTTGTAGTCTTCTATATTGTATTGAACCCTTATACTTAAAAACAGAACTTCTCTTTCTCCTATTATTGCTATTGTTTCCCTTACTGTTAGCTCATGTACACTTGGGAAATAATGAACAGAACGTACACTCACAAAAAGAATGTTCTGAAAACCTCTTTCCATTTAAAATTCGCCTTAATTAGCCAGGCGCTGGTGGCTCACGCCTGTAATCCTAGCTACTCAGGAGGCTGAGATCACAGGATTGCGGTTCAAAGCCAGCCCGGGCAGGAGAGACCGTGAGACTCCAATCTCCAATAAACCACCAGAAAACCGGAAGGGGCACTGAGCTCAAGTGGTAGAGCACTCGCCTTGAGCTGAAGAGCTGAGGGACAGCGCCCAGGCCCAGAGTTCAAACCCCACGACCGACCAAAAAAAAATTAGCCTTAATTTACAGAGAATTTACAAATTTTGAACTCAATGTACTCATGTATAATGTATTTATAAGCAATATAAATTTCATATTTTCTCTTTACTATGTTGTCTCTGAAACACGTGTTACCTCAGGTCCATAGGTGTCCTAGTATTATTTCAGTGAAGCCAGAAAACATTCATTATACCTCAAGCAGCACCATCGATTGTAATTGGAAGTAACTTACTGGATGTGGAAACTGACCGCAGGAGAGGAATAGAACATAGAGGAATAACAAAGTTCAAGTTACCTTGAGCTTTCCTTTTTACTGTACAAGAAAAGTATCCCAAGGCTTGAAGGAAACTCTGTCCCTGGCTTTTTTTAGTGTGTTCTTTACTCATATAAAATTTTTCTGTAAACTTCTTGTTGAGAGTGTTACAAAAAGAAATAATGTACCATTTGAAGGTCAGCATAGAACAAAAGGAAATAACGCTGTTTTAAATGTGTTCTCCTGCAAAGGAACGAAGACATGGAGGTTTTAAAGTGTCTTATGGATGCATATTTCAACCCTGAGATGATTCTCTTGATGCAGGCATCGGTTATCAATTCCTTTGATCTGGTCCTGAGTTCTCCAGAGCAATAAGGATTCCAAAAAAGCAGGATCCAGTGAGTATGATCAGCAAAAGGAGCCTCTTCTCTGACCAGTACTCCTTTAAGGAGGGTCCCAAATAAATTGATGAGATTTTTGTTTGCTTGTTTGTTTAGTTTGTGCTGGTTCTGGGGCTTGAACCCAGAGGCTGGATCCTGTCCCTGAACAGTTGTCTTTCCTGCCCACCGGCCCCCAAAGCTAATACTCTACTGCTTGAGCCAAAACTCCACTTCTGGTTTTTTGGTGTTCAATTTGTGATAAGAGTTTGACAGACTCTCCTGTCTGGTTTGGCTTTGACTTAAGATAGTAAGAAAGCTAAGTGGCATCACCTGTACACACTTCTCTTTTGAAACAAGAAATATTAGATGAAGTTTATTGTAAAGCTAATATTTGACAATTGTTAAAGGAAGAGAATATGTCTAGCAAAGAAGCCATAACTTAAATAACTCAGCAAAAGTAGGTGCACTGAAATATTTTGAAATTATTTTTTCTGCTTGGGAAGATTATTGATCTTGTCCTTTCTTTTGGGGAAACTTAAGGTAATATTTGCACTTTTTGTTGGCTGTGAGGCTTGAACTCTGATCCTGGGAGCACTCCCTCTGTTCTTCAGCTCAAGTTGAGCACTCTAGCACTTAAGCTACAGCACCACTTCCGGGTTTATGATGGTTAATTGAAGATAAGGGTCTCATGGACATTTCTGACCAGGCTGGTTTGAACCACAATCCTCTGTTCTCCTGAATAACTAGGATTACAGGCATGAACCATCAGCACCCAGCTCATATTTGCGATTATGTGCACTGAATGACTATGTAGACAAATAATGGAAATTTCAATCAAATGAGGGCATTGCAGCTTTTCAGAAAATTTGAGGTAACAATAAATATGTCCTCCTTTTCCATATTGTTTCATTAATGACTCGTGAGCTATGGGACCCTTGAGTTAGCACTTTCTGCCATCTGTGTAGGTGTATTTAGTATCAGGAAATGTTCATAGAGAAGTATAGAAAGACTGAGATTTTCAGAAAGCAAAGAAGATAAGGTAAGATAAAACAGCACAGAAGGAGATACATTTATTACACAGAGATTAAGAAGTAGCCTAAAAGATTTAGAATGCTAAAGATAATGAGGAATAAGACTAGTTGGTAACTATTTGTTCAATAAACAAAAATGGTTCTCTAAAACATTTTCTGGTATAACATAGTTACTATCATTTATTACTTAACTCTGGAGTTATTCCTTCTCTTCCTTCACAACTGTTAATTTGCCTCTGCCGTTTTGTTTCCATGAATAAACAAAAAGATTTCCAAATCTCACTTAGACTACCTTTCTCATTGTGATTAGCAGAGACCATTCAAAAACCTGGAATCTTTGAATTTCCAGAATTAAACTTCACCTGACATCTAAGCACATTCAAGCCATTAATTGCTGTGACCTAATGAACAAAACTTTTTTTCAACACAATATCCTAATATAAGTAAAGTACATGAATTAGGGACTATTGTCAAGTGTCAGTATGGCAGGAGCAATTATATAATATATTCCAAGTACTGGCTCTTTATTTTGCATTTACTAACTAAATGTTTTATGGTTTTGTTTTGGTTTGGGTTTTTTTTTTTTTTTTGCATTTTTGCTCAAGGCTATCACTTTACCACTTGAGGCACAGCACCACTTCCAGTGTTTTTCTGTTTATGTGGTACTGAGGAATTGAACTGAGGGTTTCATGCATGCTAGGCAATCACCGTATCATGAAGCCACATTCCCAGATCCCTAAATGACATTCTTAAGTTGACATTACATTTTCATTCAGTAACTATGTACCATAATATTGGCCAGGTGCTAGAAAATAATGTAGAAAAGAATACAATAAAATCCAGTAAGGCTAAATGGACAGAGAATAACCCTCACATTCTTGCAAGGATACAGAGGGCTTATCTCATGGAGATGTATCAATACGCTGAATGAGACAGCTCCTGACCCACAGCCCACCTCCAGAATGAGTGGGCCATCTTGGGTTCCAGCCACCTGTGGTCGTTGGGCCACCAGCTACAGCACCCATTCTAGCAGTTCCTTAGAGCAAGAGTGAGAGAGAAACAGAAAGAGAGAGAGAGAGAGAGAGAGAGAGAGAGAGAGAGAGAGAGACAGAGACAGAGACAGAGAGAGAGAGAGAGAGAATCAGAATTAGATTTAAGTCAGGTGCCATTGGCATAAAACTCTAATCCTAAGTACACAGGAGGCTGAGATATGAGGATCATGGTTCAGAGACAGCCCAGGTAGGAACGTCTGTGAGAGTCTTATCTCCAAAGAACCACCAGAAAACTGGAAGGGGCACAGTGCGCTCAAGTGATAGAGGGCTATCTTTGAGCTGAGGAGCTCGGGAACAGTGCACAATCCCAGAATTCAAGACCCAAGACTGAAAAGAAGTGGACTTCCCACCACAAGAAGTGGACTGAATAGCACCCATTGTCCTAGAGAACATGGTAGAGAAGTCAGGCCGAGCTTCCTGTGAACTTGAGGTCATAAGTAAGTCACCTGGCTTCTCTGTGCCTCGGTTTCCCCAGCTGCAAAACTGAACAAAGTGAAGGATACCCTCCCTCATGGGGATAGGGTAATAATGAAAGAGAGACATGTTTCGGTTCATAATCCCACACCTGTTGCAAAATTAATAACAGGCCCCACCTGAGCCCATTCTGGTATCTTCCTGTCATATGCTCACAGAATTGCCAAAACCTTACCTGAAGGCCGCTCCCTCTCTGCCTAGACATTCTCCAGAGATCTCTCTGTATAAATCCCTTGTTTCCTCACAACTGTCCTGTGAGGAGAGTGAGGTCCAATGGTTGAGGCCCTACCAAGAGCTTCACTTGTGGTCAAGAATTCGCTGCTGTGGACTGAGTTTGGGATAATCCATCTACACTAACGAATGAGCATGGTGCCACATGTCTATCATCCCAACTAGAGAGGACCAGACCTGGTAGAGCATATCTTTCACAGGAGGACCACGATTTAGCCCAGCCTGAGCATATATTTAGCTTCTATCTCAAAAATGCTCAAGACAGAAACGTGGCTCATCAGAGCCGGGGAGAGGAAAAAAGCAGGGGGGTCATGGTGCCCCCAGAGGGGTGTTGGTCCCAATGCAGGTTGGTGTTGGGGCCATTCACCTGTGCTGCTGGAAGCAGCTGTTGGCAGCTGCTCCAATTGGGGCAGCAGCGATGGAGGCAGCATCGTGGACACATGGGAACAGAGCAGAAGACAAGGGGCAGGGATCAGGTCGGGGATTTAGGCCTGCTGACAGCACCCCATTGCCTGAGGTTTGAAACCTGGCACCGCGTGAAGGGGGGAAGGGGCAGGGTGGGGGTGGGAGCATCAATTTTCTACTATATTCCAAAGTCACCTCGAGTCTCTTCATCACCACTCAGCCACCACCTCAACTGCTGGTAGTGGTGTAAACTAACAGAGGGAAACCCAGTGCTACCTGGCAGCATGGAATGTGAGCGTGGCCACCATTCTTGTATCCCATTGGTTAGAAAGAAGCATGAAAGAATGGGGGTGTGGCCAGAATCCTGTGAAGCAATCAGCGGTTCAAAATGACAGCGGTTCTCCCAGCCTTTTTCCCAGGGAATTCTGTCCAATTCAGTTGGGGTCAAGAGGGTGACCTGCTTTAGCTGGATAGGTACAGAGATTATTGTGTATTTCTGTTTGTTGCCAGTCCCAGACCTTGAACTCAGGATCTGGGCACAGTCCATGAGCTGCTTTTGCTCAAGGCTGGTCCTCTACACTAGAGCCACAAGGCTTCCGGCTTTGTTGGCACTGAAGTTGGACAGGGGTCTCAAGGATTTTCCTGCTTAGGGTGACTTTGACCATGATCCTCCTATCACAGCCTTGTAAGTATCAAGGGGAACTGCTGAGAGCCACTGGTGCCTGCCCAATCACTGGTCTTGTTGATGTTCTTGGACAGACTGGTGAGTTCCCTATCCTCGGGTTGAAGTGGTGGGAGCTGGAGCCCACAATTTGAATCCTGATCCTGCCACCTCCAAATGGTAGGAGAGCCTAAGAAACTTGTTCCTATCCATATGATTACCAATGGAATGTGATGCAAGTCATGATTGAATGAACAGTTCTTGAATGATTCTAGGATAAAATTTTACACAATTATATTATACGATACTGATTGATTTTAGTTAATATTTTAAGCATTTAAACAATCACATTCATCAAATGGAGGCATAATGAAATATCTAAGAATTGGGCCTCACATACTATAAAAGTGAGGTTTTTTCTACCAGGACTAGGATTGGAACTCATAGTCTGGGTAACTCTGTTGCACTGTGTAGGAAGGGGAAGCTTGCCTCCTTGAAGTCAAGAAATTCAAGTCTGTTCCTTAGGCCTGAAATCAATCCCAAGCACTAGAAAAACACTATTCATGTACAATTTACATATATGTTTTATATTTATATACATATGTTGACTCCATATTGCATTCAGTATTGTTCTATTATTTTTTGTTTTATTCATTTATTGACCATTTATTTATTGACTATTATAGCACATAGAATATTGACTACATAGGCGATAGGACACATATGTATTCCACTTCATACCTGACAACCAGAAGATTCACTGTAAAGGAAAATATGTGTCACCATCTGATTCTTACTCCATGATTCATTGTTTGGAAGCACTGACATCTGAACTCATGGCCTACAAGGCCATGTTCATGAATGGTGACACCCCATCCTGGGGCAAATTGAGCTGACATGTTGTTCCCAGGACTGAGAACGAGCCCCAGGGGTTAACTAAATAAGAACAGATTGACATGCAGAAGGCAGTATGCTAAAAAAATATATATCTTTATAGACTGCCAGAGATGTCTATACATTATTCAGTTATATAGACTATATTCCTACCAATTCCTGGGTATTTATTATGCATCCATGTAATTAATGTTATTGTTTTCATCCTTAAAATATTAATGAAAGCCCTCAATGTCCTGAAATTCTTTTGTTTCTGTAAGTAATAATATTCTTTTAATGCTTCATAAATATTAAATGAAATCAACCAGCCTTCTGAAATGATGCTTTTTAAATTTATAGTATCATCATTCATGATCAACTCATTCAACTGTGACATTGACAAAATTCCAGTGTTATTCCTTTGGATGGGAACCAGTTTCTTAGTACCTCCGGCCATTGGTTGATGTCAGGACGAGGATATGAAATGAGGGCCTATGTTTCCACGTGGGCCTATGGCTTCCCTGATCGTCTGGCAGCCTTCAGCAAAGCAAGGTGAAGTACCCTTTGCAACAGTGTCATTCAGACCCAGAAGGGTCACTGTGCAAAGGAAGAAAACATAAAAGGCCACATTTTTTCTGTGCATTGTTTTCCCTGCAACACCTGGGGGTCTAGGATTCCAGCAGCACCTGTGTGTCCAGTGGCTGCACCCCATCCTAGGTTGATCGAAGCTGAGGCAGAGTTGCCATGACCAGAGTTCGAGCCCCATGCTGAGAAAATAATTAGCTCCCTGGCTTGCAAATCACACAATTTTTTCTTACAGGCTTTGGATTTGAACTCAGGATCTGGGTAAATCTGCAACAATGTGTATAAATGGGAAGATCACCTTACATGAAGATAAAAATAATGCAGGCCTGTTCACTAGTCCTGAATTCAAGACCCAACCCTGGAAAACATACTATTTATATATATTGTAAAGATAGGATTTATACTTACCTACGGATGTTCAGTCCATAGATGTTTGATGTGGTTGTTACTTATATCTTTTGTTTTATTCATTTATTTAATATTGATTTTACTATGATGAAACCCATTCTGTTTATTACATTAATGACAACCTATCACAGAACATCTAGATTTGTAGAAATGTTCTCCATCATGCCTGACCCCCAGGATTCTCAGAGAAAAGGAAAAAAATGTTCACATTCTCCTTCTTACTTACTCCACGATCCACTTGTTGGTAGTGCTGGAATCTGAACTCAGGGCAGAGCAAAACCAATTGGCCAATGTGTCAAGGTGATCATACGAACTTGTGAGCAAATAAGGAGCGTGGCCATTCCCAGAATCTGACATTGATCCCCAGGGTGGTCCACTATAGTCATAAATTCATAATTTAAATATAGGATATATATTGACATAGATGTGTGGACAGCATCTTGTGTTCAGTGCAATTATTCTCCTTATTTTGTCTCTAATTCATGGAGATATTGTGTATTTTAGTAAGCATGGTGACAGGTATAACTGTGCTGACATAGATGACAACCTGTTCCCATGGTTACAGAGTTGTCTATGCATTCTCGATCGTATTTGAGACCCAGGACTTTCACAGGAGAGGATAAAAGGCACAACGACTGCCTTCTGACATCAGGATGAATCTTTTGTCAGTGCTGGGGTTTGAGCTTAGGTCTGGGTAAATCTGTTGCACTATGGGGAAAGGGGAAGCTCACCATCTTTGAAGACTAGAACGTTAGGCCTGGTCCAGGGCCTGATTTGAAGCCCCAGCACTGGACAAAATAACAAGCCCACCTTTTTTAAACATAGGATTTCTCCTTACCTACAGGTATGGTATGCATCTTGCATTCAGTGTAGTTATTCGTTCTATTTTGTGTCTTATTCAATGGATGTATTTTGTATTTTATTGCATATGGGGTGACAAATATAACTGTGCTGACATGGATGACAACCAATTCCCTTGGCTAAGAGTTGCCTATATAGAATTCTCCATCCTCAATGAGACCCAGGACATTCACAGAACAGGAAAACATGTGCCACCATAGGGTTCTCACATCAGAATGAATATTTGAGTAGTGCAGGAATTTGAACTCAAATCCTAGCAGGCCCAATTGGTGAATGGGTTATGGTGAGCACACCAGGCTGTGAGCCACTAAGGAAGTAGGCAATTCCTGGGACCTTCCATGGAGCCCTCGTGGGGGCCAATATAGTCATAAATTCATAATTAAACAGTGGATATATATTTCCAAACATGGGTGGGAGGCATCTTTCGTTTGGTGTAGTCATTCTCTTTGTTTTGTGTCTGATTCATTGATGTATTGTGTATTTTCTTGAGTATAGGATGACAGATATAACTGTGGTGACCTGGATGACAACCTATTCCCATGAGTATAGAGTTGCCTATGCATTCTCCATCCTAGCTGAGACATAGGACTTGCACAGTACAGGGAAACAGGTGCAACGACTGACTTCTCACATCAGGGTGAATTTTTGGCAGTGCTGGGATTCGAACTTTGGGCCTAGGAGGCCCAACTCCCAATGGGTCCACGTGATTACACCAGACTGTGAGCCACTAAGGAGTTGGGCCATTTTCAGGAACTGAGATTGAGCCCCAGGGAGGCCAAAATAGTCCTCAATGATCATTGAAACATGGGATGTATATTCACATCCATGTGTGGACTGCACTGTGCATTTAGTGTAGTTATTCTATTTTGTATGCTATTCATGGGTGTATTGTGTATTCTTTGAGTATATGATGACAGGTATAACTGGGCTGACATGGTTAACAACATATTCCCAAGGCCACAAGGTGGCCCAGGCAGTCTCCATCGTAGCTGAGATCCAGGATTAGCACATGAAAGAAAACAGGTGCAAGGATTGACTTCTGACATCAAGATGAACCTTATGGCAGGGCGGGGAATCTGAACTCCGGACATTGCAGGGCCAAGTGGCGAATGGGTCCACTTGAGCACACCAGCCTTTGGGACCTGCCACTAAGCCCCCTCCCCCAGGGGAGAGCGGGTAACATAACAGTCATCCATTCATAAGCTGAAGGTAGTATGCACATAAGTACATATTTGTATAGAGTAGGAGAGATGGTAACCCGTGGTGGAATCCAATCTGTGTGACTACCGATTCTTGCATCTTTTCTGATGCCTCCATTTCATGACTGTGATGATTATTGTCATGCTTCATCAACTTCTTTACAAATAATCGATAACCCATGAGTTTGCTTATCATTTCCTACTTGCATCATGCACGAACTGCTGATTCAAGGATGAGATCGATCACATTGCATGACTCATCCCAAGTCCACAAATGAGTATCTCAGGATCTCCCACCATTCCCTCTGCATAGGGGGGCTGAATTCAAGCCTCAGGCCTGGGAAAGATATTCCTTATACTTTTTTTTTGGTCCACTCTTGGGCCTGAACTCTGGGACCGGGCGCTGTCCCTCAGCTCTTCACCTCAAGGCTACGCTCTACCTCTTGAGCCACAGCGCCACTGCTGGATTATTTTCTGCTTATGTGGTGCTGAGGAATAGAGCCAAGGGCTTCATGCATGCAAGGCAAGAGCTCTACTACTGAGCCACCTTCCCAGCCCTCCTTATGTATATTTTAAAGATATTATTTATACTTCTGTACAGATGTTCAGCCCATATTGTGTTTGGTGTGGCTATTCATTTTATTTCTGTGTCATTTATTTATTTAGAATTTATTTTATTGACTCTCATGACACCTATATCATTTATTATATTGTTTACATCCTATCCCATACCATCCAGATGTTAGATGTGTTCTCCATCATGCCTGGCAGTGCCAGGATCTGAACTTAGTGCCTAGCAGGCCCAATTCATGATTGGGTGAGTTTGAGCATGGCAGCCTCTAGCCAATGAAGATGCCATGTGGTTCCCAGGCTCTGAGATCGACCCCCAGGTTTGGCCAAAACAGCGATACATGGATAGGCAGATGGAGGTATACAAATAAATATATATATTGGTAAAAAGTTCCATAGCTGTCTATCTATGGTAGAATGACAGCTACTATGTTCCTACTAACTCTTAGGTATTTATTATACCGCCATTGAAGGAATATTATCCTTTTCATGCTTAATAAACTATTAATGAAGCTCAATCAGCATTCTAGGATTATTGTATCCAATTTTAGCGTAGACTGATGTATAAACTACTCTTTCAATCAGTATTCCTATGCATAGGAATGAGTCTCTTGTGATCTCCTGCGATTGATGTCAGGACTGTGATTTGAATCCAGGGCCTATGTTGACAGGTTGGCCTATGGCTTCACTGATAGCCCACCAGCCACCAGCAATGGCAGGTCAGGTCCACTTTGCAGCTTTGTCATTCAGACCCAGGATGGTCACTGTCCAAAGAAAAAAATCATAAAACCCCAGCTCTGTGTAGCTCACCACTTTTTGTGCTTTCCACCTTTTTTCTTCCTGAAAGCACTCTGGGCCCAGGACCCCAGAATTGGCTATGGGTCCAGAGACTGCATCCCAGCCAAGGTAAATCCAAGCTGAAATAGAATTTCCAAGACATGTGTTCAAGCCCCATGCTTGGCCAAAAAAAAAAAGAAAAGAAAAAAATAACATATAAAATTAACTATTTAACTAAATTTAAAAACAATAAAGCTCTCTGTTTTGGAATTTTTGCCAGTTTTTTTTTCCTAGCCTGGGATTTGAACTCAGGGTCTTGGTAAATCTGTAGCAATGTGAGCGAAAAATTGCCATTACTTGAGTTCAAACCCCGTGCCACCAAAAATGAAAAACTAAGTCACTGACCTTGGCAAGGGGAGTAGTTGTGGAGATGGGATGGAAGGGATGGTAGGGGAAAAACACAGGAGGAGTAAACAATGCTCAATAGGAAATGTACTCATTACATTGCTCCCCTCATTACATTGTATCCCCTCTGTAGAACATTTTTACAATAAAAAGCTTACAAAAAAAGAGAAACAATATAGTTCTCAAAGAAGCATTTTGGAGGTAAGGGAAGGATGTTTAAATAGCTGTACAAAACTCTACACTTCTTTTTTTAATGTTCAGTATGGAACTGAATAAACATAACTGCTTCCATTTAAAAAATTAAGTCACTCTTGGAACAGGGACTAGTATTTCTGCCATTGCTAGTTTTTGAGCTCACCGTCCAGGTAACTCTTTTGCACCATGGGTGAATGCAAAGCTCATTGTCCATGAGGAAAAGAAATTCAGGATAGAATTCCCAGGGCCTGAATGAAGGCAGTGCAATGGAAAATATATTTCCACATGTGTAATACATGATATATACTTATATATGTATGTTAATTATATATTATTTATTATTATTTTATTATTGATTTTGTATTTTATTTTTCTTTGATTCATTTATTGATTATTGCATTTAGTAGTATTATACACATAATATTATATTTTACATATCTATTATAAAATTATACACAATAATTTGGACATTGACTCATTTATCATTAACATTATATTCAATGTTGAAACATGATACATAATTAAATGGAACAATTTGTCACAGTCTTCACATGTTTAGAGTCTCTACCAAGTATGAGCTTTGAGTTCAAGCACCAAGACTGGCAAAAAAAAAATTGAGCCTTGGGAGACATATTTTTCTGGGACTCTGAGGAGGGCCGAGGTTATAGATAAGAGGTAGGGTAGCCGGCAGGTGCTGGTGGCTCACCCCTGTAAGCTATTCAGGAGGATGAGATATAAGGATCCCTATTGCAAGCAGGAAAGCCAATTTAAGACACTTTTCTCCAATTAAACACACAAAAAGCCAGAAGTAGAGCTGTGGTTCAAGTAGTACAGTGCTAGCCTGGAGCACAAAACCTCAGAGATATGATAGCATCAGGCCCTGAATTCAAACCCCAGGATTGTCACACACACACACACACACACACACACACACACACACACACACCAATATAGAGCATTTGCCAGTCAACCTGCACAAATTCCATCTCTACCAACTCAATATTAAAAAAAAATAAAGATGGAGAAGGGAAGGAAAGACTTGCTTCAGTGCCAAAATTTGCCAGTGCCAAAATTCCACAGTAGTTCTAATATGTGGGTACAAGACAAAGAGCCTCAGGCAGAAGGTATAGCCTTGGCAAAGGTCCTGAGGTGTGCTGTAGAGCAGGTGGTGTGAGTGGTATGTAGGTTCTATGGCTTCCAAAATGTCTGGCAGGAAATTCAAGGCTGGGTCAACCTTCACTTGAGTCACAGGGCAGAGGGTGAGGTCCCAGAATGGCGCCTAAGGGGAAGATTAGCTTGGCTTTTCGCCAGGGACCCAAAGCCATTTCCTGTGGCTGCAAACCTGTTTTCATAGCTCCTGACCCTCAGGCCTCCTTTGCATGGAGGAGTCAGGACAAACGCAGGGAAAAATCTCTTGCTTTAGAAAAGATTCTCGCCCAATACCACCAGTGGCTCAATGCCTGTAAATCCTAGCTACTCAGGAGACTGAGATAGAGATCGAGGGTCAAGCCAACTCAGGAGAGGAAAGTTAATGAGACTCTTCTTGCCGATTAACTACCAAAATCCAGAAATGGAGCTGTGGCTCAAGTGGTAAAGTGGTAACCTTGAAGGAAAAAGTTTAGAGACCAGAGCCCAGACCCTGAGTTCAAGCCTCAATACAAGCACAAGAAAATTAAAGAAAAGATTTCAGGAGCTCCTAGTCCACTGTGGTGTAAGGCAAGATCATCCAGGCACAGGTGGCTCATGCCTGTCCTCCTAGCTCCTCAGGAGGCTGAGATGTGAAGATCACGTTTCAAAGCCAGCCCAGCAGGAAAATCTGGGAGACTCTGTTCTCCAAGGAACCTACAGAAAACTGGAAGTTGTTCTGTGGCTCAAGTGGTAAGATGAAGAGCTAGGGGGACAGCGCACAGGTCCAGAGTTCAAGCCCCATGACCAACACCTGGCCTGCTTGGACCTTACTCTGTGGCTCTAGTCAGAATATATTCCAGTGGTCCCCTAAGGTTCTCCTAATGTCTAGGTGTACTACAAGTCTTGGTAGCAGCCTGTTTGTAGGCCATTGCCTACAGAGCAGGCCACAGTACCAGAGAAATATCGAGCCTTGGGGCATGAAGATCTTCAGAATTGCATCTGTCATGGGTGCAATGTTGATCTGAGTAGTAAATAACTGTCTTAGACCACGGATCTGGGCCAGGAGGGGCAGGAGCTTCAAGATGTCACACCAGATAATACCCACTCACGTGAGTATCACAAGAGTGCAAATTTGTCAGTCAGACATTGGGCAGATGTTGAGTTTGGGCTCATGAAAATTTTGTAGGCTCAGAAATCCACAGCCAACTGGCTGCTGCTTGTAGCAGTCACTATCCCAGGAGTCCGAGGGCACGGAACCTTGCTTTCCTCACCAGTGCTTGGGGAAGGGGGGAGACAAGCACCAAGGAAGTGGGCAGAGAATGATGAGGGAAAAATACACACACACACACACACACACACACACACACACACACGGGTAGGCCTCAGCAGCCCCTGAGCAACTGAACATCCCAATCTCCGAGAAGATGGCACTACCATCCTCAGACCAAATGTTGACAAAACTCAGAGTTCTCACGCATCTGGAATGGCTCATAAAACAGCATGGCATTTCCTACTGTACACACCGCTATGAAGAAAATTCAGCCCTATTGTTTTTTGTCATAGGTCATGGGGTTTGAACTTTGGGCCTGCGTGCCATCCCTTAGCTCTTCAGCTGAAAGAGTGCACTCTGCCACTGGAGCCACAGCACCACTTCCAGTTTTCTGGTGCTTCCCTTGAGTTAAAAATCTCACAGACTTTCCTGCCCAAGCTGGCTTTGAACTGTGATCCTCAGATCTCAGCCCCTTGAGTAGCTAGGATGACAGTTGTGAGACACTGGCACTGCCCAGTTTCAGCAACCTTCTTACAACCAGGGGAAACCCAACTTGTCAGAAACCCAACTTGTCCGGTCATAAACCACATGTAACTCTATACTTTCAGACTTTGACACCAACACCCAAAAACATTGTTCCTTGGTTGGAGAGAATATAGTTGATATTAATCTCCCACACCTACTCCCATTCGCCCACTCCCTGACTAAGACAGGCCACAACCTCTGCAGTTCTTGGTAAGACATCATCAGGGACAGTATCCAAGCCCTGAGGTCAAGCCACTCATCCAAAAAAACAAGAAAGAAAGACACCACTTGTTTGTCAGAGATGATGAAAGAGTGGGGTTGCTGTGGTTGGGACACCAGCTTCTGGCCTCAGTGTACAGCCATTTCTAAGAACTCCCCAAGTTTGCCCGAGTGTGAATTTACAGCAGGGTGTGCATTGTCTTACCAAGTACTGACGAACACAGGTCAAGATTTAAAGTAGGGTTAGCCTTGCACATCAGACGTCATGATGAGAAGACCCAGAGTCTGACCCATGCCAATACGTTCCATACTAACAGGACTCAAAGCCTTACTAAGTGCTGACCATGCTCTCTGTCCCCGTGGGGGAACACCCCCTGTGGGCCCCACCTCCAGATCCTCCCACACTCCCTCTGCCACCAACCAGGCCCATGGGAGTAGACAGTTCAAAAGCACAAAGTTCTCTTGCTCTTATAATTTAACGGTGCTGAGTCCCCTTCAAGGTCTCACCCTTCCAGGCCCCCAGACATCAGCCTCAAAGCACATGCTGCCCCCAAAGACAGCGTTTAGAAGTTACCAAAGGGCTCAGAACTCCTTGTTACAACCAACTTCTACACACACACAAATCTAACTCGGGTGGCTCCTGTCTGTCATCCTAGTTACTGAGGAGGCTGGAGTCTGAGGATCACTGTTCAAAGCCAGCCACTTAGAAAAGTTTGTGAAGCTCCTATCTTCACTGAACCACCAATTAGCCAGAGGTGGAGCTGTGGATCAAGTGTGAGACCTCTAGCTTTGAGCAAGAAATCTCAGGAAGAGCATTAGGCCTTGAGTTCAAGGCCCAGTTCTTCTACCTCCAAACACACACAGACACAGACACAGACAGACAGACAGACTGACAGACAGACAGACAGACAGACACACACACACACACACACATACACACACACGGATAGCCCAATGATTCAGCAGTCCCTGAGAACAGAAACATGAACTCCCTCAATTATTATCACATCCCACCCCTGAGAAGGTGGCAGTATCGACATCAGACCCACTGTAGACAAAACATTGAGCCTCACACATATCTGGAATGCCTCATAGATTAGCATGGCATTTCTTACCATACACACTGCTATGTGGAAAATTTAATCACCTTTGTTGTTGTTGTTGGTTAAGGGACTTGAACTCTGGGCTTTGGTGCTTGCCCTGAGCTCTTCAGCTTAAGGCAAGCACTCAATTGATTTAGCCACATCACTACTTCTGGTTTTCTGGCAATTCCTTGGAGATAAGAGTCTCAGGGTCTTTCCTGACCAGGCTGGCTTTGACTCATGATCCTCAGATCTCACCTCCTGAGTACCTATGATAAAAGCCATGAGCTACTGGCAGCCGGCCAAACATTCCTGTTATCATGTCGCCTCAGGAGACTGAAATCTGAGGACTGCAGTTGGATGCCACTTAGCAGCAAAGCCAGTGAGAACTCTTTATTTCCAATTAAACACCCCAAAAAGCTGGAAGTGGAGCCGTGATTCAAATGGTAGAGTGCTATCTTGGACCATAAAAGATAAGATCCATTCTCTAATTTCAAGCTTTTTTTTAGCATAGAAACAACCAAGAAAGGGAAGCAGGTGGGCATGTGGGAGCTCAAAGCTAACACATAATAATCTGGACTCCCAGAACAGACCCCATCCAGCTCTGATTCTCTACATTCTATGTCCTACATCATGGCAGTCTTAGATGGGACTGACCATGCACCAAATTGGGACATTCAAGTACAATCACATACTGAAGACCCCTGGACCTTATCAAAGACTCAGGATCTCTCACTGTCCTGCCTCAGCACTGGGCAGTGAGGTAAGGTCTAGTTATTCAACCACATGATATGGGAAGTAAAGGGTTTGCTGGTCAATGGACAGAGACTGGGGAAATCTAGGTCCCCCTTGGGGAGGTGAAAAGGGCTGCTCTATCCTAGAAATTTTCCTATAATGTGATTATTAGCAAAGAAACCACCATGCTTAGAGCCTAGTGCCTCTGGTTCAAAGCCCACCCAGGTAGGAAGGTTTCTTAGAATCTTATCTCCAAAAATCTTCTCACAAAAGCCAGACTCAAGTGGCACTGAGGTTGAAGTGGTAGGGCACGAGCTTTGAGCATAAACAAGTTCAGACTGACTGTCCAGGCCAAGAGTTCAAGCTCTAGGATGAACCAATAAAACAAAAACAAAATTGAAAACAAACCCCAAACCTAGCATTTTTCTCCATGTTTACAGAGGCACGTAAATAAGGAAATGGCTTCCTCTGTTACATATAGTTAGAAGAAAGAAGATGTCACACAATTACTCTCTTCATACCATATTAAACCAAACCATTAAAAATTGTTTTTTCTAAATGTATAAATTAATGTCATCCATTTGTTGGCAACTTATTCACATTGACATGGTATACATGAACTGTGGGAATTATCTATTAATTATGTTCTAATTATAACTCTCTTGAAACAATATCTAGGCAAATAGAATGCCAGAATCATTTGTGAATTTTTCAATTAATCCCTCTACTTAAAAAGAATTTTGTAGTATCCTATAGGATATGAAATTACAAACAAAACCAAAAAATATATTTTAAATGTAAATTCTAATTTAACAAGGTCTACAAAATCCTACATAAGAAGAACTTTGCTATTTATCCAGACATAAGCTTTTGTAATGCTTCAACATTTATTTGGAATCCAACAGAATGAGGCTTACTTACTTTTGCAAATTTTTGGATGGGAATCATGAACTATTTTGCATCTAGGCATGTTCTGTAATGATGAGAGCATTTAAATCACATGTGAGGATATATATGAGTTGCATTCAATAGGAAACTTGACTTCTCAGAACATAATGAAAAAATTAGCCAAACTTCTAACTGTGTATTCCTTTCTTGTTGTTTGGTTTGTTTTACTGAGACAAAATTATTCTACTTGGTCCAGGGAAGGTATCATTATGTAATTCCACTCTCTAATCTCCTGTCTGAGTGCTAGAATTCCAGGCTTGTAGCACATTGCCCTGCCATAGTTTGTTCATTTAATCTACAAGCAGACTAGCAATTCTGAACTTCTCCTATGACCTTATCCACTAGACTGAATGCTCAGACTGCTTATGTACTGTTTTCAAAGATGTTTTAACATTTGACACAAGATATGAACATTTTCAGATGCACCTGCAGGATTCCCTGATTCTTCCACCATGGATCCTATCCCGTTAATAATGATTGCTTTACTCTCTTACTATCTCTGGTCCCTACCTATGTAATATTCTCAACTTCTGGGGGAAAGTTCACTTGAAGGCTTTGCAATATTAAAAATTATCACTTGATTCTAGACATTCAGGACCTATTTTCTATTGTTTTCTAACTTTTCTACATATTCTGAGAGCTGTTTCATTTATGTATATTTGTGTGCACATATAAGTGCCTCTGTGTGTATGTGTATGTCTTTATGTATGTATGCAAAAACCTAAAGCTGTTATTAAGCAGTCATGCTCGTGATTGGTATTTCAGGTTTTGTCTGGTTAATTATTGGTAGTGTCTCAAAGCCTATACTGTCCAAGCTGGATGTAAATTGAACTTCCCAGACTCCTTTACATTCTTAGGTTTTATTTTTCCAGGAGTATCAACTTTTAAACTTTTGTTTTAACCTTTTAAACACATTTGTGATTGTAACGTCTAACCTGTAGCCCAGATTTTTAACTCAAGAATTCATATAAAGATAGATGAACATATACGTTACATATCCTGAGTGTACACTGTTAGAAATGTGATCATAAACCAAGTTGTTGTGAGATCTGAGGATTGAGGTTTAAAGCCAGCACGGGTAGGAAAGTCCTGGAGACTCTTTTTTCCAATAATTACCAGAAAACTGGAAGTGGCACTGTGGCTCAAGTGGAAGAGCACCAACCTTGAGCTGCATTTCAGAGGGACAGCACCCTGTCCCATATTTCAAGTGCCACGAACAACAACAACAACAAAAAAAAAAGAATATAAGAAAAGGAAAGAAAAAGAAATGTGACCTTGGCCACCAGTTTCATTGCTAGTATAATTCCTGTTCTCTCAAGATGGACTCTTTTATTCCAGTTAAGTCTATTCTCCTATATCTGACTTGCATTGGAAACAGAACCATTCTTCCATTCTCCTTTTTGCACATTTACATGATTAGCAAGCGTGATTTAGAAAGGGAGTGGCTTCATGCTTCATGTTCCACTAAGGAGTAATGCTTTCTCTATATCACTCCCATAAATCAACTTAATAGACTTGGCTTTATTGTTTCAATATTTTCTTATTTGTAGAGTCTTCTATAGTGTATTGAACACTTATACATAAACATAGAACTTCTTTTTCTCCTATAATTGCTATTGTTTCTCTGACTGTTAACTCATGTACACTTGGGAAATTAATACATAGACTCACAAGAAATTATCTGAGAACCTTCTACCTATTTAAAATTCACCTTAATTTACACAGCACATAAGAAGTTTGAACAAAATGTTCTCATGGATAATGTATTTATAAGCAATTTAAATTTCATTTCTCTTTACTAAGTTGTCTCTGAAACACGTGTTACCTCATGTCCAAGTTTCCTAGTGCTATTTCAATGAAGCCAGAAAACATTCATTTTTTTCTGGAAATGCATCATACATTGTTACTGGAAATAAGTGGAAGTTACTGTTACTGGATGTGGAAACTGATTCCAGGAGAGGAATTGAACATAGAGAAATGACAAATTTCAAGTTAAATATTGCTTTCCTTTTACTGTACAAGAAAAGGATCCAAGGCTGAAGGTAACTCTGTCCTTGACTTTTTTGAATGTGTCTTTTACTCATATAAAACTTGTCTGTAAACTTCTGGTTGAGAGTATTTCAAAAGGAAACATTATGTCATTTGAAGGCCAGTATAGAACAAAAGGAAGTAACTTTGTTTTAAAAATGTTCTACTGCAAAGAACAAAGATATGGAGGTTTTAAAGTGTCTTATGGATGGATGTTTCACTCCTGAGATGATTTTCTTGTTGCAGGAATCGGTTTTCAATTTCTTTAGTCTGGTCCTGAGTTTTCCATAGCAATAAGGATTCCAAAAAAGCAGGATCCAGTGAGTATGATCAGCAAAAGCAGCCTCTTCTAGGATCACCATATTTTTAGGAGAGTCCCAAAGAAATACCTAGGGTTGATTTTGTTTGCTTTTTTGTTTAGTTTGTGCTGGTTCTGGGGCTTGAACTTAGAGACTGGCCCCTGTCCCTGAACAGTTGTCTTTCTTTCCCACCAGGCCCAAAGCTAGTACTCCACTGCTTGAGCCAAAACTCCACTTCTGGCTTTTTTCATGTTTAATTGCAGATAAGAGTTTGATATACTCTCTTGCCTGGGTTGGCTTTGAACTAAGACAGTAAGAAAGCTCAGTGACATCAACTGTATGGACTTCTCTTTTGAACCAAGAAATATTAGATGAAGTTTATTATAAAGCTACGACTTGACAATTTTTAAAGAAGAGAATATGTTTAACAAAGAAGCCATAACAAATAACTCAGCAAAAGTAGGTGCACTACTAAATCATCTGGGAAGATTACTATTGACTTCATCATTCCTTTGTGGGAAATTTAAAGTCATATTTGCAATTTTTGTTGGTTGTGAAGATTGAACATTGATCCTGGGCACTGTCTCTCAGCTCTTCAGCACAACTTGAGCACTCTACCACTTTAGCTCCAGCAAATCTTCCGGGTTTCTGGGGTTAATTGAAGATAAGTGTTTCATGGACTTTCCTGACCAGGCTGGCTTTGAACCACAGTCCTCTGGTTTCAACCTCCTAAGTAGCTAGGATTACAGGCATAGCCACCAGCACCCAGCTCATATTTGCTTTTATGTGCACTTAATGTCACTATGTAGACAAAGAATGGAATTCTGAACCAAATGATGTGACATTGAAGCTTCTTAGAATAATTGAGGTAGCAATAAATATGTCCTCCTTTCCCATTTTGTTACGTTAATTACTCATGAGTTATGGGACTCTTACATTAGCATCCTCTTTCATCTTTTTAGGTGTATTTAGTATCAGAAAATGTTCATAGAGAAATATATAAAGACAGATTTTTAGAAAGCAAAGGAGATCAGGTATGAAAGAACAGCATAGAAGGAGATACATTTATAACACAGAGATTAAGAACTAACCTAGGAGATTTTGAATGCTAAAGGAAATGAGGAATAAGCCTAGTTGATAACTAGTCTTTCAATAACCAAAAATGGTTCCCTAGAATGGTTTCTGCTATACTTTAGTTACTATCATTTTTTCTTTCCATCTGGAATTATTCTTTCTCTTCTGTCACAACTGTCAATTAGCCTCTACACTTTGGTGTGATTACTTGCCAAAATAGTTTCCAAATCTCACTTACACTACCCTTCTCATTGTGATTAACAGTGACCACACTCAAAAGCCTGGAATCTTTGAATTTCCAGAATTAATCTTCACCTGACATTTAAGCACATTCCTGGCATTAATTGCCGTGACATAATGAACAAAACATTTTTTCACCACAGTATCCTAACACAGGTAAAGTACATGAATTGGGGACTATTGTCAGGTATCAGTATGGAAGGGACAATTATATATTCCAAGTATGGGTTCTTTATTTTGCATTTACTAACTAAATGTTCATTTTTGTTGTTGTTGCTGTTGTTGTTTTGGCAGTCCTGGGGTTGAAACTCAGCGCCTGGGAATTATTCCTCAGCTTTTTTTCCTCAAGGCTAACCCTCCATCATTTGAGGCACAGGGCAACTTCCTGTGTTTCCTTTTCAATTTCTGTGGTACTGAGGAATTGAACCCAGGGTGTCATGCATGCTAGTCAATCACCATACCATGAAGTCACATTCCCAGAACCCTAAATGACATTCTTAAGATGGCATTACATTTTCATTCTGTAACTATGTATCATAATTTTAACCAGAAATTTTTGCTAGAAAAGAGCATTGAACACAGTACTGAGTCCAGTAAGGCTAGATGGACAATGGATAAGAGTCACAGCATAGCCAGGGCACAGAGGGACTTACCTCATGGAGCTGGTACAATAGACTGAGTGAGACAGCTCTTGACCCACAGCCTACCTCCAGAATGAGAGCGCCACCATGGTTACACTTAAGCCAGGTACCGGTGGCTCAGGCCTATAATCCTAAGTACAATAGAGGCTGAGATATGAAGATCGTCATTTATAGCCAGCCCAGGCAGGAACACCTTTGAGACTCTTATCTCCAAAAACCACCAGATAACTGGAAATGGTGCTGTGACTCAAATGGTTGAGTGCTAGCTTTGAGCTGAGGAGCTCGGGGGGCTGCCCCAGGTCTAAACTTCAAGCCCCATGACTGAAAAGAAGTCCACTTCCAACCACAAGAAGTAGACTGAATAGCACCCATTGTCCTAGGGAGCATGGCACAGAAGTCAGGCCTAGCTTCCTGTCAGCTGGGAGTCATTAGTAGGTCACCTGGCTTATCTGTGCCTCAGTTTCCCCAGCTTCAAAACTGAACAAAGTGAAGGATCACGTTACTCATGGGGATAGGGTAATAAAGAAAGAGAGCCATGTTTTGTTTCATAATCCCATACCTGTTCCACCATTAATAACACACACCATCTGAGATCTTCCCGGGTATCTTCCTATCATATGGTCACAGAATTGCCAAGAACAGTATAAGATGGCACATCCCTCTGTACCTGTCCCTGCTCCAGAGATCCCTCTGTATTAATCCTTTGTTTCCTCACAACTGTCACATGAAGAAATTGAAGTCCAATGTTTGAGGTCTAACCCAGAGCTTCACCTCTGATCAAGAATCGGCTGCCGTGGATTGAGTTTGGCACATCCATCTAAACCAATGACAGAGCGTGGCGCTACATGTCTACCATCCCAACAACAGAAGACTGGGCCTGGTGGCCCATGCCTGTCACAGATAGGAGAACCATGATCCAGCCCAGCCTGAGCATATACTAATTCTCTATCTCATAAATGCCCAAGACAGAAAAGCTTGACTCACATGGTAGAAGACCTGACTGGCAAGCCTAAGGCCTCGAGGTCTAATATACTAGTATACCAAAAAGAACCAGAGTCCCAGTGGCAGATGCTCATGCCTATAATCCTAGGTACTCAGGAGGCTGAGATCTGAAGATCACAGCTCAAGATTTAAAAGAGGGTTGGCCTCACCCATCAGATGTCATGATGAGAAGACCCAGAGTCTGACCTATGCTGTTGCGCTCCATAATAGCAGAACTCATATCCTTACTACGTATTGGTCTTGGTAAGCCATCCCCTGCAGGCTGCACTCCCAGGTCCTCCTAAGCTTCCACTGCCACCAACCAGGCCCAAGGGAGTGCACAGTTCCATTGCACACAGATCCCTTGTTCTTGTAATTTAACAGTGCTGTGTCCCCTTCAAGCCTCTCACCCTTCCAGGTCTCTAGTCCTCAACTGAAAAGCCCATATATGCCCCAAAGTTAGCAGGTAGAAGTTACCAAAGCATTCAGGCTCCTTGTTACAACCCACTTCTATACACACACACACACACACACACACACACACACACACACACACACACACACACACACACATCCAGACCATTGATAGAAGGCTCATCCATGCAGCACCTGCAAATTGCCAACTGATCACTCACCTGAACACAGTCAGGCTGTACAAGGATGTCTATATCTCTCTCTGTCTCTCTGTCTTCAGGTCAAAGGTTGACTGAGCACAGAACACAAGGGCTCACACAGCAAGGTGTCTATCTTCTGCATCCAACACCTCCCATCCCCAGAAAAAAAAAAGAAAAGACACCAGAAGGCAGGTGTAGACATGCTGCTCCCCACCTCTGACTAAAGCCAACGGGTTTCCACCAGGGAGAGGAAGGGCGCCGATGTGTGACAGTGTGGCTCCCACTGCTCCAGGCCATGGGATCTGTGGTGCCCACTCCTCACCCAACCCTGCATCTCCCCATTTCCTGGGACACTAGCCGCTGGGGATGGTGGTGGGATCCTCGGGTCAACACCCACCCCCTCCCCTGGGGCACATTTGTGGCAATTTGTAGGCCAGACTGTGCGGCACAGGGGAGACGCTGCTCCGGGTCAGAGGGGAGGGAATATGGGGTCGCAGGGCGCGGGGCTGTGTGGCAGCCACTCACATGTGTTGCTGGCAGAAGCTGTTGGCAGCTGCTCCAGGTGGGGCAAGCAGCAATGGCAGAAGCATGACAGACACTCAGGTCCTGAGCAGAGGACAGGGTAGCCAGGACCAAGTCAGGGCCGCAAACTAGCTCATGGCACACCATTGCACCATTGCCTGAGGAAATCATAAGTCTGAGCCCGCAGCACCTTGTTTGAAATGCTGCTACATAGGGAAGGGGGAGAGGGGGCTGGGGTTCAGGCAGGCACATAATGGGCCTGTGGAAGGCCTTTCCTCTTAGGCCTCGAGACTCTTGCTCACCACTCAGCCACCTCTACCTTCCTCAACTGCTGGTAGTGGTGTCAACAAACAGAGGGAATCAAGGTGCTACTGGGCAGCATGGAATGTGGGCGTGGCCACCATTCTTGTATCCGATTGGGCAGAAAGAACCATGAAACAGTGGGGGTGTGGCTGGAATCCTGGGGTGCAGGCAAAATGGGCGGAGTCAAAATGAAGGCAGCCCCTTTCCCCCGGAACACTGTCCAAGCCAGTTGGGGACAAGAGGGTAACCTGCTTTAGCTGGATGGCTACACAGATTGTTGTGTATGTCTGTTTGTTCCCAGACCTTGAACGCAGGATCTGGCACAATCTGTGAGTTGCTTTTGATCAAGGTTAGCTCTCTACCACTGGAGCCACACGGCTTTACTTCTGGCTTTGTTGGCACAAGTTGGACAAGAGTCTCAAGGACTTTCCTGCCTAGGGTGACTTTGACCATGATCCTCCTTTCACAGCCTTGTAAGTTTTAAGGAGGACTGCTGAGAGCCACTGATGCCCGGCTAATCATTGGTTTTGCTGATGTTCTTGGACAGACCTGTGAGTTCCCTATTGTCAGGTTTAAGTGGTAGGAGCTGGAGCCCACAGTTTGAATCCTGGTCCTGCCACCAAAAAATGGCAGGAGATCCTATGAAACTCATTCCTTTTCATATGATTACCAAAGGAATGTGATGTATATCATGAGTAAATGGGCAGTACTTGAATGATTCTAGGATAAAATTATACACAATTACATTATAGGACACTGGTCGATATTAATTAATACTTTATGAAGCATTTAAACAATCACATTCATTAAATGGAGGCCAAATGGAATACCTACGAATTGGGCATCACATAGCATCGAGATGCCATTTTTTTTCTGACAGGACTGGAACTTGAACTCATGGTCTAGGTAACCCTGCTCTTGCACTGTGTGGGAAGGGGAAGTTTGCCTCCTTGAATTCAAGAAATTCAAGTCTGTTCCTTTGGCCTGAAATCGATGCCCAAAACTAGAAAACACCCTATTTGTGTACATTTTAAATATATTATTTATATTTCTATACATATATTGATTCCATATTACATTCAGTGTAGTTATTTACTTTATTTTTTTGTTTTATTCATGTATTGACTACTCATTTTATTGACTATTATGACACATAGAACAGTGATTACATTGATTACATAGGATATAAGTTTGCATATGTATTGCAGGTCCTTCCTGACACCTAGGACATTCACAGAAAAGGAAAACATGTGTCACCATCAGCTTCTTACTACACGACTCATTTTTTGGGAGTGCTGGCATCTGAACTCACAGCCTACAAGGCCCAATTCATGAATGGGTGAGTGTCAGCCTGCCATCCTGTGGCAAATTGAGCTGACAGGCAGTTCCGATTACCTGAGATTGAGCCCCAGCCGTTGACAAAATACGAACAGATTGACATGCAGATGGCAGTACACTAATAAATATATATCTTTATAGAGTGCCAGAGATGTCTATACATGATTCAGTTATATAGACTACATTCCTACCAATTCTTGGGTATTTATAATGCCTCCATGTAATTAATATTATTGTTTTTATTATTAACAAACTATTAAGTAAATCAATCAATATTGCATTCTGTAAGTAATAGCATTCTTTTAATGCTTCATAAATATTAAATAAAATCAGTCTCCTGAAATGATGCTGTCTAATTTTATAGGAGCCTCATTCACCATCAACTCATTCAACTGTGACATTGATAATATTACCTTGTTAATCCCATTGATGGGAACGGGTCTCTTAGGATCTCCTGGCATTGATTGTTGTCAGGACTGGGATTCGAAATCGGGGGCTACATCGCCATGTGGACCTATGACTTCCTCAATAGTCTGACAACCTTCAGTAATGCAAGATGAAGTACCCTTTGCAACAGTGTCATTCAGACCCAGGAGGGTCACCGTGCAAAGGAAGAAAATATAAAAAGACCATCTTGCTGTATTTTTTTCTGTACATTTTTGCCACACAAGGCATGGGGGTCTAGTATCTCAGGATCTACTGTGGGTCCAATGGCTGCACCCCAGCATAGGGTGATCGAAGCTGAGGCAGAGTTACCACAACCTGAGTTCATGACCCCTGCTGAGCAAAAATAATTAATAGAGGTTAGCTCCCTGGCTTGCAATTCACCCCGTTTATTCTGCCAGGCTTTGGATTTGAACTGAGAGTCTGGGTAAATCTGCAACACTGTGGAAGAAGGGGAAGCTCACCGTGTTTGAAGATAAGAAAGTCAGGCCTATATTGTAAGACAAAATTCAAGCCCTAGCTTTGGAAAATATACTATCTATATACATTGTAAATACATGATTTGTACTTACCTATGAATGTTCAGTCCATACACGTTTGGTGTGGTTGTTCCTTGTACATTTTGTTTTATTCATTTATTTACCGTTGATTTTACTATGATGACACCCATTCCCTTTATTACATTGATGATGTCCTATCACATGGAATCTAAATTTGTAGACGTGTTCTCCATCATGCCTGACACCCAGGACTCTCAGAGAAAAGGAAAAAAAAATTTTCACACTTGGCTTCTCACTGCATGATCCAGTTGTTAGTAATGCTGTGATCTGAACTCAGGGCCTAGCACGACTAATTGGTGAATTGTTCAAGATGACCACTGCAGCCAGTGAGCAACAAAGGAGTTAGGCCATTCCCAGGATCTGACATTGATCCCCAGCGTGTTCCACGATGGTCATAAATTAATAATTTAAACATAGGATCTATATTTACATATATGTGTGGACAGCATCTTGCCTTTGGAGTACTTTTTCTCCTTATTTTCTGTCTTATGTAACTATTGTGTATGTTACTGAGTAAGGTAACAGATATAACAGTGCTTAAATCGAAGACAACATATTGCCCTGGCTATGGGGTTTCCTATGCATTCTCCATCCAAGCTGAGACCCAGGACTCTCACTGGACAGGAAAATAGGTGAATCGATGGGCTTCTCACATCAGGATTCATCTTTTGGCAGTGTTGGGTTTTAAACTCAGAGCCTATCAGGCCCAATTGGGGAAAGGGTCAAGGTGAGGAGACCAGCCTGTGAGCAACGAAGGAGATAGGCCATTCCCAGTACCTGACGTCGAGTCCCAGGGAGGCCCAGATAGTCATAAATTCATAATTTAAACATAGAGTCTATATTTACATACATGTGTGGACAGCATCTTGCATTTGGTGCACTTCTCCTTAATTTGTGTCTAGTTCATGGAGTTATTGTGTATTTTACTGAGTATGGTAACAGGTATAAGTGTGCTGACATGGATGACAACCTGTTCCCATAGTTATAGGATTGCCTATACATTCTACATCCTAGTGGAAGCCCAGGACTTTTACAGGAGAGGAAAACATATTCAACAACTGGCTTCTGACAACCGAATGAATCTTTTGTCAGTGCTGGGATTTGAACTCAGGCCTGGGTAGCTCTCTTGGACTTTGGGGGAAGGGAAATCTCACCATCCTTGAAGACAAGAATGTCAGGCCTGGTCCAGGGCCTGATTTGAAGCCCCAGCACTGGACAAAATAACAAGCCTGCTTTTTGTAAACATAGGATCTCTCTTTACCTACAAGTGTGGTATGCATCTTGCATTCAGTGTAGTTATTCTTTTTATTTTGTGTCTTATTCATGGATGTATTGTGTATTTTATTGAGTATGGTGATAGATATAACTATGCTGACATGGATAACAACCTATTCAAATGGTTATAGAGTTGTCTATATAGAATTCTCCATCCTCGCTGAGACCCAGCAATTTCATTAGACAGGAAAACAGGTGGATCGATTGGCTTCTCAAATCAAGGTGAATCTTTTGGCAGTGTTGTGATTTGAACTCAAGGCCTAGCAGGCCCAATTGGTGAATGGGTCATGGTGAACACACTAGCCTGTGAGGCAATAAGAGGTAGGCCGTTCCCAAGACCTGAGATGAAGCCCTGGTGGGGGCCAATATAGTCATAAATTCATCATTTAAACAGAGGATCTATATTTCCATACATGTATGTCCAGCATCTTGAATTCGGTGTAGTCAGTCTTTTATTTTGTGTCTTATTCATTGATGTATTATGTATTTTCTTGAGTATAGGATGACAGATATAACTGTGGTGATCTGGATGACAACCTATTCCCATGAGTATAGAGTTGCCTATGCATTCTCCATCCTAGCTGAGACCCAGGACTTGCACATCACAGGAAAACTGGCTTCTCACATGCGGGTGAATTTTGGCAGTGCTGGCAGGCCCAACTGTCCAATGGTTCCATGTGATCACTCCAGACTCTGAACCACTAAGGAGCTGGTCGGTTCCCAGGAACAGAGATCGAGCACCAGGGGGGCCACAATTGTCCTGAATGCAACATTTAAACATGGGATGTATATTCAAATCCGTGTGTGGACTGCATTGTGCATTTAGTGTAGTTATTCTATTTTGTATGCTATTCATGGATGTATTGTGTATTTTCTTCAGTATATGACAGGTGTAACTGGGTTCACTTGATAACAACCTATTCCCATGGTCACAGGGTGGCCCATGCATTCTTCATCCTAGCTGAGACCCAGGACTTGCAAAGGAAAGGAACACAGGTGCAACAATTGGCTTCTGACATCAGGATGAATCTTTTGGCACTGCTGGGATCTGAACTCGGGGACCAGCAGACCCAATTGACGAATGGGTCCATGTGAGCACACCAGCCTGTGAGCCACTAAGGAGTAGGCCGTTCCCAGGACCTGAGATGGACCCCCAGGTGAAGGTGTGGGGAGAGGGCACACAGCAGTCATCCATTCATAAGTTGAAGGTAGTATGCAAATAAGTACACATTTTATAGAATAGGAGAGACGATAACCTGTGATGGAATCAAATCTATCATATGTCTACTGATTCTTGGATCTTTCCAGATGCCTTCATTTCATGACTGTAATGATTATTGTCACGCTTAATTAACACTGCTTTACAAATAAGCGATACCCCATGAGTCTTGCCTATCATTTCATAGTCACATCATGCATGAACTACTTATTCATATACTTTTCCTGGTCCAGAAACCAGTATCTCAGGTTTCCCGCCATTGCTCTCTCATGGGGTGGGCTGAATTTAAGCCTCAGGCATGAAAAACATACTCTTATATACATTTTAAAGATAGGATTTATACTTCCATACAGATATTCAGTAGATAACGTGTTTGGTGTGGTAGGATTTGTACCTCCATACAGATGTTCAGTCCATATCATGTTTAGTGAGGTTATTTATTTTATTTCTTTTTTTATTCATTTATTTACGATTTATTTCATTGACTCTTATGACACCTATGCCATTGATTACATTGTTTCCATCATATCACATACCATCTAGATTTGCAGATGTGTTCTCCATCATACCTGACACCCTGGACTCTCCCAGAAAAGGAAAACATATGTCACACTCGGCTTCTTACTCAAAGATTAAATTTTTGGCAGTGCTGGTATCTGAATTCATGGTCTAGCAGGCCCAATTCATGATTGGATGAGTGTGAGCACAGAAGCCTCTAGCCAATGAAGCTGTCACATGGTTCCCAGGCACTGAGACCAACCCCAAGTTTGGCCAAAACAGCAATACATGTATAGGCAGAGGGTGGTATACAAATAAATATTGTTAAAGAGTTCCAGAGCTGTCTATCTATGACTGAATGACATCTACTACGTTCCTACAAACTCTTAGGTATTTATTATATCGCCATTGAAACAATATTATTTTTTTCATGCTTAATAAACTATTAATTAAGGTCAATCAGCATCCTAGGATTATTGCATCCAATTTTAGACTAGACAAATGCATGGACTACTCTTTCAATCTGTATTCTTATGCATAGGAATGAGACTCTTGTGATCTCCTGCAATTGGTAAGTGTAAGGATTAGGATTTGAACCCAAGGACTATGTGGACATGTTGGCTTTTGGCTTCCCTGCTAGCCTGCTAGCCATCAGCAATGGCAGACCAGGACCACTTTCAAATCATGTCATTCAGACACAGGAAGGTCACCATGCAAAGAAAAACTGGTAAAACACTGAGCCCTCTACAGCTCCCCACTTTTTGTGCTGTTCTGCTTTTTTTTTCTTCCTGCAGGTCCTCTGGGCTTAGGGTCCCAGGATCAACTTTGGGTCCCGAGGCTGCACCCCATCCTAGGGAGAATGAAGCTGAGTCAGTGTTGCCATTACCTGAGTTCAAGCCCCGTTGTTGGCAAAATTAATTAACTAATTAATTCAATAATTAACTAAATAACTAACTAAATTGAAATAATAAAGCTCCTTGGTTTGGGATTTCTGCCAGTTTCCTTTCGTACCCTGTGTTTTGAACTCAGAGTCTTGATGAATCGGTAGCACTGTGATGGAAGGCGCAGAGTTGCCATTACTTGATTTCAAACCCCATGCCAAGCCAAAAATAAATAATTAAGTCACTGACCTCAGCAGGGAAGTTAGTAGTAAAGATGGGAAGGAAGGGATGGTAGGGGGAAAACA
The DNA here is from genome assembly GCF_019054845.1 of Dipodomys spectabilis. Lineage (NCBI taxonomy): Eukaryota > Metazoa > Chordata > Mammalia > Rodentia > Heteromyidae > Dipodomys > Dipodomys spectabilis. Next base: position 321,209 of record NW_024870915.1, read on the forward strand.
AAAGAGGAGGCAACAATGCTCAATAGGAAATGTACTCATTACTTTGCTCATGTAACCGTGACCCCTCTGTACAACCTTTTTAAAATAAAAAATGTACAAAACATTATATAGTGCTCAAGAAGCACTTTGGGGGGAAGGGATGGATGTCTGAATAGCTGTACAAAATACTACACTGATTTTTTTCAGTGTTCAGAATAGAATTGAATAAACATAACTTTTCTGTTATAAATATTAAGTCACTATCTTGGAACTGGGGCCAATATTTATGCCATTGCTGGGATTCGAGCTCACTGTCCAAGTAACCCTTTTGCACCTTGGGTAAAAGCTAATCTCCTTCTCCTTGAGGAAATGATTTTCAAGCTAGAGTTCCCAGGGCCTGAATTAAGGCCCTGCAATAGAAAAAAAATATTTGTATACATACGTAATATAAGATATATAGGTACACGCGAAAATGGCAATACTTCCCAAGGCTATCTACAAATTCAACACGATACCTATCAAAATTCCAACCTCAACCTTCAAGGAAATAGAAGAGGCAATCCAAAAATTCATATGGAACAATAAAAGACCCCGAATAGCAAAAACGCTCCTCAACGGGAAGAACACTGCTGGAGGAATATCAATAACAAATGTTAAACTCTACTATAAAGCCATAGTAATCAAAACAGCTTGGTATTGGCCTAAGAACAGACCTCAGGACCAATGGAATAGAATTGAAAACCCAGAAATGAACCTACAGACCTATAGTCATCTAATCTTCGATAAGGGCGCTAAAACAATAGAATGGAACAAAGACAGCCTCTTCAGTAAATGGTGCTGGCAAAATTGGTTAACTACTTGTAGAAAACTAAAGCTAGATCCTTATATATCATTCTGCACCAGAATCAACTCCAAATGGATCAAAGACCTCAAAGTCAAAGAAGACACTCTGAAAACATTACAGGATGGAATAGGAGAAACCCTAGGTCTCCTTGGCTCAGGCCGAAATTTTCTGAATAGAGACCCGGAAACACTACAAATGAAAGAAAGGTTGGACAAATGGGATTGCATGAAGTTGCAGAGCTTCTGCATGGCAAAGGAAAAGCAAGCAAGTTCAATAGAAAGCCCACGGATTGGGAGAAGATCTTCACTAGCCATATAACGGACAAGGGTCTCATATCTAAAATATACTTGGAACTCAAAAAATTAAATCCACCAACAACAAATCCTCTATGAAACAACTGCCCAATAAATAAGTGGGCTAAAGACTTAAAGAGAAACTTCTCTGAAGAAGAAATAAGGATGGCCAATAGACACATGAAGAAATGCTCAACCTCCCTAGCAATTCAAATCAAAACAACATTGAGATACCACCTCCCTCCAGTTAGAATGGCAAAAATCAAGAACTCTAACAACAGATGCTGGAGGGGATGTGGACAGAAGGGAACATTACTTCATTGTTGGTGGGAATGTAAACTTGTTCAACCACTTTAGAAAGCAGTATGGAGGTTCCTCAAAAGACTTCACATAGAGCTCCCCTATGACACAGCAATCCCACTTTGGGCATTTACCCAAATGTTGACAAACAAGACCACACTAAAGCTACCAGCACAACTATGTTTATTGCGGCATTATTTACCATAGCTAAGATATGGAACCAACCCAGATGCCCATCAGTAGATGAATGGATGAAGAAATGTGGTATATATACACAATGAAATTCTATGCCTCCATCAGAAAGAATGACATTGCCCCCTTTGTTAGGAAATGGAAAAACTTGGAAAAAATTATATTAAGTGAAGTAAGCCAGGCCCAAAGAAACTTACGTCCCATGGTTTCCCTTATTTGCAATATCTAGTATATGTATGATTCAAGCGGAAAAGGTCTGATAATGTGATGTTAGAAAAATGAACCCTTAGATATGTATTTTAATGTTTTTTTTCTTTCATGCATGTGTTTCTAACACATTTATAAGATTATTTCTTTGTTGCTTTGTATGTCCCTCCTCCACAGTATAACCCCTGCTTTCACTATATTTGATGTCAGTGCAACTTGTGGAGGAGATGGGTAAAACAAGTCGTTTAAGGATACAGGTGGCCCTGTTGCAACAATGAAAAGTAAAAGTTGACATGTGGAAAACGAGCTTTACAAAGTCGGTGGGGGGGGAGGATTGGGTGTGGGGGAGGGGGGAGGCTAGGAAGGGATGTGAAGGGTAAACAAAGGAGGAGGCTGCAATTCTTGGTAAGAAATGAATGCATTATCCTGCCCATGTAATTGTAACCCGTCTGTACAGTATGTTCACAAGAAAATTAAAATAAAATAAAATAAAAAAGATATATAGGTACATATGTATGTTTATTTCATATTATGATTATGATTATTGATTTTGTATTTAATTTTTATTTTATTCAGCTTACTTTTTATTTATTTAGTATTATTATACACATAATATTTATTATGTTGTGTACATATATTATGAAATTATACACAATAATTCAGTACATTGACTAATTTTCATTAATACTTTATTAAGTGTTGAAACATGAAAAATAATGAAATGGAGGCATTTGTCAAGTCATCACATGGTTAGAGTCTGTCCCTAGTATGAGCTTTGTCTTTGGAAAACTTCCTATAGGAATTTGTTTAGATTATTTATACTCAGAAGCTTTTTCATGTGGATAGGCAAGTTGAGGGATAAAATCATAAGGTTTGGGCTGGAATGTGGCTTATTTTTAGAGAGCTTGCTCAGCATGCTTGAATGCCAGGGTTTGAATCCTCAGTGCCACATACTCAGAAAAAGCCAGAAGCTGTGGTGTGGTTCACGTGGTAGAATGCTAGCCTTGAGAAGAAGAAGCTGAAAGACAGTTTCAAGGCCCTAATTTTAAGCCCCAGGTCTGGCAAAAAACAATACGACAGATTCCAGTGGCTCTGGAAACTTACTTTCTTCAAGAGGCTGATATCTTAAGATCACAGTTTGAAGACAGCCTAAGGAAGGAAAGCCTGTTAGACTCTTACCTCCAATGAACCATCAAAAAACCCAGTGTGCCACTGTGGGTCAAGTGGTAGAGTGTTTCCCTTGAGCTGAATGGCTCAGGGACAGTGCCCAGGCTTCAGTTGGAGACACACAACTGGAAAAAGAGTGAGGGATAATCAAAGTACTTTTCCTATTTGCTAATTATGAGAATATTGTTTGGAAAATGAATGCTGATGTACACCAGAATTGGAGTCAGACCTCAAGGTTCAAGTGTAGCACATCCATAAGCCCAGCCTCTCAGATTCTAGCATTATAAACTTGTGTCCTACAGGGTTATGAAAGGCACATTGTTGAAAGGCTTAATATGCTCCCCAAGCCCTTTGTGATAAGCAGTTGACTTGTATTGTCAATGTCATTACAGTTCTAACCCTAGCAGAGAACCAATAGCTCATGCCCATCACCCTAGCTCAGGAGGCTGAGGTCTCTATCACAGGACGTAACCTGCCAAGGCAGGGAAGTCTAGCACATTCTGACTTCCTGTTCTGAATGGTCAGATGCACAAGAAATTCCTGTGTTTCCCTTTGTGATGAGAAGTTACTTACACTCTAAATGTTCTTGGAGTTCTTGAGTTACAGAAGAAGGAAAGAAATATTATTGACCCATTCGTGGTTCAAATGAAGTTCTCAGGATCCAAGCCCTAGCTATGATAGAAGGAAGAACTCCAGTGTAACACTGTATTTGAAAGATAGAAACCAGTTTCAAAAGCTAGGCTAGGTGCAGAGAACTAAGCCTGCAGGATTAGGAGGCAGAATGTACACACTCAACAGGGAAGTGTGCTGCAAAAACACTTCATTCATTCCAGGCACAGCCAGCAATGGGGGAAACCTGAAACATTTGTTAGAGTTACAGCAGGGTCTGGCTTTTCTCACTCTTCAAACGATGACTAATTAAACTTCCTCCCTCAGGTGAAGGGAGCCTCAGGCTATCTTTAGGTTATGTATAGAGAGCCAGTTTAGTGGGGGAAGGGGAGGAACAGAGTAGAAAAACCCTGCTCTCTGGCCTTAAGGTGTGGGTTTTTAACTCTCCATTTGTCAGGTTTGAAGGCCCTTCTAGCTCTGCCAGTCCATTTTCCTTACTACATTCTCCACATCATTAATGCAAATCCCCAGTCCAAGGAGGGGTGGGGCCATTTCTCTTCTGTCTCCAAGCACCTGAGTTAGAACCTGGCTCTGCCCTCTTGAATCTGGGGCTCTTGGCTGCCTGAGAAGTGGGACAGAGACAGTTATCCTGCTCTGTGTTTGTGTGAAGGCAATGCTGGTGTCCTGGTACACTGCAGAAAGCCTCATGAATGGGAAATGTTTCATTCTTTCCTTCTGACGTCAAAAACAGATTCATCTATCAACATTCTTTCTTTTCTTTCTTTCTTTCTTTTCTTCCTTCCTTCCTTCCTTCCTTTCTTCCTTGCATCCTTCTTTCCTTCCTTCCTTCCATTCTATCTTTCCTTCTTTCTTTCTTTCTTTCTTTCTTCCTTTCTCTCTCTCTCTCTCTCTCTCTCTTTCTTCCTCATTTGTCTTTCTATCTACATACCTTCCTACCTAGGTAGCTCTCTCTTTGCCAGTTGTTGGGTTGAATTCAAGCCCTGAGCACTGTCTCTAGCACTCTGCTACTTGAGCCACAGCACATATTGTGGCTTTGTCTGTGTACGGGTGTCTGAAGAATCAAACACAGGGCTTCTTGCATGCTAGGCAAGCACTCTCTCATTAATCCATATTCCTAGCCCCTTCATTTTTTTTTAATGGTAGTTTTTACATAAGTATGCTACTATTTTATGTTCTCAAGTTTATTTTTCTGAATACCAGTTACTTCTAAGAAAGCTGATCTTCTCTTTCTCTGCCTGATTTGTGATTGTTTCTGAATTGCCCTCATAATAAAATGTAAATGAAGGCTGCTGAGAGCTTCAGTGCGCACCATATAAAGACACAGGCCTAGAACCCTGGAAGAGAAAAGCAATGGGCCTGAAATGAAGAGAATGATGCAGTATGCACACTAGCATATCTGAAAAATAAACCAGTAAATAAAAGCAGAGTTTGCACTATGGGAGGTAATATACATACACACATAAGTAGGTAGGGCACTGATATGTAAACTTGGCCTTCTCTTTTTGAATGTTTTTGTGGCCATCCCGGGGCTTAAACTCAGGGATCGATGTGTTCCTGAGCTGCTTTGCTCAAGGCTGAGGCTCTAACACCATCACAGCTACACTTCCTGCCAGCTGATAGTTAATTTGACATAAGCAATTCCCAGGTTTTCCTGCCTGTCTGGATTGTATCTCCTGCTCAGTTTTCTCTCTCAAAGCTGGAGCTCTACCCTCTGGGCCACTGCTCCACTTCTGGTTCTCTGGTGGTTTATTGGAGAAAATAGTTTATTGGACAGACTCTCCTGCTCAGCTGGCTTGAATGGCTTTCTCCTGAGGAGGCTCCTAGTGGTTTCCTCAGTGATTCACCGAGGTGCCTCTCCACACAAACCCTAAGTCTAAATGTCGAGGAGTACTAGAGAAAAATGGAAACATTGTTATACCCCAGTTGCAGGACCCCCACCAAAAGACCACCGAGAAAACTAAAAGTGGACCCCAGCCTATCACCATGCACCAACATCAACTCAAAATGGATTAAAGACCTTAACATTAAACCTGAATCTCTGAAACTACTGCAGGACAGAGTAGGAGAGACACTTGAACTAATAGGCACAGGAAGGAACTTCCTGAACAGAGTCCCAGGGTCACAACAAGTTGGAGAGAGACTCGACAAATGGGACTACCTTAAAATAAAAAGCTTCTGCACAGCTAAATCTATCGCAACTAAGCTAGAAAGACAACCAACTAATTGGGAAAAAATATTTACCAGCAATATATCAGACAAGGGGTTAACATCCTGTATATACAGGGAACTCAAGAAACTAATCCCTCCCAAACCTAACAAACCAATTACTAAATGGGCAAGGGAACTAAAGAGGGACTTCTCAAATGAAGAAATAAAAATGGCAAAGAAACACATGAGGAAATGTTCATCATCCCTGGTGGTGAAGGAAATGCAAATAAAGACAACCCTGAGATACCACCTTACCCCAGTCAGAATGTCCCACATCCACAAATCAGCCAACGACAAATGCTGGAGGGGATGTGGAGAAAGAGGAACCCTATTACACTGCTGGTGGGAATGTACACTTATACAACCACTTTGGAAAGCAGTCTGGAGGGTCCTTAGAAAGCTAAAGATTGACCTCCCTTACGACCCAGTCATACCACTTCTAGGCATCTACCCTGAACAACAGGAACCAATATACAAGGACACGTGCACCTCCATGTTTATTGCAGCACTGTTCGCAATAGCTAGGATATGGAAACAACCTAGGTGCCCCACCACAGATGAATGGATCCAAAAATTGTGGTATCTATACACAATGGAATATTATGCAGCCATTAGAAATGACAAAATAAAGGCATTTGCAGGGAAATGGATGGAGCTAGAAGGAATCATGTTGAGCGAGGTAAGCCAAGAACGAAGAGACAAACGGTACATGGTCTCCCTCATAAGTGGATGCTAAATCCAAAAGGTTAGGTGATACGACAAAACTAACAGGACTTAAGAAACAAAGAACTCCCGCTCATCTGGTTGAACCACTACTAAATATCCTCATGCTGCTGATCACAAATATGGTATATAACATGTGAACACTGTTTTATATTACAGACTGTGGTAGACAATTTGCTCCAGGGAAGTTAGAATGAACTTGTGACTTTGAAATTATGTAATCATTTAATCACAATCAAAAAAAAAAAAAAAAAAAAGAACCTCGGGGAAGGGAGGGAGGGAGGGGATGGTAGGGGGAAAACAATGGAGGGGGTAACAATGTTCAAGAGGAAGTGTACTCATAACCTCACTCATGTAACTGTAACCCTCTGTATAGTAGCTTTACAATAAAAAAAAAATAAAATAAAAACCACCCGAAAACTGAAAACCAGAAGTGGAAGTGGTAGAGCACTAGCCTTGAGCTGAAGAACTCAGGAACAGTACCTAAGCCCAGAGTTCAAGCCCTATGACTGACCAAAAAAAAAAAAAGGTTCATGGATTTAAAAAAAAAAAAAAAAAAAAAGACCACCGAGAGTCTGACTTTACAGCTGTTTTAAGGTTTTATTTAAACGGGCTGTGTCTCAGGCCTTGTCTTAAACTCTGATACAGCAGCATCTAGGAGGAGAGCCCCAAGGTAAAGATTTGCAGGGTATATAAAGTCACACAACCAACCAGGTGTTTGGATTACCACCATGTGTTGCTCTGCTAGAAACAAGCAACAAATGGTCGCTGCCTCAAAATTTTAGCCCTTCATTACCCCCCCTTGACTTATGGTCCTGAGACACAATCTTGTGGCTCCAGCCTCAAACAAAACTCCAACAGCTCTCGATCTTGAATGGGTAAAACCATACTATTAAACAACAATACCAATAACAATCATTTCCTTTTTTTTCTTGAGGTGTATGCAGAGTGGTTGGGTAGGATGCTTGGAGACTTCACATGTTTCCCCACGGTTGTCCAGGGAAAAGGGGTTAGCCAGTCTGGCATGGGAGCAGTGGATACAAGTAGCAATGCCATCCAACTTAAGGACAGTAGCATGCCCTTAAGCAGGGCTGCACACCATTAGCACATGTAAGGATGGAACCATGTCATGTTCCTTCCACCGTGGCTCCAGAGATCTCAGGTTGTGCCTTCGAACAAACACCCAGTGCCCTGGTTTAAACAAATGGGGAGTAGGAGTAGAAGCAGAATCATATAATGCTCTAAGCTGGGGCCACATCCTCTTATGCACCAGCTGTAAATAGAAAAGCTTACACAGAAATTCAATATCATCCAAATCAGCAAGCAATTCAGTCTGAAGGCTAGGGATAATGGGTGGAGGGTGTCCATACATTATTTCAAAAGGAGTAAAGCCAAGCTGATAGGGTGAATTTCTTACTCTAAACAGGGCAAAAGGAAGCAGCGATACCAGTCTGCACCAGTCTCCAAGGCCAATTTAGTTAAGGTCTCTATTAGAGTCCGATTCATTCTTTCTACCTGCCCTGAACTCTGGGGTCTATAAGCACAGTGCAATTTCTGTACAGTCTACTTCCCATTACACATCTGGCCTATCTTCAGGCAGGTGAGCTCCTTTTGTAACCAGTTGATTAGGGGCCTTGGTGAGCTGACAGGCTTTAAAATTTTTAACAATGTCATCAATAAGTTGATTTCCTCGCCTGATTTTTACTTCTGAGTGTAGGAGCAAGTCCTGCATTCTTCGCGTTCCCATGTGAGACACCCAATGGATTCTCATAAGAATCCTCTTGCCCAATATTTGTGGCAAGATAAGTTTCCCCTCACCAGTTTTCCACCAGTCTTTATTTCTTTCTCTGTTTGGGGGTTTATAGGCCATGGAAATTTTCTTTATTCACTCCTAGTCTTCTTGGGAGTACTGAGCCTCAGGAGGCAAAGCTTGTGACCTTGGGTCTACTTCTGCTCTAGCCTGGAGATCCACCTCCTTAGCTGCCTGATCGGCCAAGTTATTTCCTTTGGTTATTGAATCAGTTACCTTTAGATGGCCAGGACAGTGCATAATGGCAATATTTGCTGGTTCCCATAAGACCTGGATGAGGCTTAAAATTTCTTGTTCGTTTTTAATAGTCTTTCCCTCACCTGTCAACAGCCCCCTCTCTTGGTAAATGGCTCCATGGACATGCACAGTGGCAAAAGCATACCGAATGTTTGTGTAAATGATTAGTTTCTCCCCTTTTCCCATCTGTTAGTGCCACTACTTCTTCTCTTTATGCAGACATTCCCTGGAGGAGTGCTTCTGCCCACACTACCTCAGTGTCCATGGTGACTGCTGTACCCGCGTACCTTTTTCCATCTCAAATGAAACTGTTGCCGTCTGTGAAACAGGTATGCTCGGCATGCGATAGTGGCGAGTCCAACAAGCCTGCCCTCTTTTTTTGGCCTGGTCGCTCTTTTCACACTCAATTTCACATTCTCTGTCCTTCCTTTCCTGTCTTTGGTACTCTCTCTCTCTCTCTTATTGTAAACCTTTTCCACCGCAGCTACTAGATCCCTAATAGATTTCACAAAGTCTGTCTAGATCCTGCAACTTCCGCTTTATGTCTGGTGAAGCTTGATTTATATAGGCAAACATAATCATCTGAGCCGAATCCTGGGTTTCTAGATCATATGGATATATTGACTAAAAGCTTTCCTGAGCTGCTCAAGATATGCTGCAAGACTTTCACTTCCTCCCTGTCTAACATCATAAACTTTGGCCATATTAGTGGGTTGGCAAGACTCCGCCTTGAGACCTGCCAACAGAGCCTGGCAATATACGAGGAGTTGCTCCCTATTTTCAACTGTATTGTAGTCCCATGTTGGTCGCATCTCAGGAAAATAGGCAGTGATCAGGACAGGATCTGTGATAGGTGCTCTTGTGGGGCCAGGGATATATTTCTGGGCTGCCTCTTGGATACAGTCTCTCTATTCTGTGGTAAAAAGAACATGTAAAAGCTGACTAAAATCATCCCAAGTGGGCTGATGGGTAAAGAGAACAATTTCAAGCAAACGAATTAAATCCTAGGGTTTCTCAGAAAAGGGGGCATTTTGGGTGTGCCAATTGTATAGGTAACTGGTAGAAAATGGCCAATATTAGAGTTGCTGTTGACCATCCTCATCCACAGGACCTATGGTGAATAAGGGAAAAATAGCTGCATTAGAAGGGAGGTTGATCCCACGGTATCGTCGAATGACTGGCTATTCAGAAAATTTAAAGGCAGGTGCCGAGTGTTCTATAGCTCTCTCCTCCTCTTGATCATTCTCAGGTTCTGCAAACGGAACCTGGAAAGGAGAGTATGGGGGAGGAAACATTTCTTCTTCCAGGTTATCTCCCTGAAAAACCTGGGGGTACTTTTCTTTCCATCTGTCTCAGTTTCTTTTTGTAAGTCTAGGGGGCTAGATGGAGTGGTGCCTATGGTTTCCAGTCCCGTCAGACGTACAGTCCAAAAAACTATAAACAGTACAAACAGAACACACTCAGGCCTGACAGTTACAAAAAAAACTTCGAAAGTGGAGATCTCCCATATTAGTCCACTAACTATAGTCACGGTGTGGTGCCCCACCCACGCCAGACAGCAGAATGAGCAGCGCCACAGTGGGCGAGTTGGGCCTCTGTTAGGAGGCCCTCTTGGTCAGTTCTGGCCCAACACTGAACCGACCTCTGACCCACAGTTCACATGGCTGTGTTAAAAGGACCCCCCCTCCCCCGCCCCACACAGCGGGGTTCCAAGGACCCCTGTCCCACATGGCAGGGTTCCAAGGACCCGAGCCCCACAAGAAGATCTTGGATATCTCCCCGTTCCTCCAGGGTTGTGGTGCAAGGATGCCTGCTTCAACAACCCTTTATGAATCTGAGTGGCCATTCTCACAAAGGAAAATGAAATTAAAACAGACAAATGACAGGACCAGGCAAATTAACAAAGACAGCGCTGTTTAACATTTGGAATCTGAGATCTCAGGGATCTTTGGGGGGATCCCGGACAAGCCCCCACTAATATGTTATACCCAGGTCGCAGGGTCCCCAACAAGAAGACCATCAGCAGTCAGACTTTACAGCTGTTTTAAGGTTTTATTTAAACAGGCTGCAGCTCGGGTCTCATCCTACACTCCAACACATCAGAGCCTAGGAGGAGAAAGCCAAGCTGAAGATTTGCAGGGTTTATAAAGACACACAACCACCCAATGTTTGGCTTACCACCAAGGGTTGCTCTGCTAGAAACAAGCAAATTTTGAGGTCATTGCCTCAAAACCTTAACCCTTCACTTGAAGATGCTACTAGTGTGTTTTAGACACTTAACGTTGGAGACACAAAACACTCATAATTATTAGATCATTTTATAGGCCAAAGGAGCAATGCAGACTGTATGAGGATGGCTCCAGGTTTTGGTTCTCATATCCTGAGACAGTAAATTCACAGCAGCTCAATGCTAAGTGACAGAACTGGCATGTTCTGTGGATATTTGCTCCCAAATCCTGTGACACTCATTTCTCACTTTTGGCCTCAAACCTGTGACCAGAGGGGAAGATGAGGAGAGAAAATCCTTCTCAGGGCAGCTATAAAGAACATTGGGTAGTTTACTTATAAATTAAAACCTTGGGAATGACCCTCTTAAGAAGCCAGATTGTCCAGATTAAAAAATGAAGAAGAGAAGAAATAAGGTGATAGTGGCTGTTGGCTGTAATCCCAGTTCCTCAGGAGGCTGAGATGTAGAGAAACTTAGTTTGAATCCAGCCAGTGTAGGAAAGTCCATGACACAGTTATTTCTAAGAGATCACAGAAATTCCCAGAAGTGGGGCTGTGACTCAAGCTTAATGCAGTACCGTTGAGCAAAAGGAGCTCAGGGACCATGCATAGGCTCATATTTCCACCCCAGGACCTGCCCCTTCAAAAAGAGTCTGTACTTCCATGTCTTTGTCTATGTATTGTATTCTTATAGGTGAAATTCCCGAATAGCTATGATGAATGGCACCAACCTAGGAAATTTGTATTCAGTACAATGAGTTCATAACAGAGAGACTTCTTTCAAGATAGTGCATGTTCTGGGGCTCCCTTCACTGTTCACAGTGTAACCTAAGGGTTTCTCTGCATCACAGGCCTGCTGGAGGAAGTCTCTCTCAGTCTTGACAGGCACACAGAAGCCCTCACTCCTGTACAGCTGGGTAACAAACAACTCCACCTGGGCCAGTTAGAGAGGATGAGTGTGGGTGGGCTCTGAAGGTCACAAAAAGTAATCTCTCTTTGTACTCTTAGCTATCTCTCTCCCCAGTGCTCTAACAGGAGACCTTCATTTGTGCCTTCTCCCATGGCAGGCCAAGTTCTGTGGACTTATCCTGCCTTTGTGAGACTATATTCTGATGTTCAGTTACAGTGCTCAATATAATTCAGTAGTCCTTCAGGTAGACAACTAGGGCACTGAACATAATGAAATGTTTCATTGCAGGCAATGTTCGGCCTATTATGCCTCTCCTATGTTTCTAGAAGCTTTGGAAATCCAAGCACATTTTGGATATCACAAAGCTTCCTGTCATGTAGGACTGGTGAAGCTCATCAGGTTTTGAAACCTTTGATTTCTCCTAGTTTGGCCCTGGGTGGCTAGGTTTTGGGGTTGAACACAGGGCTGGGTGCTGACCATTAGCTCAGTGCAGAAGCCCAGTGCTTTACCATTTTGTTTAACAACATCACTTCTGGTCTGTGATGTATGTGTGTGTGTGTGTATGTTCGCACACCACAGTGTGTGTGTGTGCAAGGGTGTGTGTGCATGCACACATATACATGAGTCCTGAGGCTTGACCTCATGACCTGAGCACTGTATCTAGTTTCTCTTGTATAATGATATCCCTCTCCCACTTGAGCCACAGAGCCACTTCAGGCTTTGTCCTAGTGATGTGGTCCTGAGAAATGAAGCCCACGATTTAATATATACAAAGCATTCAACATCTAACGCACATTTCCAGCCCTCTACTTCAGCTTTGTTAGTTTATTTCTGTCTTTTTTTTATTGTTGTTGTTGTCGATTGAAGGAGTTGAAGTCTTGGCCTTGGTACTGTCCCTGACCTCTTCAGCTCAAGTCTTGTGCTCTACCGCTTGATCCACAGAGCTACTTCTGGTTTTCTGGTGGTTCATTGGAGCTAAGTTTTTCAAGGACTTTCCTGCGTAGGCTAGCTTTGAACCATGAGCTCATCCTCCTGAGTAGGTAGGATAACCTACATGACCTCAAGCACCCAGCTTCCCCTTCAGGTTCTTAGTAGTTAATTGGAGATAATAGTCTCATGGTACCTTCTGTGTCTGGGATAGTTTGGAACCCAGATCTTTAGAACTCAGCTTCCTGAGAAGGCAGGATGACAGACTTCAGCTACTGACCCCTTGGCCATGGCCTCTGCTTCAAGGGGGTCCATGGCTCCACATGGTGGAGTGCTAGCCATGAGCCCAAGAGGTAAGGGACAGTGCCTCAGCCCCAAGTTCAAGGTTCTTGACCAAGAAAAACCAAACCAAACCATTTTCTGCTGTAGACAACTCACGAGTCTTCAATGATGCATAATTTTGTTCCTGACATGGGGACCTATTTGAGCCTCAATATTCTTGTCTGTATAATCATCTAAGTTATGGAGCTCTTACATAGACAAGATGTAAGAATGCACCTGGTTAGGGACATAGCACATGGCACTCTTTGGACTGCTCAGCACACAACATCCTGTGAAAGACTCAGCACCCAGCACCCAATGCAGGACTCAGCATACTGCATCCTGTGAAAGACTCAGCACACAGAACTTTGTGCAGGACTCAGAACAGAGCACCCTATGGAGGACTCAGCACATAGCTCCATTCTACAAGCTATCATTAGAATTAGGGTGCTTTCATCAGTATCACCATTCTTTGAAGAAAATTTTACAAACCAATCAAGTTCACATCTAATGGTTTAGTGGGATGTTTTTCTGGGGAGGCGGTGTTAGCCATGGGATTTGAACTCATAGCTCTACCACTTGGAGCCACATTTTGAGGTGTCTCTCAGACTTCCTGCCAGGGCTGCGTTTTAAATTCCCTGAGAAGCTAGGATGATGGGCATAAGTCAGGATGAAATGGCTAACCCATGGAGCTGGGTTGCAGTGGTTTACATGTGGCTAAGTCAGGTTAGGTGGCAGCTGTCAGCACCAGACTCCTAGCTTGCTCTGTAATGAGGTATTTGAAGTTTTGCCCTTCTATAATTGCAGTTAGAATATCCTACCTTTTATTGGCATCAGACCTGTGGCTTGAGTAAGAGCTTAGACACTGTCCCTAATCGTTTGTGCTCAAGGCTAGCACTCAATTGATTGAAAGACAGCAGAACGTCTGCGTTTTTTGTTTTGTGGCACTGAGGAATCAAACCTTGGTGTTTGTGCTTACTACGAGAGCACTCAAACCCCGAGCCTCAGGAGTGAATGAGGTATAAATATATAGAGATTGCTGTATATAAATATATACAGAAAAATAGATTTGTGCATATTATTAAATTATAGATAATATTGCTACCAATTCATAGGTATTAAATTATGTCTCCATTTAATGATATGTCCCAGTTAACAATTAATAAAGCATTAATGAATAATTACTCAATATCCTATAATTGTTTTTCATATATGTACATATAGCCATACATATAATTAGATATTTCATAAAATGAAACCAATATCTATATATTATTAAATTATACATCGTGAGTTACTCCCAATTATAATTATGTCTCCATGTAATTTTTATTGTTAATGTTTAATAAAATATTAATTATACTTAGTGCACATCCTACACTTATTGCATCTAATTTTATCCTAGAATGAGTCACTACTAATTCAATCAGTTTATCATTTATTGTAGTGGCAATTCTTCTACCTATGATGTTTTTTACCTTTATTACATCCTATTACATAGTATATAGACTTGCATCCAAATTATACATCCTACCTGACACCGAGTACTTTCACAGAAATGGAAAACATGTGTCATGCTCGGCTTCTCGCTCCAAGATTACATTTTTGAGAGTGCTGGGATATAAACTCAGGGCAAAGAAGGCTCAGTTCATGAATGGGTGACTGCCAGCACAACAGCCACAAGCCAATTCAGCTGCCAGGTAGTGCCCAGTCCCTGAGGTTGAACCCCGTATGTTGACTCCAAATTGTGCTTAGTGTAGTTATTCATTTTATTTTTTTATCCATTTACCGTTTATTTTATTGACTGCTATAACACATGGAATATTTTCTACATTTATTACATAGGATATAGAATTGCCTATGTATGAAATTTCACACGTGACACCGAGGACTTTCACAGAAATAGAAAACATGTGTCACCCTGTGTCATACTGCACGATTCAATTTTTGTGAATGCTGGCATCTGAACTCACAGCCTACATGGCCCAATTCATGAATGGGTGAGTGTCAGCACGCCACTCTGGGGCATATGGAGCTGACAAGCAGTTCCCAGCACCTGAAATTGAGCCTCAGGGGTTGACAAAACAAGAACAGATGGACATGCAGATGGTAGTACACAAATAAATATAGATCTTTATAGAGTGCCAGAGATGTCTATACATTATTTAGTTATATAGGCTACATTCTTACCAATTCTTGGGTATTTTTTATGCCTCTATGTAATTAATATTACTGTTTTCATCCTTAATGAATTATTAATAATATCAACCACTGTCCCGAAACTATTATGCCCATGTAATCAATAGTATTCTTTTAATGTGTCAAAAAATATTCATTAAAATCCTCAGCCTCCTAAAATCACTCTCTAATTTTATGTTAGTATCATTCAGGAACAAAAGTAATTCAACCTTGACATTCATAACTTTCCATCGGTATTCCTATGAATAGGAACCAGACTCTTAGGATCTCCCTCCATTGGTAGGAGTCAGGACCCGGCTTCGAACACAAGGCCTATGTTGTTGTGTTGGCCCATGGCTGCTCTGGAAGCCCGACAGCCTTCATCAATGCCAGGTTACCAACACTTTTCAGCCCTGTCATTTAGACCCAGGATGGTCACCTTGAAAAGAAAGCAGCAGCCATCTACAAGTTACTGGGTTTTTTTCTGTGTCGTTTTATTTATTTATTTTTCCTGTCAGCCTTTGAGGACCAGGAACCTAGGTTTGGCTATGGGTCCAGTGGCTGCAACCCAGCCTAGAGTGATCAAAGCTGAGGCAGAGTTGCGATTCCCTGATTTCAAGTCCTGTGCTTGACAAAATAAAAATACGTAATACATACATGCATACATACATATACACATTAAAAATATTTAAACAATTATTAGGCTACTTGGTGTTGTATTCATGCCATTTTTTCTACCAGGCCTGGGATTTGAACTCAGGGTCTGGGTAAATCTGCATTACTATGGGGGAAGGGAAAGCTCACAATGCTGGAAGACAAGAAAGTCAGGCCTGTTCCTAGCACTCGCAAAAATAATATAAGTATACATTTTAAATACATGATTTATATTTATATATACATGTTTACTGCATATTGCAGTTAGTTTAGTTACTCATTTTATTTTGTTTTTTATTTATTTATTATATATTTTAGAGAGTATGATTACATATATAACATTTTTTACATCCTATTACATAGAACATAGATTTGCCTATGTATTATACATCATTCCTGAGACCCAGGACTTTCACAGAGAAAACAAGTGGGGCAATTGCCTTCTTCCACCAGGATTAAGTTTTTGGCAGTTCTGTGATTTGAACTCTAGGCCTAGAAGGCCCACTTCATGAATGGGTAAAAGTTAGCACACTAGTCTGACGCAAGTGAAGTTGTCGGGCAAATTTGAGGACCTGAAATGAAGCCCTAAGTGTGGCCAATATAAAAACAGACCGATGTGTAGATTGCAGCGTGTGTGTATTTACATATGTATATGAATCTATAAATAAAGTTATATAGACAGATAGACATTTATGTAGATTCTAGTGTATAACTCTATATAAAGAATGATGACGTATATCTTATTTTTATATATTCTATTACTATGACTTATTTGGCCTAAAATTATGTCTCCATTAATTAATCACGGTAGGAGACTTAATAAATTGTTAATTAAATTAATCAATGACCTATATTTATTGCATAGAATCATATACTACAATGACTAGCTAATTAGTAGTTCAATTGGTACATTACAAAGATTCTATTATTGTTCCTACAGATAGGAACGAGTAGGTGGAAGTCCCAAGATCAAACTCAGGGCCTAGGTGTCTTGGTTGGGCTCAGGCTTCACTGACAGCCTGCCAGCCTTCAGCTATGCAATACAGGTACAATTTTCAAGCCTAGTCATTGAGAGCCAGGATGGTCTCAGTGCAAAGCAAACTGTTGTCTAAAACTTCCTGATTTTTCCTCCTCCATCTTGGTTGGTTTATTTTTTTGCCAGAGCTGGGAGTTGAACTCGGGTTGTAGGATCCCTGGATCATCTGTGGGTGTGAAAGCTGCACCCCAGCCTAGGGTAATCAAGGCTGACTCAAAGTTGTGGCGACCTGAGTTCAAGCCCAGTGCCTGCCCCCCCAAAAAAGCTAAGGTCCTGGTTATGAGTTTGGGCCATTTTATCTGCCATACCTGGAATTTGAACTCAGGGACTGGGTAACACTATTGTGCTGTGGGTGAAGTGAAAGCTAACCTAGAAAAAATAATCTAGAGCATTTCCCAATGTGTGAATTCCAGCCCTAGAACTGGCAAAAATAATATTTATATACATGTATAATATATATCATATATATGTATTTGCATAGATATTACATATTGTACTTAGGGCACAATATTTCCACTGAAAGGAAATCAGGTCAACATTGGCTTCTTACTCTACCTATTGACTTCAGCACTCCTGGGATTTGAACTCAGGGCCTGGAATGTCTAATTCATCAAGGGGTCAGTTTAAGCACAGCGCCTCAAACAAATTCAATGCCGGGCAGTTCCCAGGACCTGAGTTCTATCCTCAGGAGTGGCCAATATATAAATAGATAGATGTGTAAATTGCTGCAAATAACGTGTATATAAATATATAGAGAGAGAGAAAGAGAGAGATGTATATGTATATTCCACTCTACATTTAAATATAAATATATTTATAGAATGTGAGGTGTCTATATATTATTAAATTACATGTAATATATTATTAATAGTTATTAGGTATTAAATTATGCCTCTATTTAATGAAGTATCATGGATAAAGGCACAATAAAGTTCTTCCTTTTGTAAATGGAGCTCAGGGACAATTTCTAGGCTCATAGTTCAAGCCTCAGGAACTGCACTAAAAAAATAAGAGCCATTAACTGCATGTGTCTGTGTATATATGCATGTATATCATTCAGTGAACATCCATAGTCGTTATGAAGAATAGCACCCAGATAACAAATTTGCTTTGAATAGAATGATGTCATAGCACAGAGAGTGCTTTCAAGACAGTGCATGTTCCTGGTCAAAAAAAATTTAAGACCTTGGCTTGGAATTTGCACCATTTTTCTCACAGTCCTGGGATTTCAAGTCAGGGTCTGATTAACTCTCTGGCACTGTGGAGGAGGGGAAACCGACCATCGTTGAAGACAAGAATTTCAGACCAGATTCCAGGGCCTGAATTCAAGCCCCAGCACTGGAAAAAATAACAGTCATACATGAGATCTATTTACATACATGTGTATACTCCATATGAGATTTATTGCCTTTATTTATTTTTTATTTATTTTATTTAGTACTATTGCCCATATAACATTTATTTCATTTATTACATCTTATGACATGAGTTTATTTGCATATAGATTATACATAATACAGAGAACCAGGACTTTCACAGAGAAGGAAAAAATGGGTCAAATTGGCTTCTGACTTCACATATAAAATTTTGGCCATGCTGGGATTTGAACTCACAGCCCACAATGCACAAATCATGAATGGGTCAGTTGTAAAACAAAAGCCTTTAGCAAACTGCACTGCCAGCCATTTCTGAGGACCTGTGATCAAGCAATAATAGTGGTGGATAGATGGATAGATAGATAGATAGATAGATAGATAGATAGATAGATAGATAGACAGACAGACAGACAGACAGACAGACAGACAGACAGACAGACAGACAGACAGACAGATAGATAGATAGATAGATAGATAGATAGATAGATAGATAGATAGATAGATAGATAGATAGATAGTATATGTGCAGTTTGCTATGTATATGAGAGAAAGAATGTGAGGATATTAAATTATATATGCTATGAATTATTAGTTATTAAATTATGCCTCCTTTTAATGAAATGAAGTATCATGGTTGAATATTTATTAAGGAGTTAATGTAAAAGTAGTCAGTATTCCTTAATTGGGAGAATCATCCCAGGGTGCTAGAATGGAATACATTATCCAATACTTTTGTGTGGCATTCTATAAGGGAATCATGAACTAACTGCAAATTTAATTGTTACTTTTATAACATTCCATTAGGCATTACCATGGATAGTAATGGTTTTCTCAAGATCTCCCTCCATTTATAGATGGCAGTCCAGGCACTTCAACTCCAGGCCTGGGTATTTTACTTCAAAATGCAAACCATTGGAATGACCCTGTGAAAATTTCAGGCTGTCAGGATGAAAAAAAAGAATGAGAAGAAAAGAAAGCCAAGTGTCAGTGGATCCTACCTGTAATCCTAGCTCTTCAGGAGGCTGAGAGGTAGAGAATGCCAGTTTGAATTCAGCCAGGACAGGAAATTCCACCACACTTTTATTTCTGAGGGATTAGAGGAATAAAAAATTCCCATGAATGGGGCTATGACTCAAGGGCAGAGCACTACCCTTGAGCAAAAGGAGCTCAGGTAAATTGCCTAGGCTCATAGTAAAACCCCCGGATCTGCCAAAAAAACAAAAAAGGCAGTAACAACATATCTCCCCATGTATGTATGCATGTATTTCTATTGGTGAAGATCTAGAGTTCCGATGATGAAAGGTATCCAGCTAGGAAATTGTTTTCAAGACAGTGCGTATTCCAGGGCTCCTCTCACTGTTCCCATTGTAGTCTGAGGTTTTCTCCACATCGGGGACTGATGGAACAAGTCTTCCTCATTGTTGGAACAGGCCTCACTCCTGTACAGCTGAATGATTAAAAAAAAAAAAAACTCCTTCTAGCCCAATAAGTGAGGAGTGTGGATGGGCTCTGAAGTCCAGGAGAAAAAGGCCTCTATGTACCTCAAGCTATCTCTCTGCTGAGAGCTCTGTTGTGACAGGAAGACTTCATTTGTTCACCTCCCGTGCCCAAGTTCCCTACACTTATCCTGTCTTTGTTAGACTATGTTCCAGTGTTAAAATAACCTGCTACAATGAATTAAAGGGTCCTTCTGGCAGACAACTAGCGAGCTGAACCTAATAAAATGATTCATTATTGGCAATGATGCCTCCTTGGGTTTCCAGAAACTTGCTAAATCAAAGCACATGTGTAATATCACTATGCTTCCTGTCATCTAGGTCTGGTGAAACTCATCAGATTTTGAAACTTTGACCTATCCTTGTTGGACCCTGGGTGGCTGGGTTTCAGAGTTGAACACAGGACCTGGGTACTGACCATGAGCTCAAAGCAGAAGCTCAGTTTTTTAGCATTTGGTGTCACAGCTTCACTTCTGGTATCTGTGTGTGTATGTGTGTTCATATACTTGTTCATATACCTTCAACTCAGGATCTGAACACTGTCCCTGAGTTTCCCCTGTACAAGGATAGCACTCTAGAGTTGAGGCACACAGCCACTTCAGGCTTTTTTCTACTGATGCAGTACTAAGGAATCAAACCCAGGGATTCAGTCATGCAAAGCACTCTACTCCTAAGAGACATTCCCAGCACTCTACTTCAGGTTTCTTAATTTCTTTTGTTGGAAGTTGGAGGAATTAAAGTTTAGGCTTTGGTGAGGTCATTGAGCTCTTTAGCTAAAGCCAATTGCTCTACCACTTCAGCAACAGCACCCCTTGAGGTTTTTGGTGGGTCACTGGAGAGAAGGGTATCAAGGAATTTCCTGCCCAGGCTGGCTTTGGACCATGATCCTCAGCTCTCAGCGTCCTGAGTACCTAGGATGACAGGTATGAGTCAGCAGTGACTAACTTCCACTTCAAGTTTCTTTTTATTTTATTTATTTTATTTTGTGAACATAATGTGTACAGAGGGGTTACAATTACATGGGCAGGATAATGCATACATTTCTTACCAAGCATTGCAGCCTCCTCCTTTGTTTACCCTTCTCATCCCTTCCCAGCCTCCCCCCTACCGCCCACCCATTCTTCCCGCCACCCCCCCCGCCCCCGCACCGACGTTGTAAAGCTCATTTTCGACATGACAATTTGTACTTCTCATTGTTGAAACAGGTCCACCTCTATCCTTAAACGACTTGTTTTTCCCCATCTCCTCCACAAGTTATACTGACATCAAGTATAGTGAAAGCGGGGGGTTATACTGTGGGCGAGGGACATACAAAGCAATAAAGAAATAATCTTATAAATGCGTTAGAAACACATACATGAAAGAAAACAACATTAAAATACATATCTAAGGGTTCATTTTCCTAACATCACATTATCTGAACTTTTCCGCTTGACTCATACATATACTAGATATTACAAATAAGGGAAACCATGGGACGTAAGTTTCTTTGGGCCTGGCTTACTTCACTTAATATAATTTTTTCCAAGTTTTTCCATTTCCTAACAAAGGGGGCAATGTCATTCTTTCTGATGGAGGCATAGAATTCCATTGTGTATATATACCACATTTTCTTCATCCATTCATCTACTGATGGGCATCTGGGTTGGTTCCATATCATAGCTATGGTAAATAATGCTGCAATAAACATAGTTGTGCTGGTAGCTTTAGTGTGGTCTTGTTTGCAAACATTTGGGTAAATGCCCAAAGTGGGATTGCCGTGTCATAGGGGAGCTCTATGTGAAGTCTTTTGAGGAACCTCCATACTGCTTTCCAAAGTGGTTGAAAAAGTTTACATTCCCACCAACAATGAAGTAAGGTTCCCTTTTGTCCACATCCCCTCCAGCATCTGTTGTTGTTACAGTTCTTGATTTTTGCCATTCTAACTGGAGTGAGGTGGTATCTCAATGTTGTTTTGATTTGCGTTTCTTTTATGGCTAAGGATGTTGAGCATTCCTTCATGTGTCTATTGGCCATCCTTCTTTCTTCTTCAGAGAAGTTTCTCTTTAAGTCTTTCACACACTTGTTTATTGGGCAGTTGTTTCTTTGAGGATTTGTTGTGGGGGGATTTAATTTTTTGAGTTCCAAGTATTTTTTAGATATGAGACCCTTGTCCGTTATATGGCTAGTGAAGATCTTCTCCCAATCCATGGGCTTTCTATTGATCTTGCTAGCTATGTCCTTTGCCATGCAGAAGCTCTGCAACTTTATGAAATCCCATTTCTCCAAACTTTCTTTGATTTGTTGTCTTTCGAGTCTCTATTCAGAAAATTTCGGCCTGAGCCAAGGAGACCTAGGGTTTCTCCTATTCCATCCTGTAATTTTTTCAGAGTGTCTGCTTTGACTTCGAGGTCTTTGATCCATTTGGAGTTGATTCTGGTGCAGGGTGTTATATAAGGATCTAGCTTTAGTTTTCTACAAGTAGTTAACCAATTTTGCCAGCACCATTTACTGAAGAGGCTGTCTTTGTTCCATTCTATTTTTTTAGCTCCCTCATCCAAGATTAGATGGCTATAGGTATATAGGTTCATTTCTGGGTTTTCAAATCTATTCCTTTGGTCCTGAGGTCTGTTCTTATGCCAATACCAAGCTGTTTTGATTACTATGGCTTTTTAGTAGAGTTTGAAATTTGGTATTGATATTCCTCCAGCAGTGTTCTTTCCGTTGAGGAGCGTTTTTGCTATTCAGGGTCTTTTATTGTTCCATATGAATTTTCGGATTGCCTCTTCTATTTCCTTGAAGAATGAGGTTGGAATTTTGATAGGTATCGCGTTGCCTTGGGATCTATTGTCATTTTCACGATGTTAATCTTTCCAATCCAGGAGCAAGGGAGGTTTTGCCATTTTTTAAGTTCTGTGTTGATTTTCTTTTTCAAGATTTTAAAGTTTTCATCATAGAGGTCCTTCACTTCTTGGGTTAAGTTTATTCCTAGGTATTTTATTTTTTGTGGGGCTATTACAAATGGAGTTGCTTTCCTAATTTCAGCCACACTTTTCTCATTGTTGGCATACAGAAAAGCCATTGATTTTAGGGGGTTAATTTTATACCCTGCTACTTTGCCAAAGTTTTGAATCAGCTTGAGTAATTTGGGAGTGGAGTCTATTCCACTTCAAGTTTCTATGTGGTGAATAGGAGATAGTAGTCTCATGGGACCTTTTTTGTCTGGGTTAGTTTTGTACCCAGATCATTAGATCTCAGCTTCCTGAGTAGGCAGGATGACAGATCTCAGCTACTACCCCTAGACTGTAACACTCTGTTGCAAAGGGGTCCTTGGCTCCACGTGGTAGGGCGCTACCCATGATCCCCACTGGTAAGTGTCAGTGGCTAGGCCCTGAGTTCAAGGTTCATGATCAAGAAACAGAAATCAAAACAATTGTCTGCAGGAGACAACTCACTAGATTTAGGTACATACATAAATTTGGCACTGACATGAGGAATTATCTGAGCTACAAGTTTCTCATCTGCACAATCATCTTACTTGTGGAGCTCTTACAAGAATCAGATGAAAAAAATAAAAAAATGCACCCCAAGAAGGACTCAGCACACAACAACACATGAAAGACTCATCACATAGCTCTAACCACATAATGTCATTAGAATTAGGGTGCTTTCATCAGTATCACCATTCTTTCAGAAACATATCACAAATAGTCCAAATTTAGGTTTTAGAGGGGTGAGTTTTTTGGGGAGTGGAGTCAGCCACGGGGAGTACACTGAAGTATTGGGGTTACTGTCCTAAGGTGTTTTGATCAGACTAGAACTCTACCACTTTAAGCCACAGCTCAGAGTTTCGCAGACTTCCTGCCAGGGCTGGGTTTTAAACCCACCAGTGTCAAATCTCAGCTCTGGAGTATCTTGGATGACAGGATGTGCAAGCCAGCAGCATCTAATCCATGTAACTGGGTTGCAGTGGTTTACCTCTGGCTAATTCAGATTAGATGGCAAATGTCAACACTAGACTCCCAGCTTTCTCTGTGAAGAGGTATTTGCAGCCCTATCCTTATATAGTTGCAGTCAGAACATTCTATCTTTTCCTTTTTATTTGTTTTGGTGCCAGTCCTGGGTCTTGAGTAAGGGTCTAGACACAGTCTCTAAGCCTTTATGCTCAAAGCTAGTGCTTGAGTGTTTGAGCTACAGCACAACTTCTGGATTTTTCTATTTTTCTAGTGAGGAATCAAACCAAGGGCGTCATACTTACTAGGCGAGCACTCTACCATTGAGCCCCTGTATTGACAAGTATGT
Organism: Dipodomys spectabilis; assembly: GCF_019054845.1. Classification (NCBI taxonomy): domain Eukaryota; kingdom Metazoa; phylum Chordata; class Mammalia; order Rodentia; family Heteromyidae; genus Dipodomys; species Dipodomys spectabilis. The sequence continues at coordinate 345,204 of NW_024870915.1, forward strand.
AAACAGATAAATGTGTAGATTGGTAGACAGACAGACAGACAGACAGACAGACAGACAGACAGACAGACAGACAGACAGACAGACAGACAGATAGATAGATAGATAGATAGATAGATAGATAGATAGATAGATAGATAGATAGATAGATAGATAGATAGATAGATAGATAGATGTTGATATATTTAACGAGAGATATCTGTAAATTATGAAATTGCATATAAGATATTTCTACCAAATGTTGCCAATTAAATTATTCCTTCCTTTTTTAAGTATCATGATTGAATACATAATAAAGTATTAATTGAAAATTAGTCAATGTAGTATAATTGTTGTGTATAATTTTATAATATAATCTTACACTAACTACTAATGTAATTGTTACATTTACAACATTCTATTTGTACAGATGTCTATTGGAAAGCATTTCTTTTTATTAATTTTAATTTTTTATTTGTTTTTTTGGGGGGTCCAGTCCTGGGGTCTGAACTCTGGGCCTGGTCGCTGTATCTCAGCTCTTCAGCTCAAGGTTAGTGCTCTACCACTTGAGCCACAGCGCCACTTCCAGATTTTTTCTTTTTGCTTATGTGGTGCTGAGGAATCAAACCCATGCCTCTAGCATGGAAGGCAAGTGCTCTACCACTGAGCCACCCTTCCCAGTTCTGGAAAGCGTTTCTTAGAATCTCCCCCAGCCATTCAGTAGTGGGAGTCCAGGGATTCAAACTTCAGGCCCAAGTTGCTGATTTCTGCTTGGCTTCCCTAATAGCCCACCAAACATCAGCAATATAAGGTCATGTATATTGTCTGGGCATTGTTATTTAGACCCCGGATGGTACAATACAAAGGAAAAAAAATAAAACCAACTGATTGAATTTTTCAGTTTTATCCTTTTCCTTTTTATTTATTTTTTTTTTGCCAGCCCTGAGATTTGAACTCAGGACCTAAGCTCCCAGGATCGGCTTTGGCAGAGATGCCAAGACTTGAGCTCAAGCCCAGTGCTTGGCCTAAAAGCAAATAATAATAATAATGATAACAATAGCAATAACAATAACAATAATAATATTAAGGCCCTGGCTTGGAATTTGCACCATTTCACTGGCAGTCCTGGCATTTAAAATCAAGGTCTGGGTAACTCTGTGGAACTATGGGTTAAGGGGAAGATCACCGTTGTTGAAGACAAGAAGTTCAGAAAAGTTCCAAGGGCCTGAATTGAAGTCCCAGTACTGGAAAAAATAATACTCATATATGAGATCTATTTACATACATGAGTTTATTCCATATGACATTTATTACTCTTATTTATTTAGTATTATTACACATAAAACATTTACTTTATTACATCATATCACATATACTGACAGCCAGGATTTCACAGAGAAGGAAAAAAATGTGTCAAAATTGGCTTCTTACTCCATGAATACATTATTGGCCATGCTGTGATTTTAACTCAGCCCACCAGCCTGCAGAAAACTGAGCTGCCAGGAAGTTCTGAGGACCTGGGATCAATCCACAGTAGTGTCATATATATATACACACACACTGACAGGGGGAATGTGAGGATATTATTAAATTATATATTTTTACAAATTATTAGTTATTAAATTATGCTTCCATTTAATGAAGTATCATCATCTAATACTTATAAAATCATTAATAAAAAAATCAGTCAATATCCTTAATCATACCATGGTACTAGAATGAAAGATATAAATTCAATAATTTTTGTGTCGCATTCTAAAATAGAGTCATGAATTAAATGCAAAATTAATTATTATTTTTATAACATTCCATTAGCATTCACATGAATAGGAATGAGTTAGTGAGGATCTCCCTCCATTTGTGAGTGGCCATCCTAGCATTAGAATTCCAGGCCTGGGACGTTTACTTCGAATGCAAACCATTGGAATGACACTGTGAAGATTTCAGGTTGTCACGAAAAAAAGAACAAGAAGAAAAGGAAGCCAGGTGTCAGTGGCTCTTGCCTATAATCCTAGATCTTCAGGAGGCTGAGATGCCAATTTGGATTCAGCCTGGGTAGGAAAGACTGCGATATTCATATTTCTAAGAGATCAAATGAAATCAAAACAAAATAATAACAAAAGAATCCTGAGTGGCCCCGTGACTCAAGTTGCAGAGCACTACCCTTGAGCAAAAGGGCTCGGGGACAGGGCCTGGATGATGGGCGTTCAGCAGGTTGCCCAGCCCCCCAAACTGGGCAAGCTGGAACAATCTCTCAGAGAGTACTAAGTCTGAGCACACAGCTTGAACAAGCTTCCTTCACTGCAGTTTAAGAACTGAAGCCTGGAAAGCATTGTGTGGGCTGGGGTGTGCAACTGGTAGTTACAACGAGTGAACTATGTCCTGGACTTGTCAAAGGAAACCACAATTCTTAGGCTGTAGGAGTTGTTGAAGGTTGTGGCTCCATATCCTCTATCCTTCTGTAGGATATGAGCCTAGGCCTCTGGGGATTGGTACCATAATTCATTCATCATTCCTCATTGCCGAGTCTCAGGCTGGTCCCAAATCCTGGGAAAGATAGAAAATAGCCAGAAATTTCTGTGCCAAAAGGGATAATCTAATAAATCTCACGGTCAAAACTCCCTTTAGAAGTAAGCCTTGGGCTTCGAATGTGGCTTACTGGTAGAGTGCTTACTTAGCACACATGAAGCCCTGTGTCTATTCCTCCCTACCACAGAAACAGAAAAAGCCAAAAGTGACACTGTGGCTTAAGCAATAAAAGTGCTAACCTTGAGCAAAAGAAGCTCAGCAACATGCCCAGACCCTGTGTTGAAGCCCCAAGACTGGCCAAAAAAAAAAGTGAGCATGGTAAGACATTTTCTAATGGGACTTAGAAGAGGGCCGAGGTTATGGGTAACAGGTAGAGGGCAGGTGCTGTTGGCTCACCCCTGTAACCTTAGCTACAAAGGAGGCTGAGATCTGAGGATCCCAAATGCAAGCAGGAAAATCTATATGAGACTCTTTTCTCCAATTAAACTCCCAAAAAGCCAGAAGTAGAGCTGTGGTTCAAGTAATAGATTGCTAGTCTTGAGCACAAAAGATAAGGGATATCATCCAAGCCCTGAATTCAAACCCCGGGACTAGCACACGCACACACACACACACACACACACACACACACACACACACACACACACACACAAACATAAACACACCAAGATAGAGAATTTGACAGTCAGCCTGCCCAAATTCCACCTCTATAAACTCAGTATTAAAAAAAAAAAGGGGGAGGAGGGAAGGAAAGACTTGTTCCAGGAAATGATATAATCAGCGCCAAAATTCCACAGGAGTTCTAAGATGGGGAACAGGACAGAGAGCCTCAGGCACAAGGTACAGCATGGGCAAAGGTATTGAGGTGTGGTGTAGAGCAGATGGTGTGGTGTAGAGCAGCTGTGTCATTCAGACCTAAATGGTCATGGTACAAAATGTTAAAACTTCATCCCACCACTTCTTCTCTGTGCGTTCCCACCCACAAGGCCTGGAGATCTAGGATCCCAGGATCGCCTGTGGTTCCAGTGGTTGTACCCCAGACTAGGGTGATGGAAGCTGAGAAAGAGTTGCCGTACATGAGTTCAAGACCTGTCTTCGCAAAACAACAACAACAATAACAAAAACAACAAAATTATCTCCCTGGCTTGCAATTGGTGCTGTTTTTTCTGCCAGGGTTTGGATTTGAACTCAGGGTCTGGGTAACTTTGCAACACTGTGGACAAAGGGGAAGCTCACCGTGCTTGAGGACAAGAAAGTCAGGCCTAGTCCCTAGGCTTGAATTCAAGCCCCAGCCCTGGGAAACATACTATTAATGTACATTGTAATGATAGAATTTGTACTTACAGATGTTCAGTACATATCCTGTTCGTTGTGGTTATTTATTGTATTTCTATTTTATTCATTTATTTACCATTTACTTTATTCACTGTGGTAGCACTCATTCCATTTATTATTTTGATGACATCCTATCACATAGTATCTAGATTTGTAGATGTGTTCTCCATCATGTCTGACACACAGAATGCTCAGAGCAAAGGAAAACAGGTGTCACACTCGGCTTCTTACTCCACAATCCAATTGATAGCAGTGCTGGGATCTGAACTCAGGGCCTAGCAGACCCAATTCATGAATGGGTGTGACAAAATGGCAACCTCTAGCCCAGGAAACTGCCAGGCAGTTCCCAGACCCTGACATCGAGCCACAGGGGTGGACAAAATAGCCATACATGGATAGGCAGCTGGTAGCATACCAATAAATATATATTTGTATAGAGTGCCAGAGACATCTGCCTAGGATTCAATGACATCAACTACGTTCCTACCAACTCTTAGGTAGTTATTATGTGCCATTGAAGGAATTGGATTCTTTTCATGCTTAATAAACTATTCAATAAGATCAGTCAGCATCCTAGCATCATTGTGTCTAATTTTAGACTAGACCGATCCATGGAGAAACTTCTCAATCATGAGTTTGCTCACATTCCATCTGTATTCTGATGCATAGGAATGAGTCTTTTGGGAAATCCCCCGATTGGTTGGTGTCAGGACCAGCACTTGAACTCAGGGCCAAAATAGCTGCAAGGGCCTATGGCTTCCCTGATAGCCCACTAGCCTTCGCCAATGCAAGGTGAAGTACCCTTTGTAGGCATGTTATTCAGACCCAGGATAATCACCATGGAAAGGAAACCATTGTTAAAAATCTATCCCACGGCTTTTTCCCTCTGTGTGTGTGAGTGTCTCTGTTGTGTGTGTGTGTGTGTGTGTGTGTTTTCCTGCAAGACTTCAGGGCCTAGGATCCCAAGATTGGCTATGGTACTATGGCAGCCCACCACCCTGAGGTGATTGAAGCTGAGGCCAGTGTAGTCCTAAATTCATTATTTAAACATAGGATCTATATTGACATACTTGTGCGGACAGCATCTTGCATTCGTTGCATTTCTTCTCCTTAATTTGTGTCTAATTCATGGAGGTATTGTGTATTTTACTGAGTATGGTGACAGTTGTAACTGTGGTGACATATATGACAACCTGTTCCCATGGTTATAGGGTTGCCTATGCATTCATTCTCCATCCTAGCTGAGACCCAGGACTTTCACAAAGAGGAAAACAGGTGCAACGACTGGCTTCTGACATCAGGATGAATCTTTTGTCAGTGCTGGGATTTGAACTCAGTCTCGGTAACTCTGTTGCACTTTGGGGAAAGTGGAGGCTCACCATCCTTGAAAACTAGAATATCAGGCCTGGTCCAGGGCCTGATTTGAAGCCCTAGCACTGGACAAAATACAAAGCCCAGCTCTTTTAAACATAGGATCTCTATTTACATACAGGTGTGGTATGCGTCTTGTATTCAGTGTAGTTATTCTTTTTATTTTTGTGTCATTTTCAAGGATATATTGTGTATTTTATTGAGCATAGAATGACCTATAAAACTGCTGACATTGATGACAACCTATTCCCACAGGTGTAGAGTTGCCTATGCTTTCTTGATTCTTGCTGTGACCCAGCACTTGCACAGTACAGGGAAACAGGTGCAAGGATTGGCTTCTCACATCAGGATAACCCTTTTGGTAGTGCTGGGATTTGAACTTGGGGTCTAGGAAGCCCAACAGCCAAATAGGTCCACATGAGCCCATCAGCTTGTGAGCCACTAAGGAGCTAGGCCATACCCAGGACCTGAGACCGAGCCCCAGATTGGGGATGGGGCACAATATTCATCCATTTATAAGCTGAAGTCAGTATGCTAATTAACTATTTGGATAGAGTAGGAGATGTAGTGAGCTGTGTTCGTATACTATCTATCATTTGAGTACCGATTCTTGGATCTTTCCCAATGCCTCCAATTCCTGAATGTGATTCTTATTGTCACACTTCATGAACTCTTAATTAAAAATAATTGTTGTGCCATACATCTTTCCTATCATTTCCTATGAAAATCATACATGAACTAAACTCTTCCCCAGGCCTGACTTCAAGCACCTCATAATATTTATAGACATGTTAAATATATGATTTATACTTACATCAATATATTCAGTCTACATCTTGTTTTTGGAGTGATACATTATATTTTATCATTTATTTAGCATTTATTTTATGGACCGTGAGTGCACCTATAACATTTATTACATTTATTCCCATCTATTCCATAGCATGTCGCTTTGCAGACATATTATGTACTTGTACAGAAAAGGAAAACAGGTGTCACCCTTGACGTCTTACACCAGGAAGAAAATTTTGGTAATGATGGGACCTGATGTGAAGGCCTGAGAGGCCCAATTCATGAATGGGTGAGTGTCAGCACCGCAGTCTCTAGCCCATTCAGATGCCAAGTGGATCTCAGGACCTGGGAGCTAACCCCAGGTTTGGCCAAAATTACAGTAACTTTCTATGATGATGGTGGTGTAAAAATACATATAAATTTATTTGTTTATTTATTTATGTATTTATTTATTTATTTATTTTGGGGTTCCGTCGTGGGGTCTGAACTCTGGGCCTGGGCGCTGTTCCTTAGCTCTTCAGCTCAAGGCTAGCACTCTACCACTTGAGCCACAGTGCCACTTCCGGCTTTTTTATTTTGCTTATGTGGTACTGAAGAATTGAACCCAGGGCCTCAGGCATGCAAAGCAAGCACTCTACCACTGAACCACTTTCCCAGCCCAAATACAAATTTAGATATTTAGGTACTGCCAGAGGTGTCTATCTAGCATTCAATGACATATATTACCTTCCTATTGATTCTCATGTATTTAATGAGGACTCCATTTAATCAATAGTATACTTTTAATGCATAATAAACTATGAATTAAATTCAATCCCTGTCCAGTGATTATTGGGTCTAATTTTATGCAGGACTGATTGACGGTCTACTCTTCCAACCATGACATTAATCACATTCCTCTGGTGTTCCTATGGGCAAACAATAGTTTCTTAGGCACTTCAGCAGCTTGTAAGTGTCATGACTGGGATTCGAACTCAGGGCCTAGTGTCCACATTGGCCTATGGCTTCACTGATAGTGTCAGCCTTCAGAAATGCCAGGTGACCTAGAGGTTGCAGCCATGTCATTCACACCCAGGATGGTAAACGTGCAAGGAAGGAAAACAGAAACTGTTGACTGTCTGTGGTTTGTGGCTTTTTTTCGATGTTTTCATTTTGTTTTCCTGTGAGCCACTGAGGCCTAGGACCCCAGGATGGGCTGTGAGTCCAGAGGCTGCACCATCCCAGCCTAGGGTGATGCAAACTGAGGCAGAGTTGCCACAACCTAAGTTCAAGCCCCGTGCTTGGCAAAAATTAATTAATTAATTAACAACACTACTGGAGCTCCCTGTCATGTATTTTGTGCCATTTTGTTGTCTACCAGGCCAGGGATGTCACCTTGGGATCTGGTTAACTCTGATGCACTTGGGGCAGGGGATGGGAGAAAAGGGAAGCTCTCCTCCCTTGAATACAAGGAATTGAGGCCTGTTCCCTAAGCCTGAATTCAAGCCCCAGCCTTGGAGAACATAACATTTATACACATTTTTATTAAATCATTTATACTTACATCCATTAATTCAGTCTATATCTTATTTGTTGGAATGATTCATCATATTTTATTATATATTTATTTGTTTACTATTTATTTTATGGACTGTGAGTGCACCTATAACATTTATTACATTTATTCAAATATATTCCATAGCATGTAGCTTTGCAGAAATATTGTAAACATCATACCTGACACCCAGCACTTGCAGAGGAAAGGGAAGCAGGTATCACATTTGCAATCTTACTCCAGGAAGACATTTGTAGCAATTCTGGGACCTGAACTGAGGGCTTGCAGGCCCAATCCACGAATGGGTGAGTGTCAGCACGGCAACCTCTAGCATATTCAGGTGCCAGGTGGATCCCAGGACCTAGGATGGAGACACAGGTTTGGCCAAAATAGCCATAACTTTCTATGCAGACGGTGGTATACAAATAAATATTTATTTAGATATTTGGATACTGCCAGTGATGTCTATCTAGTATTCAATGACGTATACTACCTTCCTAGGGATTCTCAGGTATTTAGTGAGGACTCCATTTAATCAATAGTATTCTTTTAGGGGATTGGAAGGTAGCTCATTGGTAGAGTGCTTATCTTGCATGCAAGAGTCCCGGATTCAACTCCTCAGCAACACATGGTCAAAAAATGCAGAGAATGGCACTGTGTCTCAAATGGCACCACCTTAACCCTGAGCTGAAAAACTGAGGGACAACGCCCAGGCCCAGAGTTCAGCCCCCACTAGTGACAACACACACACACACACACACACACACACACACACACACACACACACACACACACACACACACACAATGTATCCTTTTAATGCATAATAAACTATAAATTAAAATCAATCCACATCTTGTGAATACTGGATTTAATTTTTGCTAGACTAATTGACAAACTACTCATACAACCATGATATTGACCATATTCCTCTGGTGTTCCAATGGACAGGCAATAGTTTCTTAGGCTCTCCAGTCCTTTGTAAATGTCATGACCGGAATTCAAACTCAAGGCCTACGTGCACAGAAGCCTATGGCTTCGCTGATAACCAGCTGACAGCAATGCCATGTGATGTACAGGTTGCAGTTGTGTCATTTGGACCCGGGAAGGTCACCATGCAAGGAAGGAAAACCGAGAAACCACTATTTGCAATTCATGGCTATTTTTCCTTGCCATTTTCACTTTTTTTTCCTGTCAGCCCCTGGAGCCTAGGATCCCAGGATGGGCTGTGGGTCCAGAGGCTGCACCAACCCAGGCTATGGTGATGGAAGCTGAGGCAGAGTTGCCACGACCTAACTTCAAGCTCTGTGCTTGGCTAAATAAATAAATTATATATATATATATATATATATATATATATATATGTTAAATAATAAAAACTAAAATAAATAGAAAATAAAATAAAATAAATTTTAAAAATATTAAAAATACTAATGGGGCTCCCAGGCTTGGAATGCATGCTCATTTTTTTTTTCTGCCATTCCTGGGATTTGAATTTGGAGTCTAGGAAACTCAAATGCACTGTGGGCAATGGGGAAACTCACCCTCTTTGAATACAAGCAATTAAGGCCTGATCCCTAGGCCTGAATTCAATCCCCAGCCCTGTAAATTAATTTTCATCCACATTTGAAATTATTAATATCTAGATACTTATGTTTATTGCATATTGCTTTTTGTATTATTTAGTCATTATATTTATTGACTATTATTACACTTATAACATATTAAATTTACTACATTTTATGAAAATTATACAGATTTGCACATGTATTATATCTTACTTCAGACCTAGGACATTCACAGAAATACTATAGTAGATGATCCCATACTGAGAAAAACAGAAAGAATACCCCAACCAAAGTCTAATTTATCCCTAGGCACCACAGTGGCTCACATCTGTAAGCTACTCAGGAGGCTGAGAACTGGAAGATGAAATTTCAAAGACAATGAATGCAGAAAAGCCTGAGAGATACCATCTCCAATTAACTGGCAAATGCCAGGCTACAGGCATAGCTGAAGTGGTAGAAAATCAGCTATGAACAATGAAGCCAAGAACGAGCAAGCTGACTTCAAATGTGAGGAGAGGAGGTAGGGGGTCCAAAGGGAAAGAAATCCTTCAAAAACAGAGAACAAAACGCCAATACACAAATCCCACATAATTTAAGGTACCAACCAAACTGAAAAAAATGAAGCTTGTGCAGTTGAATAACTTTTCATGAGCACATAAACTCTTAGGTGCATTTCTAAGCTACTTTTTAAAAAATATATATGTATATATATTAATAATGAATGTATATATATATATATATATATATATAAATTAAATAAGAAACAAGCCAATGAATAAATACTTCTGAATTAGTGCCTTAACCATGGCATTATAAATTATTTATACTAAAAGCGTATTCCAAGTTTCTTTATCACAATCAATCTTTAAGAAATTTATTCATGTGCCTGGCACCGGTGACTCATGCCTATAATCCTAGCTACTCAGGAAGCTGTGATCTGAGGTTGGTGGTTCAAAGTCAGTCCAGGCAGGAAAGTCCGAGAGACTCTTTTTTTTTTTTTTCTTTAATTTTATTTAATTTTATTTGTGACCATACTGTACAGAGGAGTTACAGTTACATGGGCAGGATAATGCGTACATTTCTTACCAAGCATTGCAGCCTCCTCCTTTGTTTACCCTTCACATCGCTTCCCAGCCTCCCCCCTCCCCCCCTAATCCCAATCCTTCTCCTTCCCCTTCCCCTCCTTCCCCCCCCCCCCCCCCCCGCACCAACGTTGTAAACCTCGTTTTGGACATGACAACTTGTACTTCTCATTGTTGCAACAGGTCCACCTGTATCCTTAAACAACTGGTTTTTCCCCATCTCCTCCACAAGTTATACTGACATCAAATATAGTGAAAGCAGGGGTTATACTGTGGGGGAGGGACATACAAAGCAACAAAGAGATAATCTTATAAATGTGTTATAAACACATGCATGAAAGAAAAAAACATTAAAATACACATCTAAGGGTTCATTTTCCTGACATCACATTATCTGACCTTTTACGCTTGACTCATACATATACTAGATATTACAAATAAGGGAAACCATGCCGAGAGACTCATCTCCAATCAACCACTAGAAAACCGAGGTGGCACTGTGGATCAAGTAGTAGATCACTCGCCTTGAGCTGAAGAGAACAGGGATAACCCCTGAGTTCAAGCCCCAGGACCAAAAAATAAATTTAAAAAGAAGTTTTTTCATGCATATCATAAAATTCTAACATTCTGAGCTTTAGGAAACTTTTCTGCCAGGGTCTTATGCTCTTTAGGTAAGTACTCCACGACTGAGATACATCACAGTCCCATTGTTTTTGTTTTTCATTTTACAATCCAGTTTCTTCCCAAAATGCTAAGAAATACCTACTGTATTTCTCACCCCTGTAACCTTAGCTACAAAGGAGGCTGAGATCTGAGGATCCCAAATGCAATCCGGAAAGTCTATATGAGACTCTTTTCTCCAATTAAACTCCCAAAAATCCAGAAGTCCAGCTGTGGTTAAAGTAGTAGAGTGCTAGTCGTGAGCACAAAAGATCAGGGATAGCGTCCAAGCCCTGAATTCAAACCCCAGGACTGGCACACAAACACATGCACACACACGCACACACACACACACACACACACACACACACACACACACACACCAAGATAGAGAATTTGACAGTCAGCCGGCACAAATTCGACTTCAGAAACTCAATATTTAAAAAAAAAAAAAAAAGAGGGAAGGGAAGGAAAGTCTTGCCCCAGGAGGTGATATAATTGGTGCCAAAATTCCACAGGAATTCTAAGATGTGGAACAGGACACAGAGCCTCAGGCACAAAGTACAGCATGGGCACAGGTATTGATTTGTGGGGTAGAGCAGGTGGTGTCGATGAAATGAAGGTTCTGTGGCTTCATACAAGTCTGGCCGAACACTGAAAGTTGGGTCAAGTTTTGTACTTGAGTCAAAGGTAGGGCAGAGGGAGGGGTCCCAGATTAAGGCACAGAGAAAGATTAACTTGACTCTTCACCAAAGACCCCAGACAATTTCTGTGGCTGTAAGCCTATTTTTCACAGCTCCTGACCCTCAGGTAGTCTTTGCATGGAGGAATCAGGGCAAATGCAGGGAAGAACTTTTGCTTAAGAAAAGCTTCTAGCTCAATCGCACCAGTGGCTCACCCCCTGTAAATCTTAGCTAATCAGGAGACTGAGATCAGAGATCGTGGGTCAAAGCCATCTCAGAGGAGGAAAGTTAGTGAGACTTTCTTGCTCATGAACTAATAAAAGCCAGAAATGGAACTGTGGCTCAAGTGGTAGAATGTCCACATTGAGAGAAAACGTTAAGAGAATACAGGTCAGAACCTGAGTTCAGGCCCCAGAATTGGCACCTAAAAAATAAAGAAAACCTTTCAGGAGCTCCTAGTCCACTGTGGTGAAAGGCTAGATCAGCCAGGCAAGGGTGGCTTATGCTGGTCCGATCAGCCAGGCAAGGGTGGCTTGTGCTGGTCCTCCTAGCTCCTCAGGAGCCTGAGATGTGAGGATTGCCATGCAAATCCAGCCTGGGCAGGAATGTCCGTGAGACTCTGATCTCCAATGATCCACCAGAAAACCAGAAGCGATGATGTGGCTCAAGTGCTAAGCTGAAGAACTGAAAGGTGGTGCCCAGGCTCAGACTTAGAGCCCCGTGACCAATACCTGGCCTACTTTGACCTCATGCTGTGGCTCTAGGCAGAGTACTTTCCAGTGGGTTCCTGATGGTCTTCCAATGTCTATGTGTCCTACAAGTCTTGAGAGCAGCCTCCTTGAAGGCCTTTGCCTACAGAGCGGGACAGTACAAGATAAGGATCAAGTCTTGTGGCATACAGGTCATCGGCCGGGTCATCAGAAGGGCATCTGTCATGAGTGCAGTGTGGATTTGAGCACTAAATCGATGTCTCAGACCATGGTTCTGCGTCAGAAGGGGTAGACCAGTTAACGCCAGCTCACAAGGGAATCACAAGAATGTGAATTTTTCAGGCACACCTTGGGCAGGTTTTGAGTTGGGTTCATGAGAGACTTGTAGGCTGAGGAATCCAAAGCAGACTGGCTGCTGCTTGTAGTAGTCACTATATCCCAAGAGTCCCAGGGCTCAGAGCCCTGCTTAACTCACCATTGCTCATTGGCAGATGAAGGTCTGCTATCATGGGATAACTACAAAGGAGCATCCATAGTGTCCTTCCCTTGGTTCTATGGCCCCGTGCTGGGATGGAGGGGCAGGTTCCATGGAACTTACTGCCATATGCCAGACTCCTCAGCCCAAGAAGAACTTATGGGGAAACAACTGATGTAGCTTGAGAGTTTACTATGATTATGCCTCAGGACTGCCCCCAGTTCTAGCTTAGCTTATCATTACTACCTTCCTCAGGGTGTGTGTGTGTGTGTGTGTGTGTGTGTGTGTGTGTGTGTGTGTGTGTGTGTTCACGCGCACGCGCGTGTGCGCATGTGGACCCATGCGCATGCGCACATGTGCATTAGTGCATCTTAGTAGTAGGGCTTGAATTCAGGGCCCATGCTCTGTCCCTCAGTTTTTTCATTCAAGGATAGCACTCTACCACTTGAGCCACAGCTTTTCTTCCAGCTTGCAGGTGGTTCTTGGGAGAGGAGAGTCTCACAGACATTTCTTGTTGGGTTTCATCTGAATGTTAGTCCTCCAATCTCAGCCTGCTGAGGGAGCTAGGAATATGACAGCATGAGCCATTAGCATCTGGCCTCGCTTTCCTTCTTGGATAAAACAGAATAACTATTTCCTAGTCAAACACCCACCTACAGCTATCCCTCCTTTCCCTTCCCCTAACCCTCCGGGATTCAGAGGAAACATATTCTCCCCTGAGGACAAAGAAATAGGATTCCCTGACAGGTTTGAGCTTTATGTTCTCCACAGAGTCAGGGGCTGCTGGGAGCTGATGTAGAGGTCAGAGATGTAGGCCAGGGCAAGTAGACAGCTGTTAGAACAGAAAGTATGAAAAGACATCCGTGCAGCGGCATGGCAGTGGCTCATGCTTATAATCCTAGCTACTCAAGGCTGACACTGGAGGATCAATCAAGATTCAAAGCTAGCCTGGACATACTCTTATCTCCAAAGAATCACCAAAAAGCTGGGGAGAAGAAATACTATAATTCAAATGTTAGAGCACCAAACTTGTGAAAACAAGCTAGGCTTTTCAAGCCTTGGTAAACACACACACACAAACACAAACACACACACACACACACACACACACACACACACACACACACACACACACACACACAAGCCATATGCATGCAAAATCAGAGATTTCTACACTGTAACCTTTGGGTATTCTCTACTTTTTTCCCCACTCTATCTGGTGGTTGTTGGCCTAGGAGTTCGATGCATTCAACACCACCTGACATCTATAATATTGGGGAACACACTGGCTATAATGTCAGCCTTCCCCAATCCCATCCCTTGATTGGGTCATGGTCTATCCAGACCCTTTGGGGTTCCTTTTACAGACTCGCCAAGATCTTTAAAGAGGCATCACATGCTGGTCACTGATGGCTCATGCCTGTCATCATAGCTACTCAGGAAGGTGAGATCTGGCTTCCAAGCCAGCTCAGGTAGGAAAGTGTGTGAGACCCTTACCCTGGAAGAACCATCAGAAAACAAGAAGTGCCCCTGTGGCTCAAGTGGTAGAGTGCAAGCCTGGAGAAAAAGAGGAACAACGTTCATGGACAACAACTACAAGGAGAGGCATTGCATGTTAGCTTTGGGATTGGCATGGGCCAAATACTGTAAATTTCAAGTGCACCAAGATAAAGCATTACCTCCTTTAGGCCCATGCTCCTCTATCTTGTCCAACCCATGGCCTTGGCCAAGCTTTGGGTCAAGAGGGCTCTGGCTTGATGGGAAGGTCCCATGGAGGAAGATCCCAGACCAATTGCACTGGCTCCTTCCTCCCTGCTCACACTGCTGCTTCTGCTCTTTGCCATAGACCTTCTTCGTGAAGTCCATCCATGAGATCATTGACACCAACACAATGGTGAGTGGTCAGTCCAGCCTAACTCGGGGAAGTCAGAGGGGGAAGTCAGTTTGGTTCTAGGAACTTCTACCCTGGGTGTGGGCTGAGGCCACTGCTGACATTTATTTCATTCTGAGCCTTGCAGGGGTAGGGGAAAGTGTAGACAAAACATTGAGTCAGGTAAGACGGGAATCTGTAGGACCACTTGAGTCGGGGAGACTGTGGGACTCTGGGAGCCACTGTTCTTGGTACTCTTCTCTCAGACGTCCCTCTCCCTCTCTCATCCCTCAATACTAAAAGAGAAACTTTAAGTAAGGGTGTTGAAGAGGGGGCAGGGAAGTATTTTCGTGTGAGCCAGACTTGTGCTTGATATTCATCCTAACCCATAATTCCTATTTATCTGAGGATTGGCCATATGTGTTTAGGGGTGGGGGATCATCCTAGATGAGAATGTGGCTCAGTGATAGAGTGGTCACCTAGCAAGCCTGAAGCCCTGGGTTCGATTCCACAAAGAAAACCTGGAAGGGAGGTGGGGCTCAACTTGTAGACCACCAGTCTTGAACAAATAGAGCTCAAGGAGAGTGGCCAGGCCCTGAGTTCAAGCCCTATAACTAGAAGAACAAATCTTTGTTGAGGCTTTATTTTCCCTTTGGAAATAATTTATGCTTTGTGATAAACATAACATGGGCCTCTTCCCTGGCCACCAATGGGCCATTAGATGTCCCTGGAATTTGTGCCTCCTCACAGCAGCCTCTGCTCTACTCGGCCCACAGTTTACCCTTCCTAGTTCTGGTGGCTGCTGAGGATTTGGGGAATCAGCATGTCACATAAGGAGTCATCATCCCCATCAGTCTACAGGAAAAAGGTATGGAGCACTGCAAGCCTGAGTGCACCAGCTGTGGTAGTTCTGGATGTGAGGATCTGCAGCAGGACATGCTCTGTGGGGGAGTCCTGTACAGGGCATGGAACCCTGACCTCTCCTCTTGCAGTTTCCACACTATCCTGAAGTTGCAATTCTTCACAATCTTTCTGCGCCTCCCTCATTTTGACCACCCAGGAGACTGAGGCCTCTGAAGCAGCTGCACTGGTGGGGAGCTCAGCCTGTGTCAGCATCTGGAGCCCCCTGTGGGAGTGACAGCAGCTCTTGCAGCTGTATACTCTTCATCTTCTCCTGGGACAGCTGGCACATGCACTCGGCTTTCTCCTGACACAGCTGATCCAGAATGAACATTTGTCCTTTATATGCCAGGAGGGATTCCAGGGCAGTGCGGATATGTGCCGACAGCTGGGTGCATCAATGGTGGAGCTCATCTGCAGGACTCTGGAAGTCCACCTCATCAGGAAGGTTGTGGATGAAGCAGATATTCTTCTCGGATACCCACATGTCCCACTTCCCATTCTCTCACATGTTGTGGTGGCACCTCACATGGCGGGGGACCTGTGGCTCTGGCTCTATCTGGCACTGAGCTGTCTGGGGAAGGGGGAGTGCCTGCAGCAGTCAGGCAGGAGTTTCCCCCTGTGGATCTCAGCCTCTGAGAGTGCTAACAGAGCCACATCCCTCTCAGTTTGGGGGACATCTCCATCCTCTGCAATGGGCCCATTGAGGAGAGTCGCTTTCTCAGATTTTGTTTCTCCAGGGTTCACAGATTCCCTTTCCCCAGGGAAAGCCAGGAACCTCAGCTGGGCCTGCAGGTGCTTCCTCTGTGGACTGGTCACTTCCAGGCACTTGAAACTGTCCTGCCATTTGGGGGCACTACCTAGTCCCCCCAGTTGGTCGGACCCTGCACTTGTTTCAGCTGCTCCAACAGCTGAGTCTGCTTCTGCAGGTGCTACTGCAGTACCTACTACTTGGAGCACAGTTGCTCATTTGAAGTGATGTGATGCTCACAGGTGGCTTTGAGCTCCTGCAGCTAGGCCAGAGACTGGTCCTGCTGGTCCTGCAGCTCCCGAATCACTTGGCTCTCTCTCTCTCTCAGCCACCTCTTTCCATTTCTGTATCTTCTCTTCTGAGCAGTCCAGCTATTCCCGCAGATGTTTCTTCACCTGCTGCTCTGAGTCCACGATGCTGGAGAAATCCTCCTTCTCACTGCTCACCCTGTGGAGAGCGTCCCATAGCAAGGCCAGCTGTTCCTCCAGCTGTGGGTTGCACACACATGAACATGGTGGGGTCTCGGGGATCTCCTGCCGATCCTTGGTTTTCTTCTCTAGTATTCCCCCTTGCTCCTGCTGCTCCACAATCTGGAGATGGAGTCTCTGGTTTTCTTGGACCTAGATATGAAGTTGTTCCTCCAGGTATTTCAACGCCATCTGCATGAGGTAGGCGTGGGCTGCTCCTCCTGAGATGGACACTTGGGGGGCCATGAATCTGCCTGCTTCCTTCTCAGTCCCCCCAGCTATTCTCTAGGTGCAGCACCTACCTCAATCCTTACTCCTTCTCCTCTGTCAGTTGGTTTACCTGCTCCGTCAACCACCGGGCCTCCTCCTTCTGCACGGACCTCTCAATGCTCAGGTTCTGCGAGAAGCTGTCTCTCTCCAGATTCATGGTCACCATTCAGCTCAGGTTGTCCTGAAGTCTCTTTAGTACCTCAAACACCTCCAGCACTTGTTGGAACTTGCAGATTCTGTTCTTCCTGTTGCTCCTCTAGGTCCAGAGTGCTTCCAGCTTCTCCTAAAACTCTGTGTTCACTTGCTCCAGGTCATAGAAGCTACTGGGCTATTCCTTGAGCTGAAGTGTTACATCATTCAGCTGTTCAAACAACATTTCAATCTCCTTCTGTAAGTAGTAACCACAGAAGCCACCATCTCCAGCTCCCCCATGCAGTGCTCTGTGGCCTGTAGGCAGCTGGTGAGAGCTTCATGCTCCATTTCTCTGTCATCGGCCATGAGCTGCATGTGGGATGGTGCCGATTATAAATCATTTTCTGCTGAAACCAACCTCTGTATGGGTAGCTTGTGGATGTCTAGCTCTGTTTTTGGTGCTTTGTGCACTTGGGTTACCTTCTCCTTCTCTTTCTCTTGTCAATCCTGCAGGTCTGTCTTTTCCTGCTTCAGTGGTTGGATCTTGGCACAGAGCACCTGGTTTCTTCTTTTGCTGCAGTCCAGGGAAGGCACCACATGTTGGTAGCACCTCTGCAGATTCTTGGTGGTATTGGGACCCTTGACACTTGGACCCTTATGGCTGTGACTGTGACCAAAGGGAGGGGAGGCCTGTCGTAGGCATCATCTTTGACCAGATCCTCCATTGAATCACCCTCCCCAGTGGTGTTTGTCTTTGGGATTCTTCCCTTTTTTGTATTCTTTGTTTTCTTGAATGTTGAAGGTCTGACAGGAGGATTCTTCTGCTGGTGTTCTGGCAGTAGTTTGTTGCCTGCAGCTTTGTCTCAGAGTCTTGTTGTTTCAGGCATCTGAGTGCTGGGATGTTAAAGATGGGCTGGCCACATTTCCCAGGCTCTGGGAAATCCTCTATTCTCCCACTCATTGACTAGGTCATCAATTTCCTATTGAATTCCAAATTCGACTTGAGACTCTTGCTTACCACTCAGTTACCTCTAATTTCCTCAACTGCTGGTAGTGGTGTCAACCAACAGACAGCCAGATGGCTGCACAGATTGTTGTGTATGTCTGTTTGTTGCCAGTCTTGGACATTGAACTCAGGATCTAGGCACAGTCCATGAGCTGCTTTTGCTCAAAGCTACCCCTCTACCACTGGAGCCACATGGCTCTAATTCTGGCTTTGTTGACACTGAAGTTGGACAGGGGTCTCAAGTACTTTCCAGCCTAGGGTGACTTTGACCATGAATCTCCTTTCACAGCTTTGTAAGTATCATGGAGTACTGCTGACAGCCACTGGTGCCTGCTTAATCATTGGTCTTGCTGATGTTCTTGGACAGACCGGAGAGTTCCCTATCTTTGGGTTCAAGTGGTGGATGCTGGAGCCCACAGTTTGAATCTTGGTCCCGCCACCTCCAAATGGCAGGAGATCCTAAGAAACTCATTTTTATCCATATGAATACCAATGGTATGTGATGTATGTCATGACTGAATGAGCAGTTCTTGAATGATTCTAGGATAAAATTATATACAATTATATTCTAGGCTACTGATTGATTTTAATCAATACTTTATGAAGCGTTTAAAAAATTACATTCATGAAAATGAGACATAATGATATACCTAAGAATTTGTTGTCATATAGCATACAGATGCCATTTTTTTTCTGCCAGGACTGGGATTGCAACTCATGGTCTGGGTAACTCTGTTGCACTGTGTAGGAACGGGAAGCTTGCTTTCTTGAGTCAAGAAGTTCAAGTCTGTTCCTTAGGCCTGAAATCGATCCCAACACTAGAAAACATCCAATTTGTGTACATTTTAAGTATATGATTTATAGTTACATACATATATTGAGTCCATATTGCATTCAGTGTAGTTATTCATTTTACCTTTTGTTTTGGATTGGAACTCAGCATCTGGGTATCTCTGTGGCACTGTGGGTGAAGGGAAGCTCACTGTCCTTAAAGACAAGAAATTCAGACTAGTTCCCAGGGCCTGAAGTGAAGCCCCAGCATGGAAAAAATACACCCATGAGTTTAGTGAGTATGACATTTATTACCCTTATTCATTTAGTGTTATTAGACATATAACATTTCATTTATAACATCCTATCATACAGGATATATTTTCATATGAATTATACATCATATTGAGACCCAGGACTTTTTTTCAGGAAAAAAAATGTGTGAAAAGTGGCTTCTTACTACATGAATAAATTTTTGGCAATGCTGGGTTTTCAATTCACGTCATAAAATGTCCAATCCATAAATGGGGTCTTAGCACACCAACCTCTGGCAAACTGAGCTGCCAGGAAGTTCTAACGACCTGTTACTTGTTATCAAGCCACAGTAGTGCCCTATATATGTGTGTGTGTGTGTTTGTGTGTGTGTAGATTGCTGTATATATATGTATATGTAGAGAGAGAGAATGTGAGGATATTATTAAATTTTATATATATAGTTACCAATAATTAGTTATTAAGTTATGTCTCCATTTAATGAAGTATCATGGTTAAATATTTATAAAAGCATTCATTAAAAATTAATCAATATCCTTCCATTAGGGGAATCATAACATGGTGCTAGAAGGGAAGATATAAATCCAATGATTTTTGTGTGGCTTTCTAAAAAAGAATCATGAATTAACTGCAAATTTAATTACTTCTATAACATTCCATTAGCATTCATGTAAATAGGAATGAGTTTGTCACGATCTCCCTTCATTTGTGTGTGGCAGTCCTGGGATTCGAACTCCAGGCCTCAGAAGTTTACTTCGAATGCAAACCATTGGAATGACACTGAAGATTTCAGATTGTCACAATTAAAAAAAGAACAACAAGAAGAAAAGAAAGCCAGGTGTCAGTGGCTCCTGTATGTAATCCTAGCTCCTCAGGAGGCTGAGATGGAGAGAATGCCAATTTGAATTCAGACAGGGCAGGAAAGTCTGCAACACTCTTATTTCTAGGAGATCACAGGAAAATATCCCCATCGATTAGGGCTGTGGCTCAAGGGCAGAGCACTACTCTTGAGAAAGAAAGAGGAGATCAGGGATAGAGTCTAGTCTCATATTTCAACCTGAGACCTGCCAAAGAAAATGAGAAGGCAGTAACTCCATGTCTCTGTGTATGTATGGCTGATGTACGGATGATATGCATTCAACAGGTTGCCCATGACCAGACCCCCAAACTGGGAAAGCTGGGACAAGCCCTCAGAGAGTACTAAGTCTGAGCCAGTAGCTTGAACAAAGCATCCTTCTCTGCCATTTAATAACTGAAAACCAGAAGGCTTGCCTTGGCTGGTGTATGTAATGGGTTCATTATGTTCTGGCTGAGGTGTCCAATTGGGACATCTTCCTAGGCTGTAAGAGTTGTGGAAGGTTCTGGCTCCATATTCCATATCCCTCTGTAGGACTTGAGCCTAGATCTCTGGGGCCTGGTGGCAATCACTCATTCATCATTCCTCCTTGCCGAGTCTCACTCTGCTCCCAAATCCTGGCAAAGATATGAAATGGCCAGCGATTTCTGTGCTGAAAAGAGTATGCCAATAAATCTCACCCTCATAGTTCCTGTTAGAAATAAGCCTTGGGCTGTGAATGTGGCTAAGTGGTAGAGTGCTTACCAAGCACAGTAGTTTTATTATCTTCATATATGTCATGATCTGTCTGTGTATGACAAAGACTACTGTGAAAATAAAAAGACCCTTCGCAGCACTTATCATTTATATATCATCAATAGATATGAAGGTGCTTAAATATTACTGAAATTGCTTTGGAACAAATCATGTTCACTTTGACTGTCATGAAAAAGAAGAATTGGTTTCTCAGCACTTTTGGTAAGAACTTGATTGAAAGAAACAAAAGTAAAAGTGAGGAACAACTCAACACATACATTCAAATGAAATAAAACAACCTAAGAAAACAAATTAATTCAGCACTCAAGAACCTGCAGGAAATGCAAAGACTTAAAAAAATATCAGCTATGACAAGCTTATGAAAATCCTGACTACATGGGAGTCTCCTGTTGTGAGGATAGAGGTTAAAGCCCAGACTGGACAGAAATATCTGTACACAATGCCATGCACCTATTATTCTAAATTCCAGGAAGAATAACATAACATGGACTGAGCCCAAGGTCATATACAAGTATCTGAAAAATAATCAGGATTATTTAGGGCTGGGACATGACAAAGTGGTAAAAACAACCATTTAGGGGGCACACGACACTCAATTCAAACTCTAATATTTGGGTATTAAAGTAAAAAGCTATGAACTTAAACAATTGGAATAATTGTAAGATTTGAGTATTTTAGTGGAAAAATGCATGAGAGAGATAGAATGAACCCATGGTGCAATACTTTCAATTTAAGTGAAAATGTTTTATGGTACTTCAGACAAAACAGTTACCTTGCAAATGAGCATGGTTTTGCATTTTGGTGATGGAAATACTTTACTTACACATATGTAAATTAAATAGATTTTATTTGGGTAGATTGTACTTCTTGAACTAAGAGCCTGGATGATGTCCCTGAGATTTTTCTCTCAAGGCTACTACTCTATCACTTTGAGCCACGGTTCCAATTCTGATTTTCTGTTGGCTGTTTGGTGATAAGAGGCTCCTGGACATTCTTGCCCAGGATGGCTTCAAACCATGATTGTCAGATCTCAGCCTCCCGACTAACCAGGATTCCAGGCAATAGCCACCGATAGTTTTAATAATTTAGTAAACTGTACAGTTACTGTAGTTATTCATTATCATTATAACCTGTGTAATATATGTGTGTATGTATATATCAATGCATACGGGTAGAAATATTTTAACATATTTTTGTATCTACAGTAGATTTATGAAATCATCCATTATAAAATAAAATGGAAACAAAAGTTAATAAGGATCAAAACAAAGGAAATTATCACATATTTCTTGTTGTTGAATGGAATACGAATTGCCAGAATCCGTTTGGGAAAACCATCTCTACATTAACAAAATGGATAAGAGCTATTGATTCCAATCCATCTATTTGCCAATGTTGTGCAACCTCACACATGAGTGTGAAAATCAAAAAATACTTTTTGCCTTTGCTTTCAACTCACCTTTTATAATTTACGGATTAGATGAAGTAATCAAATAAAGATTAAAATAATGTTATGTGAGGGTATGAATAAGACCTGAAAATGATTTTAAATATGATAATAGCTAATTAAATTGCATATTTCTTACTTTTACTCTGTCATGTCCCTCATTCTCACATTAGGAAAGTATATAGAAGGTTTTCACTGAATTATATGTACAATTATGAAAAAAATGTATTGAAAAAATATAGGCACAGTGTGGTTTTAGCTTATTGAGACCTGTAGGTGGAATTGTGTTCTTGAGGACTTGCAATACATTGTGATGAAGATGAAGGGAGGGATGTGCTTATTCTGGAAAACTGGCTAGGGGATTGCTCCCATAAAGGTAGTGATGAATTCTTCCAAAAGGTTACAGTAAAATCACTTTCACAAGCATGTTCACTGCTGCACAATTCACCGTAGCCAAGTTACGAAAACAGCCCAGATGCCCTTTGGAGGAATGATGGTTGGAGAAAGTGTGGGACATATACACAATTGGATTGCATCCATCCATTTTGACGACTGTTACATTATTTGTAAAGAAATGAATAGATCTAAAAATATATTAAGTGAACAAAGTCAGAGCCAGACACACAAAGGACCCATGTTCTGTCTCATATTTGGAAGCTAGAGATTTATACAAGTTTACACAAAAATATTAACCAAAGCATGCTATTTGCAGAGGAGTATTTCAAAGGTGTAATTTCTTATAAAATTGAACTTTACTCCAACAAAATGAATACCAGGAAACTATCACTTGGAAGATGTGAGTGGAAGTCAAAAGGAAGAAATAAAGAGTTATGGAGGAAGAGAGTGAAGGTATAATATTCAATGCAGATGTATGAAACTAGAAAAAATTAAAGTGGGGTGAGGTTTGGAAGGGTGTGGAAAAGTTATATAAAGATCCATTATATTAAAAAAACTGATTTGTTGAGTGGAAATACCCTTGTACAAGTATTTAAGATAATGAAAATATAATTAAAAAATGGTGACATCTGATCTTAAATTCTATTTCCATTTCTTTTAAAAATAAAATTGTTTGCTCTATCATTTGATCAGAGGGATGGATTTTGTGGCTAGCTAGATCATTGCACATCTTTCTCTCTCCCACTTATGGTTCTCATAGGTAATATGATTGCTCCATAATTATCCTAATTTATTTTGCTTTTATATTTTTTAGTTGCATCATTTCACATTCTACTCTGTCATTTCCCAATTCATTTACATATAAGACATTATTTCCTATTTTCTCATTTCTAGAATAAGCTGCACATGAAGACACCACTGGTCCTCATTTTCAGTCTGTCCCTTTGAATACGGAGGAAAATCTTTCCTCTGCTCTCTACCAAATCCCTACTCTCCAGTTAGAATAATTTAGAATAGTAAAAATGAAAAAAAGAGAAAATAAATAATAGTGAAAAAATGATGCAGAAAATTCACCGGATTTTTCTGACTAATTCATGCAATGTGACCTATTGGGGAAATACATGGACAGCTCATCCTCACTGGCACTCAAATTCTCTGGTTAGGCAATTCTGATGAAATTGAGGAACAAGAGGAAAAAGTGAGAAATGTTATCAATTGCAAGAAAAAAAATGGTGAAGGATTCAAGCAAATTTCTTCTTTGCTGAAAATAATCGCCTTACTACAGTGCAGAGACTACTTTCCAGAAAGGTCACTCATGTGAGTACTAAGGATAACGATGAGTATATCCCTCTTCATCGAGAAGCCTACAGTGGACACTTAGACATTGTCCATGAGTTGGTGGCTCAAAGCGGATATTCATGTAATAACTGTGAATGGCTGGACACCCCTGCACAGTACTTATACATGGAATATTACCAGAGTGGCTTCTTTATTTCATCATGATGCAGACACCAATGGCCAACCTAAGGCCTCTTGACCCCCTTGTATCTTGCTGCTGGGAATAGATATAGCAAAGATACGCTGGATCTCCTTCTATGTAACCATTATATCAAACCAGATCTGAAGCACAACTTGGAAGAAACTGCATTTGATCTTGCCAAGAGGATAAGTATGTATCACTACCTTTTTGAAGTTGTGGAAGGCTGTACAAATTGTTCTCCTAAGTCCTAATGGCTTGGGTAAGTTTCTTAAATTTCAAAATTGCCAGTCCGTCCCATCTGTTCATACAAAATATTTTCACAATACAAAGCAACAGCAATATCTTACTTTAAAAATTCATGGATTCCATGGTATTCTTCCAAGTGAATTGCCTGACTTTGATGTCAAAATATATTCGAGTTGTTTGTATACATCAATAATGATTTTTATAGAGTTTGTGATTTTTTAAATCAGAAATAATTTTAACTTATCTGTTAAAATGAGTAGTAGAGAAACTAAAGATATTTCTGGTGCTTGTCTGAAAAAAGTATATTTTAAAAGATTTAATATTCTGTTTGTATAATGTCCATAATCTATTTCTTTCTCTCCTAGATAAAATAGTTTGAATTCGACATTGTTTTATAATATATAGGTTCATTAATAAATGTGTCCTTTCAGATTGCTTTCCATATGGAAACAGTTTAAGATTCCTTTAATTCCTAGGTCCTTATAGAATTTTATTTTTTTGGGATAAAATGACAATGTTATCTTATTTCAAAAGTTTTATAAAGGTTATGTTATGTAAAGGCTTTTCTAAAAAGGTGAAGATTGAATAAGCTGATGACAAAATAACTGTTATTTCTACTATTTACATGTATTATTGCACTTGTATATTTGTAATCAACTTTTTAATAACGGTTTTTCATTTCTTGCATCTGAAGAATGAAAAATATGTAATACTTCACAAATTTTCATATCTTCCTTGTGCAAAAGCAATGTTAATCTCTGTATTGAAATTCGGGTAGACGAGCTGCTGAAGCATGTAGTATCCTGTAAATTTAAGTAGTTAATGATGCAATCTTAAGACAGGCATATATTCTAGATTACCTATTTGTAACAAGGAAACCTTATTGTTCCCATATTTGCTATTCATCTTATTTCTGTAAAATTCTGTGTATGGTGGAAAAAAGTTATATTGTTTGTTCGATTGCTCACATTTGCAATTTTTGTCAATAACTATTTTAAGTCTTTTTCATTTGAAATTTGATCATACTTTGAAGCCTTTATAGCTATGTCCAAAGGTGATGGATTTTTAAGTACTTATTTATTAACTGATTTAGCTTTGTGGAGGTAATGGATTCAAAGTAAGCCATGCTTAAGAGCTATTTCTAAAATCCTGCAGCTTAAAATTTACCAAATGAGGTCTTACTGGCACAAATGTCTGCCTGACCCATTACCCTTGCTCCATGTAGGAACAGACCAATCAGATCATCTTACCCTGACAGCATAAATTGTCTTATTGGAGCAAAACTAATCTTAGTTACAAATGATCATAGAGTGACGAACAGGTCAGACAAAGCTGGGCGCTGGTGGCTCATGCCTGTAATCCTAGCTATTCAGGAGGCTGAGATCTGAGGATCACAGTTCAAAGCCAGCCCAGGCAGGAAATACTGCGAAACTCTTATCTCCAATAAACCACCAGAAAACCCGAAGTGGTGCTGTAACTCAAGTGATAGAGCACTAGCCTTGAGCTGAAGAGCTGAGGGACAGCGCCCAGGGCCAGAGTTCAAGCCCCATGACTGACAAAAAAAAAAAAGAAGTGTTCAGACTAGAAGGTATTTTTTCAAAATATAATTGTTTATTACACCCTATCATTTCAAAAGTAGCTAAAGCCAAGAAGGTGAAAAAATTATTCATATGCATGATTACCTCATGTCCTGGCCTGTCTACCATCCAAGCAGGCAGGAGCTTACACCACTGATATTCTATCACAAAATATATTCTATAGCTCCAGGAGAAGTTCATATGTTTCTCCTCGTTATTAGGCCTTAAATTGGTAATGTTTTAATCACAGTGATTCCTCTTGCCTCTAGGCTGTACATCTCTGAAAGGTAAAGCTTTAGTTCTAATTCTACCAAAAACTGATGTAGAGGTAATGGAATAATACTCTAAAACAGTTGTCTTTTATACCCTTACCACAACAGAACAATGCAAAACATTTTCTTATATTATATATAATTATATATTTTATATTCATATGTGCTGATTTTATATTTCACACAGTGAATCTTACTGGAATTAATTGATAATTTGACAGATTAATTGATATTTATTCCAATAAACATATTGGAATATAAATAATCAGGATTAGAATATATATTAGAATACAAAAAGTATCAATGCAATGTTTTCGGTATAAACTTGTGATACTTTCTAAGTGTTCTTGGTCTTCTGAATTCACATGGTAAAAAAAAACAAAAACAATGTTGTTTTCCTCTAATCTATAAGGGATTTTACTCTGCTGCTCTGTTTATTGTTTTAACTCCCTAGTCCCAAACTGCTTTTCTCCATATTTCAGAAGCATTCCTACTGATTATACTCAAATTTTGCTGATATGATGTCTAAAAGGTATTATTCTTCTACAAGATCCACGGGTCCTAGGATCCCAGGTCCCAGTTATCCACATCATCAGATAACTAGGGCAAGAGTTCTCACCTAGGCCCATGCAACATGCAAACAGAAAGTAATTGAAGATCCATCTCAATTTCTCATTTCCTACATTTCAGGGCCCCAATTCCTTGAAATGCAGGAATTAGCAGTAAGCAATTGGGAAATGCAAGGCAACTTAAAATGCAAGATGAGATCACAAAATGTGAAAGTACAGTAATTCAAACTTTCAATTTTCAGGTGACCATCCCATATGAGTGAAAAATACCACAAATGTCATAAGATTATTTGTAATACCCCTCTCCCAATGATTAGTGAATGATGTCAGTCCAGCATCAGCAAGCCAAAAAATAGTTGCTGGAATGATAGATCCATAATTAGTCTACCAGTGCTAGGAATACTTGTCATAGAGTTCAAATATAATTCAGAAAAAACATTAATTGAGAAGATCCTTAGTGCTTCAAAACACTGGTACTTCAGTAAAACTTGGTTCTGTAGTGTAAAAATGTTGTCATTCTCAAACAAATGATAACCTACATTTAATTTCCTGAAAGTATATTCCTTTTCAAATAAACTTTTTAAAATCACATTTGCCAAAATAACACTTTACAAGTAGATGATATTTAGTGACATTATTAGTTTTTCAAGTGTAGGGAGCAAGTTACAACAGAGTTGATTTATTTACCCAGCACTAATGAAAAAAAGGTTAAACCATTCATTAAAGTGTAGAAATAGGACCCCTCACCATTTGTGTTTTTCAGTAAGTGCCTTCGAAAATTTATTAAATAGATCAGCCTCCCATATTTCAAACCAAAACATTAGCAAATAAAGTAAATTTCATCACGTAATAAGTACATTTTAAAAAGTCTTAAATAGTTGCCTTATCATATGGTGTTTTACGTTTTCCTTATCTGTCTAACATAGTAAGAAATATGACTTTAAGTCTTGAATATGGGTATGCATCAGAGATTTGACAAACATAAAATCTGTCTTCTATTTCTATCATATTCCTCTACAGTAGTAAATTTTAGTTTTTTCCTTTTTCCAAAACTCATAGGTATTAGAAAGTATTATCCCATGTAAAATAAAATAATCACAAACCACTGTTCAATGCCATTTATAAAACTGGTAGTTAGGAATACATTCTAAGCCATTTTTAAACTTTCTTGTTGACTACAGAGTAATCTTCCAAATGGAAGGGAATAAAATCATGTCTAGGTGCTTCATGTCTCCAGTCTTGATAATTGTTACTTCAGAATTATGGAAATATCAGCTGACATCAGTTTAAGTATATGCAGAATTAAAACTCCATGGAATGTATATAAACCTTTCAAAGTACTAACAGACAATTTAACAGAATGACTATCAGGAAGTTGAAACCAGAGAGGAATAATAGTAAAGACATAGAATGAATGAAAAATGGAACAAGGGTCAAGTACAGCTAGAATACTCAATGTACACATGTGAGAAAGGAAGTGGTAAATCGGAAATAAATCTTGTAGAAGGGGTTGGTTGAAAATGATAGAAGGAGGGGCTGGGAAGGTGGCTCAGTAGAGCGCTTGCCTTGCATGCGTGAGGC
Source organism: Dipodomys spectabilis (assembly GCF_019054845.1). Lineage (NCBI taxonomy): Eukaryota > Metazoa > Chordata > Mammalia > Rodentia > Heteromyidae > Dipodomys > Dipodomys spectabilis. The sequence goes on from NW_024870915.1 coordinate 373,539, forward strand.
CCTGGGTTCGATTCCTCAGCACCACATTAGCAAAAAGAAAAAAGCCGGAAGTGGCACTGTGGCTCAAGTGGTAGAGCACTAGCCATGAGCTGAAGAGCTGAGGGACAGCGCCCAGGCCCAGAGCTCAGGCCCCACAACCGGACCCCCCCCCCAAAAAAAGAAAATGATAGAAGGAGTGACTCTGATCCAGGAACATTGAACAATTGGATGGACATATTTCATTGTAACACACTAACACAATCTTTTGAAATTTAGTGAAAAAACAAAACAAAAAACAATAACACGCAAAAAGAACAACCAAACAGCAATCTCTATAGAGTATGATGTATGATTATGACCTCTCAAAATTTTAAATAGTTAGTGAAGGACAATCCTGGGAAAAGCATACAAACTTGTTTAAAGTGGGCAGTTTGGGGTAAAGGAGAATTTTTAACAGATTTAAATAGATTGTCTAAGGTTATAAATCACCCACATCTGCTTCAAATATTTTCTTCTGTGAGTTCTCTTGGTCTGAACTGCATACTCCAGTCCTGAGCCACACTTGATAGCTTGTGAAGATAGAATGGAAGTAACAAGATCAAGAACCCATTACTCCACTGGAGAGGAAACAGTCCTCTATGTTTTCTCTCATTTCTATTGACTACTTTTATTCATAAGTTTATGTCAAGTGATTTGAATTATATATTTCCTTCTTTGTTTTGGCAAAGTAATTGTTCAAAATAATTCACTAAATATTATTTTCCATTTTTTTCTATCATGCTGTTTACTTGTCCAAGCGAGTCCATTAAACTTCCCCCTTGCATTTGCTTGCCACGGAAAACCAGAATCAATGATAATGAGGACAATCTCTAATGGAAAACTTTGTCTCCAAAATACCCGTCCAAGAAGCTGTGATCACAAATATTTAGCTATACTTTTTTCTTTTTCTTTTACCTTGAAAGTCTTCTTGTGTCTAAAGTGCCCTCAAAAATAAATACTCCACCAATTTTTGGTTCAATCACTTCTAACCTTAAAGATATATTTTGCTAACAAGATGCTTAGAGGTAACCGAAGAATACTGCACTTTTATCTTCTCTCTTAAGACTCTCCTTAGATACCATATCAGGACTAGTGAAGTTATTCTTTGCAAAATTATTTCAATAGATTATTTTTATCTTTGTCTTGCATTTGCTCAACAAGATGTATGGGGAAGAATAGAGTTAAATCACCCATACCTTGGAGGACAGAGTCCGTTACAAAAGAACAATGCTCCTATATTCTATTTCTCTGTCCTCCTCTTAGCTCTTGCCGGATTTCTCACTTATCACAGATTCTTGGCTTCAAGTCTAGTGAAGGTGAAGGACTATAAGGCCTCCCCCATTGCTACATTGTAGGGCTAGATCTCCGGCAGGAGGTAAGCATGAACGACGCAAACAAGGAACACATGTTGGGAGAACAGGCTTAAGCATCTCTGGTTTATTTCTGCACAAGGGTTGGGATTTTATAGCCCCAGCTTTCCCAACCTCCTGAGTCCTTGCCAACCAATTACTTAGCAGGCAATTGATGATGGGCACTGCTGGGTGACAGGCATTGTTTGGTCCCGAGGGGCATGTAGGGAGCTTGGACAGCTAATGGCTGGCAAGCTAGGCAGACATGCCTGTGGGTCACGTCTCTATGAGCAGGAAGTGTGCTTCAACTGCTACTCTAGCTGACTCAACCAGATCTGACTGGCTCTACCCACAAATTTCCCCTTTTATTTTAAAAGGACCGTCATTATGGTGACCCATCGTTGGAAGCGTTTTTGCCAGGAGTGCAAGCATTTAATAATTCCTAGGAGAGTAAGCCCTACAAGTGCAAGGCCTCCCCAGATGACCAGAGAGGATGGCGAAAGCCATTGTTGTAACTTTTTAAGCACATCTTCTAAAAAGGAGGCAGCGGGAATAAGCTGTATGGTGGTCTGGTTTACGCGGGTAATATCATGCAGCAGGTTTTGGGTGAATAAGGGACCTAGGGCCTTTGATGTAGTTACTAAGTTCAGTGACATTGGGTGCAGGAGTGGAAAGCTGACAGACAGAATAGTCATAGCATTATATAGTCCTCCTTGTTGTAACCAAAGAAACGTAATCTGTTCTTGGAGCAAGTCTATTTGTTTTTGGAGCACAAGGAGGCCTCCCTTAAGATGATTGGCAATTTGTAAATGTTGTAATTCTATGGATGACAGTTGAGGGATGAGCTGGTTTATCTGTTGCACGGTGGACACGCCTTGGCACAGCAATATAGCAGCGGTGGTAGCTGAAGCAATTGTAGCGATGATTGTGGACTCGATTGCAATGATCAATCCTACTGCTCTTTTAGTGCGTGGACGAATCAATTGAACCTGGGAAAACTGAGAGCCAGAACAGTAAATGGGGGAACACGTACCAAACCTGCAAAGGGATATGAGTCATTGGGTTGCCAGTGATTGCTGAGAGTGCAAGTAGCGGAAGAGTTGTCTCCTAGACAAAAAAAGAACGGGGCTCTAACCACTACCTTTCCTGACACCTGGTGATATCCAGATCGGTTACAGCAACGAATATTGGCCAATAGGAAAGGGGACAAATCGAGGCAGGAATGTGATGAGCAAACGATTGGCATGGGAGCTCTTAGGTCTCCCAATCGTCCTCCTGAAGAGTCATAAAACTCGTTTAGATTTGGAGGTTTGGGATCTATTTCAGATTGGTTGTATATAGCCGGATAGAGGGAAAACGCGAGGTCCCCAAATACTTTGCCTTGCCAGGAATTGGCACAAAGGTTAATAACTAATTCCTCAAGAGGAGTGGAAATAGTGCCAAAGTTATCAAACCCCCTGCGTGGGCACAACTGCATATGAAAAGGTATGTCAGTAGCCTGATTGCAATTTTTTCCAGTGGGACAAATGGGATAGGGTCCTGTGTAGTTCTACCATCCCATCCCATGCGTTACTGCTGCGAGGGGGATGGTACAGCCATCAATTTGCTTTATCATCTCGTTTGAAAAACAAAAAGAGCTGGCTCCCTTCCATCTAAAAGTAAGGTTTCTTTTTTTGTTGTTGTTGTTGTCAGTCGTGGGGCTTGAACTCTGGGCCTGGGCGCTGTCCCTCAGCTCTTCAGCTCAAGGGGAGTGCTCTACCACTTGAGCTACAGCACCACTTCGGGTTTTCTGGCTGTTTATTGGAGATAGGAGTCTCACGGTCTCTCCTGCCCGGGCTGGCTTTGAACTGCGATCCTCAGATCTCAGCCTCCTGAGTAGCTAGGTTACAGGCGTGAGCCACCAGCACCCTGCTAAGGTTTGTTTTTTAATGCCATAAGGCGTCTGGTGAGAAACAAGGCCAACCATGCCATTGGAAGAAAGCATTTGAGGGAAGATGGTGGTAACTTCCCCTACCATCATTAAGATTTGGGGGCTGGGCACTAAAGTTATCTTACCCTGCCCTGCAGCAGATTGAGAATTGGCTGTAATAATGGCACACAATAGAGTACCATGCCCAGGATCAGGGACTGGGGCCATAGCCTAGGCTTGTTCAACCAATCCCTTTAGGTCTCCCCAAGTGATGGCATGGGCTCTAGCTCGAGGTTTGTGTCTCCTCCTCCTTGCGCTGTTCAAGCATAGCTGACACATCTTGTTCATGGGTGGTGATGGTTGGTCAGACAACTCCATCTGGGATCCAAACAGGTTTATCACTCGTGTCTGGAAAGATACAAGCAAATCCTCTCCCTTGTGCCATTAAGGGAGCAGAACCCTCCCATTTTCTTGTGATGGGGTCCCTCCATCTAACCAAAGGGACCAGAGTAGGTGTTTTCATTAGTCCCCAATGCAGGGACGCAGGGGTCCCACATGTGGTGGGTGTGAATGTTAAAAAGTTTTTTACAGTAAGGCAATAATTTAATTGTGTTTGGGGATCTTTAAGCCCTAGCCACTCCAGTTCCCCCTTTTCTTTTAAAAGAACGGTCTTGATTTCTTTATGACTGTGTTCAACAATGGCTTAGCCTTGTGGGTTATATGGAATACCTGTCTGGTGTGTAATGTTCCAAAAGGTACAAAATTCACGAAAATGTTTGGAGGTGTAAGCAGAGCCATTGTCTGTTTTAAGGGTCCAAGGAACAGCCATAATTGTAATGGCATGTAGAAGTGACTTAATAGCGTGCCGTGTTGTTTCACTGTTAAGGCTAAAGCTGTTATAAAGCCTGAGAATGTATCTATGCATACATTTTCGTATTTTTGTTTACCGAATTGGGGGATATGGCTAATGTCCATTTGCCATGTGCTATTGGGTCTAAAGCCTCGTGGATTTGTTCCCATGGGCTGAAGTGGTCCTAAGGGTAAAAGAGGTGCACAAGAGGAGCAGGACCGAATCATGTGCTTGCATTGTTTGTGTGTTAAATCAGGAAACAACTGTTGGATAGTAGCTGCCGATAAATGAAAACGATGATGTAACGTTTGGACCTGGTCCATGCACATATTGGTGAGTAGTACAGTTGGTGTGACAGCGTGATCAATGGCTTCATTACCAGCAGCTAGGGGTCTGGGGATGTTAGTATGAAATTTAATGTGTTGAATGTACCAGGGTTGAACACGATTGTCTAATACATTTTGCAGTTTACACATTATTTTTGCTACATCATGACCATCATTTTTTAATAAAGCTCCAGGAAGAATGGCAACAGTTTGTACAGTATATAAACTATCAGAAAATATATTAAGAGGTTCTTTGGGAAAAGATGTAAGGGCAAGCAAAATGGCCAGTAATTCAGCAGCTTGAACAGACAGGGAATGTTGTTGAAGCATGTATGTTTTAGTATTGGCATTGTAAAATCCATAAACAGTTTTGTTAACATCGGTAAAAAGTACAATGGTTTGATGGATAGGTTGCCCATTGGGATGAGTACAATATTTCCATGAAAGTGGGAGTTCTTGGGTAACTTTTAAAATGGGGTTTTTGGGCATATGATTATCAATGTTAAAATAGTAGTGGATGACTTGTAAGGCTAATGCCTCTTCGGTTGTTAGGAAATCAAAGATTGTTTTTGTAATGGGCCATATAAGATGGTCGGGGAATCGGCCATAAGTTTGACGCCATCATTCCGTGCCTTTGATGGCCACGTTGCATAGCACGGTAATGGATGTGCTAATTTTTGGTAATTGGGAAGTGGCAAGTTGTACCCATTGTAACACACCATGGGTTTGCATCAGTGCCGCCATTAGGCCATTATTATTTAATATAATTAGGATGATTTCTTGGATGGTATCTAAAAACACCAAGGGTGTTGACCATAATCAATCAGCAACTTGTTGTGAAACTTGTTGAGCATCAGGTGAAAGTATACGAAGGGAAGTTGGGTCAGAGGGTCCCTGAAGCAATTGAAATAACGGTTAGAGTTGTTGGGTGGGGAGACGCATAAAATCGCATACCCAGTTGATATGTCCACATAATTGTTGTAATTCAGTTAAAGTATATTGGGATTTAATGATGCTATGGGGCCCATTTGGGGTAATTGTTTGATTTACATGGTATCCAAGATAGGTGTAAGGGTCGTGTAGCTGAATTTTTTCGGGGGCAATATTGAGGCCCAGCACTGTAAGGCTCTCCTTGAGTTGTGTTAAACAAGTTTGCAATGTTGTCGCATCTTTATGTGCTATTAAAATGTGATCCATGTAATGGACACAAAAGCATCTGGAAAACAAAGGCCTAATAGCATGGGCAACATACATCTGACATATAGTAGGGCTATTTTTCATACCTTTAAGGATAACTTTCCATAGATATCGATGAGTGTATAGTTGACAATTCGTTTCCAATACAGAGAAGGCAAAATATTCTTTATCTTTGGGATGTAGCAGGGTGGAAAAAAGCAGTCCTTGATGTCAATAATGGCAATGTGCCAATCTTTGGGTATTGAAGAAGGGTGTGGAAGTCTAGGTTGAAGCGTTCCTATCTTTTGTATATGACAATGGAATGTAGATCATGGAGAAATCTCCACTTTCCTTGAGCCCATTTTTGGATAATAAAAATGGGGAATTGTGGGGACTGATGCTAGGTTCTATGTGTCCCTTTTTTAGTTGCTCCTCCACTAGAGCCTGGAGATGAGGGAGCTTTTCAGAGGAAATAGGCCACTATTCGACCCAAATGGGTTTGGTAGTGTCCCATTAGAGTGGAACTGGCTCTGGTCACACAACAGTGGTCATTAGAATTGGGGGTACTGTGGGTGATTAATGGCTCGATCAGTTATGATGTCTTCATAAAAAGCCTTATCATCTGTTGTTGTCAGAGTACCCATATTGGTGAGGATATCTCTTCCCCAAATATTGCATGGAAGGCGAGGGGCAACAAGAGGTTTAAAAGCCCCGGTGGTCCCACCACAGTCTTCCCATCTTACAGGCCATTGGACATGGAGGGAATCTGTTTTTTCACCGACACCTTGTATGCAGGGGCCAGGAATTAGGTTCCATCCCAACCCTTCTATTTCATCTTTTCTAAAGACTGTGCAGTCAGCTCCCGTATCAATTATGCCCTTAAATTCTGTTCCATTGATTTTAAGTTTCATTCTAGCTTTTCCATTTTGGATAGGAATAGTCCATCACACTTGAGGTGGTGGCTGTTGCTTTGTCCTATTGGGGTAGGGGCTGAGGACTGCCCCTTATTTAGTTGAAAGGCTGAGTCATAGAGCAGCATTCAGAGACCCAATGAAAACCCTTTTTGCATTTAGGACATACAGAAGGAGGTTGTTTTCTTTTGGGTGAGTGCCAGAGTGATGGGCAATCCTTTTTAAAATGACCAGTTCCACCACATCCCCAACAAGGTCGATTTCCAATTGTGCCATTAGGGGGCGCGCAAGCACTGGTAGTCATAAGGCGAACTCCTGCGCAAGGGAAGTAATAGGATGAGTTTATGTCCCCAAATCCTTGGTGGCTAGGATGCAATCAGTGATCTCCCCATTTCGTTCAGGGGCAATGGCTTTTCTGCATTCCTGAGTGGCCCCTTACCATATTAGGCTCTTGATTAGCGCATCTTGGGCTCCAGCCTGGGATACTTTCTGGGCCACTGCTTCTTGAACACAGGCAACGAAGTCAGTGAGAGGATCATTGGGACATTGTATGAGGGGTTTTGGATGTTTGTCCCCTTCTTTAGAAGGGACTGAGGAGACAACCCTCAACGCACAGAGGCTTACTTGGTCAAAATACTGCGGAGGTGCCACTGCTTGTGTGGCAGGAGATGCATAAGCGCCCTCCCCTTTTAAGCAATCAGGGTCCCCCATGGCAGCATCCTGCCCTCTGGCAGTGATATTTCATGTGCTTTGTTGTTCACAATCATCATAAAAAGCAGCCTTCCATAAAAAGAAGACCCTGAAGATAATGCTGCACTCATTAAGCTCTTCCAATCATGGGGCAGTTAAGATCAATGCTAAGGGTTTCGAGCATCTGTTGAGCATTCAGGGAGTTTAACCCATCTTCCCTGACAGCAACCCAGTATTTGTCAAGTACTTTTGGGTCATGCAGGTATCATTGGTTAGGTCATGCAGAGGTTCGGCGGAAGTTTACCGGGAACATGAACTGGGGTTCATTTATAGGCTTGGCTGTCGTTGCCACGATACTTGTGGGGCCCATGAACAACTGTTGTATTACAGGGGGAAAATGGGTTTTTGTTGGGCAAAGTTGGATATCTCTGCCCAAGGATACAAAGTTTTCTGAAGGGAGTTCCCAGGCTGGCCTAGACAGCCAAAAGAAGTGATTGGGAAGGCTTCCTGGGACTGATAGTGTGGGGGAGGCGGTTTTACAAGCATAGCTGGCCAGCCCCCTGGGTCACCTGATAGTGGAAGTTGTTGGTTATCTGTGTTCTTGCTGGAATTGTTTGCTGTGTCACAAGAAGATGGGAGTGCTTGAGCAGCTTCTCCATTTTCCTTTTGTTCTGTTTCTTCTTGCAGCAAGGTGTTAAATGCCTGCAGAGTTTCCCCTTCTTCTTTCCCTGATAGACAGGCTTGAATAGCTACTATTATGATGTAAAATATTAGGGGCAGCTCAGCGCTTTCATGGACTTCCTTTTTATGAGCTGCCTGAATGACGTGGGTCCACCTGTCTGGATCCCAAATGTCCCTGCAGTCAATCCAGGGACACAATTCACTCACTATTTCCCATATTAAACTAGCTTCTTTTTGTGTTACTTTTATCTGTCTACTCCTGAGCAGGGCAACAAGTACTCATGATTGAGGCTCTCGTGCTGTGGGGGGAAGGTTGCCCATGGAGGCACTAACCTTGCACTAGACAATAGACCGTCCATCTGCTGAAAGCAATCGAGCCCCTTGTTGGGCGCCACTTGTAGGGCTAGATCTCCAGCAGGAGGTAAGTATGAATGATGCACACAAGGAAAACACATTGGGAGAACAGACTTAAGCAGGTCTCATTTATTTCTGCACAATAGGGTGATTTTTAAAGCCCCAGCTTTCCCAACCTCCTGAGTCCTTCCCAGCCAATTACTTAGCAGGCAGTTGATGTAAGGCACTTGTGATGGGTACTGCATGGTGACAGGCACTGATTGGTCCCCCGGGGGCATGTAGGGAGTATGGACAGCTCATGGCTGGCAACCTAGGCAGACACACCTGTGGGTCAGGTCTCTATGAGCAAGAAGTGTACTTCAACTGCTACTCTAGCTGACTCAACCAGATCTGACCGGCTCTACGCACACTACATCTTCATGGTTTTCCTTTTAAAACTCTTTTATTTGGATGTGGAATTTATTATCATGTCTTCATTCAATCTTTTCTGCATTCTAGTGAGCTTAAATAGGATCTGTAAAATCACTTTAGCTAGCAAAAATATTAAGACAATGTATATCAAAAAGTTTGGCCTCCCTCCACTGCTGAAGCCAATATGCTTAGCTAGGGCTTCTAAGAACGCGTTTTCTTGCCTTTTCAATTTGCTCAATTCTTTTCTGATCCCAAAACTTTTTGGCTTATGTAATAAGAAAAGTCTTCTCTATCTCATGTTAATAAGGATATTATATTTTGTGAGCTACTAAGAAATGTGAAATAATTGGATTCAAGTAGTCAATCAGATTTTTTTCTGTGGTTCAGTGCTTCATGTGCAAAGACATTGTGGAAATAATTACAAACAGAAAAGTGTAAACCCAGTACCTTCTTTCATTGTTGATGGCACTTTCTCCCTAAATATTTGGACCCAAATTATATTTTTCAGAGAATTACTGTTTGGTAATTAAAGTCATTTCACAAATTTTGATGTCTTTTTTTTTTTTTAAGAACTTTGAATTTAAATTCCACTACAACCTTGTTTCACACAGTAAGAGTAGATTTCCTGGGTAAGGACAATTCTCATGGGAACCTAAAGGATTTATAGCAAGGTTTTTGAGGCTTGTTTATTTAGTGTGAAAATGAGCCATCTTCACCCACATTGCTCCCTCTCAGCTAAGTCTCCATGGATTACTTTGCATGAAAGCCTATTTTCTCAGGCAATTTTAAATTTTCATAATAGGCTAAGTTGTTAAAAAGTTTGAACAAATTAAAATTTACCTGTCATAATTTTAAAACTTTTTTGAAATTCCTTTATTAGAACTGCGATTTCACCAATCCTAACTCCACCTTTACCATCAAAAACAGTTAACGTGGTGTTTTCATGATATAGTGTCAATGAAACTATTATTTTCCAGTGGCTGTGTTATATATATATATATAACCTTATAAACTGATTCTGAACAAAATGAACTCCAAGATAATGAAACAGAGAGTATTATTTGCTGTTGTTGTTTTTAATGTACTATGTGATTTCTATTTTCTTTTGGGTTATTCCCCTATGCTTTATTCCCTGCTGTATTTGATTTTGATACCCTGTGTATTGTGTATATATTTACCTTAACTAGAGAAGGGATGAGGAACAACAAAATGGTGAGACAAAGGACAAAGGCAAACCAATGCAATAGCAATACTCACAAGACAATATGTTGGAAATTTACATTACAACTTGTAAGCGGTATAGGGGTGAAGGAAAACTGAAGAAAATGAGGGAGGGGGTAACAAGTTTGAAAAGTTATGTATTCACTACCTGAAAATTGCTGTAACCCCACTGTACATCAATTTGACAATAAAATTAAATTTAAAAAATAAGGTGCATGAAATAAAATTTCACTGTATTGGTAGAGTAAATATTATTCTTTATGTAATAACTTTTTAGAAATCAATAATGTTTGTCATCTAATTTGAAGTAATTACCCCTTTTTAATCAGAGGACCATCAACTTGAATGCTATCTGAATAGACAATATTTTCACAATATACTTACCAATATTTTGAGAAAAGAATAAATATAGTACTTTCTCATATTAAAAGCAAAAACAGCTTAATTCTTTGGAAACCTATAACTTTTAAAAGGAAGTAAGTTGTTAAGAAGACAGGATATATGTGTTCTTCAACATTCCAATGACTAATAATCACTCATTTTCAAATTCGGAAGATTCCATACCTGAGAGATTCAAAACAGTACCAGCTAGCATGTTATGTAGTTCTGCAATAGATGCATTTTCCAATGGGGTGTTACAGATTGAGAGTCAACAGAAAAATAACCACATTCTGGTAGAGGATAAAACTATGTAGCATCAGTAATAATTCTTGAAGAGTAAGCAATTGTTTATCACAGTAAGCTATTATTTTTATGACCACCAATCTCAATATTTATGATATAGAGACATCCTAGCCCAACAGTTTAGAACTTTTAAGGTGCACCGCAAACATCCCTTAATTCACATCATGAATAACTTATCTCTATTGTGAAAAAAATACAACTCTGCTAATGTGGTGCCATACATGTTCTGGAAAGAACACCACAATAAACTGGGTTGCCTCATTTTCCCCCCACTGGAATACTTGAGATCAGAACACTTGCAAATATTATTTATATTTATACTTTTTTAACTATCATATAAATTGTGGATGCTAACATCGGAAGATTACAGTTCAAAGCTCACCCAGGCAGGAAGATTCCCTAGATTCTTATCTACAATGAACTTATCAGCGAAAATAAGACACAAGTGGCATTGAGGTTGAAGTGGTTGAACAAAAGCCTTGAACATAAACAGGCTCAGAGACAGTGTCCAGGCCCAGAGTTCAGGCTCTAGGACAAACCAATAAAACAAAAACAAAAATAAAAACAAACCCCAAACCTAACATTTTTCTCATTGTATACAGTGGCAAATAATTAAGGAAATTGCTTCCTGTGTTACATACAGGTAGAAGAAGAAGATGTCACACGATTATTCTCTTCATACCATGTTATAACAAAGCCTCAAAACTTTGCTCTTATTCTAAATTTATAAATTAATATCATCAATTTTTGGCAACTCTGTCTACAACATTCACATTATCATTTTATACATGAACTATTTTAATTATCTATTAAATAAGTTCTAATTATAACTCTCTTGAAAGAATATTCTAGGCAAGTAGAATGCAAAAGCATTTGTGAATTTGTCAGTTAAACCCTCTACTTAAAAAGAATTTTGTAGTATCCTATAGCATATGAAATTACAAACAAAATCAAAATATTTATTTTAAATCTAAATTCTAATTTAGCAAGATCATCAAACATTAGACGAACTTTGCTATTTTTCCAGGCTTAAGTTTTTGTAATCCTTCATCATTCCTTTGGGATACAACAGAATGATGATTACTTACTTTTTCAAATTTTGGATGGGCATCACAAGTCATTTTGCATCTAGGAATGTTCTGTTATGAAGAGAGTATTTAAAACACAAGTGAGGATTAATTATGAGTTGCATTTCAACAGGAAATTTGACTTCTCAAAACATAATGACAAAAATTAGCCCAAACTTCCAACTATGTATTCCTTTCTTGTTTGTTTTGTTTAATTAAGACAAAATTATACTTCCTGGTCCAGGGAAGGTATCACTATGTAATTCCACTCTCTAATCTCCTGTCTTAATCTCAGTGCTAGAATTCTAGGCTTGCATCACATTGCACTGCCATAGTTTCTTGGTTTATTTAATCTAGATATAGACTACCAATTCTGAACTTCTCCAGTGATATTATACACCATAGTGACTGTTCAGACTGTTTATCTATTATTTTCAAAGATGTTCTAACATTTGACACAGTATATGAACATTTTCAGATGCACCTGTGGGGTCTCTGATTCATTCCTCCATGGATGCAATCCCTTTAATAATGATTAATTGACTGTCTTCCTATCTCTGGTCCCTACCATTGTAATATTCTCAAACTTATTTGAAGGAAGTTCACTTGAGGACTTTCCAATATTAAAAATTATCACTTGATTCTAGTCTTATTCAGGACATATATTTATTTTTTCCTAGCTTTTCTACACATTCTGAGAGTTGTTTCATTTGTGTATTTGTGTTGTTTCATTTGTGTATTTGTGTGTGCACATATAAGTGCCTCTGTGTGTATGTGTATGTTTGTATGTATCTATGCAAAAGCCTCAAGCTCTTATTCAGCAATCTTGCTCATAATTGGTATTCCATCACCTGAGCCATTCTTCCAATCCAGCTTTTGGCTGCTTTATTATATGTACTGTTGCAAAGACTGTTCTGCCCAGGCTGGATGCAAACTGAACTTCCCAGACTCCTTTATATTCTGAGGATTAATTTCTCCAAGAATATCAACTTTTAAACTACAAATATTTTTGTGAGGGTAATGTCTAAGCTGTAGCCCAGATTTTTAATTCAAGAAGTATTTTTTGTTTTGTTTTGGTGGGGGGTCCGGTCATGGGGCCTGAACTCTGGGCCTGGGCGCTGTCCCTCAGCTCTTCAGCTCAAGGCTAGAACTCTACCACTTGAGTCACAGCACCACTTTTGGCTTTTTTCTTTTTTGCTTATGTGGTGCTGAGGAATCAAACCCAGGGCCTCATTCATGCAAGACAAGCGCTCTACCAATGAGCCACCTTCCCAGCCCCTAACTCAAGAATTCTTATAAAGATAGATGAACACACACATTACATATCCTGAGTGTACACTGTTAGAAATGTGATCATAAGCTGGATTGGGGTGATGTATGAGGATTGGGGTTCAAAGCCAGCCCAGGTAGGAAAGTCCCAGAGATTCTTTTCTCCAATTAACTAAAAAAAAAAACAACTGGAAATGGCACTGTGGATCAAGTGGTAGAGCATTAGCATTGAGCTGAATAGCAGAGAAACAGCTCGCAGGCCCAGAGTTCAAGTGCCAAGACCACGGCCAACAAAAAAATATACATATATAAGTAAAGAAAAAATAAAAGAAATGTGATCTTAGGCATCAGTTCATTGCTAGTATAATCCCTGCTCTCACAAGATGAACATTTTTTTTTCCAGTTAAATCCATGCTCTTATAACTGACTTGCTTTGGAAACAGGATTATTCTTCCATTCTTTCTACAAAGTTGCATAATTAGCAAGCATGATTTAGAATGAGAGTGGCCTCATACTTCATGTTCAACGTAGGAGTCTTGTTTATGTATATCACTCCCATAAATCTACATACTGGAATTGGCTTTATTGTTTCAATGTTGTCTTATTTGTAGTCTTCTATATTGTATTGAACCCTTATACTTAAACACATAACTTCTCTTTCTCCTATTATTGCTATTGTTTCCCTTACTGTTAGCTCATGTACACTTGGGAAATAATGAACAGCACGTACACTCACAAGAAGAATGTTCTTAAAACCTTCTTCCCATTTAAAATTTGCCATAATTTACAGAGAACTTACAAAGTTTGAACTCAATGTACTCATGTATAATGTATAAATCCAGTAAGGCTAGATGGACAATGAATAACCCTCCCTCACAGTCTAGCAAGGGCACAGAGGGCTTACCTCATGGAGATGTATCAAAACGCTGAGTGAGACGGCTCCTGACCCACAGCCCACCTCCAGAATGAGTAGGCCATCTTGGTTCCAGCCACCTGGGGACGTTGGGCCACCTCCTACAGCACTCATTCAACCAGTTCCTGAAAGAGAGAGAGAGAGACAGACAGACAGACAGACAGACAGACAGACCGACAGACAGACAGACAGACAGACAGGCAGACGGATGGACAGAGAGACAGACAGACAAACGGACAGACAGACAGAGGAAACCAGAATTACAGTTCAATCCAGTGACAGTGGCTTAGAACTCTAATACTAACTAAACAGGAGGCTGAGATATGAGGATAATGGTTCATAGACGGCCCAGGCAGGAACGTCTGTGAGAATCTTATCTCCAAAGAACCACCAGAAAACTGGAAGGGGCACTGTGGGCTCAAGTGTTAGAATGCTAGCCTTGAGCTGAGGAGCTCTGAAACAGTGCCCAATCCTAGAGTTTAAGACCCACAACTGAAAAGAAGTGGACTTGCCACCACAAGAAGTGGACTGAATAGGAGCCAGGCCAAGCTTCCTGTGAACTTGAGGTCATAAATAGGTCACCTGGCTTCTGTGTGCCTCGGTTTCCCCAGCTGCAAATCTGAACAAAGTGAAGGATCCCCTTCCTCATGGGGATAGGGTAATAATGAAAGAGATCCATGTTTCGGTTCAAAAGCCCACACCTGTTCAACGATTAATAACAGGCCCCACCTGAGCCCTTTCTGGTATCTTTCTGTCATATGCTCACAGAATTGCCAAAACCTTATCTGAAGGCGGCTCTCTCTCTGCCTAGACATTCTCCAGAGATCTCTCTGTATAAATCCCTTGTTTCCTCACAATTGTCCTGTGAGGAGACTGAGGTCCAATGGTTGAGGCCCTACCAAGAGCTTCACATGTGGTCAAGAATCCGCTGCTGTGCACTGAGTTTGGGATAATCCTTCTTAACCAACGACTGAGCATGGTGCCACATGTCTACCATCCCAACTGCAGAGGACCAGGCCTGGTGGAGCATATCTTTCACAGGAGGACCGTGATCCAGCCCAGCCTGAGCATATATTTAGTTTCTATCTCAGAAATGCGCAAGACAGAAAGATGGCTCATCAGAGCCGCAGAGAGGAAACAACTAGGGGGGTCATGGTGCCCCCAGAGGGGTGTTTGACCCGGGTTGAGTTGGTGTTGTGGCAGCTATACACCTGTTGCTGAGAGAAGCTGTTGGCAGCTGCTCCAAGTCGGGCAGAAGCGATGGCATCAGCATTGCAGACACATGGGCCCAGAGCAGAAGACTAGGGGCAGGCCCAGGTCGGGGATTTAAGTCGGCTGGCAGCACGCCATTGCCTGAGTTTGAAACCTGGCACCACATGAAGGGAGGGAAGGGAAGGGATGGGGGTAGGAGCATCAGTTTCCTACTATACTCCAAAGTCACCTCAAGACTCTTCCTCACCACTCAGCCACCTCTACCTTCCTCAACTACTGGTAGTGGTGTAAACTAATGGAATCCCAGTGCTCCCTGGCAACATGGAATGTGGGCGTGGCCAGCATTCTTGTATCCCATTGGTCAGAAAGAAACAAGAAAGAATGGGGGTGTGGCCAGAATCTTGTGAAGGAAGCAGAATGGGTGAGTGTCAACAGGCCATCCTGGGGCAATTTGAGCTGACAGAATGTTCCCAGTACCTGAGAATGAGCCCCAGGGGTTAACAAAATAAAAACATATTCACATGCAGATGGCAGTATGCTAATAAATATATATCCTTATAGAGTGCCAGAGATGTCTATAGATCATTTAATTGTATAGACAATATTCCTACCAATTCCTGAGTATTCATTATGTGTCCATGTAATTAATGTTATTGTTTAAATACTTAAATTATTAATGTAAGCACTCAGTGTCCTGAAATTATTGTGTTCCTGTAAGTAATAATATTGTTTTAATGCTTCATAAATATTAAATAAAATCAACCAGCCTTCTGAAATGATGCTGTTTACTTTTATAGGATCATCATGCACGATGAACTCATTCAACTGTGACATTGACAAAATTCCAGTGTTATTCCTTTGGATGGGAACCAGTTTCTTAGTATCTCCTGCCATTGGTTGGTGTCAGGACGGGGATTCGAAATGAGGGCCTAAGTTACCACATGGGCCTATGGCTTCCCTGATAGTCTGTCAGCCTTCAGTAATGCAATGTGAAGTACCTTTGCAACAGTGTTGTTCAGACCCAGAAGTGTCACTGTGCAAAGGAAGAAAACATAGAAGGCCACATTTTTTCTGTGCATTGTTTTCCCTGCAATACCTGGATTTCTAGGATCACAGGAGCACCTGCGTGTGCAGTGGCTTCACCCCATCCTAGGGTGATCGAAGCTGAGGCAGACTTGCCACCACCTGAGTACAAGTCCCATGCTGAGAAAAAAATTAGCTCCCTGGTGTGTAATTCACACATTTTATTCTTACAGGCTTTGGATTTGAACTCAGAATCTGGGTAAATCTGCAGCAATGTGGATAAAAGGGAAGATCACCTTACATGAAGATAAAAAGTCATGCCTGTTCACTAGTCCTGAATTCAAGACCCAGCCCTGGAAAACATACTATATATTACTATATGTATGTATATATACATATATATATATAGTAAATATATATATACATATATATATATATATATATAGAGAGAGAGAGAGAGAGAGAGAGAGAGTAAAGGTAGGATTTATACTTATCTATAGATGTTCAGTTCATACATGTTTGGTGTGGTTGTTCCTTGTATCTTTTGTTTTATTTATTTACCATTGATTTTTCTATGATGAAACCCATTCTGTTTATTACATTGATGACAATCTATCACAGAATATCTAGATTTGTAGATATGTTCTCCATCATGCCTGACCCCCAGGATTCTCAGAGAAAAGGAAAAAATGTTTCACACTCTCCTTGCTCCACGATCCACTTGTTGGTAGTGCTGGGATCTGAACTCAGGGCAGAGCAAAACCAATTGGCCAATCAGTCAAGGTGATCACATGAACCTGTGAGCAACTAAGGAGTGTGGCCATTCCCAGAATCTGACATTGATCCCGAGGATGGTCCACTATAGTCATAAATTCATAATTTAAACATAGGATCTATATTGCCATACATGTGTGGACAGCATCTTGTGTTCAGTGCAATTATTCTCCTTATTTTGTCTCTAATTCATGGAAGTATTGTGCATTTTAATAAGTTTGGTGACAGGTATAACTGTCCTGGCATGGATGACAACTTGTTCCCATGGTTACATGGTTGTCTATGCATTCTCCATCGTATTTGAGACCCAGGACTTTCACAGGATAAAAGGCACAACGACTGGCTTCTGACATCAGGATGAATCTTTTGTCAGTGCTGGGATTTGAGCTCAGGTCTGTGTAACTCTGTTGCACTGTGAAGGAAGGGGAAGCTCACCATCTTTGAAGACTAGAATGTCAGGTCTGGTGCAGGGCCTGATTTGAAGCCACAGCACGGACAAAATAGCAAGCCCACCTTTTTAAACATAGGATTTCTCTTTACCTACAGATGTGGTAATCATCTTGCATTCAGTTTAGTTATTCTGTCTATTTTATGTCTTATTCATGGATGTATTGTGTATTTTATTGTGTATGGGGTGACAGATATAACTGTGCTGACATGGATGACAACCTATTCCCATGGCTAAGAGTTGCCTACATAGCATTCTCCATCCTCAATGAGACCCAGGACATTCATTGGACAGGAAAACATGTGCCACCATAAGATTCTAACATCAGAATGAATCTTTTGGTAGTTGCAGGAATTTGAACTCAAAGCTTAGCAGGCCCAATTGGTGAATGGGTTATGGTGAGCACACCAGGCTGTGAGCCACTAAGGAACTAGGCCATTCCTGGGACCTGAGATGGAGCCCTGGTTGGGGCCAATATAGTCGTAAATTCATTATTAAATAGAGGATCTATATTTCCAAACATGGGTGGGCGGCATCGTGCCTTTGGTGTAGTCATTCTCTTTGTTTTGTGTCTTGTTCATTGATGTATTGTGTATTTCCTTGAGTATAGGATGACAGATATAACTGTGGTGAACTGGATCACAACCTACTACCATGAGTATGGAGTTGCATATACATTCTCCCTCCTAGCTGAGATCCAGAATTTGCATAGTATAGGAAAACAGGTGCAAAGACTGGCTTCTCACATCAGGGTGAATTTTTGGCAGTGCTGGGTTTCGAACTTCAGGCTTAGGAGGTCCAACTGCCTAATGGGTCCACGTGATCACCCCATACTGTGAGCCACTAAGGATCTGTGCCATTCCCAGGAACTTAGATCGAGCCCCAGGGAGGCCAAAATAGTCCTCAATGATCATTGAAACATGGGATGTATATTTACATCCGTGTGTGGACTGCATCATGCATTGAGTGTAGTTATTCTCTTTATTTTGTATGCTATTCATGGGTGTATTGTGTGTTTTCTTGAGTATATGATGACAGGTATAACTGGGCTGACGTGGATAACTTATTCCCATGGCTACAGGGTGGCCCATGCATTCTCCATCCTAGCTGAGATCCAGGACTTGCACAGGAAAGGAAACCAGTGCAATGATTGACTTCTGACATCAAGATGAATCTTTTGGCAGGGCGGGGAATCTGAACTTGAGATTGAAAGGCACACCAGGCTTTCAACCATGAAGGACCTAGGCTTTTCCAAGGACCTGCGATTGAGCCCCATTTAATGACTGTGATGATTATTGTCATGCTTCATCACCTGTTCTTTACAAATAATCGATACCCCATGAGTCTTGCCTATCATTTCCTACTTGTATCATGAACAAACTACTCATTTAAGGATGAGATCAATCACATTCCATGACTTTTCCAGGTCCAGAAACGAGTATCTCAGGATCTCCCGCCATTCCCTCTACTTAGGGGGTCTGAATTCATGCCTCAGGCCTGGAAAAGATATTCCTTATATACTTTTTTTTTGGTCCCCTCATGGGCCTGAACTCTGAGCCCGGGTGCTGTCCCTCAGCTCTTCACCTCAAGGTTAGCGCTCTACCTCTTGAGCCACAGTGCCACTGCCGGCTTTTTTTTCTGCTTATGTGGTGCTGAGGAATCGGGCCACATGCATGCACGGCAAAAGCTCTACCACTGTGCCATCTTCCCAGCCCTCCTTATATATATTTTAAAGATAGTATTTATACTTCCATACAGATGTTCAGTCCATATTGTGTTTTGTGTGGTTATTTATTTTATTTCTTGTGTCATTCATTTATTTAGAATTTATTTTATTGACTCTGATGACACCTATACCATTTAATACATTGTTTACATCCTGTCACAAAACATCCAGATATTAGATGTGTTCTCCATCATGCCTGGCAGTGCCAGGATCTGAACTTAGTGCCTAGCAGGCCCAATTCATGTTTGGGTGAGTTTGAGCATGGCAGCCTCTAGCCAATGAAGATGTCAGGTGGTTCCTAGGCTCTGAGATCAACCCCCAGGTTTGGCCAAAACAGCGATACATGGATAGGCAGACCTAGGTATACAAATAAATATATATTGGTAAAGAGTTCCATGGCCGTCTACTTATGATAGAATGACACCTACTATGTTCCTACCAACTGTTAGGTATTTATTATACCACCATTAAAGGAATATTATTCTTTTCACATTTAATAAACTATTAATTAAGATCAATCAGCACTCTAGGATTATTGCATCCAATTTTAGAATAGACCGATGCATAAACTACTCTTTCAATTGGTATTCCTATGCATAGGAATGAGCCTCTTGTGATGTCCTGCTATTGGTGTCAGGACTGGGATTTGAACCCAGGGCCTATGTTGACAGGTTGGCCTATGGCTTCACTAATAGCCCACTAGCCACCAGCAATGGCAGGTCAGGTCCACTTTGCAGCTTTGTCATTCAGAACCAGGATGGTCACTGTGCAAAGAAAAAAAAATCGCAAAACCCCAGATCTCTGCAGCTCACCACTTTTTGTGCTTTCCAAATTGTTTTTTTTCCTGAAAGGCCTCTGGGCCAAGGATCTCATGATAGGCTATGGGTCCAATGAGTGCACCCCAGACAAGTGAGAGCAAAGCTGAAGCAGAGTATCCACGACCTGAGTTCAATCCCCATGCTTGGCCAAAAAAAAAAAAAAAAGAACATGTAAAAATTAACTATTTAAATTTTTAAAAAATGAAGCTCCCTGTTTTGGAATTTTTGCCAGTTTTCTTTCCTAGCCTGGGATTTGAACTCAGGGTCTTTGTAAATCTGTAGCAATGAGAGCAAAGAGTTGCCATTACTTGAGTTCAAACCCCGTGCCAACCAAAAATGAAAAACTAAGTCATTGACTTCGGCAGGGGGAGATAGTTGTGGAGATGGAAGGGCAGGGATGGTAAGGGGAAAATACAGGATGAGTAAACAATGCTCAATAGGAAATGAACTCATTACCTTGCTCCTGGAACTGTAACCACTCTGTAGAACATTTTTACAATTAAAAACTACAAAAAAAGAAACAATGTAGTTCTCAGAGAAGCACTTTGCAGGTAAGGAAAGGATGTTTGAATAGCTGTACAAAACACTACACTGGTTTTTTTCATGTTCAGTATGGAACTGAATAAACATAACTGCTTCCATTACAAAAATTAAGTCACTGTCATGGAACTGGGGCCAGTATTTCTGCCATTGCTAGTTTTTGAGCTCACCGTCCAGGTAACTATTTTGCATCATGGGTGAATGAGAAGCTCACTGTCTTTCAGGAAAAGAAATTCAGGATAGAGTTCTAGAGTTCCCAGGGCCTGAATGAAGGCCCTGCATTGGAAGAAATATTTCTATACATGCGTAACACATGATCTATACTTATATATGCATGTTAATTTCATATTATGATTTTTATTATTGATTTTGTATTTTATTTTTCTTTGATTCATGTATTGAATATTGTATTTAGTATTATTATAGACACAATATTATCTTTGGCACATCTATTATAAAATTATACACAATAATTTAGGGCATTGAGTCATTTTAATTAACATTTTATTAAGTGTTGAAACATGATACATAATTAAATGGAAGCATTTGTCACAGTCTTCACATGTATAGAGTGTCTCCAAGTATGAGCTTTGAGTTCAAGCTCCAAGACTGGCAAAAAAAAAAATTGAGCCTGGTGAGACATATTATACTGGAACTCAAAGGAGGGCTGAGGTTGTAGGTAAGACATAGGGTAGAGGGCAGGTGCTGGTGGCTCACCCCTGTAATCTACTCAGGAGTATGAGATCTGAGGATGCCAATTCCAAGCAGGAAAGTCAATATGAGATATTTTTCTCAAATTAAACACCAAAAAAGCCAGAATTAGAGCTATGGTTGAATTAGTACACTGCTAGCCTGAAGCACAAAACCTCAGGGATAGGATAGCATCCAGACCCTGAATTCAAACCCCTGGATAGGCATACACACACACACACACACACACACACACACACACACACACACACACACACACACACAGCAATAAAGAGCATTTGCCAGTCAGCCTGCACAAGTTCCATCTATAGCAACTCAATATTAAAAAAAAAATAAAGATGGAGAAGGGAAGGAAAGACTTGCTCCAGGAAGTGATATACCCAGTGCCAAAATTCCACAGTAGTTCTAATATGTGGGTACAAGACAGAGAGCCTCAGGCAGAAGGTATAGCATGGGCAAAGGTCCTGAGATGTGCTGTAGAGCAGGTGGTGTGAGTGGTATGAAGGTTCTATGGCTTCAGAAAAGTCTGGCAGGAAATTCAAGGCTGGGTGAACATTGACTTGAGTAACAAGGCAGAGGGTGGGGTCCCAGAATGGCACCCAGGGGGAAGATTAGCTTGACTTTTCGCCAGGGACCCAAAGCCATTTCCTGTGGCTAGAAACCTGTTTTCACAGCTCCTGACCCTCAGGCCTCCTTTGCATGGAGGAGTCAGGGCAAACACAGGGAAGAACTCTTGCTTTAGAAAAGCTTCTAGCCTAATGCCACCAGTGGCTCAACCCCTGTAAATCCTAGCTACTCAGGAGACTGAAATAGAGATCGAGGGTCAAGCCTGCTCAGTAGAAGAAAGTTAATGAGACTCTTCTTGCCGATTAACTACCAAAATCCAGAAATGGAGCTGTGGCTCAAGTGGTAAAGTGGTAACCTTGAAGGAAAAAGTTTAGAGACCAGAGCCCAGACCCTGAGTTCAAGCCCCAATACTAGCACAGGAAAATTAAAGAAATGATTTCAGGAGCTCCTAGTCCACTGTGGTGTAAGGCCAGATCATCCAGGTACAGGTGGCTCATGCCTGTCCTCCTAGCTCCTCAAGAGGCTGAGATGTGAGAATCACATTTCAAAGCCAGCCCAGGCAGAAAAGTCTGGGAGACTCTGATCTCTAAGGACCCTACAGAAAACCGAAAGTTGCTCTGTGGCTCAAGTGGTAAGGTGAATAGCTGGGGGACAGTGCCCAGGCCCAGAGTTCAAGCCCATTGACCAACACCTGACCTGCTTGGACCTTACTTTGTAGCTCAAGGCAGAGTTCTTTCCAGTGGGCCCCTGAGGGTCTCCTAATGTCTAGGTGTACGACAAGTCTTGGTAGCAGCCTTTTTGGAGGCCATTGCCTACAGAGCAGGCCACAGTACTAGAGAAGTATCGAGCCTTGGGGCATGAAGATAGTCAGAATGGCATCTGTCATGGGTGCAATGAGGATCGGAGTAGTAAATCACTGTCTTAGACCACAGTTTGGGGCCAGGAGGGGCAGGAGCATAAGATGTTACACCAGCTAATGCCCTGTCATATGAGTATCACAGGAGTGCAAATTTGTCAGTCAGACCTTGAGCAGGTGTTGAGTTGGGCTCATGAAAGTTTTGTAAGCTCAGGAATACACAGCCAACTGGCTGCTGCTTGTAGCAGTAGCTATCATAGGAGTCTGAGGGCTCGGTGCCCTGTTTTCCTCACCAGTGGTTGGGGAAGGGGTCCAGATAAAGGTCTGCAATCATGGGCCGACTACCAAGGAGCAAACTTAGTGTCTTCTATTGATCCTGTAGCCCCATGTTGAGATCGAGGAGCAGGTTCCATGGAACTTACTGCCATGGCCCAAACCCCTCAGCCCAAGAAGGACTTAGGGAGAAACCACTTGATCTGGCTTGAGAGTTTACTGTGACTATGACTCAGAACTGCCCCCCCCCCAGTTGTAGCTCAGCTCATCCAGGTCAAAACTAATATCCCAGAACATTGAGGTATTGCCTGTACCGGTCTCTCATACCCCAGTTCCCTGGCCCTGGAATCTAAAGTATATGCCCCTGTATTCTGTGCATCCAGAATTGACTAGAAGAACCTGAGAGGCCCAAGTGGGGCCAGAAGATAGATTTGCCTATGATAAGGTACATTGACATTTCCTAGACATCGAACAATATATCCAAGCCACCTTGGCCTCACTTCTCATGTAGCCCCAGGTTATCCTTGTTTGGGGAGCCTTCAGTCAGCTATCAAGGTTGAGTTGGCCAGAGCCACTGGCAACCACCCTTCCCCCACACCACTACCAGCCTGCAGGGAGTGGGACATGCAGCCAGGGGCCCAGCTGAGAAAAGGACAGGACACAGCATGACCGACCCTGCCCCCCCTCCAGAGGCAGGAGAGAACATATGCCAGCCAGCCCTGAGGACTCAGAATTCCCTGGATGAGGACAAAGATATGGACAGCCGGACATGTTTCCCAAGTAAAAGCTGGAATATGCAGGTCTCTGGCAATTTAGGACTCATTGTAGACTATGATAGGGGACTAAAGACAAGGTTGCTATTGAGGAAGGGCACCATCCAAGGTCAGGAAGTGTAAGACAAGCATCCAGGAAGTGGGCAGAGAATGATGAGGGAAAAATACACACACACACACACACACACACACTCACACACAGGTTGCTCAAGGCCTCAGCGGTCCCTGAACAACTGAACATCCCAACCTCCGAGAAGATGGCACTACCATCCTCAGACCAAATGTTGACAAAACTCAGAGCCTCTCACACATCTGGAATGGCTCATAAAACATCATGGCATTTCCTACTGTACACACCACTATGAAGAAAACTCAGCCACCTTATTTTGGTTGTCGGTCATGGGGTTTGAACTTTGGGTCTGCGTGCCATCCCTCAGCTCTTCAGCTGAAGGTGTGGGCTCTACTACTGGAGCCACAGCACCACTTCCAGTTTTCTGGTGCTTCACTTCAGTTAAAGTCTCACAGACTTTCCTGCCCAAGCTGGCTTTGAACCATGATCCTCACATCTCAGCCTCCTGAGTAGCTAGCCACCTTCTTACAACCAGAGGAAATCCAACTTGTCAGGCCATAAAGCACATGCAACCCTTCACTTTCAGACTTTGACACCAGTATCCAAAGCCATTCTTCCTTGGTTGGAGAGAGTATAACCGACACTACCCTCCAACCCTGCTCCCATTCGCCCACTCCCTTCCTATGATAGGCCACAACCTCTCGAGTTCTTGGTAAGACAACGCCCAGCGTGCTGTAACTTCACACTTGGGCACACTTGGGGAGTTCTTAGAAATTGCTGTACACTGAGGCTAGAACATGGTGTCCCAACCACAGCAACCCCACTCCTTCACCATCTCTGGCAAGCAAGGGGTGTCTTTCCTTCTTGTTTTTATGGATGAGGGGCTTGAACACAGGGCTTGGGTACTGTCCCTGATGATGAATTTTGTTCAAGGCCAGTGCTCTACCACTTGAGCCATGGCAACACTTCTGGTTGGAGATTGGAGATGAGACTCTCATCGGACTTTCCTTCTTGTGCTGGGAAACAAGACCCTCTGGATCTCAGCCTCCTGAGTAGCCAGGATGACAGGTGTGAGCCATCAGCGCATGGCCTATGGTGTCTCATTCTTTACAATTTCCAACTAGTCCTCCTCAAGACACTACCATCTAGACACTCCTCTACCTCCCTCAGGGACAGCAAAGAGAGGCTCAGAATCTGGGGGGGCCATGGGCATTAAAGGGCCCCCTTCACATCACTACCCCTTTCTAACCTCCCATCAGCTTCCTCTGGATGGCCTGGTTGTCTGGGTCATATCAGACAGCCTAGTACTTCATAGGTCTGCCCTGTATCCCCCTGCCACACCCAACAGGTACCTGAGGATTTCTGGGGCCAGCTGCTCCATGTCCCAGTGGAAGCCTTTGGGAGGGTTGCTGATAACCAGGTCCAGGGGTGCCCAGGGAAGAAGGAGTTTTCAGATCCCCTTTGTCAAAGGAGACACAAAGCATGGATGGATCTACTAACAGCTACAGGGCACAGCCATCCACCTGTTACCCAGGTCCCTTGGAATGAAGTTTTATGTTGACAGTGCTGGGGCGTGATCTCGGGGTCCAGGCACTGTCCCTGAGCTTTTTTTGCTTGAGGTGAACCACGGTACCACTTCTGACTTTTTCTGTGTATGAGGGACAGGAATTGAACCCAGGGTTTCCTGTGTGTTAGGTGAGCCCACTACTGCTAAGACAAAATCCCAACATTGGATAGCTGTTGGGCCTGTCTTGGGACAGTCTTGCACATCTTTACCGAGTATCTAAGCAGCAGCCTCGGCTGGAAAAGAACATGCTCTGCTATGTTGTCCTTTATCTATGGCATCTTTTCTCTCTGTGCTTCCTGTCACATCCTTCTTGTTAAGCAAGACCCCCTTTCAAGTGCTGCCTCTAAGAAGCCCGCTCCAATAACCCTGGCAGAGGGGGATCTTCTCTGTTCTGCAGGCTGTTGGCCTTGTCATGCTCTGCCTCCAGCTGGTGTGGGTTGAGAGTGCGCAAAGGCGAAGGCCTGGCTTTCACCACCCAATTTCTGAAGGCTCTGATACACTACTGAGGGACCAGTTTGGTATCACACTCTGTGAGAGGGCACTTGAGGCCCAGGCAGTCTGTGGGGAGCAAATGGGGTCATTTCTTTTGTGGGTTTGAACTGAAGATCTGGGCGCTGTCTTTCTGAGTTTTCATGCTCAAGGCTGCTACTCTAACACTTGAGCCACTGCTCCATGTCTGGATTTTTGGTAGGTCCATGCAGAGAAGAGCCTCATTAGCTTTCCAGCTTATGGCTGGCTTCGAACTTTGTTCCTCAGATCTTTGCCTACCGAGGAGCCAGGATGTCAAGTGTGAGCCTGAGACAGACAGGCTCCAGAACCTTTCCTTTGAGCTTCTATTTATCTCGTGTCAAAGTAGCAAGCCCTAGTTAAAATAGTCATTTCTAGGGGATCAAGTTCCCCTCCTGGGTCAGTTAACACAAGATTAACTATCTTTGGAAAAGGCTTGTCAGATTTGGCCTAGGTGAGTGTGTGTGTGTGTGTGTGTGTGTGTGTGTGTGTGTGCGCGCGCGCGTGTGTGTGTGTGTGAGTTTCAGGGATACCTACCCCCATCTCTCTGATGCTTCTTTCACCCAGTGTTGAGTACATCCAGGATCCCCACCTCAAGAAAGGCAGGTAGCGGAGGGTACTTAAGGTCACATCAATTGGGATGATCTGAATTCTACCCTGCAACTGAAGCCAGGAGAGATAATAGAGAAAAGGAGATGTTTAGAGGAACATCAAGAGAAGCACCTTACCTTTGGCTACAATTAACTGAGAGAAGAATGAATCCAACCTCTTTGGTAGTAAGATAACAAGTGCCCACTATTCATTTATTTTATTTTTTTGTGAGTCCCAAGTCTTGGATTCAAGGACTCGGTGTCATTCCTGAGCTTCTTTTACTTAAGGTTGAGGCTCTATCACTTGAGCCACAGCATTACAACTTTCTTTTTTAAGGGGAGGGTGAAGGGAGGTAGTTTATGGGAGATAAGAATCTCACAGACTCTCCTGCCTAGGCTGGCTCTGAGTCATGACCATCAGAATTCAGCCTCCCAAATAGCCAGGATGACAGGCAAGAGCCACTGGCACCTAACCACCACCATCCATTTATAATCCCCTAGTGCCAGTGCTGCGCTACCTGCACTGCATCCTCCTTTTTGTGAATGGGAAGCAGACCTGGGTGGGTTTGATACTTCAACAGCCTACCTACCTTTGAGATTGTTCCGGCTCAGTGTGATGCTGGACTCCTCCTTATCCACAGCAATGACTTCGCGCTGTACCAGAACAAATGTCCCCCAGGAGGTGTCAGACCTGGGGTCTTTCCTCTGCATCCTGCCCCCAATTCCCGAAACAACACACTGCAGCAACGTGAAATATACACAGAGTGAATTCAGTTTCTTATAATCAGGGTCTGGCCAGATAGGTGGCAGTGAGGATCAGAGGCTCGGGATAGTGCTGTGCAGTTGGACAATGCGATGCCTCCTCATCCACATTCCTTTAACTGTCTTAGCAGAGGGTAGTGGGGAAGGACTCACCAGACAGACTGACAATGAGTAAGCATCACAATCTACCCTGGGCACAGAGGGGCTTACCTAAGGGAGCTAGTTTCACAGTCCAAGCAAGAATGATCCAGACACACCACAGCCTACCTCCAGAATGAGAGGGTCACCTTGGATCCCAGCCACATGGGGATGCTGAGCCAACTCCACCAGCACACATTCAACAAGTTACTGAGAGAGAGACAGAGACAGAGACAGACAGAGACAGAGACAGAGAGAATTACACTTAAGCCGGCTGCCGGTGGCACAGGCCTACAATGGTAACTACACAGGAGGCTAAGATATGAGGATCATGGTTCATAGCCAGCCCAGGCAGGAACATCTGTGAGACACTTATCTCCAAAGAAGCACCAGAAAACAAGAAGTTGTGTTGTGGCTCAAGTGTTAGAGCCCTAAACTGGATCTGAGCAGCTTGGGGACAGTGCCAAGGCCTAGAGTTCAAGCCCCACGACTGAAAATTAGTGGACGTCCCAACACAAGAAATATACTGAATAGCACCAATTGTCTTAGGGAGCATGGCAGACAAGTCAGGCTGAGCTTCCTGTTACCTGGGGGTCAGGAGTAGGTCACTGAGCTTTTCCGTGCCTCATTTTCCCCAGCTGCAAAGCTGAAGAGTGAAGGATCCCCTTCCTCATGGGGATAGGATAAGGATGAAAAAGAACCATGTTTTGTTTCATAATCCCATACCTGTGGCATGATAACTAACAGGCCCCTTCTGAGTCCTTCCCAGGTATCTTATTGTTATATGATCACAGAATTGCCAAGAAACTTATTTGATGACCGTTGTCTCTAGGCCTGCCCCTGTCCCAGAGTTCCCCTTGTATGGATCACTTGTTTCCTCACAACTGTCCTGTGAGGAGACTGAGGACCAATGGTTCCAGGCCAAACCCAGAGCTTCAACTGTGGTCAAGAATCAGCTTCTGTGGACTGAGTTTGGGACCAACATATAAACTGCTGACTGATCATGGTGCTACATATCTACCATCCCAACTACAGAGGACCAGGCATGGTGACGCATGCCTGTCACAAGAGGACCATGATCCAGCCAAGCCTGAGCATATATGGAGTCTCTATCTCAGAAATGCCCAAGACAGAAAGGCTTGGCTCCCATGGAAGAAGACCTGACTGGAAGCCTAAGCTCTTGAGTTCAAACCCTAATCCACCAAAAAGAATCTGAGGCCCGATGCCAGAGGCTCATGCCTATAACCCTACCTACTCAGGAGGCTGAGATATGAAGATCACAGGTCAAAATTTAAAGTAGAGTTGGCCTTGCCCATCAGATGTCATGATGAGATGAACCAGAATCTGACCCATGCCAATAAGGTCCATACTAACAGGGCTTACAACCTTACTAAGTGCTGACCACGCTCTCTGTACCCCTGGGGAGCCAACCCCTACCGGCCTTACCCCCAGGTATTCCCGGGCTCCCTTTGCCACCAACCAGTCCTAAGGGAGTAGACAGTTCCAGGTCACAAAGACCTCTTGCTCTTATAATTTAAAGGTGCTGAGTCCCCTTCAAACGTCTCACCCTTCCAGGCCCCAAGACCTCAGCCACAAAGCCCATGCACCCCCCCCAAAGACAGTGGTTAGAAGTTATCAAAGTGTCCAGCACTCCTTGTTACAAACAACTTCTATACACACACATAAACACAGACACACATACACACACACACACACACACACACACACATGATCAGATCCCACCCCCTAGAAGGTGCCAGTACTGACATCAGACCCACTGTAGACAAAACATTGAGCCTCACACATATCTGGAATGTCTAATAGACCAGCATGGCATTTCCTATCATCCACAGTGCTATGTGGAAAACTAAGTCACCTCTTTTTTTGTTGTTGGTCAAGGGGTTTGAACTCTGGGCCAAGGTGCTATCCCTCAGCAATTCAGCTGAATGTGAGCACTCTCTCACTTGAGCCAAAGTAACACTTCCTGTTCTCTAGTGGTCTATCATCAAGTCTCACAGATTATTCTGCCCAAGCTGACTTGGAACCACGGTCCTCACATCTCAGCCTTCTGAGTAGCTAGGATGAGAGTTGTGAGCCACCGGTGGTTTCCGGCTTCAGCCACATTCATATAGACAGAGGAAACCCATCTCGTCAGGCCACAAAGTTTTTGAACCCTTCACTTCAGATTTTGATTCCCAGCATCCAAATCTATCCTTCAATGGAGAAAATAAAGACACAAAAATCTCATAAATGCACCCCTTCTCCCACTCCCTGCCTGTCATAGGTCACGTCCTCTTGAAGCTGTGGCTTCAAATAGGGGCAATCTTGGGGAGTTCTTACAAATGTCTGTACAGTGAGGCCAGCACTTGGTCTCCAAAACACAGTACCCTCCCCACACCCCCACACCTCCACCATCATTGGCAGGCAAAGATGTCTTACTTTCTTTCATTTTTATGTTGTGGGGCTTGAACTCTGGGCCTGGGTGCTGTCCCTGAGCTCTTCAGCTAAATGCAAGCACTCACTGGTTTTCTGGCAATTTCTTTTCGGTAAAAGTCTCAGGGTCTTTCCTGACCAGGCTGGCTTTGAACCGTGATCCCCAGATCTCACCTCCTGAGTACCTAGGATAATAGCCATGAGCTACTGGCACCCAGGCAAACAAACTTTTCCATTCCTGTCATCCTCTCCCCTCAGGAGACTGAAATCTGAGGACTGCAGTTGGATGCCACTTAGCAGCAAAGCCTGAGAACTCTTTATCTCCAATTAAACACCCCAAAAAGCTGGAAGTGGAGCTGTGATTCAAATGCTAGAGTGCTATCTTGGAGCATAAAAGACAAGATCCACTCCTAGTTTCAAGCTTTTCCTATGATATACCCACCCAAGAAAGGGAAGCAAGTGGGCACACGGGAGTTCAAAGCTAACACATAATACTCAAGACTCCCAGAACAGACACCATCTGGCTCTGATTCTCTAGATTCTATGTCCTACATCATGGCAGTCTTAATTGGGACTGACCATGCACCAAGTTGGGACATTCAAGAACAATCTCATACTGAAGATACCTTGACTTATCAAAGACTCAGAATCTCTCGCTGTCCTGCCTGAACACTGGGCAGCGAGGTAAGGTCTACTTATCCAACCACATGATATGGGAACCAAAGGGATTCCTGGTCAAAGGACAGAGACTGGGGGGATCTAGGTCCCTCTTGGGGAGGTGAAAAGGGCTTCTCTATCTCAGAAATATTCCTATGTTGTGAGTATTATCAAAGAAACAACCCTGCTCAGAGCCCAGTGCCTCTAGTTTTCCCACTAGGTTTTACCCAACTCTGCCCCACCTTCAGCCTGGCCTCTCTGAATCCCAGATGTGCCATCTAGACTAAAGACTGAGGCAGACAAGAGACCCATTTCCTGCCCTCATGCCCAGGCTGTCATATGGCAGTGGCATGCTGACCTCAGTCTTTGGTGAAGGAATGAACACCAGGGGTGGTATCATCAGATTGAGCCCTGGAAAGTCCTAGTCCCCAAAGATGTATTGCACAGGCATCCTGCAGTGAATGACAGCCAGGTCGTCAATGATGAACCCAAGGTGCCAGGACTTTTAATAGCAGTGTGGCTGGATCAAAGGCTGGTAGTCTATGTTGTCAGGCGAGGTCATGGCTCCAATTTCCTGACACACCTGACCTGGGATCATTCTCCCTCTTCAAATTCCTACTTATCCTTTGACCCCACCCTTGAAACTCTCTGACTCCAATACCTCCATAGCCCTTGGAAACTTTCTTCTTATCTGACCAGAAAATAAACTCGATGAGGCTGGGGATAATTGAAACCTGGTGACCCACCCTGAGCCCTACGTTCTACCCAAGGCTGGTTCCCTCTATAGTAGGTGACCACACAGCTCCTGGATGGCATGAAGTTGCTGATGGTTCAGTGGCTTGGTCCTACATACTGGCTTTAGGCTCTGAAACTGTCCCAATATAAACTGTGCATAGTTGGCTCCCTTGATACAAGGACTCCAAACCAAGGCTTGCATGTACTCCCTTCTTCCTTCCTTTCCTCTTTTTCTCCCTCTGTCCTTCCCTCCTCTCTCTTTTTACTTTCTTTGTGTCAGTCCTGGGCCTTGTACTCGGAGCCTAGGTGCTGTCCCTAAGCCTTTTTACTCAAGGCTAGCAGTCTACGGCTTGAGCCACACATCCATTTCTGGTGTTTTGTTTTTGGTAGTTAATTGAAGACAAGAGTCTTACAGGCTTTCCTGCCAGGGCCAAACCTCAATCCTCTGATCTCAGCCTCCTAAGTAGCTAGGATTGCAGGCTTGAAGCACTGGCATCCAGATCAATCCAAGTTTTCTTCATGGGCTGTAGAACCAGTCCTAGAACTTTTCATTGTCTATGACCCCCAGATCCGGGTGCAGACTGTAATGGTTTGTTGGATAAATAAATGAGCATCTGTCTATGACAATACTACAGAAAATTTCCATCTGATTCTGGTAAGAATCCTCTGTGTGGGAGGGAGGATCAAGCCTGAAGTAGTTTTCCCTCAGGTCTCCCTCCTCCTTCTTACCCATCCTGGTGCCACCACACTTAACTGTTTTGGCTCTGAAGGTGTGAGCCACTATGTATTCGCTACATTCCTGTGCCTCTGGGATGCCTATCTTCTCTGTCCAGGAGCTGACCAGCTCTGTGGCACTCAATTTCCCATGTAGGTGTGAATAAGGTTGCTGTGAGCTGAATGCCTGGCTCAAGGGGCCTCCTGTCCTTCCCCTGGGGCCAGCCAGGAGCATCCACCACATCTGGCCCCTAAGTTTCATGTTGCAGAGGAAGGAGGCAGCCTGGGTTCTCTGAGTCTCCCAGAGTCCAGTACAGATGCTGGGAATCATCTCTGTTCATAGCTGACAGGCTGGGCATGGTGAGGTCACAATCTCTGCTCCCCTCAATGTCCTTGAGTGGGATGGTCACCCTAGAGAGATTCAACAGTGGCCACAGAAAGGCAGTTAAGGCACAACATTCAAAGCAGGAGACAATCTGGCTTGGGAACGCTGCCTGTGCCGCTTTGAACATCATTGTTTGGCGGCTGAAACCATCCATCTAATTTGATCCATAATCCCAGGCATTAGTGGAAATTGACAGCTTAACTTAAAAAAACATGGAATATGTGGTATTTAATTTGTCCCAATCAAACTTAAAGGGTTCCAAAGTCAGTGGTCACCTTTTCCTTACAGACAGCCTATAGCAGGTTACAGAAACGGGCATTCAGTGAGCCCTAGCTAACTGCCACCTCCTGATACCGAGCAGGCTCCAGCAGGGGGAATGGATTTGCCTACAACTGCCCAGCTGGAAACAGGCCAGGCGGGAAACAGATTGGATTCTGCACGACTCCAGGGAGGATTGACACTGGGCACCGACCAAGGAGGGTATCCTCACCACCAGTGGGGGCCCTCATCCCTGTGCCCTGATGCCCACAGAGACTGTTAATGCCCTAGATATGGTTCCCCTCTCACCCACTGTCATGGTGAGCCATCTGCAATGTCACACTGTACGCCAGTCCCCAAAACCTCATAGGTTCACAGCCCCTGCCCTATCCTTTCCCTCATCTCATTCCCCAATTATGTTGGGCAGACACATTCCAAACCCTTGAATTACCTCCAACTAAACACACAAGAGCAGCGTGTCTGCCTGGAAGAGTGTGGCTGTGATCTCATTCGCCTCACCAAACTTCTGGCTGGGGATATAAGGACAGGTAGCCACTCCAGTCCAGGGTTCACACAGTTCTTCTAGGGGAGGCCCACTCAGTCCCAGCAGCTACTGTGGGCTACAGGAAAGGGGGAAGAGAGAGGTGGAAAGGGGAGAAAAGTAATGTCTACTGAAATCTTCCATAAAGGAGCAATGAAACTGAAGGAGAAAACAAAAATTGTGGCTGGGCTTGTACTTGGTATTGATGAAGAAAGAACAGCAAAAAAAACACACAAAAACATAGAGAAATAAAATGCTTTTGCTGTTTTTCGACATGGTGACTTAAATATATTTTCATTGTTCTTATCTCCCTGCTCTCCCAACACACACACACACACACACACACACACACACACACACACACACACAAACACACACACACAGACACCCCTCTAGAATGTTGACAGATGACTATTCCATGCAGCACATGCAATTTGCCAACTGATCACTCACTTGAGGACAGTCAGGCTGTACAAGGAGAAAGATTCTCTCTCTCTCTCTCTCTCTCTCTCTCTCTCTCTCTCTCTCTCTCTCTCTCTCACACACACACACACACACACACACACACACACACACACATACACCCACACACAGACTCAGAGTAGTACCTCTCCAAAGTTTGTTGGTTCCTCATCTGGGACAATGTATTAGCTGGAGCACGCGGGTTCCCATTCTCTGTTCCCTTGTCAGAACCAAAGTCTCCCACCCAAGGGAAGCAGCACTCTAATGACACAGCATGACCCTGCCTCTCCCCTTCTCCAGGGCCAAACCCTTTCCCTTGGGAACAACCAGCCTTAACTCCCCATTCATCAAAACCCTAGGCCAGGACGCTGGGTGAAGGAATCCCCAGACAGGTGGCTCCTCAGAGCCAGGACAATCTGTCATGGGTTCCCAAGGGGGGTGTCTAACCCAGGGTGGGGGCGGTGTTGAGGAAATGCATGGGGTCCTAAAGGCTACATACATGGAGAGACTCTTACTTTCAGCCTAGATGCTTCTGCGCAAATGGGCAGATTCTTGGGGAGGACAAGGAGACCATATGGACAGGGAGCAACAGCAGACGCTGGCAGAGATGGGAAATGTGATCACCCTGTGAGTACTGTTGACAGCTGGGGTGGGGGGATAGGCCGTGTATATGTGTGTCTGAGGGAGTGTGTTCCTCCCATATATTCATGTACTATCTGACCCCCAGTGCCCTCACCTCACTAGTGGGGTTTCTGGGACCCTCCTCAGATGAAAGGTAACTGAGCACAGAGGACAAGGGCTCACACAGCAAGGGAGGCTCATCTTCTGCATCCAAGACCCCCCACTCCCAGAAAAAAAGGAAAAGACCCAAAAAGGCAGGTGCAGAGGTGCTGTTCCCCACCTCTGACTAAAGCCACCAGCTTCCCACCAGGGAGAGGAAGCATGCAGATGTGGGAATCTGTGGCTCCCACTGCTCCAGCCAGGGGCTCAGTGGTGACCCGTTCTCACCCATTCATGCATCTCCCCATTTCCAGTGATACTGGCCACTAGGGATGGGGGTGAGTTCCCAGAGTCAACATCCACTCCCCCACCCCCCACTCCTGGGCCATATTTGTGGGAGAGTCAGGGCTGGCCTGCCTGGTGCTGGGAAGGTGTGGTTGGGACACAAGAGGTGAGGCAGGATTTGCAAGGGGGGGAGAGTGAGTGGTATGGGGAGGTGACAAGGTGCTGACCTGCAGGAAACCACTCACTTGTGCTGCTGGGAGCATCTTTTGGCTGTGGTTCTGTGTGCAGTGTGCAGTAATGGCAGTGGCATGGTGGACGCTTGGGCCCAGAGCAGAGGACCAGGGGCTGGTACCGGGTCAGGGCCTTAAACCAGCTGGGGGCGCACCACCACTGGATGACTCCAAGAGGTGCCACAGGTCTGAGCCAGCGGCGATGCAATGCTGCAGGGAGCAAAGGACATGGGGCAGGGGCTGGGGCTGGTGGATGTCTGGGCTGAGCATGCCTTTGCTTCAGCTGAGCTCCCAGTGCAGGGGCCTAGGACTCAGGGCATACCTAGCCTCTGAGCCTCCCTGGGGTTGTGTGAGGGATATACCTGATGTGCTGGCTTTGTGCTCTATGCTCCTGACCCAGACCCATGCTCCTACAGCAGCAGAGGCATTGAGGCCGCCATCCCTGGTGCATGTGCCTGCTCTTCTCTCTGCTCTCTCTCTCTGCCCTCACTTCTCTCCCGGGCTGCCCCGCCCAAACTGCCCAAGTGCTCCAGCCCCTGTGTACCCCTGGCTGCAGCAGATAAGTGCCCCCTCAGCCATGTCCTGTCCTCCCCTGAGTCATGCCTCCTTCCCCCCTCAGCCACGCCCCCATCCCTGGTTTTGTGCTGTCCTGACTCTACCCTAAGGTTACCAGGCCATGGCAGAAGCAGCTTCACCTCAGGTCAGGGCTTCCCCCGAACCCCAGAAGCTGCCCGGGGTGGGGGATTGAATCTCCCCTCAGCCCAACCGCTGGGGGACTCTTCTCCATCCACCCCACACACCAAGCAGGTTCACGGTGTCCCTCCATGTGTGTTTGTGTGTGTGTGTGTGTGTGTGTGTGTGTGTGTGTGTGATTGTTGGGGATACCTACTTCTCAAAGACTCAGAACAATTTTAAAAAATAGCACAAAGAACCCTGTGTAATGGACTCAGCACAATGAGCCTTTTGAAGGACTCAGCACATAGCAACCTTTGGGATCCTCATGGTAATCTAATGACTAATAAGATAAGACATGCCATTTTGACATCACTAAATTTACATATCATAGTATTATGACATCATATGTCATAGTGACAGTATAGACATATTGTGAATGCCTATTCTGTGATTTCATTTTATTTCAAGTGATCAATATTGGTGGATATCAGAAATCGATTATGACCTCAAAGCCATTGTGACATGAAAATCCCTTTGTGACATCACAGTGCCATTGTGATACTAACCTGTTATGACTTCACAAACTGGTCCAGTCCATTGTGACCTCATCACCAATGTGACATCACAAACCTATTGTGATGTCACATTGCTGTTGTGACATTACAATCACCTTGAGACCTCCCAAACCCATTATGACATCTTTAGCACCTTTTTAAAAACACATGGCCTTTGGGACCTGACAGTCCCTTTGTGAATCCAAATCCTCATTGTGAAATGTCAATTGAAACAAGATATGCCAAAGAAATATCACAAAGGATTTACAATATAATCATCGGTGTGACATCACATTGTCATTATGACAACATCAGCTCATTGTGACATCACAAATCTGTAATGACATAATACCACTATGGCATCACATTGTCACTGTGACATCATATATACATTATGAATGCCTATTATGTGATTTCATTATATTTCAAATGTGGCATGTGGGTTTATATCAAAAAAACATTTTGACTTAACCACTGTGACATCACAATCCTTTTGTGATGTAACACTGAAATTGTGATATCTCTAAACAACTGTGACAACTCAAACATGTCCTGTCCTCTAAAGTTTTGTGACATGTTGCCACTGTGTTATGTTAGGCCCATTGATAGCTCAATCTGTTTTTGACCTCGTATTATTTCAGGAATGACATGAAATATTAGAAATATACTTTGACATCATGAGCATGGTGACATCACACTGCTAGATGTAATGACCATTGTGTCATATTGTCACATCACAAATCTGTTCTGACTTCATCACATTTGTGCCAACAAATGCTTTGGAATCCTCACAAGCCCATTTTAAATTTATATACTCATTGTGAGTTAATGACAGTTGAGGTCTGGAATGCCATTGTCACATCACCAATCTACTGCGACATCACAAAACAATTTTGAACTCATCACTATTATGGCATCAACAATTAATTAGAATTTGACATCATATTGCAATTGTGATATTACTGTACCATCATGCTTTCACAAACCTATTATGACCTAATCACATCTTAGAAAATGCATGACCTTTGGGACATCAAGCTCCTTCTGTGAACTTGTATCATTGTGAACTTGTAGCAATTGAAATTTGAAATAATATGTGATATTACAAACTAGTTTTGACATCATTAACCCATTTTTATATCATTAACACTTTGACAACCAAAATTTGTTAGAAACTTTAGCACTTTTGACAAAAAACACGGCGTTTCTGTCATCACAGTTCATTTGTGTATGTCATGGTGACTTCATTCTCATGTCCTCACTGTAAACTAATAGCAATTAAGATCTGACATACCATTGTGACATCACAAACCATTTGTGACATCATCACCAGTGTGATATCAATCATTATGACACCATCAGCACATTGTGACATCGACAAGATACAGTGACCTCATAGCATTATGACATCGCATTGCAATTTTGCTGTCTTAGACACATTGTGAATGTATATCCTGTGATTTCATTCTATTTAAAATGTGGCATGTCAGTTGATATCAGAAACACATTGTGACCTCATAACCATTGTAACATTATAAACCCTGTGTGACGTCATAACTGGTGTAACATCACATTTTTGTTATGATATCTTTAGCTTATGGTGACATCGCAAATTGGCAATGACATTGTAACATTTGCCATTATGTCATTGTGATATCATAGTCACATTGTGAATGCCTAATCTGTGATTTCATTGTATTTGAAATGTGGCATGTGGGTTAATATCAGAAACTCATTGTGATGTCACAACCCTTGTCACATCAAAATCCCTTTGTGACATCAATTTGGCAATGTGACATAACAATGGTAATGTGATGGAACTAAGGCATAGTGATAACAAAATGGTCATGAACACACAATTGGTTTTCTGATAACTGACATGCCACCTTAGAAATAGAATCAGTAACGTAATAGGCAAACACAAAGTGTCTATGACATCAGAATAACAATGTGATGTTACAATGCTATGATGTCATTGTAGTTTTACATGTCAAAATGAGCTGATGGTGTCATAATGGCAACATGATGTCACAATTATGATGTCAGAAAGGATTTGTTATGTTTCCTTGGTATGTCTGATGTCGCTTGTCATTAGTTCCCCATGAGGTTATGGATACGAAAAAAGTTCTGTGAAGTCACAGAGGCCATGTGTGTTTTGGAATGGCACAATTTGATCCATAACATCATAATGGAAATGAGATATCCTATTGCGTTTTTGATGTCACAGTGGTGATGAGGTCACAATGGCTTTGTGATATCACAGTTTGTTTGTAATATCAGAATGATATATTCAATTTCAATTACTCATAATTCAATATGAGGATACCAGTTGATAGAAGAAGCTTCATACTGTGAGGTCATACTATGTGAAAACCAAACAGGACAGTGATTCACAATGACAATGTGATGTCTCAACATCATGTTATAATAATGTTTTGATGTTACAATTGGTGATGCCATACTGATGAGGAGGTCCTAACTTAGTCATAACTTGTGTGATATGCTGCCATTAGGATATTTCAGGCTGTTAGTAAGCTTATAATCTGTTTTGAAACTCATAATAATTCAGGTATGACATATTATATCAGAAATTGACTCTGACATCATGAACATTGTGACATCATGAACATTGTGACATCACATTGATAGACATCAAGACCATGGTGGCACATTATGAACTCACAAATCTGTTAGGACTTCATCATATTTGTGAAACACATGACTTTAGAGACAACAGAGTCCCTTTGTGAACTCATATCTTCATTGTGAATTAATGACATTTGAGATCTGGCATGCCATTGTGATATTTCCAACCAATTGTGACAGCACAAACCTATTATAGTATAAACACATTGTGATATAATAGCCATTGTGATAGTACAATCCCTTTGTGACCCCACATTTCCTAGTGATAACAGTAACTCATTGTGAAATTCCAATCCTCTCAAACCCAATCCATGTATGAAATGTGATACTCAAGTCCAGTGTGACATCTTGATCATGGTGATATCACACTGATAGATGTTATGAGCATTTTGTCACATTCTGACAACACACACCTGTTAGGACTTCATCACTTTTGTGAAAATGCATGCCTTTGGAGACATCAGAGTCCCTTTGTGAGTTCATTTACTCATTGTGAGTTAATGACAATTGAGATCAGATGTGTCATTTTGATATCACCAACCCATTGTGTGTGACATCACACACTTCTTGTGAACTCGTCAATGTGGCATCACAAATTGTGATATCAAAACAATTTTAAGTCATCATATTGCAACATCACATTGCCCTTGTGATATCACTGTCCCATTGTGTTTTCAAAAACCTAGTATGTCTTCATAGTATTTTAGAAAATTCATGGCCTTTTATACTTGTCTTCTGTGGGCTCATATCCTCATTGTGAAATAGTAGCAACTGAAATTGGACATGTGATTATGAGATGCGACTTCACAAAACTATTAGATTTCATCACCAATGTGTTATCACAAAACCATTGTGAGCTTTCATTGCCATTTGACATCACTATCACATTGTGACATCGCAAACCTATTAGGACCTCTTAGCACCTTTGAAAAAACACATGCCCTTTGTGACAACCCAGTCCCTTTGTGTAACTATACCCTCATTATGAATTGACAATTGATATCAGACATGCCAAT
Source organism: Dipodomys spectabilis (assembly GCF_019054845.1). Lineage (NCBI taxonomy): Eukaryota > Metazoa > Chordata > Mammalia > Rodentia > Heteromyidae > Dipodomys > Dipodomys spectabilis. The sequence goes on from NW_024870915.1 coordinate 413,034, forward strand.
TTAACATCATGAACCCTTTGTGACATCACCAGAGTGACATAACATTGTCATTATGACAGCATCAACTACTTTTGACATGACAAAACTACAATGACAATATAGCATTATGAGATAACATAGTCATTGTGATGTTATAAAAAGATTGTGAATGCCTGTTTTTAATATGTTTTTTGTCGGTTGTGGGGCTTGAACTCTGGGCTTGGGTGTTGTCCCTGCTCTTCAGCTTTAGGCGAGTGCTCTATCGCTTGAGCCACAGAGCCACTTCCAGTTTTCTATTGGTTTTTATTGGGAATAAGATTCTCATAGACTTTCCAGCTTGAGCTGGCTTTGAACCACGATCCTCAGATCTCAGCCTCTGGAGTAGCTAGGATTTCAGGCGTGAGCCAACGGTGCCAGGCTTTTTCATTCTATTTCAAACTGGTGCCCGGTTTTTTCATTCTATTTCAAATTTGACATGTGTGTTAATATCAGAAACATAATGTGACCTCATAACTATTGTAACATCATAAATCAGCAATGACATCAAATTGTCATTATGACACTATCAGCTCATTGTGACATAACCAAATGAGAATGGCATCATAGCATTATAAATCACAGTGACATTGTTACATCATAGACATAACAGTGTGAAGGCCTATTCTGTGAATTCATTCTATTTCAGAAACCCATTTTGACCATATAACCATTGTGATATCACAATCCTTTGTGACATCACATTGCTACTGTGATATCATTAACATGCTGTGCCATCAAAAACCAGTTCTGTCCTTACAAGGTTTGTGACATACTGCCATTGCCATATATTAGGCCCTTTATGAGCTCATAATCTGTTTTCAATCTCATATTTCTGGTATGACATGTGATATCAGAAATCCCCTGTTACATCAAACTGCCAGATGTCATGACCATTGTGTCACATTGTGACCTCACAAGCCTGTTAGAACTGCATCACATTTGTAACAAAACATGCCTTTGGAGACATTACAGTCCGTTTTTGAACTCATATATTCATTGCCAATTAATGACGAGATCTCCCATGCCACTCTGACATCGTGAACCCATTGTGACATCACAAACTTATTGTGACCTCATCACGAGAATGGCATCAACAACTAATTGTTTTATCAAATCATTATTTTGAGATGATATTGAGGTATTGCTGTTGTGATATCACTCTCCCATTGTGTTTTTACAAACCTGTTATGGCCTCATCAGATCTTAGAAAATTCATGGACTTTGAGACTTCAAGCTCTTTCTGTGAACTCATGTACATATTACCTCTAAGGCAAGGAGACAAGCCATCGAGTCACATTTAACATAATAAACCATTTTTCACTAGAAAGGGGACTGTGATTACCTTATCCTGGACTGGATACCCAGGTTCAAGAGCAGCCTTGACCACCAAACCTCAGACCTCCAATGGGCAGCCCCACCCTTTCTTAATTGTTCTGCAAACCACTAACCACAAAATTATGATCTCCAAAGCTCCAAACCTCAATGGGCAAGGCTTTTTTTCTTTTCCATTCTTCCCTCCTTCTCTACAGACCTGTCATTCCTTCCTGGTCTTTCCATTTTTCCCTTCCACCACTTCCTTCTTCTCTTCAGGCCTCTCCACTCTCCACAATTCTGCCCTACTCTGCCCCAGTGACCACCTGCCAACCTTCTGCTCTCCCTCAGCTTCCTCTCTTCTCAGGTTTTTCCTTTCCTGCTGTCTCACCACTTTCTTCCTTCCGGGTAACTCCCATTTTTATCTCCATTACAATGCTCTGAAAATGCAACTTATATATAGGTTGTACCCCTCCTCCCTCCAAAGGATCTCCTGACTAACAGTTTACAACCATCACTTCCAAAACTACCCAATGCTCAATCACTTCTTGACAGCTCACCGTGTGAGGCTTGACACCTCCACCTTTGGCGGCATTCCCCACAATCTCCGTTGGGCCAAGCCAAGAATTTACAATGAATATCGGCCCCCACAGATAATTCTGGACCCACTGTTTATTATAGTATCCTCATAGGAATTAGAAGAAATTGAAGTTGTATATATCATTGTTATATCACAAACTTGATGAGACATCATTAACTCTTTGTGACCTCATCACCTCGGAGACATCACAAATGGAGACATCACAAACTCATTTTGTTATCACATTGCCATTTTACCAACATGATCACATTGTGAAATCCCAAAACTGTTATGACCTCAGAAGCTTTGAAAGAAAGCATGGCCTTTGTGACATGACAGGCCTTTTGTGTACTCATATCCTCATGTTGAGCTAATGACAATTGAGATCAGGCATGCCATTTTAACATGGCAAAACCTTTGTGACATCATCACCAGTGCAACATCACATTGTCATTATGATAACATCAGCCCATCATGACATCACAAAACAACAATGACATCAAATCATATGTAATTGTGATGTCACAGATACATTGGAATGCCTATTCTGTGATTTCATTCTATTTCAAATGTTGCAGGTGGGTTGATATCAGAAATACATTGTGACCACAAAAGCATTAAAATATCACAACACCTTAACGACACCACATTGCCATTATGATATCACTAACCTACTGTGACATCACAAAACACTCATACTCATAAATTTTTTGACATGCTGCCAGTGTGATCTCTTTGGCAACTCTGAGTTCATAAATTGTTTAACTCATAATACTTCAGGCATGACCTGTGATATCAAAAATCCACTGTGATATCATGACCACTGTCACATCACACTGCCAGATGTCATGACCACTGAGTCATATGAGGACATCACAAACATGTTTAGACTCATTACACTTGTGCCAACATATGCCTTTGGATACATCATTATCCATTGTGAACTTAAATAGTCATTGTCAATTAGAGATCTTGCATGAGATTGTGACATCAACATCCCATTGTGAAATCACATACTTATGTGACCTCATCACCTGTATGACATCAACATTTGTGACTTCAAAGCAATACTATCTCATATAATGGTAGCATCACATTGCCAATGGGATATCTCTGTCTCATTGCATTTTCACCAGCCTATTATGTCCTCATAATATTTTACAAAATTCATGGACTTTCTGACTTCTAGCTCCTTATGTGAACTTGTATCTTCATTGTGATCTAGTAGAATGAAATTGGACATGTAATGGTGATATTACACCTTCATTGTGACATCACTATCCAAAGGTGACCTTATCACCACTTGATATCACAAACCCATTGTAACATCATATTGCCACAGTGATATCTTGATCGCCTTGTGACATCCCACACCTATTGTGACCGCTTAGCACCTTGGAAAAGGCACGTGGTGTTTGTGGTATCATGATCCCTTTGGGTAACCATACCATCATTGTGAACAAAGACAACTGACATCAGACATGCCAGTGTACCATTATAAACGCATTGTGACATCATCTCCAGAGTGAGCTCACATTGTTGTTATAATACCATCAGCCCATTGTTACATCCCCAAATGACAATGACATCATGGCATTATGACATCATATTTTCTTTTTTATTCCTTTTTTATTGTGAAAATACTGTACAGAGGGGTTACAATAACATAGGCAAGATAGTGAGTACATTTCTTATCAAGCACTGTAGCCTTCTTTGTTTACCCTTCCCATCCCTTCCCATCCTCCCTCGTCCCCCTAAACCTCCCCTCCCAAGTTGTAAAGATCGTTTTTGACATGACAACTTGAACTTCTCATTGTTGCAACAGGTCCACCTGTATCCCTATTTAAACGACTTGTTTTTCTCTTTCCCCTCCACAAATTATACCGACATCAAATACAGTGAAACCAGGGGTTATACTGTGGGGGAGGGACATACAAAGCAACAAAGGAATAATCTTATAATTGTGTTAAAAACAAATGCATGAAAGAAAAAAAACATTAAAAATACATATCTTAGGGTTCATTTTCCTAACATCACCTTATCTGACCTTTTCTGCTTGACTCATACATATACTAGATATTGCAAATAAGGGAAATCATGGGACTTATGTTTCCTTGGGCTTGGCTTACTTCACTTAATATAATTTTTTCCAAGTCTTTCCATTCCCTAACAAATGGGGGCAATGTCATTCTTTCTGATGGAGGCATAGAATACCATTGTGTATATATACCACATTTTCTTGATACATTCATCTACTGAGGGGCATCTGGGTTGGTTCCATATCTTAGCTATGGTAAATAATGCTGCAATAAACATAGTTGTGCTGGTAGCTTTAGTGTGGTCTTGTTTGTAAACATTTGGGTAAATGCCCAAAAGTGAGACTGCTGTGTCATAGGGGAGCTCTATGTGGAGTCTTTCGAGGAACCTCCATACTACTTTCCAAAGTGGTTGAACAAGTTTACACTCCCACCAACAATGAAGTAAGGTTCCCTTCTATGACATCACATTTTCATTGTGAGGTCCTAGAGACAATGCAATTGCCTATTCTGTGATTTCATTCTATCACAAATGTGGCATATAGGTTGATTTCAGAAACCCATTGTGACCACATCATCATTGTTACCTCACAATCCCTTTGTGACCTCATATTGACATTGTGATATCATTAATGCAATGTAACATCACAAACCTGTCTTGGCCTCATAAATTTTGTAACAAGTGACTACCTTGGCCTGGGCTGGATGCTGAGAGCTAAATTCACTCTCAACCATGGACCCTCAGACCTCCAAAGAGCAGTTAAGCCATTTGTTAACTGGTCTGCAAACAACCAACCCACAAAATAATGATCTCCAAAGCTCCACACTTCAAAGGACAAGGCTTTTTCCTTTCTCTTCAATCTCCTTCTCTACAGATCTGTCCTACCTTTCAGGTCTTTCTTTTTTTCCTTCCACCATTCCATTCTTCTCTTCAGGCTGCTCTGCTCTTGACAGGCCTGCCCTCCCTTGTCCAAGTGGCCAGTTGCCGTCCTTCACCTCCTGCTCTCTTTCAATTTCCTCTCCTCCCAGGTCTTTGCCCTCCAGCAGTCTCATCACTTCTTTCCAACCAGGCTTTTAACATTTTTCTCTCCACTTCTCTTGCTCTGAAAATGCAGCTTATATATAGGCTGTACCCTTCCCCAACTGCAATGTTTCTTGCCTTCCAGTTTTCAATTATCACTTATCAAATGTCCATGACCGATCACTTCTTGGCAGCTCATCATGTGGGGCGTGACATCCTATCTCCTTCAGCAGCATGCCCTGCCCCCTCCAGTGTCATGTACCCCCCTTCTCCATTGGTTCAGACTAGGAGGCCATGATGACTATATCTTCCCATGGATTATAGGGGCACTTCTGGTTATTACAGTGTCCTGGTGAACTAGTAGCAATTGAAATTGGACAAATAATTTTGATATTACAAACGCGTGACATAACTAACCCATTGTGACCTCATCACCACTGTGACATCACAAACCCATTGTGACTTCACATTGTTGTTTTGATACCAGGATCACATTGTGACATTCCAAATCAATTATAACCTCTTATAACATTTGAAAAATACATAGCTTTGTGCTATCAGAGTCCTTTTGAGTACCCAAAGTCCCACTGTGAAATATTGACAATTGAGAATCAGACATGACATTTTGACATCCAGTTTGTGAGATCATCATAATTGTGACATCACAATATCATTTTTATACCATCTACTCCTTGTGAAATCACAAAACTAAAATGATATGATAGAATTATAACTTCACATTGTCATGGTGACATCATAGACATTATGAATGCCTTTTCTGTGATTTCATTCTATTTCAAATGTGGCATGTAGGTTGATATCATAAACAAATCAGGAACTCATAACCATTGTGACATCACAATCCCTTTGTATATCATGTTGCCATTGTGAAATTACTAACCCGCCGTAATATCACAAACCTATCCTCTCATCATAACTTGTTTTTTTTGGGGGGGGGTCCAGTCGTGGGCCCTGAACTCTGGGACTGGGCACTATCTCTCAGCTCTTCAGCTCAAGGCTAGTGCTCTACCACTTGAGCCACAGCGCTACTTCTGGCTTTTTTTCTTTTTGCTTATGTGATGCTGGGGAATCGAACCCAGGGACTCAGGCATGCAAGTCAAGTGCTCTACCACTGAGCCACCACCCCAGCCCCTCATCATAACTTTTGTGACATCCTGCAATTCTGATACCTTAGGCTTTTTTGTCCTCATAATCTGTTGTTGACCTCATTAGATTTCACATATGACATTTGATATCACAAATTCCCAGTGATATCATGACCATGGTGGCATCACACTGCCAGATGTCATATCCATTGTGTCAAATTCTGACATCACAAACCTTTTAGGATTTCAATATATGTGTGACAACACATACTTTTGGAGAAACCACAGTCCCTTTGTGAATTCATATACTAATTTTAAGTTAAGACAATTGATAATCATCATGTCATTTTGACATGCCCAACACATCACCAATATTTTGTAACCTCACCACCAATATGGAATCATCAACTCATTGTGACAACAAAACAATATTTTGACATAATGTAATGAGTTGACATTGTCATGGTTATATCACTGTCCCATTGTATATTCACAAACCTAAAATGACCTCCTAACATTTTAAAAAATTCATGTCCATTATGACTTCCAGCTCCTTCTGTGAACTTGTATGTACATTGTGAAATAGTAACAATTGAAAATGGACTTCTGTTTGAGATATTTCAAAATCATTATGACATCAAAAGCCCATTGTGATCTCATCACAACTGTGTATCATAAAGCTATCATGACCCCTAAGTACCTTTGAAAACACACATCGCATATGTGACATCATAGTCCCTTTGTGTACCCATATCCTCGTTGTGGATACATGACAATTGAATTCATATATGCCATTGTAACGTCACAAACCCTTTGTGACCCCATCACCAGTGTGACAACACATATTCATTATTACAAAATTACCTCCTTGCAACATCAATTTATAATGTCCTCATAGCATCATGACATTATATTGTCATTGTGATGTCATAGACACATTGTAAATGCCTATTCTCTTATTTCATTCTATTTCAAATGCGGCATGTGGGTTGATGTCAGAAATATATTGTGATCTCATAAATATATGACATCACAATCACTTTGTGACACCACAGTGCCATGGTGATATCACTAACACATTGTGACATCAAAAACTTGCCCTGTCCTCATAAGTCTTTTGATGTGCACCAATTGTGATGTCTTAGGCCCTTCATGAGCTTGTAATCTGTTTTCAACCTTATCATATTTCAGTTATGATATATAGTATCAGAAATCCACTGTGACTTCATGACCATTGTGACATCACACTGACAGACATCATATACATTGTGTCACACTATGACATCACAATCCTCCTAGGACTTCATAACATTTGCGAAAACACATGACTTTGGAGATACCACAGTCTGTTGTGAACTCATATTCTCTGTGATTTCATGACAAATGAGATCCGTTATGCCATTTGGATATCACTAACCAATTGGGACATCATAGATCCCTTACCATATGGCATCACCAATCAACTGTGACATCAAAACCTTTTATGATGTCACAATGTGACATGATGATCATGACATCTGTCAGTGTGATGTCACAATGGTCATGATGTCACAGTTGATTTATGTTATATCACGTCATACATGAGATATGAGTATGAAAACAAATTATGAGGGCAAAAAGGTCTAAGATACCACAATGTTAGCATGTCACAAAAGTTATGAGGACAGGAGAGGTTTGTGATGTCACATTGTGTTAGTGATATCACAATGGTACTGTGATGTCACAAAGTGATTATGATGTCAAAATGGTTTGTAGGCACAAAAATGCATTTCTGATAACAACTCTCATGCCACATTTGAAATACAATGAAATCACAGAATAGGCATTCACAATGTGTCTATGACATCACAACGAGAATTGTTGTCATACTGAGATTCTGTCATTGAGTTTGGTGATGTCACAATGAGCTGATGCTCTCATAATGAAAATGTGATGTCACACTGTTGAGGATGTCACAAACACTTTTTGATGTTAAAATGGCATGTCTAATCTCAACTGTCAGTTCACAACAAGAATAGGGGTACACAAAGGGCCTGTGATGTTGAAAAGGGCATGCTATTTTTCAAAGGAGCTAAGAGGTCATAATAGATTTGAGATATCACTACGGAATCATGATGTCACAATGACAATGTTGTCACAAGGGTTTTGTTATGTCGTGGTAGTGATGATGTCAAAATGGGTTTGTGATGTCACAATAAGTGTGTAATACCACAATCAAATTTCCAATTTCAATTGCTACTAGTTCACAAGGAGGATACTGTAATAATCAGCAGGGCCTGATAATTTATAGGGTCTGATAATCAGCATGGGCCCATCTCCTGGCCAGCTGGAGAGGACAAAGAATGCCACCAAAGAAGGTGAGACATCCTGTGGGAGCGACTGGTGCATTAAACACCACGTGTTGAGCGGTTAAGAAGTGATTGGGCTGTGGGCAGTTTGGGATGTGATAGTTGAAAACAGGCAGTTGGAGGGAGAAGGGGTACAGACTTTATATAGGCTGCTTGTTCAGAGCAATAAAATGTAAGAGAAAAAGGAAAATGTCCTGGAAGGAAGGAAGTGGTGTGATAGCATAAGGGGAAAGACCTGGGTGGAGAGTAAGTTGAGGGAGCGCAGAAGGTGAAGGATGGCAACTTGTGAGCCTTGCAAAGCAGTTCAGGTCTGTGGAGAGTGGAGAATCCTAAAGAGAAGAAGGAACTGGTAGAAGGGAAAAAGGAAAAGACCTCGAAAGAAGTATAGGTATGTAGCGAAGGAGAGACAAAAAGAAGGGGAAAAGAGGCTTTCCCTTTGATATTTGCAGCTTTGGATATCATAATTTTGGGGGTTGGTGGTTTAGAGAAGATTTAATATATAAAACGTGTCTCGATGGATTTTCTTGAACTATAGAGGTCCTTATTTTTGAAGACTCCATCGAGATAATCCGTTTGGATTGCATCAGGACTTGGCCCCAGGGAAAATCCCTATAGGTGAGAGTGTCAGCCCTCAGGGTTGAGAGTCTACCTCTTGTGTTTGTCTCCAGAGGTCCAACATGGACAAAAGTCATTTATGTACCTTTAGAGGTGCATCTTGGCAAGCTTGCCAGCTTGTTTTGGACTCCTCTGGAAGCTATTTGTGGCTTCTTTGGGACACCATCTGGAACCTACTTGAGAGATAATGTAGGGCTTCCGTGGGAAGCCATCTGGAACCTCATCAAGAATACATCTGCGACTTCCTTGAGAAGCCATCTGAGACCAATGCTGGAGGTCATATTGTGCCTTCTCCAGGGGCCATCTTGGACTTTCTCCAGAGGTCAGCTAGGGCTCCTTTGGGAGGCAACCTAAGACCTCTTCAAAATAGTCATGGTCATCAGGAGCTTCTTTGGGAGGACATCTCAGGCTACCATGATGAGAAATCTATGACCGTTTTTGGACATCATCTGGGACTTCCTTGAGAAGTTATATAGGACCTTTTCTGAAGGTCATCTGTCGCTTTCTCAAGAGGGTTATCTGGAACTTCCTCTGGAGTTCATAGGTGGCTTCCTTGATTGGCCATCTGGGGGCTACTTGAGAGGTAATCTCAGTCTCATTGAAAAGACATCTGGAAACTCCTTTGAAAGTCATCTGACAATTCCTTGGGAATCCATTTGGAACTTCCATGAGAGGTCATCTAGGGCCTCCAAGGGAGGACATATGTTACATCCTCCAGAGGTCAAATGTGGCCTCCTCAAGAGGCAATCTGGGACGTTCTCTCGGTCATCTGGGACCTCCTGTAGAGGTCAACATTGAGAGGTATGAGGCATGTGGGTTAAGTGTCTGTGGCTCTTGGTCTTTGTATGTATGCTGATAGTTCTATCTGTGTCTTGTATGCACCCGTTTACTCCTTTTCTCAGGATGGGAGAACAAGGCCTTAGGTTGTCATATCCAAAAACATTCTCCCCCAAGTTTACAGAATCCCTCAGAGGAAGATGCACTGATGTACTCTTTCTCCTATTCTTTGTCATCAGCAACTCTAATAAGTCCTCCCATAACAAAAGTGGTTACTTGTACCAGAATGAGGTGGTACAACGTGTTATGTTACCCTTATTACCCTTGAGACAGGAACATGGAGGAGATGGTGGGCAGTACCCCTTTCTAATATATGTTCCCTTTACAAGTAGTGACCTGTATAACTGGAAACAGAAAAATCCATCCTTTGCAGAAAAAAAAAAAAAAAAAACAGGGGCTCATTACCTCATTAGAGACAGTAATATTCACACACAAGCACATCTGGGATGACTGTCAGCAAATTTTACAGGTGCTTCTCACCTGGTAGAAAAGGGAGTGAATATTGTTGGTGTCTTGACGGTGGTCCTTGGAACAGACAGTAGCCCCACTTTTGAACCAGACTATTTGGAGCAAGTCTTTCCCCAGACTTGCCCAAATAAGACTAACAGCAGTCAAGGTATGGAAGTGCTGACCAATTATTTTCAGGTTAAGCTAGCAGGGATACCGCAGTGGCAAGAAAGCCAAGTCTTCAATCTAAGGTGAGTGAGATGGTACTATTCCCCAATGAGTACCCTAATGCTTTTTCTGGAACTTCTCCCAGAAGACTATAGGACCTATAGGCTATAGATCTTTAAGTCCTGGAGAATCAAAGAGCCCTAAATATGGCCTTTGTTACCCAGTCAGCCACAGATATTAGAAGAAAGCTTGAAAAGATAGAAGGTTTTGAGGTAAATTGGTTGCCCACTTGGTGTTTGATAACAGAGACACCCTGAAAAAAAAAAGAGTCTAAGAAGGGAGTTTGAGTTTTGGTAGGAGCACCAGAATAGGGATCAAGAAACCTTTGGCAAAGACAGTACAGATCATTTGCAAATGGCAGTATGGAACCTCTAGGACTAGATCAGTGAGCTAAATGCAAGCAAAATAGACATTAGGAAAAGGAATGTCCAAGGAGGAGAAAGATAGAAAATGACAGGTTAAGTAATCACATTAACCACATGGAAAATGTGTTCAGAGCTCTGGAGAAACATGCAAAGGCCCTCTGAATTCCATTAAGAAATTATGGCTATGAAAAAGGAGCTGGGGAGCTGGGAAGGTGGCTCAGTGGTAGAGTGCTTTCCTTGCATGCATTAGGCCCTGGGTTTGATTCCTCAGCACCACATAAGAAAAAAGAAAAAAGCCAAAAGTGGCACTGTGGCTCAAGTGGTAGAGTGCTAGCCTTGAGCTGAAGAGCTGAGGGACAGTGTCCAGGCCAGTGTTCAGGCCCCATGACCGGACCCATAATAAAAAGAAAAAAAAAAAGAAAAAGGAGCTGGACCTGATATAAGAATATAGTAAGATGGGCTGGGAAGGTGGCTCAGTGGTGGAGTGCTTGCCTTGCATGCATGAGGCCCTGGGTTCGATTCCTCAGCACCACATAAGCAAAAAGAAAAAAGCCAGAAGTGGCGCTGTGGCTCAAGTGGTAGAGCGCTAGCCTTGAGCTGAAGAGCTGAGGGACAGCACCCAGGCCCAGAGTTCAGGCCCCACGACTGGACCAAAAAAAAAAAAAAAGAATATAGTAAGTTTAAGTACGTGTCGATTATAAGCTTTCAAATGTGTCACCAGAAATTCAAAGCAACAGAGAAAGAAGGAAAATAGTTAGCAGAGAAGACGGGGAAGTGCTGTGTCATAGAAGATGAGGGCAAGAAAAGAGAACAGGAAAATATCAGGCTCAAGAAAGAGAATGTTTCTCTTCAGAAAGAGTTAAAGGACCACTTGTTTGATAGAGAATGCCATGGAAAGGGAAAGAGCATTAAAAAGAAAAAGAGAAGCCCTAAACAAACAGTTGAAAGATCTGTCACAAAAATACACTGAAGTGGAAATCTAGAAAGAGAAATTACTAGAGTAAAAGCCCCCAAAGACTGCTGAGATCTTCACCATAAATGTAATGCAGAGCATCGTGTCCCAGTGGAACAGGTGAAGGTGGGAAAAAATACCTCTCAATAGCACTTTGTGAACTTAAGGGAGGAGCTGAAGAGCAAGAAAAGGTGTTGTGAGAAGGAGCAGCAGTTGGCCAGTCAAGGGAAATCTCCTCTCACCCTGCCAAAACACTTGCAGGTTAAGGAGCACATTGAGAAGGAGAATGGGATCATGAAAGCAAGTTTGAGAGAAAAGGAAGAGAATAAAATGGAAGAAGATTGTGGAGGAGATGGGGAAAAACAAGTCGTTTAAGGATACAGGTGGACCCGATGCAACTATGAGAAGTACAAGTTGTCATACCAAAAACGAACTTGACAACTTCGGTGCGGTGGGGGGGGTGAATTGGGTGCGGCGGGTGGGGGGAGGCTGGGAAGATGTGAAGGGTGAACAAAGTAGGAGGCTGCAATGCTTGATAAGAAATGTACTCGTTATTTTGCCCATGTAACTGTAACCCCTCTGTACAGTATGGTCACAAAAAATTAAAATTAAAATTAAAAAAAAATGGAAGAAGTCTCCAAGGTTCAGAGTACTATACAGCAGTTAAAGAAACTAGAGACCCTAAGATACAGGGAAACATCTGAGCTGATCAGGTAGCTTGAGACCAGTCTAAACCCAGTTGGTTCTGTAGAGCTACTAGTCATCAATATTAAAGGAAGAAGCAAAAACAGTGGTAATAAGTGTGCAAATGTTGACACTGAACTTGTGAAAAATGCATACAGGCTCAAGCTTTCTGTCAGTTTACATGTAGATATTTGCAACCTGGTAAATTGCCTGAGGACACTGCCTAAAACTGTTCTGAAAACCGGTGGGGCCTCAGCCTGACAATACTTTGTAATGTGTGTAGGTAATTTCCAACAGGTAAATGCTGAAATGCTGGAACATATGGAAAGAATTCATATGTGAGGAACCTCAGATGGTGAATTTGGGAAAGTGGACTCCACAGAGGTAAAGCCTAGAAAGTATGTCTATTGGTATCTGTTAGTAATAATGGACATTTTTTCAAGCTGAGCTGAGGCATGTAATAATACCTGGATTTGGCTTACCCTTAGCTGTGGGGTCCAAAGATGGCCCTGTATTCCTGGCCCACGTTCTCAATTATTAACTAATGCCCAAGGAATAAATTGGAAATTACAATCCATTTATAAGCCTCAGATTTTAAGCACTAAAAAGAATGAATATGACCTTAAAGGAAAGTTTAAATTAATTACAGAGACTAGCCATGGCTAGGTAAGCCTCCTCCACTTCACTCTCCTTCGAGCAAGATGTAGCCCTTATGTTAAAGGATTCAATCCCTTTGAAATACTTTAGTGTAGAACACCCCCTTGGGTTCCTAAAATTAGGACGGCTATATGAACAGAATTGTCTAACTACAATCTGCAGGCTTTACAACATATTCTTTGATATACCTATCCTTTGTTAACCAAAGCCCACCGGCCAGATAAGAAAAACTCCACCTGAAGGTGAGGGAGCAAGAAGATGATGGAAGAGCTGGGAAAAATCACAGCTCTCTCCAATCAAATACAGAGTTTGGATTTCAATGCTCTGTTTCTCCAAGTGACTCACAACGAAAAGGCAATTACTCAGAGAGATAAAGGAAGTGCAAAAAGAAAAGGAAAAAACTACAGACAGTAAAGTGGAAAAATCTTTCCCCCATCCTTTGTTGGTGATGGGGCTCCATGTTGTGCAGCTTAAGTGACGGGGTTTTGTGCCACGCTGCTTAAGTGCCCCCGGTCTGGCCCCTCTGAGGACCACACTCCCACAAGCATCCCAATTCTCCCAGGAGACTCCTAAGAGCTTGGCCAACCCATAATATACAAACAGAAATTTCAGAAGACAGAGCTGGAATAAAGACTCCCCTCACCCTCCCTGGAACAGCGCCTCTGCCTGGCTCGTACAATTAGCCCAGCCCAGTCAGGAGCAGTAGCAGCTGTCAACAGTGGCAAAGACCCTAGCCTCTCAGGGTGGCACCTCTGTCTTGCTGGTGTAAATAGCCTAGCCTAACCTGGAACATCAGCAGCAGCTGGCAGTGGTGGCAAACCACCCAGAATTGGGGCACAATGCCTCTTGGCACTTTCTCAGACCAGCCTGGGTCGGCAGACTTAGCTGAGATGGGGACAGGTGCAGTGAACAAGTCCAGACCCGTGGTGGTTTGTGCCTCTCCATACTGACCTGCATAAGTGGCCCAGTCTAACCCGAGACAGCAGCAGTGGTTAACACCTGACTTTTGGTGGGTTGCCTGGCTTGCATAAGTGGCCCAGCTGATCCTAGGGCAGTGGCAGCAGCTGGGGCAGTGGCAGCAGCTGTGGCAGCAGCAGTGGCATCAATAGTGGCAGCGAACAACTCTGGACCTGTAGTGGGGTGTGGCGCCTCTCCATACTGGCTTGTATAAGCAGCCCATGGTTGCAAAGGTGGTGAACAACCCCAGATTTGAGGCAGGGTGTGGTACTGAGCAACCCCAGAAAAGCCTCATGACCTTTCCTACCTGGGCTGGCTTTGAACCTGAATACACAGATCTGAGCCTCCTGAGTAGCTAGAATTACAGGTATTCACACCAGTAGGGTCTTCCTCTTGCAACCCTCCTAACTTTTTCTAAAATAGATCATTTCTTAGTTCATACATGGAATTTAAGCAAATACAAGAGGATCGACATAATAGCCTGTATTCTATCTGAGCATAGTTGAATCTAACTAGTTCTCAATAACAAGGCATAAAGTAGAAGAAAACACATGGAAATTAAACAACACTCTGTTGAACAATACATGGATCACAGAAGAAATTAAAGAAGAAATTAAAAAGTTCCTACAATTCAGTGAAAATGAAGATACATCACAAAGAAACCAATGGGACACAGCGAAAGCAGTCCTGAGGGGCAGATTTATTGCTCTCAGTGCACACAACAAGAAAACATAGAACAAGTAAACGATCTTATGATGCAACTAAAACTGCTAGAGAAACAAGAAAAAATTGAACCTAAAGTTGCTAGACAGAAAGAGAACCGAAATAAGAGCTGAAATTAATGAGACAGAGACTATGAAAATTATAAATAAAATTAATTTTTAAAAGCTGTTTAAAAAAAGTCACTAAAACTGAGGGACCACTGGCAAGAGTAACTAACAAAATAAGGGAGGAGACCAAATCAATAATATCAGAGATACCACAGGAAAAATTACAACAAACATCCAAGAAATCAAAACAAATAATTCCAGACTCTACTCACAAAGGAACGAAAACCTAGCAGAGATGGATGAATTTCTACAGAAATACAAATTGCTATCCCACCCTTTCCTTTTCAGCCATTCTTCTCTACCATGTATGGGGGGTGGGGCAGCAGTTCGGTAAATAAACTTCTTTTCATGCCTGAATAGCGTCTGGTGTTCTCTTCATGGGCTACTTAATGAAACCTACCTATTTAATATACCTTACAAATGGTGCCATGACTGGGATGAGGTTTTTGAGTTGGAAATGCTAGAATTTCCTAACCACCCCTTTTCTGCAAACCAAACAGCCTTGAGACACCACGTGAGACTTTTCACCAATACCATTGCTGGCCTTCACATCCACGTCCACAGCACTTCTCTACTCTGGTGAACGAAATTACTCTCCACGGCTCTCTGTTGCTCAATCTCTGCTCAGATGTGGTGCCATTCCAGAGAGCTCCTATGGCCTTTAGCAGAAAAGACGGTCATCTCTGAAGCAGAGAATGCCTGGTTTGGAAGGCTTAGCCATTTCTCTCTATAGGGGTCTGGGGCAAGCCTGGACACCGCTTCTTCCTGGTCAGCTCTCCTTCACTCACCAGAATGACTAACACATTTAATGGGGTCCTGCGAATCATGCCTGAGCTGTGAAACCCCGCTGACATGCCTCCTGCACTCCCTGGATAGCCAGATGACCTATTTTTTTTTTTTTTTGCTGTTCTCAGATTTAGACAATTTATGCCTCTGCAATGGTACATGGTCAGAAGGGTCAGAAGTCTCTTTACTTTTAGGCTCTCTTTGCTCTCTGTTATTCATGTCCAATTTTCTATATCTCTACAAATTTTTGGATTGTGCCCTAAAGAGTGCAACATGGACTGGTTCCCTGGGACCCCCTCTAGCTTCCCTCTCAAAGGCTAGCCAAACGAGGCCTGATTTTTTGTTAAGGCTTTCTTTGCATTTTTTTTTTTTAGAAATTCGCTATCTTCAGTTCGCTATCTCGGCCACATGGTGGGTTAAGGGTTTGGCCCCATCCAACCCTTACACCTCCACAAAAATTGCTACTCCTCCAACCATCTATTCTAATACACATTGCTAACAATTTGCTCTTTTCACAGACCCTGGAAACTGAGGCCCAACCATCTGATGTGCTTTGTTAGCAAAGATTTCTAAACACTGTTGTCAAAAATTTTAAGTTTTGAGTTTTGCCTTTTTTGTTTTGTGTTGTGTAGTCTAGTACTGACTATGTGATTCTAATATATTGGGCATATCTGTGCTAAGATTCTCACATATAACAAGTTTTGTCATTGCAGAATATTTGATCAATTCTTGATAAGGACCAGGTAAGCTCTACTTATTATATTTGATCTCCTTGTTGTTTTAATTGGAAATAACAAAGAGCTTTTTTGGAAAAGATTGCAGTGCAAGGCAGGCTGGGCTGAAAAATCCCTCAAACTCCATTTCCCAACTAACCTGCAAAGAACCAGGCTGGAAGCATGGGTCGAGCCTCTTATCACTAACCAGGAAACACTACAAGTGGTACCATCACTCAAAATGGTAGAATGCTAGCCTTGAGCAGAAATGCTCAGCGACAGTGCTCAGGCCTTGCATTCAAGCCTCCTTGAATGCCAACTGGGACTAACCATCCCAGCAACGAGCACCTAGACTCAGCCAGTCTGGGGAACAAAGGAACATGTAGAGGAGTAAGAGGAGATGATATCACATCAGCCACTTTGTGCCTGCCCTATCAAAATTAACCAGAGCCGGGACGTCAATAGAAGTAAGAAGACTTCCCATCTAATGTCTATACCAGTCTACCTTTCAACTGGACAGGAATTTATATTCTTAACTTTGTTAATTGACTTCTTCTCTATCTACTCGCCAGTTGTCAGAAGAAGGTAGGGCATTTCTAGCAACATTTTCAGCCCCAAGTCCTTCCTCTTGCCATTTATTTGCTCTCTAGTGTTTTTTTAGTCCCTCAATGCATCATGAGACATCTCCAGACTTCGTCCAAGAGACTTGCCTCCTCCAGACTTTATCTAAGGACTCAATGCCCAAGTGACAACTGTTGCCTTCTGTCTTCTACCAGACGGGACCACATATCAGTCTTTTACCCTTACTGTCAATGCCGCTTGCAAACAGGAAGTAGCCAGAGAGAATCTTCACCCTTTATCATAATTATCAAATGACTGGAATGTAAGTTCTGAACAGGGACACCTCCCTCCCTCTTGGCTAAGTTTCCACCCAATATCTGTTACATAGGTAACTGGCAGAACTGGAAGCAATCACCTTCCCCTGTTAGGTCACATCCTAGGCCACCTCTGGTCACATGCCTCAGATCTGAACTTCGGAGAGTTCCAGACCCTGAGGTCACATCCGGATCCAGTTTGGCCACAATTTTCTAACACCTGGCCACACCTCTTCCTGTCCTTGGACTAGATAAGTTTTGGATCAGAGGTGGGTTCACTCCCTTCCTTTTCAGTCATGCTTCTCCACCATGCATGGTGGGGGCAGCCTTTTGGTAAATAATTTTTTTTCCTGCCTGAAAAGAAAAGAAATACAAATGGCCCAAACAGAACCAAGAAGAAATAAATCAATTACAAATGTCAATAACCTACAATGAGATAGAAGAAGTAATAAGAAACCTTTCAACAGGAAAAGCCCAGGACCTGATGGATTCACTACAGAATTCTATAAGACCTTTAAAGAGGAGCTAATACCCATACTCCTCAAGCTCTTCAGAGAAATTGAAACAGAGGAAGTAATCCCAAACTCATTCTATGAAGCCAATATCACATTAATCCCCAAGCCAGGCAAAGACCCAACAAAAAAAGAACTACACACTAATCTCTTTGATTAAGACAGATGCTAAGCTCCTCAATAAAATTGCAGCCAACAGAATCCAGAAACATATAAAAAAATCATACATTATGTCCAAATAGGCTTCATCCCAGAGATGCAGGGATGGTTTAACATATGTAAGTGAAAAAATGTAATCCATCATATCAACAGATCCAAGGTCAAGAACCACATGATTATCTCCATTGATTTGGAAAAGGATTTTGATAAAATTCAGCACTCATTCATGTTAAAAGCTCTGGAAAAAATAGGAATAGAAGGAACATTTCATAAGACAATAAAAGCCTTACATGTCAGATCAAAGCCAATATTGTTCTTAATAGGGAAAAACTACAAACAATTCCCCTAAAAACAGGAACAAGGCAAGGATGCCCAGTCTCTCCACTCCTCTTCAATATAGTTCTGGAATTTTTAGCCAGAGCAATAAGGCAAGAAAAATACATTGAAGGGATCCACATAGGAGAGGAAGAACATAAACTCTCTCTTTTTGCAGATGACATAATTTTATAAATTAATGATCCCTAAAGCTCCATCCACAAACACTTAGAGCTTATAAACCAAATTGGCAAAGTACCAGGACACAAAATTAACCCACAAAAATCAGTCGGCTTTCTGTAAACCAATTAAGTACAAACAGAAATGGACATCAAGGAAACAACTTCATTCACAATAACCTCAAAAAAAAGTATTTAGGAAGTAACTTAACCAAAGATCTAAAGGTTCTATTTCATGAAAACTATAAAAGCCTAAAAAAAGGAATCTTAGAGGATACCAGGAAATGGAAAGACTTCCCATGTTCCTGGATAGGCAGAATTAATATGGTGAAAATGGCCATACTGACAAAATTAATAAACACAGTCAATGCAATTCCCATTAAAATTCCAATGACTTACTTTACTGAAATAGAGAAAATAGTCCAAAAGTTCATATGGAACAACAAAAAACCTAGCATAGCCAAAACAATTTTAGGCAAAAGAAAGGATGCAGGAGTGATCATTTTACAGGATTTCAAGCTCTCCTATAGAGCCATAATAACAAAAATAGCTTGGTACTGGCACAAAAAGAGACCCAAAAATCAGTGAGACAGGTAGAGGACCTAGAAATATAGCTGCATATGTACAGCCAGTTGATATTTGATAAAGGAGCCAAAGACATACGGTGGAAGAATCATAACCTCTTCAACTACCCTCTTCAACTACTGGTGATGGGAAAACAGGCCACATGCAGAAAACGAAAAGTGGACCCTAGCCTATCACCATACACTAACATCAACTCAAAATGGATTAAAGACCTTAACACCAAGCCTGAAAATCTGAAACTATTGCAGGACTGAGTATGAGAGAGACTTGGACTTATAGGCAAGAGGAGGAACTTCCAGAACAGATTCCCAGGGTCACAACAAATTGGAGAATGACTCGATAAATGGGACTACCTTAAAATAAAGTTTCTGCACAGATAAAAATAGCAACCAAACTAGAAATAAAGCCAAATAATTGGGAAAAAAAATTTACTAGCAATATATCAGACAAGGGTCTAATATCCATTATATATGGTAAACTCAAGAAACTAACCCTTTACAAACCTAGCAAACCAATTTTGAAATGGTCAAGGGAGCTAAAGAGAGACATCTCAGAAGAAGAGGTAAAAACGGCAAAGAAACACATGGGGAAATGTTCATCATCCCTGGCTGTAAAGGAAATGCAAATAAAAACAACTCTGAGATAACACCTTACCCCAATCAGACGGCCCAAATACTAAATTCAGCCAATGACAAATGTTGGAAGGGATGCAAAGAAAGAGAAGCATTACTGCATTGCTGGTGGGAATGTATACTAATGCAACCACTTGGAAAGAAGTCTGGAGGTACCTCAGAAAGCTAAATATCCACCTCTCCTATGAACTGGCCATACCACTCCGAGGCATCTACTCAGAACAACAGGCACCAGTATACAAAGACACACACACCTTTATGATTATTGCAGCACTGTTCACAATAGCCAAGATTTGGAAACAACCCAGATGAGCCACTACTGATAAGTGGATCAAAAAATTGTGGTACTTATATGCAATGGAATGCTATGCAGCCATTAGATAGGACAAAATAATGACATTTGTAGAGAAATGGATGGAACTAGACCAAATTATCTGAGTGAGGTAAGCCAAGAATAAAGACACAAATGGCACAGGGTCTACCTGATATGTGGATTCTAAAGCCAAACGCAAGAAGGTATCACAAAGTAAACAGGACTCGAGAAACAAAGGACAGCCAATCTTTTTGTTATATCACCATTAATGCCTCCATGTTCTTGACTATGTAGATGGTAGAAATATGCACGCAATGGAGGGAAGCCAGGAGGAGGAATACAATAAGTGGGAAATGGAACAACATACAACAAAGGGGTCCATCAGCTGCACTGGACATAGAAGAAATATAACTAAGTATCCCAAACACAGTGATGGGAAGGTAGGAATGAGAGTGAAAGAGGGAAAGAGGGAATAGCTTACACTAAGCAAAAGGGAAAAAATGTAAACATCACCTGAGGTGGGAAAAATAATTTGGATTGACAAAGCTCATAGAATTAACAACCTTTAGACCATGATAACGATAATTTGCCTTGTCAAGGTTAAAATGTGTTTTTGACTTTAACTATCACAATTCCACAATATTGTGAAATATATGTAATCACCTATCTCAATTTTTACAAAAAAGTGTGAGAAGGGAAGGATTATGAGGGATGGGTGACAATGTTGTCAGACACCTTGTATTCATGTACTGTTTTGTAGAATGGGAACTTCTTTCTACAACTACTTAAAAATAATAACAATACAAAGTATTTAAAAAAATAAATAAACAGGATGGCAACAGATAAGTTCAAATATAAAATAAGAAATTAAATCCAATTGGAAGGCAAATTTCTTTGGGGAGAGTAATGTAGTTTATTCTATAGCAAGTCTCCTTCAGCAATAAATTCAAAAGCTAGACCTCAAGTAAGTGAAATAAACTAAGAAATGGAGATAAAAAAAAAAAACTTCACACACTTTCTTTCCTGGGCAGCTGGTGTGGGAAAAAATTCATCATGCTTCTGAATTAGAACCAAAGTGCCAAGGACCATACTTGGTGGTGCTAGGACGAATATATAGAGAAGGCTGCAAGATGAACTGTTCAGAGACACTCAGATGATCACTTAAAGATAAGACTTACTAAGTGTTAATCTCTGCTAACTAGTGTGTTTCTATAATTTACTTGTTTTCTATTAAATTTACATTTTAAGCCTGTTCATTGGGTGGAGAGAAGGGAATTTTTAGGATTTGGTAAGAAGGAATCAAGGATTTGATTGGACATGAAAACCAGTGGGGGGTGTATAAAGCAGCGGTTCCCTAATAATCAGGAGGGCCCACTAATCAATGTGGCCCCATGTCCTGGCCCACTGGAGTGCATGGGACATACCACCAAAGGGCCAGAGTATGTTGTGGGAAGGGGTAGGATGTCATCCTCACATGATTAGCTGTGAAGAAGTGATTGGGGAACGGGCAGTTTGTGAAGTGATGGTTGAAAACTGTTAGTCAGGAGACCCACCGGAGTGATGGAGGGGTTCAACCTGTGTATACGCTGCATGGTCAGAGAAATGAAATTGTAGAAAATCAAGGGAAGGAAGTGGCGAGACAGCAGGAGGGGAAAGACTTGGGAGAAGAGGAATTTGAGGGAGAGTAGGAGGGAAAGTATGCCAATTGGCCACCATGTCAGAGGAGTGTAGGCCTGTGGAGAAAAAGGAAGTGATGGAAGGGACAAGGAAAATGAAGGAAAGTCTATAAAGAAGGAGGGAGTAAGGGAAATGGACAAAGCCTTACCTATTGAAGTTTGGAGCTTTGGAGATGATAATTTGGGGAGTTGGTGCTTTGCAGACCAATTAACTATGTGTAGCTGCCCATTAGAGGTCTGAGATTTGGTTGTTGGGGCTGGCTTGTCACTGAGTGTACAGCCCAGGACAAGGTAAATGCAGGCCCATTTCAAGTGTAAATAAAGTTATTTTCAATGTGCCTCATTGGATTGTCTTGTGTTTTATGCATCATAAGTATACTAGTTCACATTAGTAGTCTCAAAGGCCACGAAATTTGTAAAATGTTATGAGGTCATAATCGGTTTGCACATCTGAATGGGACAGTGATGGCAATATGATGTCACAATATCAATTAATAATAATATCTTGATGTAATATTTAGTTGGTGATTCCATAATGGTGATGAGGTCACAATAGGTTTATGATGTCACAATTGGGTTGATGATGTCACAATGGCATGCTGGACTTCAATTTTCATTAACTCCCAATGAGAATATGATTTCAGAATGGGATTGTGAGATCTACAAAGTCATGCGTTGGCCCAAATGTGATGAACTCCCAACAGGTATGTGATATCACAATGTAACACAATGCTCATGATATCTGACAGTAATGATACAATGTCCATGATAGGGTGCATTTCTAATATCACACATCATACCTGAAATATGAAGCCAAAAACATTATGAGATCACAAAGGCCTATGTATCACAAGGACATCGTGTCAAAGTTATGAAGAAAGGACCGGTTAATGATGTCACACAAACCTCCAAGGGTTTGTAATATTACAATGGTATACTGATCTTAATTGTTAGAACCCAATGATTATATGGATAAACAACTGAACTTTGATGTCACAAAGGCCATATGCATTTTCAAAGGTGCTAAGAGGTCATAACCGATTGATATGTCACAATGTGATTGTGATGTCACAATGGCAATGTGATGCTGCAATAGGTTTGTGATATCAGGTTGGTAATGAGGTCACCCATGGAATAGTGATGTCACTACTAGTTTGTAATATTACATGTCTGATTTCAATTGCTACTAGTCTACAATGAGGACAAGAGTTCAAGGAAGGAGCTAGAAGTCCTAAAACCCATGACTTTTCTAACATGTGATGTCGTAATAGGTTTGTGAAAACAGAATGCACAGTGATATCACAATGTCATTGTGATGTCACAATATCATGTCATAATAATGTGTTAAGGAAGTTCAGAAGAAGATAGCTGAGGATTTTGGATTCGAAACAAGTGCTCACATAGAAAGCAGTTTTAGTGTTCCTGTGAACAGTCCTAGGCTAGAGAATCACACCCAAGTGTGCCATCACAGTACAAAGAGTATGGCCAGAGAGGGAAAATCCAGGCAAGGAAAGAGATCTGAGCACTTGCCAGTAGCCGTGGCTGTAAGGGTTGTGGTGGAAGCGGCAGCGGCCATAGACACCATACCTACAACAGAGAGTCCAGGACAAAGGAGCCAGACACAGTAGACTGGCAGATTCTACTCAACACCAGCAAGAACTGAAAAGGAGCAGATATATTCGTCCTGCAGATTTCAGACCAGAGAGGGTCCAGGAACCAAGATTCTGGCATGAGTAGAACCTTGACTTCCTCACTCCTTCTCAGGGAGCAGAGGTGGGAAGGCCGCCCTTACCCTTACCACCACTGGAGGTCTCCATCTTTGATACTGACAAAGGCCCGGTTGAGCAGATAGTTCCAACTCAGGCCTTGGAAAAAAAAACAAAAGAGTCGTTTTGCAGGTCACAGGAACTAGAAGTGACCTGCCAGGCTCAGTTCCACTCAGGGGAAAGTCACTTTGCCCAGGTAGAGTAAACTTTGCCCATGGAGAAGAGACTTTCTTCACTGGGAAAACAGAGCCAGAGGCTGCCCCACCCTACAGAAGCCTAGACAACAATTGAAATTCAGTAAACATAAACCCTGAGAATGGCTCCAAGCTGGGCTCTGTGAGTGTCTCAGGAGCTAGCTCCTCACGGAAAAGCTACTGTTTGCTGAAAGGCTACAACCCTACCCAGAACCTAGCCCCATCACAGCATCTCCAAACTAGAGGAAACAGCCATCTCCCTCTTTTGTGATACTCAAAGATCTCCCTCCCACGGAACTAGCCTGGGAGGAGGATCACAAAATCCTGCCTAAAACAGGGCATTTTCTGCCCTATCAACTGAATTAAGAAACCATAGGAAAACCAAACACCACAAGCCGACCAGAGACTCCACCAAGGCACTGGTAATAGACAAAGGGGAGATACAGGCTCTTCCCATTCCTCCTTCCAAAAAAAACCCCCCAAAACAAAGAACTCTTTTTTGAACTTTTTTTTGAATTTCTATTTTTTTAACGTGTTTTCTGTTGATCTTTATTTCCTCATAATTTTTATTTTTGGTGTATATTTATGTGTGTGTGTGTATGTGTGTGTGTGTGTGTGTGTGTGTGTGTGTGTGTGTGTGTGTGTGTGTGTGTGAGTGTGTTTAATCTCTTTGACCTTTTGGTCCTTTTTTATTGTTTTCATTTTTTCTCTCTTTATTTTTTGCATGACTTAATTGCTGTTCTGCTCAACTCCATATATATACCTGTTGTCAATTTTTAGACCTTCTCCCCAATTATGTACATACTTAAGCCAGAAAGTTATTACTCAGTTCACACCCTCTTAGGCTTAACTTCAATAGTAGTATTATCTCTTTATACCTACATAATTTTCAAATAACTAATTTAAAAATTTTTATTTTTTATTTTTCACGTTTCCTTTCTATCCCTCCCCTCCTCTCATCTTATCCTTTTCATCTCTCAATATCATTTCTTTAAACTTACATAATTTTTAAGTGTTTCATTTCTTAAATTTAAATTTTTGTTTTTCCATTCATTCTTTTTTTAAAAAAAAATTCTCTCCTGTGATTCTTTCCAATCCATTTCCCTCTCAGAGATTAGGAATTGGTTACATTTACTCTCATTTTACCTTTCCACATCCCTCTAGTCCTATTTTCCCCCACATTTCTCCCTGAAGCTAATAATTTCTGGTTTGCCAAATCCTTCTTCGTTGTTCTTAACCCATTAATCCATGGTTGTTTCATTTAGAATAGATTGTATCTGTTGAACTAGATTGTATCTGCAGCCATTTTGGTTGTGCAACTGAAGGACTCTGGTTGATGCTTACCTTAAAATAGTGTTCTAGCACAAAATTGCTGTTACTTTCATACCAAATGGGCAGAACAAGCCAGAAAAACACAAGAAAAATGGCAAGTCCAGGTATCTGAACTCCCACTAATTATAATCAGGTGACAGAATAGTTAATGATAATAAGAAGAAGAATAGTTAATGATAATAATAATAATTAATAGTTCCCCAAAAGCTCTACAAACACTACTGGTAAACATGGTGAATGAAATGATTGAAAATTTGCAAGGTCTTAGTGTGAGCATGATAGGGACGAAGAGGAGGCAATCCAAAGAGTAGTACAGGAATCTTGTGAGCATTAGGAAGCTACTTAAAGATTAATACAGGTATTATTACAGCAATTGCTTTAATGTGAGGAAACTAATCAAAGAGTAATTCAGGAATTGCGAGAGCGTGATCAGAATAGACAGAGATAAATAGAGACATTCAAAAAATCCATAAAGAGACAGCTGAGACAATTTAGGGAGACCACAAAGGGAATGCAGAATAGAGCCTGCCAGAAGGAATGGGAATCCAAGGAAACCATAACCAATCAGCTAAGTGATCTGAGAATAAACACAACATCAAATTAAGGAAATAAGGCTCATATAAGATCTAAACCGAGGCTCCAACAAAGAATTTGAAGCCTTCAAAGCCGACCAACTAGAAGAAAAGAAATTACAAACAAATAGAAAGTCTTGACAGTAGGTTTGACCAGGCAGAAGATCAAATCTTGGGGATTGAAGACAACCTAGATATTATAGAGAAATAACATACATATATCCAAAATAAATCCAAGAAATATGATAGATCTATTCAATATTTGGAAGACACCATCAGAAGGTCTAATCTAAGTATAATGGGTATAGAGGAGCACCTAGAGACAGAAGTTAATGGTCTAGGAAATTTATTTAACAGAATCCTAGCAGAGAACTTCCCAAACATGCAAAAAGAAAGGCCTATGTCCTATTCAGATACAAGAAGCTTTCAGAACACCAAATAGACAAGAACAGAACAGGACATGTCACCATCACATTATAATCTGTACAGGATCAATTCAGACCAAGGAAAGGATCCTTAAAGATGTCAAGGAAAAATACCAATCACCTATACAGGGAAACCAATTAGAATAACCTCAGATTTCTCAGCAGAGATGATTAAAGCAAGAAGAGCCTGGAATGATGTATGCCATGCCCTAAAGACAAACCACAACAAAGAATAGTGTACCCAGCTAAACTCCCCTTCATAACTGAAGGTCAAATAAAAATTGTCCATAGCAAAGAAAAATTGAAACAATATATCTCCACAGAACCAGACCTACAAACGTACTTAAAGATATCCTACACATAGAAAACTAACAAGACAACTGCCATGAAACTGCAACTAAGGGAATAAAATTAGGACTCAACATGAAAAGCGTCCAAAGACAGACCTGTAACACATGGAGGCTGAACAACACACTGTTGAATCACCTGTGGGTGAATCACCAGTGGGTCATGGAAGAGATTAGAAAGGAAATGCAAATGTTCATGATAGTCAACAAAAATGAACACACAAATTACCAGCTCCTCTGGGGCACAACAAAAACAGTACTCCGAGGCAAGTTTATAGCTCTGAATTCCTACATCAACAAATTAGAGAGATCTGAAACCAACAATTTAATAAGACATCTGAACCTCCTTGAGAAAGAGCAGCAACATAAACCCCAATCCAGTAGACAGAAAGAAATAATTAAAGTTAAATTAGAATTAAGTAAATTAGAATCCAAAAGCACCATAAAAAAGAATCAACAAAACAAAACAAAATTGACAGAACCTTAGCAAATCGTATCAGAAAAAGAAGTGAACACATCCAAATAAACAAACTCAGAGACGAGAATGGGATCATCACCATCAGAACATTATAATGGAATACTTCTCAAAACTTTATGCTAATATGTTTGAGACCTGGCAGAAATGGACTTTTCCTATCAAATACCGACATGCCGAAACTCAACCAAGATGAGTTAAATCAACTTAACATGCCCATATCAAGCATAGAAGTAGAAATAGCAATAAGAGTCCTCACATCTAAGAAAAGCCCAGGACCAGATGGATTTACAGCAGAAGTCTACAATGCTTTCAAAGCAGGGCTCAAACCAATCCTCCTCCAACTATTCAATAAAATTGAAAGAGTAAGTTCACTACCGAATTCATTCTATGATGCCAACATAAACTTTATCCCAAACCAAGCAGGGACTCATCAAAGAAAGAGAACTATAGACCCATTTCTATGATGAACATGGATGTTATAAACACCTCAAAATTTTGGCCAATCAACTTCAACAATGCATCCAAAAAATCATGCACACGATCAAATAGGATTTATTTCAGGGATGCAAAGCTGGTTCAATATATGCAAATCAGTCAATATAATTCATCACATCAACAAGAGCAATCATGAGAACCACATGGATATATCAATAGAGGCAGGAAAAGCATTTCACAAGATACAACACCCCTTTATGATGAAGACTCTGGAAAAAACTATGAACCCGAAGAACATACCTCAATACAATCAAGGCTGTATATGACAAACTTACATCCAGCATTATAATTAATGGTGAAAAACGAAAGCCATTTCCTCTTAACTCAGGAATGAGACAAGGATATCCACTCTCCCCACTTCTCTTCAATTTAGTATTAGAATGCGTACCTACAGTAATAAGACAAGATGCAAACATAAAAGGGATCCAAATAGGGAAAGGTGATGTAAAACTCTCCCTCTTTGCAGATACCATGGTCTTGTATTTAAAGAATCCCAGAGACTCCACTCCCAAATAGCTGATTCAAAACTTTGGCAAAGAAGCATAGTATAAAATTAACTCTCAAAAATCAATGGCTTTTCTGAATGCCAACAATGAGAAGTGTGGCTGAAATCCGGAAAGCAACTCCATTCATAATAGCCCCACAAAAAATAAAATACCTAGGAATTAATCAGAGAAGTGAAGGACCTTTATGATGAAAACTTTAAAAACCTGAAAAAGGAAGTCAAAACAGAACTTAGAAAGTGGAGAAACCTCCCATGCTGCTGGATTGGAAGGATCAACATCGTGAAAATTGCAATATTTCCCAAGGCTATCTACCAATTCAATGTGACACCTATCAATATTCCAAATTCATTCTTCAAGAAAACAGAAGAAGCAATCCAAAAATTCATATGGAAAAATAGAAGAACCTGAATAGCAAAAATGTTCCTTAACAGAAAGAACAGTGCTGGAGGAATATCAATTCCAAATTCCAAACTCTACTACAAAGCCATATTAATCAAAACTGCTTGGTATTGGCACAAGAACAGACCTCAGGACCAATGGAATAGAATTGAAAACCCAGAAATGAACCTACAGACCAATAGCCACCTAATCTTCGATAAGGGAGCTAAAAAAAATAGAATGGAAGAAAGACAGCCTGTTCAGTAAATGGTGTTGGCAAAATAGGTTAATCACTTGTAGCAAACTAAAGCTAGATCCTTATATATCACCCTGCACCAGAATGAACTCCAAATGGATCAAAGACCTCGGAGTCAAAGCAGATACCCTGAAAACATTACAGGATGGAATAGGAGAAACGCTAGGTCTCCTTGGCACAGGCTGAAACTTTCTTAATAGAGACCCAGAAAAACGAAAAATCAAAGATAGGTTGGACAAATGGGATTTCATAAAATTGCAGAACTTCTGCCTGGCAAAGGACAAAGATAGGAAGATCAATAGAAAGCCCACAGATTCGGAGAAGATCTTCACTAGGCATTCAACAGACAAGGGTCTCATATCTAAAATATACCTGTAACTCAAAAAATTATATCCCCAACAAGAAATCCTCAAAGAAAGAACTCCCCAATAAAAAAGTGGGCTGAAGACTTACAGAGAAACTTCTCTGAAGAGGAAATAAGGATAGCGAATAGACACACAAAGAAATGCTCAAACTTCCTGGCCATAAAAGAAATGCAGATCAAAACAGCATTGAGATACCACCTCACCCTAGTTAGAATGGCTATAATCAAGGACTCTAATAACAACAGAAGCTGGTGGGGATATTGGTGGGACTGTATACTTGTTCAACCACTTTGGAAAGCAGTATAGAGCTTCCTCAAAAGACTACATAGAGCTCCCCAATGACCCAGCACTCCCACATTTGGGCATTTAGCCAAATGATTACAAACAATACCATACTAAAGCTACCAACACAACTATGATTATTGCATTATTTACCATAGCTAAGATATGGTACCTACCCAGATGCCCCTCAATAGATGAATGGATCAAGAAAATGTGGTTTATATACACAATGGAATTCTATGCGTCCATCAGAAAGAATGACATTGCCCCATTTGTTAGGAAATGGAAATCCTTGGAAAAAATTATATTAAGTGAAGTAGTCCAGGCCCAAAGAAACAGAAGTGCCATGGTTTCCCTTATTTGCAATAACTAGTATATGTCTGAGACAAACAAAAACTGTCAGACAAGATGATGTTAGGAGAAATGAACCCTAAGATAAGGACTCAAATTGTTTTTCGTTACTGTTATTGTTTCTGCCATATTTAAGACATGATTTATTTGTTGCTTTTTATGTCCCTCCCCCACGTTATAACCCCTGTTTTCACTGTATTTGATGTTGGTATAATTTGTGGATGTAAAGGGAAAAACAAATTGTTATACACGTGGACTAATTCCCACAATGACATGTACAAGACATTATGTCGAAAAATGAACTTTACAACTTTGGTTCAGAGAGGGTGGTGGGGTGTTAGAAGGGGAGATATGAAGGGATGGGAATGGGAAACAAAGGAGGAGGCAAATGCTTGATAAGAAATGTACTCATTATCTTGTTCATGTACTTGTAAGGCCTCTGTATTTTCACAATAAAAAATCATAAAATAATAAAGTAAAATTCATGTCAATTTTGTTTTGTCGGTCGTAGGGCTCTAACTCTGGGCCTGGGCACTGTCCCTCCTCTCTTCGGCTGAAGGATACCACTGTATCTCTTCAGCTACAGTGCTGTTTCTAGTTTTCAAGAGATATATTGGAGACAAGAGTCTCACAGACTTTCCTGCCCAGGCGGACTTTGAACCACTATCCTCAGATCTCAGAGTTTTGGGTAGCTAGGATTACAGGCATGAGCCAACAAAGCCCAGATCTAAGACAATTTTTTAAAAGTAAGCTTATTAAAACTTCTGGCTTTTTCCAATAAACAATCTTACTTTTTCAGCATTAGTTTATAACTATGATTTATTTTTAGATGTAACTGAATTTTTTAATTGAATCATATATAAGTTTTACTATTACTCAGTATCTCACAAAAATCCAGTTACTGACTTTCCCCAAAGTCAACTGTTAAATACTATATTACTTACTATTATTATTACATTCTATATTACATATAATGTGAAGTGAAAATAGTTTGGATCATTTCAGATAAATTAGTAGCTGCTATTTTAGCATTATAAATTCACATCTGTGATTTTAAACGAAGGAAAGACTTTCAAGTTAAAATGAAGTATGAATGTGTAGTAGTGTGTCCCAATTGAAACAAAAATTCTGAATTCATACAGACAAAATTGTTTTCTTTCCACTTATGACTTTGCAGTAATACTATTGGAAATAGTGAGGCAAGAGGAAGAAGAATTCAATCTTTTTTTTTTTTTATGTCAGTCATGAGGCTTGAATTCTGGGCTACAGCCCTGTTCCTGTGCTCTTCAGCTCAAGGTGAGTGCTCTACCGCTTGAGCCCCAGCTCCACTTCTGGTTTTTGAGTGGTTTATTGGAGATAAGAATCTCACAGAGTTTCCTGCCCGGGCTGCCTTTGAACCATGATCCTCCTGAGTAGCTAGGATTACAGGCGTGAGCCACCGGTGCCTGGCAAGGAGGTAGAATTCAAATCATGTCAAACAATGTCTCTGTATGAAGACCTGCCTATTCCCAGTTGTCACAAAATTTCAAATGTCTATCTTAGAATTCTATTTGGAAAAGTTCTAAATCATTGATTCTTTTTGTACTTTCTGTTAGGAAACAAAATATAGACACAAAACAATTGAAATAAAATCCACACATATGTTGAAGTCACAACTGGAAAAACAACCAACAAAGTAGAACTCCCGCAGGAACAAAAGCATGTTTTGCCCAGTTTTTTTAAGCACAAAACTCTCAAATGCATGATAATGTAGCGTAGAGCCATAAAGATAACTGTGTCTCAGAAATACGGTTGTGTTAATTTATAATTAAATTCATCTAGATGAACCTAATATAGCAAATCCCTTGAATGGATCAAATGGTTTAAAACAAATGTGACTGTATGTGGAGTGAGATCTGCACATATTTAAAAGAATAAGATAACAAAATCATGACATACTTAAAAAATTCAGAAATGTAATGAATAACTCCAATAGTATCCATATTGAGAACTAATTCCTACTGATTTAACAAGAAAAAATGTGCAAATAGTAGAATCTTAGCATTGTACATGAGTGTACATAATTTTAAACTACTCCAAATTACACTTTGTAGAAGACTGAATGTGGCTTATCTAAAGGAAAACATCAACACATGATATGAAGGAAATTAAAAATTTCATGAAAAGAGAGAAGTAGTTTCTGGAAAATAATAGTTTAATAAATGGTGATCAAAGTCTTTCTAGTACTGAAAAAATTGCATATCTATTTATTTAGATCCAAAAAAGATCTAAGTTACTCATGTAGATTTGAAACTTTGGCAAAGTATCAGGATACATCTGGAAAATTATTATGGGTGTTGACTCTGGCAAGGAATTCATTTCCTCTTTGAGCTGACAAATGAATATATGAAGGAACTTCTCCAACTAAATATCAAGACCTAACTAAACATATAACTAGAAAAGTCATCATGTAAGCCGTATTGCAACTGAGGTAAAAGAAAAATCAGTCATACTGATTCTGTATTATTGTAAATGTTGATTTTTTTCATAAATTATTTGCTTTAGCTTGCATTTTTTTTTGGGGTCCGGTAGTGGGGCCTGAACTCTGGGCCTGGGCACTGTCCCTCAGCTCTTCAGCTCAAGGCTAGTGCTCTACCATTTGAGCCAGAGCACCACTTCCGGCTTTTTTCTTTTTGCTTATGTGGTGTTGAGGAATCGAACCCAGGGCCTCAGGCATGCAAGGCAAGCACTCTACCACTGAGCCACCTTCCCAGCCCCCTTTAGCTTGCATTTTTAAATCATTGTGTTACATGATGTATATCTTAGTAACTAATTTTGAATGCCTCGTTATATTTTGTTCTGAGTATAATGTCTCACTTCAGTTCCTAACCCATGAAATGATGTTGATTACAAAAAAAATTCTAATTACCACTGTTTATAATACACAAAATCTCATAAGCATGACACCAGTAAGCACTGGTTAACATTTTGATATCAGGGTCTCATGACTGTTGAGGCCTATCTGCATGAATATCATTGTACCTAGATTCCTCAGCCTCAATTTGGCTACTGTTAAAAAACATATCTTTATTTGTCACCGATTAGAGATTAAATTTGAGTATAAAGCCTAAGGAAAATAATAAAGTACGAATTTGGCTTTTCTGAATATAAAGTAAACAAAATTCAGCATAGAGTAACTCACGGTTTGAAGTCAATCAATTTCTCCAAAACATTCTATGCATTTCCTTACAATGTGTATTGTTTTCAAGAAGGGAATGGGTAATGTTAGAAGAGGACTAACCAAGCATTGTCTTCAAATATACATAATTTGGATTACCCTCTACATTTGAATATAAGCATTTCTGATAGAAACTGTTTGAATAATTGATTTTCAGGTCAGGTATAATATATCCTAGTTTAATATACCAAACTACATTCAGAAAATGGTATATACCAATTAACTAAAGGAAGTCCTGGCAGAAAAATGGCATCTCTATACTATTTGATGCCCAATTCTTAGGTATTTCATTATGCCTCCATTTAATGAATGTGATTGTTTAAATGAGTCATGAAGTATTAATTAAAGTTAATCAGTGTCTTATAATATAATTGTGTATCATTTTATCCTAGAATTATTCAAGAAAAGCCCATTCAATCATGACATACATCACATTCCACTGGTATTCACACGGATAGGAATGAGTTTCTTAGGATCTTCTGCCATTTGGAGATGGCAGGACCAGGATTCGAACTATAGGCTCCATCTCCCACCACTTAAACCTGAGGATAGGAAACTCACCGGTCTGTCCAAGAACATCAGCAAGACCAGTGATTAGGCAGTCACCAGTGGCTCTCAGCAGTCCTCTTGATACTTACAAGGTTGTGATAGGAGGATCATAGTCAAAGTCACCCTAGGCAGGAAAGTCCTTGAGACCCATGTCCACCTTCAGTGCCAAAAAAGCCAGAAATAGAGCCATATGTCTACAGTGGTAGAGGGCTGGCCAAAGCAAAAGCAGCTCATGGACTGTGCCCAGATCCTGAGTTCAAGGTTCGGGACTGGCAACAAACAGACATACACAACAATATGTGCAGCCATCCAGCTAAAGAATGTCACCCTCTTGTCCCCAACTGGATTGGACTGAGTTCCCTGGAAAGGGGCTGGCGGAGCCGCTGTCACCTTGACTCCACTCATGCTGCCTGCATCACAGGATTCCGGCCACACCCCCATTCTTTCATGTTTCTTTCTGACCAATGGGATACAAGAATGGTGGCCACACCCACATTCCATGATGCCCAGCACCAGGATTCCCTTTGGTGGTTGACACTACCTCCAGCTGTTGAGGAAGGTAGAGGTGGCTGAGTGGTGAGCATGAGACATGAGGCGACTTTGGAGTAGAGTGGAAAATTGATGTCCTAGTCAGATAGTGAGAGAATAGAGGATTTCCCAGAGCCTGGGAACATGGCCAGCCCATCTTTCCCATCCCAGCGCTCAGATGTCTGATACAACAAGACTCCGTGGAAGAGCTACAGGCAAGAAACTACTTCCAGAACACCAGCAAAGGAATCCTCCCATCAGACCTGCAACATTCAAGAAAACAAAGAACACAAAAAAGGGTGGGATCCCCAAGACAAACACCACTGTGAAGCGTGATTCAACAGAGGGTCTGGCCAAAGGTGATGCAGACTGTGTGCCTTCCCTGCCTTTAGACACAGTCACAGTCACCTGGGGCCAGAGTGTCAAGGGTCCTGATACCATCAAGTATCTGCAGAGGTGCTAGTGACACGTGGTGCCCTCCCTGGACTGCAGCAAAAGAAGAAACCAGGCACTCAGTGCCAAGATTCTACCACTGAAGCAGGAAAAGACAGACCTGCAGGATCGACCAGAGAAAGAGAGGTAGAAGATAGCCCAGGTGCAAGAAGCACCACAAACAGAGCTAGAGATCCACAAATCACCCATACAGAGGTTGGTTTCAGCAGAAAGAGATTTACAATCTGCACCGGCCCAAGTGAAGCAGGTGGCCAATGACAGATAAATGGAGCACGAAGCTCTTATCAGCCACCTGCAGGCCGCAGAGCATTGTGTGGCAGAGCTGGATATGGTGTCTTCTGTGGTCACTGCTGCACAGAAGGAGACCGAAATGTTCTTTGAATGGCTGAATGATGTGACCCTTCAGCTTGAGGAAAAGACCAGAAGCTTCGATGACCTGCAGCAAGTGAACACAGAGTTGCAGGAGAAGATGGAAGTTCTCTGGACACAGAACAGCACCAGAAGAACAAAATCTGCAAGTTCCAACTAGTGCTGGTGGGGCATGAGTTACTGAAGAGTCTACTGGACAACCTGAGCTAGATGGTGACCTCAGCAAGTCTGGTGAGAGATACATTCACAGAGGAACTGAGCATTGAGAGGTCCACATGGGAAGAGGAGACTCGGTGGCTAACCGTGCAGGTGAACCAACTGACATAGGAGAAGGAGAGAAGGGGGAGGCAGGTGCTGAAGAATGAGCTGGGGGAACTGAGAAAGAAGCTGACAGAGCCATGGCTCCCCGCAGGACCATCTCAGGTGGAGCTGCAGTTGCACGCCTATGCCTACTGCACACAGATGGAGTTGAAAAAACTGGAGTAACAAGTTCACATCCAGGTCCAGGAAAACCAGAAGCTTTGTCTTCAGAACACAGAGCAACAGGAGCAACTGCAGAGACTGGAGGATAAGGCCAAGGATCTGCAGGAGATACCCTAGACCCCACAAGGTGTATGTTTGTGTGTGTGATCTCTAGCCAAAGGAAGAGCTGACCCTGCTGTGGGAGACTCTCCACAGAGCGAGTGGTGAGAAGGAGGAGTTCACCAGCATCCTAGACTCAGAGCAACAGGTGAAGAAATACCTGTGGGAACAACTAGACCATTCAGAGGAGAAGATAGAGGAATGGAAACAGGTGGAAGAAAGAGAGAGAGAGTGAGAGAGAGAGAGAGAGAGAGAGAGAGAGAGAGAGAGAGAGAGAGAGAGAGAGAGAGAGAGAGAGAGAGAAAGGGAGAGGGAAAGGGAGAGGGAGAGGGAGAGGGAGAGGGAGAGGGAGAGAGAGACAGCCAAGTATCATGGGAGTTGCAGGAGCAGCAGGAGCAGTCCCTGGCCCACCTGCAGGTGCTCAGAGCCACCTGTGAGCAGCACATTGCCTCCAATGAGCAGCTGAACTCTGAGAAGGAGGCCAAGCAGCAGGACCTGCAGAGGCAGACCCAGCTGCTGGACATGCAGAAGAAAGTGCAGGGCCCGAGCAACTGGGGGACCAGGTGGTGCCCCCAAAGTGGCAGGACACTCTCAAGTGCCTGGAAGTGACCAGGCCATAGGAGGAGCGCCTGCAGGCCCAGCTGAGCTTCCTGGCTTTCCCTGGGGATGTGGAAAGTGTGAGCCCTAGGGATGAAAAGTAGAGGAGTTTACTCCCCCCAACGTGACCATCCCAGAGGATGGAAACATGCCCCAGACCTAGAGGGACGTGGATCTGTGAGCCCTCTCAGAAGCTGAGATCCACAGGGGAAAACTCCTGCTGCAGGAGCAGCAGACCTGCTGCAGGTGTCCAGCCCACCTGCAGCTCAGAGCCAGACAGAGCTGGAGCCACAGGCCCCCTGGTCTGTGAGCTGCCACCACAGCTGGCGTGGGGATGGCAAGT
The DNA here is from genome assembly GCF_019054845.1 of Dipodomys spectabilis. NCBI lineage: Eukaryota > Metazoa > Chordata > Mammalia > Rodentia > Heteromyidae > Dipodomys > Dipodomys spectabilis. Next base: position 449,156 of record NW_024870915.1, read on the forward strand.
GGAACACGTGGGCATCCGAGAAGAAAATCTGCTTCATCCACGACCTGTCTGATGAAGTGGACTTCCAGAGTCCAGCGGATGAGCTTCACCATCAATGTAGCCAGCTGTTGACACACATCCGCACCATCGAGGTGTCCCTCATTGTATGTAAAGAGCAGACGTTTGTCATGGATGAGCTGTGTCAGGAGAAAGCCGAGCACGTGTGCTGTTCTCTTCCAGGAGAAGATGGAGAAGTGAGAGCTGCAGGAGCTGCTGTGGGTCCTCACATGGGAAGGCGTGCACAGCGGGCTCCAGATGCCAGCACAGGCTGAGACCCCACCACCACCATTTCTTCAGACTCCTCAGGCTCTTGGGTGGGCAAAATGAGGTAGGAGCAGAAAGGTTTTGAAGAATTTCAACTTCAAGACAGCTTGGAAACTGTTAGAGGAGAGGTCGGGGTCCCAACCCCGTAGATAACTCCCCCATGGAGCACATCCTGTGGCAGATGCCCCACATCCAGAGCTACCTACAGCTTGAGGGCTTAGGCAAGGAACACTCCCTCCCTTTCTTCTGTAGACTGATGTGGATGATAACTCTCTATGTGACATATTGACTCTCAAAAGCCTCGGCAGTCACCAGAAGTAGGTGGCAGGTGGCCTACTCTCAGGCCTCCATCTCCCACAAGATGGGAGTAAACTATGGGTCAGGTAGGGCAGAGCCTACTGGGAAGCAGCCCAAATTCAAGGGACATCTAATGGCCCATTGGTGGCCAGGGAAGAGACCCATGTTATGCTTATCACAAAGAATAAATTGTTTTCAAAGGGAAGAAAAGCCTCCAACAAAGATTTGTTTTTCCAGTCTTGGAGCTTGAGCTCAGGGCCTGGCCACTATCCCTGAGATGTTTATGAGCAAGGCTGGTGCTCTACCAGTTGAGCCCCACCTCCCCTTCTAGCTTTTTCTGTGTGGAATCAAACCCAGGGCTTCAGGCATGCTAGGCAACCACTCTACAGCTAAGACACATTCTCAGCTAGGATGATTGCCCCTGTCCCAAAACCATATGGCCATTCCTCAGATAAATAGGAAGTAGAGGCTAGGATGAATATGAAGCACAAGTCTGGTTCACACAGAAATACTCCCCTACCCCCTCTAGGACCCACTTAGTTGAAGTTTCTCTTCTACCATTGAGGGATAAGAGAGGGAGGGGGGAGTCTCGAGAGAGGAGTACCATGAACGGTGGCCCGCTGGCCCCACAGCCTACCTCACACAAGTGGTACTCTAAATTCCAATCTTAGCTGACTTAATGTGGATTCTACACTGTCTCCTCACCTCTTCAATGTTCAGGATGAAATAAATGTCGGCCCTGGCTTTTGCCCACACACAGGGTACAAGCTCCTAGTCCCAGACCGACTTCCATCTCTGACTGCCCGGAGTTAGGCCAGACACACCACTCACCACAATGTTGGTGGTAATGACCTCATATATGGATTCCAGGAAGATGGTCTGTAGTAAAGAGTAGAAGCAACAGAGAGCAGGGCAGAAGGATGTGGTGGGGGTGATTGCTCTATCTTCCTCTTTGGAGCCCTCCTGTCAAGCCAGAGCCATGCTAACCAAAGCATGTCCAAGGCCAGAGTGTAAGATGAGATGGAGGAACACAGGACTAAAGGAGGTACTCCTTTGTCTTGGAGCACTTGAAAATTCCAATTATATTTGACCCATACCAATCCCAAAGCCAATGCAATGCCTCTCCTTGTTGTTGTTGTCTGTGAGCACTGTCCTTGAGCTGTTTTTCTCAAGGCTGACACTACCGCTTGAGCCACAGGGACACTTCTTGTTTTCTTATAATTCATCGAGGATAAGAGTCTCATACACTTTCCTGCCCAGGCTGGCTTGGCACCATAATCCTCCAGATCTCAGCTTCCTGAGTATCTAGGATGACAGGTATGAGCCACCAGTGCCCAGCATGTGATGCCTTTTGAAGGCATCTTGGCGAGTCTGTATAAGGAGCCCCAATGGGCCTAGATAGACCACAACCCAATCAAGGAGCTGGTATGGGGGAAGGCTGACCTTCTAGCTATTTTGTTCCCCCAAATTAAAGATGCCAGCTGGTTTTGTATGCATCAAACACCTAAGCCAACAGCCATGAGGCTTAGTGGGGAAAACGTGGAGAATACCTAAAGATTGCAGTGTAGAAATCTCTGATTTTGCATGCATGTGGTGTGTTTGTGTGTGTGTGTGTGTGTGTGTGTGTGTGTGTGCTCAGGGCCTAGGCTCTATCCCTGAGTTTTCTTGCTCAAGCCTAGTTCTCTGCCACTTCAGCCACTGCCCCACTTGCTTTATGATGGTTAATTTTATGTAAGAGTTTCAAGGACTTTCCTGTCCGTGGTGGCTTCAAAGCATGATGGGGGGCCCAGGGCAGTAAGAGTAAACATAACTCACAGGTACAATCCCTGTGGTGGGTGACTCCTGCTTCCTCATGGCCAGATGCGGGACATGCAGCCCCGTGTCATCATCCTCTAGAGTTCAATTGGGGGAAGTGACCAGGGCCAAGCTGACTTTTGCTCACCCTGAGTGCTGATGCCAGAGCAGGTCTGTTCCACCCTAGGCCAAGAGAGCTCCAGGAGGCCCGGCTCCCAGAGGCACAAGGAAGGGAGAGGTCAGCTCCAGGCTGAGCAAAGAGCCTTTGGCCATGCATACCCCAAGTTGGCCTTCCTAATCACCATAAGTCCTGTCAAAGAATAAACCAAAAAAAAAAAAAAAAATTGGAGCTGTGCCTCCAAGTGCTAGAGCTCTAGCATTGAACCAAAGAACTCAGGGACAGGGCCCCCAAGCTTTGAGTTCAAGACCCTCAGCTGACCCTCCCCCAGTTTAGCTAATATGAACTAGTAGGATTTGTGAAGTGTTTCTGAAGAATGGTCATACTGAAGAAAGCATCCTAATTCTAATGAAAGCTGAACTTGTGACATACAGCTTTGTGCTGAGTCCTTCACAGGGTCCTGTTTGCTGGGTCCTTCTGACATGGGGGTTTTGTGCTGAGTCCTCAAAAAGTCCTGTTTGCTGAGTCATCCCAAAGGGTGCTATGTGCTGAAACCCTGAGAAGAGTGGGCCCTGCTGTTTTTTTCCAAAGGTGCTGTGCACTATGTCCATTACACAGTTACTGTATGCTGAGTCCTTCTAAAGGTGCGGTGTGTTAATTCATCCCAAAGGATACTGCTATGTGCTCAGCCCTTGAGAAGTGATGGATAAGGTGAATTTTTCAAGTGCTATGTGCCCAGTCCTTTAAACAGGGTGCTCTGTACTGTCCTTCAAATGGTGCTATGTGCTGAGTCCTTTTGACAATGTGGTATGTGCTGAGTCCTTCCACAGGGTAGTATGTGCTGAGTCCTTAAAAATTGTGCTATCTGCTGAGTTTTTAGAAGGGTGCTGTGCACTAGTTTACAGAGTGTGCTACGTACTCAGCCCTTCAAAGGGGGCTGTGTGTGGTCTTAACACAGGGTGCTATGTACTGAGTCCCTGGGAAAGAATGGTACACGTTAAGTTTTTCAAAGCATGCCATGCACTTAGTCCATTACCTTGTGAGCTATGGACTCCCTCCTTCTAAGTGTGCTGTGTGCTGACTACTCTACACAGGGTACTATATGCTGAGTCCTTCAAAGGGAGCTGTGTACTGAGTCCTTTACACAGGGTGCTTTGTGCTGTTTTTTGAAGTGTGCTGTGTGCTGACTCATCTCAGAGTACTATCTTCTGAGTCCTTGAGAGGTAGTTATCCCCAACAATCACACACACACAAACACACACATACATACACACACAAACATACACACAAGGGTCACTGTGCACCTTTTTGGTGTGTGGATTGGAGGAGCATGGAGAGTCTCCTCCAGCGGTGGGGCTGAGGGGAGATTTGATACCCAGGGCAGGTACTGTGGTTGGGAGGGAGTGATGAGCTGAGGTGAGGCTACAATTTCCATGGCCTGGAAGCCTTTGGTCCCAGTCAGGGCTTGGCTTGCAGCCAGGGGTGTGGGCCAGGCCCGAGGGGAAGAGGGGGAGGGGGACAAGAGGAGGATGAAGCAGGGCCCAAGGCACACTCTCATGGCAGCAGTGGCCAGGGGCAAGACTCAGAGGAGGGCGAGGGGGTGGGCATGCCCGGCAGGGACAACACAGCCCAGGAGAGGAGTGGGGGCAGAGAGAGAGCAGAGAGAAGAGTGAGTACACACAAGGTCAAGTGGCTTCATCAGCTGGCGACCTCACTGATCATAGTGCAGGTTCTGGTAGGGAGCACAGAGCACATGGAGCTGGCACAGCAGGCACATCGCCACAGGCAGCCACGTGGAGGCATGGTGGCCATAGCAGTACTGAATCTGAGGTCCAGGCAAGGGGATGCCACAGAGCTCCTGGCATGGAGCAGTGGGAGACACACAGCCTCATATCTGCACCCTTCCTCTCCCTGGTGGAAACCTGGTGGCTTTAATCAGAGGTGGGGAGCAGCACCTCCACGCCTGAGTCGTTTTCTTTTTGCTGGGGGTGGTGGGTGTTGGATGCAGAAGATAGGCCCTCCTTTCTGTGTGAGCCCTTGTCTTCTGTGCTCGGTCACCCTTTCACCTGAGCAGGGTCCAAGAAGAGCCCACTAGGTATGTGAGGGCACTTGGAAGCAGACAGAAGGTAAATATCTGGGAGGAATATACCCATCAGACCCTCATACACCCAGCCTGTCTGCCCTCCCCCCCATCCCAGCTGTCAACAGTACTCACAGGGTGATCACATTTCCCAGCTCTCCCAGCATCTGCTGGTGCTCCCTGTCCATCTGGTCTCCTCGTCCTCCCCAAGAATCCACCAAGTCACCCAGAAGCATCTAGGCTGGAAGTAGGGAGTCCATTCATGTATGTAGCCTTTAAGACTCCATCCATTTCCCCAACACTGCCCCAAACCCAGGTCCTACACCCCTCTGGGGCACCATGACCCCCTGCTTGTTTTCAGCCCTGGCTCTGAGGAGCCATCTATCTCGGGACACCTTCACCAAGTGTCCTGGCCTAAGGTTTTGGTGAATGGGGAGCCAAGGCTGGTTGTTCCCAAGGGAAAGTGTCTGGCTCTGGAGAAAGGGACAGGCAGGGTTGTTCTGCGTTATTAGAGTGGTGCTCCCTTTGATTGGATCCCCTGTTCTGACCAGGCACCCCCCCGTGTTCCACCTTGTACCTTGTCCCAAAGGAGGAAGCAACAAACTCAAGAGAGGCACTGCTCTGAGTCTGTGTGTGTGTGTGTGTGTGTGTGTGTGCATGAGAGAGAGAGAGAGAGGGAGCATGAGAGAGAAAGAGAGGGAGGGAAAGAAAGAGAGAAACAGAGACAGAGACAGAGACAGTCAAACAGACAGACAGATTATCTTTCTCCTTATACAGCCTGACTGTGTTCAAGTGAGTGATCCGTTGGTAAATTGCAGGTGCTGCATGTACTAATCTGTCACAGTTCTGGATTTGTGTGTGTGTGTGTGTGTGTGTGTGTGTGTGTGTGTGTGTGTGTGTGTGTGTTTGTGTGTGTGTGTTGGGAGAGCAGGCAGATGAGAACAATGAAAACATATTTAAGGCACCGTGTCTACAAAGAGCAAAAGCATTATATTTGTGTGTATGTGTGTGTGTTGTTCTTTTTTCATCAATGCCAAGTATGAGTCTAGCGATAATTTGTGTTTTCTCATTCACCATTTCATGGTTCCTTTGGGGGAAGGTTTCAGCACACGTTCCCTTCCACCTCTCTCTTCTCCCTTTCCTGTAGCCCACAGTAGCTGCTGGGCCTGCGTGTGTCTCCCCTAGGAGGCCTGTGTGAACAACAGACCAGAGTGGACACCTGTCCTTCTGTCTTCAGCCAGAAGGCTCGTGAGGCAACTGTGACCACAGCCATACTCTTCCAGTCTGCTCTAGTTTGTATAGTTGGAGCTAATTCAAGGGTTGAGAATGTGTCTGCCAAACGCAATTAGGGAAAGAGATTGGGGGAGCAGTAGGGCAGGGGCTGTGAGGCTAGCAGGGTATGGGAAGTGGTGAACGTTGTGACATGGCAGATGGTTCACCAAGACCGAGAATGAGAGGGGAAACTTACCCAGGGCATTGACTGTGTCCATGGGCATCTGGGCAGGGGACTCCAGGCCCCCACTGGTGGCATGGATTCCCTCCAGGGGCAATGTACTGGTGGGCAGTCCTCCCTGGAGTCCTGCAGACTCCAGTCTGTGTCCGGCCTGGGCGGTTTCCAGCTGGGAAGCGTAAGCAAGTGCGTTCTCCCTGCTGGAGGCTGCTTGCTAACTGCCGTGGCAGTTAGCTAGGTCTCTCTGAATGCCACCTTCTGTATCCTGCTGTAGTCTGTCTGGAAGAAAAAGCAGACCACTGAATTTAGAACTCTTCAAGTTTGATTGGGACAACTGAAATGCAATGTTTTCCAGGTTTTTTTTTTTCTTGAATCTGGCAATTTCCACTAATGCCTGCAATGAGGGATCAAATCAGACAGATGATTTCAGCCTCCAAACAATGACGTTCAAAGCAGCACAGGAAGAGTTCACAAGCCAGATGGTCTCCTGTAATGAACGTTATGCCTTGACTGACTTTCTTTGGCAACTGTTGGTTCTCCTCTGGCTCTCTTTAGGGTGACCACCACAGTCAAGGATGTCATGGAGAGCAGAGCTTGTGACCTCACCATCCGTAGCCTGCCAGCTGTGAGCAGAGACGATTCTCAGCACCTGCACTGGACTCTGGGAGATTCAGAAACGAGGGATACCTCGAGGAAGCTTTCTCTGCAACATGAAACTTGGGGGCCGAATGTGGTAATACTGACTGGCCCCAGGGGGAGGAGAGGAGGCCCCTTGAGCCAGGCCTTCAGCTCACAGCATCCACACCTACGTGGGGAATTGAGTGCCACAGAGCTGGTCAGCTGCTGAACAGAGATCTTTGAGAAGATACGCATTCCAGAGGCCCTGGAGTCCAGCGAGTACATAGTGGCTCACATCCTCAGAGCCAAAACAGTTAAGTATGGTGGCACCAGGAAGGGGTAATAGGGAGGAGGGAGAACTGAGGGAGAGCTACATCAGGCTTCGTCCCTCCTCCCCCACAGAGGATTCTTACCTGAATCAGATGGGATTTTCTGTAGTATTGTCATAGACAGATGCTCATTTATTTATCCAACAAACCATTACAGTGTGCACTAGGCTCTGGGGGATCATAGACCATGAAAAGTTCCAGTACTGGTTCCACAGCCCATGAAGAAACCTTGGATTGATCTGGATGCCAGTGCTTCAAGCCTGTCATCCTAGCTATTTAGGAGGCTGAGATCAGAGGATTGAGGCTTTTGGCCCAGGCAGGGAAGCCTGTAAGACACTTGTCTTCAATTAACTACCAAAAAAAAAAAAAAAACCCGCCAGAAGTGGATGTGTGGCTCAAGCCATAGACTGCTAGCCTTCAATAAAAAGGCTTAGGAACAGCACCTAGGCTCCAAGTACAAGGCTCAGGACTGACACAAAGAAAGTAAAGACAGAGAGGAGGGAAGGACAGAAGGAGAAAAAGAGGAAAGGAAGGAAGGAGGGAGAACATGCAAGCCTTGGTTTGGAGTCCCTGGATCAGGGGAGACAATTATTCACAATCTCTGTGGGGACAGTTTCAGAGCCTAAAGCCAGTATGTAGGACCAAGCCACTGACCCATCAGCAACTTCATGACAGCCAGGAGCTGTCACCGACTGTAGAGGGAATCAGCCTCGGGTAGAACCTAGGACTCAGGGTGGGTCAGCAGGTTTCAATTATCCCCAGCCTCATCGAGTTTATTTTCTGGTCAGATAAGAAGAAAGTTTCCAAGGGCTATGGAGGTATTGGGGTGAGAGAGTTTCAATGAGAGGTCGAGGGATAAGCAGGAATTTGAACAGGGAGGATGGTCCCAGGTCAGGTGTGTCAGGAAATTAGAGACATGACCTCACCTGACAAAATAGACTACCAGCCTTTGATCCAGCCACACTGCTATTAAAAGTCCTGGCACCTTGGGTTCATCATTGAAGACCTGGCTGCCGTTCACTGCAGGATGCCTGTGCAGTACATCCTTGGGTACTAGGACTTTCCAGGGCTCAATCTGATGATACCACCCCCGGTGTTGATTCCTTCACCAAAGACTGAGGTCAGCATGCCACTGCCACAGGACAGCCTGGGAATTAGGGCAGGAAATGGGTCTCTTGGCTGGCTCAGTTTTTTGTATAAATGGCAGATCTGGGATTCAGTGATGGCAAGCTGGAGGTGGGGGAGAACTGGGTAGAGGCTGATGGGAAAACCAGAGGCACTGGGCTCAGAGCAGGGTGGTTTCTTTGATAATACTCACAACATAGGAACATTTCTGGGATAGAGCAGCCCTTTTCACTTCCCCAAGAAGGACCTAGTTCTCCCTAGTCTCCTTCCCTTGACCAGGAAACACTTTAGTTCTCATATCTTGTGGTTAGATAACTAGACCTTACCTCATTGACCAGTGCTGAGGCAGGACAGTGAGAGATCCTGAGTCTTTGATATTTTCAGGGGATCTTCAGCATGAGATTATACTTGAATGTCCCAACTTGGTGCATGGTCAGTCCCATCTAAGACTGCCATGAAGTAGGACATAGAATGTAGAGAATCAGAGCTGGATGGGGTCTCTTCTGGGAGTCCTGAGTATTATGTGTTAACTTTGAGCTCCCTTATGTCCACCTGCTTCCCTTTCTTGGTTGGGTCTATGCTAGAAAAAGCTTGAAACTAGGGCATGGATCTTATCTTTAATGCTCCAAGATACCACTCTACCATTTGAATCACAGCTCCACTTCCAGCTTTGTTGGGTGTTTAATTGGAGATAAAGAGTTCTCACAGGCTTTGCTGCTAAGTGGCATCCAACTGCAGTCCTCAGATTTCAGTCTCCTGAGGGGAGAGGATGACAGGAATGGAAAAGTATGTTTGGCTGGCTGCCAGTATCTCATGGCTTTTATCCTAGGTACTCAGGAGGTGAGATCTGAGGATCATGGGTCAAGCCAGCCTGGTCAGGAAAGACCCCCAGACTCTTATCTCCAAGGAATTGCCAGAAAACCAGAAGCAGTACTGTGGCTAAAGCAATTGAGTGCTTGCCTTAAGCTGAAGAGCTCAGGGCAAGCACCAAAGCCCAGAGTTCAATCCCCTAAACCAACAACAACCAAAAAGAGGTGATTAAATTTTCCGCATAGCATTGTGTATGGTAGGAAGTGCCATGCTGGTCTATAAGACATTCTAGATATGTGAGAGGCTCAATGTTTTGTGTACAGTGGGTCTGAGGTTGGTACTGCCAACTTCTCAGGAGTGGGATGTGATCCTAATTGAGGTAGTTCATGTTACTATTCTCAGGGACTGCTGAATCCTTGGGCTATACGTGTGTGTGTGTGTGTGTGTGTGTGTGTGTGTGTGTCTGTGTGTGTCTGTGTCTGTGTCTGTGTCTGTGTCTGTCTGCCTGTCTATCTGTTTGTCTGTCTGTGTCTGTGTCTGTGTGTGTTTGGAGGTAGAAGAACTGGGCCTTGAACTCAAGGCCTAAATGCTATCCCTGAGATTTCGTGCTCAAAGCTAGAGGTCTGACACTTGAAGCACAGCTCCACATTTAGCTCCTTGGTGGTTCGGTGTAGATAGGAGCTTCAGAAACTTTCCTGTGTGGATGGCTTTGAAAAGTGATCCTCAGACTTCAGCCTCCTGAGTAACTAGGATGACAGACAGGAGCGACCCGTGATGGCTTTGTGTGTGTGAATGTGTGTCTGTGTGTGTGTGTGTGTGTGTGTGTAGAATTTGGTTGTAACAAGGTGTGCTGGACCCTTTGCTAACTTCTAAACGCTGTCTTTGGGGGCAGCATGGACTTTGAGGCTGAGGTCTGGGGGCCTGGAAGGGTAAGACGCTTGAAGGGGACTCAGCACCGTTAAATTATAAGATCAAGGGAACTTTGTGCCCTGGAACTGTCTACTCCCGTGGGCCTGGTTAGTGGAAGAAGGAGTGTGGGAGGATTTGGAGGTGGGGCCCACAAGGGATGGCTCCCCAGGGGGACAGATAATGTGGTCAGCATTTAGTAAGGCTTTGAGTCCTGTTAGTATAGAACAAATTGGAATGGGTCAGACTCTGGGTCTTCTCAGCATGACATCTGGTGGGCAAGGCCAACCCTACTTTAATTCTTGACCTGTATTCTTCAGATCTTAGCCTCCTGTGTAGGTAGGGTTATAGGCCTGAGCCTCTGGCACTGGGCCTCAGATTCTTTTTGGTATATTAGGGTTTGAACTCAAGAGCTGAGGGTTTCCAGTCAGGTCTTCTTCCATGGGAGCCAAGCCTTTCTGTCTTGGGCATTTCTGAAATAGAGATTTCATATATACTCAGGCTTGGCTGGATAATAGTCCTCCTTTGACAGGCATGCGTCACCATGCCTGGTCCTCTGTAGTTGGGATGGTAGATATGTAGCACCATGCTCAGTCATCGGTTTAGATGACTGTCCCAAAATCTTTGTCCACAGCAGCCGATTCTTGACCACAGTTGAAGCTCTGGGTTTGGCCTTGAACCATTGGTCCTCAGTCTCCTCACAGGACAGTTGTGAGGAAACGAGGGATCAATACAAGGGGAACTCTAGGGCAGGACCAGGCCTAAAGGGAACGGTCATCAGATAAGTTTCTTGGCAATTCTGTGAGCATATAACAAGAAGATACCTGGAAAGGACTCAGAAGGGGCTTGTTATTTATCATGCTACAGGTATGGGATTATGAAACAAAACATGGATCTCTTTCATCCTTACCCTATCCCCATGAAGAAGGGGATCCTTCACTGTTCAGCTTTGCAGCTGGGGAAAAAGAGGCACGGAAAAGCTTGGTGACCTACTCATGACCCCCAGATGACAGGAAGCTCGGCCTGACTTGTCTGCCATGCTCCCTAGGACAATGGGTGCTATTCTGTCCATTTCTTGTGGTGGGAAGTCCACTTATTGTCAGTTGTGAGGCTTGAACTCTGGGCCTGCGCACTGTCCCCAAGCTGCTCAGATAAAGTTTAGGGCTCTACCACTTGAGCCACAAGACCACTTCTGGTTTTCTGGTGGTTCTTTGGAGATAAGCGTCTCACAGACGTTCCTGCCTGGGCTGGCTATGAACCATGATCCTCATATCTCAGCCTCCTGTGTAGTTATCATTGTAGGCCTGTGCCACTGGCAGCCAGCTTAAGTGTAATTCTCTCTCTCTCTGTCTCTGTCTCTCTCTGTTTCTCTCTCTCTGTCTCTCTCTCAGTAACTTGTTGAAATGGTGCTGGAGGAGGTGCCTCAGCGTCTCCATGTGGCTGGGACCCAAGATGACCCTCTTATTCTGGAGGTAGGCTGTGGGTCAGGAGCTTTCTTACTTGGCCTGTTGAACTAGCTCCCTTACGTAAGCCCCTCTGTGCCCGGGGTAGACCAGTGATGGTTACTTGTTGTCAATCTGTGTGGTGAGTACTTCTTCACTACCCTTTGCTAAGACAGTTAAAGGAATGTGGACGAGGAGGCATCTCATTGTCCAACTGCACACTATCCTGAGCCTCTGATCATCACTGCCACCTATCTGGCCAGACCCTTATTATAAGAAACCGAATTCACTCTATGTCTACTTCACATTGCTGTAGGGTGTCGTTTCGGGGAGAGGGGACAGTGTGCAGAGGAAAGACCCCAGATCCGATACCTCCTGGGGGACATTTGTTCTGTGACAGCGTGAAGTCATTGCTTTGGATAAGGAGGAAGCCGGCATCAGACTGAGCCGGAACAATGCTCAAAGCTAGGTAGGCTATTGAAGCATCAAACCCACCCATGTCTGCTTCCCACTCACAACAAGGACGGTGCAATGCAGGTAGCCCAGCACTGGCCCTAGGGGACTATAAATGGATGGTGGCGGTCAGGTGCCAGTGGCTCTCGCCTGTCATCCTGGCTATTCGGGAGGCTGAGTTCTGATGGTTGTAACTCAGAGTCAGCCCAGGGGAGTCTGTGAGATTTTTTTTTGGTCTTGACATGGCTCCTGAACTCTGGGACTGGGCACTGTACTTCAGCTCTGCAGCTCAAGGCTAGCGCTCTGCCACTTGAGCCACAGCGCAACTTCTGGCTTTTTGTCACAGCGCCACTTCTGGCTTTTTGTCTTTTTGCTTATGTGGTGCTGAGGAATCGAACCCAGGACCTAAGGCATGCAAGGCAAGTGTTCTACCACTGAGTCTCCTTCCCAGCCCCAAGTCTGTGAGATTCTTATCTCCCATAAACTACCTCCCTCTTTCTCCTGAAAAAAGCCAGGTTTGGTGCTGTGGCTCAAGTGATAGAGCCTTGGCCTTGAGTAAAAGAAGCTCAGGGATGACACCGAGTCCCTGAATCCAAGACCTGGGACTCTTAAAAAATAAAACAAATGAATAGTGGGCACTTGTTATCTTACAACCAAAATGGATGCATTCATTCTTCTCTCTGGTATTTGTAGCCAAAGGTAAGATGCTTCCCTTGATGTTCCTCTAAACCTCTCCTTCTCTCTATTATCACCCTGGCTTCAGTTGCAGGATAGAATTAAGATCATCCCACTTGATGTGACCTTAAGTACTCTCCCCTACCCACCTTTTGGGGGTGGGGATCATGGATGTACTCAACACTGGGTGAAAGAAGCACCAGAGAGGTGGGGGTAGGTATCCCTGAAACTCATACTCACACACACACACACACACACACACACACACACACACACACACATACTCACCCAGGCCAACTCTGACTAGCCTTTTCCAAAGACACTTTATCTCCTTGGATTAACTGACCTAGGAGAGGAACTTGATCCCCTATAAATGACTATTTTAACTAGGGCTTGCTAGTTGACATGAGATAAACAGAAGCTCAAAGGAAAGGTTCTGGAGCCTGTCTGGCTCAAGCTCACACTTGACATCCTGGTTCCTTGGTAGGCAGAGATCTGAGGAACAAAGATGGAAACCAGCCATAAGCTGGAAAGCTGATAAGACTCTTCTATGCATGGAACCACCAAAAATCCAGACTTGGAGCTGTTGCTCAAGTGGTAGAGTAGCAGACTTGAGCATGAAAACTCAGAGAGACAGCTCCCAGATCCTCAGTTCAAACCCCCACAAGAAATGGCCCCATTTGCTGCCCCCAGAATTCCTGTGTCTCAAGTGCTCTCTCACAGAATGTGATACTGCACTGATCCCTGGGTAGTTTATCAGTGCCTTCAGAAATTGGGTGGTGAAAGTCAGGCCTTCACCTTTGTGCGTTCTCAACCACACCAGCTAGAGGCAGAGCATGACAAGGCCAGCAGCCTGCAGAACGGAGAAGATCCCCCTCTGCCCGGGTGATTGGAGCAGGCTTCTTAGAGGCAGCACTTGAAAGGGGGTCTTGCTTAACAAGAAGGATGTGACAGGAAGCACAGAGAGAAAAGATGCCATAGATAAAGGACAACATAGCGGAGCCTGTTCTTTTCCAGCCAGGGCTGCTGGTTAGAAATTCGGTAAAGATGGGCAAGACTGTCTCAAGACAGGCCCAAGGAGTCACAGAATAACAGCTATCCAATGTTGGGATTTTATCTTAGCAGTAGCAGGAAACTCTGTGTTCAATTCCTAGGTCCCGCATACACAGAAAAAGCCAGAAGTGGTACCATGGCTAGGGTGGAAGAATGCTCACCTCACGCAAAAGAAGCTCAGGGACAGTGCCTCGACCCCAAGTTCAAGCCCCAGCACTGTCAAGGTAAAACTGCACTCCAAGGGACCTGGGTGACAGGTGGATAGCTGTGCCTGTAGCTCTTAGTAAATCCATCCATGCTTTGTGTCTCTTTCTATGACAGAGGGGATCTGGACACTCCTTCTGCCCTGGGCACCCCTGGACCCGGTTATCAGCAACCCTCCCAAAGTCTTCCACTGGGACATGGAGCAGCTGGCCCCAGAAATTCTCAGGTACCGATTGGGATACAGGGAAGGCCTCAGAAGTCCTAGTATGTCTGATCTGCCCCAGACATCCAGGCCATCGAGAGGAAGCAGATGGGAGCTTAGAAAGCGATAGTGATGTGAAGGGGGCCCTTTAATGCCCATGGCCCTCCCCAGATTCTGAGCCTCCCTTTGCTGTCTCTGAGGGAGGTAGAGGATTGTCTAGGTGGTAGTGTCTAGAGGAGGACTAGTTGGAAATTGTAAATAATGAGACACCATGGGCCATGTGCTGATGGCTCATCCTGGCTACTCAGGAAGCTGAGATCCAGAGGGTCTTGTATCCCTGCACAGGGTGGAAAGTCCAATGAGAGTCTCATTTCTAGTCTCCAACTGCAAGTGGCACCATGGCTCAAGTGGAAGGGCACTGGCCTTGGGCAAAAATCACCATCATGGACATACACAAGCCCTGATTTCAAGACCTTCATCCAAAAAAAAAAAAAAAAAGAAAGAAAGAAAGAAAGACACCCCTTGCTTGGCAGAGATGGTGAAGGAGTGGGGTTGCTGTGATCCCAACCACAGCAGGCTCTGGGACACCAGGCTCTGGCCTCAGTATACAGCCATTTCTAAGGACTCCCCAAGTTTGCCCGAGTGTGAATTTACAGCAGGGTGTGCATTGTCTTACCAAGAACTGCAGAGGTTGTGGCCTGTCTTAGGCAGGGATTGGGCGAATGGAAGCAGGTATGGGAGAGTAATGTCAATTATATTCTCTCCAACCAAGGAAGAATGTTTTTGGATGCTGGTGTCAAGGTCTGAAATTGTAGGGTTACATGTGCTTTATGACCTGACAAGTTGTGTTTCCCTGGTTGTAAGAAGGAGGCTGAAACTGGGCACTGCCAGTGTCTCACAACTGTCATCCTAGCTACTCAGGAGGCTGAGATCTGAGGATCATGGTTCAAAGCCAGCTTGGACAGGAAATTCTGTGAGATTTTAACTCAAGTGAACCACCAGAAAAATGGAAGTGGTGCTGTGGCTCCAGTGGTAGAGCGCACACCTTCAGCTGAAGAGGTGAGGGATGACAAGCAGGCCCAAAGTTTAAACCCCATTACCGACAACCAAAAATAATATGGCTGAGTTTTCCTCATAGCGGTGTGTACAGTAGGAAATGCCATGCTGTTTTATGAGCCTTTCCAGATGTGTGAAAGGCTCTGAGTTTTGTCAACATTTGGTCTGAGGAGGGTAGTCCCATCTTTTCGGAGGTTGGGATGTTCAGTTGCTCAGGGATTGCATGGTGCCCTTCCTCAGTAGCAACCTTGTCTTTAGCCCCCTATCATGGTCTACAATGAGTCCTAAATAGCCAGAGACCTGCATATTCCAGCTTTTCCTTGGGACCCATGTCAGGCTGTGCATATCTATTTCCTCATCCAGAGGATTCTGGGTCAGCAGTGCCGGCTGGCATATGTTCTCTCCTGCCTCTGGGGGGTCAGGGTCAGACATGCTGTGTCCTGTCCTTTTCTAAGATGTGCCCCTTGCTGCATGTCCCACGCACAGCAGGCTGGCAGTGGAGTGGGGGAAGGGTGGTTGCCAGTGGCTCTGGCCAACTTGACCTTGATAGCTGACTGAAGGCTCCCAAATCAAGAATAATCTGGGGCTCCATAAGAGGTAAGGCCAAGGTGGCTTGGATGTATTGTTTGATGTCTAGGAAATGTCAACATACCTTATCATAGGCACAACTATCTTCTAGCCCCAGCTGGGCCTCTCAGGTCCTTCTAGACAATTCTGGATGCCCAGAATAGAGAGTAATATACTTTAGATTCCAGCGCCAGGGAACTGGGGGATGAGAGATTGGTGTGGCCAGTACCTCACTGTTTTGGGGCATTAGTTTTGACCTGGATGAGCTGAGCTAGAAATGGGGGCAGTCATGAGTCATAGTCACAGTAAACTCTCAAGCCAGATCAAGTGGTTTCTCCCTAAGTCCTTCTTGGGCTGAGGGGTTTGGGCCATGGCAGTAAGTTCCATGGAACCTGCCCCTCGATCTCAATACGGGGCCACAGGATCCAGGGAAGGACACTAGGAATGGTCCTTTGTAGTCGGCCCAAGATTGGAGACCTTCATCTGCCCCCCTTCCTCAAGCACTGTTGAGGAAAGCAGGGCACTGAGCCCTCAGAGTCCTTGGATAGTGACTGCTACAAACAGCAGCCAGTTGGCTGTTGATTCCTGAGCCTACAAAACTTTCATGAGCCCAACTCAACACCTGCTCAAGGTCTGACTGACAAATTTGCACTCTCTTGTGATTCTCCTGTGACTGGGCATTATTTGCTGTGATATCTTGCAGCTCCTGCCCTCCTGTCCCAGATCCGTGGTCTGAGACTGATTTACTACTCGGATCCACATTGCATCCAAGACAGATGCTATTCTGATGATCTTCATTACCCAAGGCTCTATACTTCTCTGATACTGTTGCCTGCTCTGTAGGCAATGGCCTCCAAACAGGCTGCTACCAAGACTTGTAGGACACCTAGACATTAGGAAACACTCAGGGGCCTACTGAAATATACTCTGTGTAGAGCCACAGAATAAGGTCCAAGCAGGCCAGGTGTTGGTCATGGGGCTTGAACTCTGGGCCTGGGCGCAGTCCCCCAACTCTTCACCTTACCACGTGAGCCACAGAGCAAATTCCAGTTTTCTGTAGGTTCCTTGGAGATCAGAGTCTCCCAGACTTTTCTTCCTGGGCTGGCTTTGAAACGTGATCATCACATCTCAGCCTCCTGAGGATCTAGGAGGACAGGCATGAACCACCTGTGTCTGGATGATCTGGCCTTACACCACAGTGGACTAGTAGCTCCTGAAATCATTTCTTTTATTTTCCCTTGCTAGGATTGGGGCTTGAACTCAGGGTCTGGGCTCTGGTCTCTAAACTTTTTCCTTCAAGGTTACTACTTTACCACTTGAGCCACAGATCCATTTCTGGATTTTGGTAATTAATCGGCAAGAAGAGTCTCATTAACTTTCCTCTCCTGAGCTGGCTTGACCCTTGATCTCTATCTCAGTCTCCTGAGTAGCTAGGATTTAAAGGGGTTGAGCACCTGGTGGCATTGGGGTATAAGCTTTTTTAAAGCAAGAGCTTTTCCCTGTATCTGCTCTGACTCCCCCATGCAAAGGAGGCCTGAGGGTCAGGAGCTGTGAAAACAGGTTTCTAGCCACAGGAAATGGCTTTGGGTCCCTAGTGAAAAGCCCAGCTAATCTTCCCCCTGGGCGCCATTCTGGGACCTCACCCTCTTCCCTGTGTCTCAGGTCAATGTTGACCCAGCTTTGAATTTCCTGCCTGCCTTTTCTGAAGCCAAAGCACCTTCATATCACTCACACCACCTGCTCTACAGCACACCAGAGAACCTTTGCCCATGTTATACCTTCTGCCTGAGGCACTCTGTCTTGTACCCACATATTAGAACTACTATGGGATTTTGGCACTGGCTATAACACTTCATGGAGCAAGTCTTTCCTTTCTTCTCTATCTTTTTTTTTTTTTTAATATTGAGTTGCTAGAGATGGAATTTGTGCAGGCTGACTGGCAAATGCTCTATATTGGTGTGTTTGTGTGTGTGTGTGTGTGTGTGTGTGTGTGTGCCAATCCTGGGGTTTGAATTCAGGGCCTGGATGCTATCCTATCCCTGAGGTTTTGTGCTCCAGGCTAGCACTCTACTACTTGAACAACAGCTCTACTTCTGGCTTTTTGTGTGTTTAATTGGAGAAAAGTGTCTTAAATTGACTTTCCTGCTTGCAATTGGGATCCTGAGATCTCTTCCTACTGAGTAGCTTACAGGGGTGAGCCACCAACACCTGCCCCTTATGTATAACCTCTGCCTGCCTCTGAGTCCCAGAAGAATATGTCTCACCAGGCTCAAGTTTTTTTGCCAGTCTTGGTGCTTGAACTCAAAGCTCATACTTGAGAGAAACTCTAAACCTGTGAAGACTGTGACAAGTGTTTCCATTTAATTATATATCATGTTTCAACACTTAATATAATGAAAAATGAGTCAATGTCCTAAATTATTAGGTATAATTTTATAATAGATGTGCAAAATATAATATTTTGTGTATAATAATACAATAATCAATAAATGAATCAAAAAATAACATACAAAATCAATAATAAAATCCATAATATGAAATTAACATACATATATGATATGTTATTTCTTTCTTCTCTTAAGAAGAAAGAAGGATGGCCAATAAACACATGAAGAAATGCTCAACCTCCCTAGGCATAAAAGAAATGCAAATCAAAACAACATTGAGATACCACCTCACCCCAGTTAGAATGGCAAAAATCAAGAACTCTAATAACAACAGATGCTGGAGGGGATGTGGACAGAAGGAAACCTTACTTCATTGTTGGTGGGAGTGTAAACTTGTCCAACCACTCTGGAAGGTAGTATGGGGGTTCCTCAAAAGACTCCACATAGAGCTCCCCTATGACCCAGCAGTCCCACTTTTGGGCATTTACCCAAATGTTTACAAACAAGACCACACTAAAGCTACCAGCACAACTATGTTTATTGCAGCATTATTTACCATAGCTAAGATCTGGGACCAACCCAGATGCCCCTCAGTAGATGAATGGATGAAGAAAAAGTGGTATATATACACAATGGAATTCTATGCCTCCATCAGAAAGAATGACATTGCTCCATTTGTTAGGAAATGGAAAGATTTTGAAAAAATTATATTAAGTGAAGTAAGCCAAGCCCAAAGAAACATAGGTCCCATGATTTCCCTTATTTGCAATATCTAGTATATGTATGAGTCAAGCAGAAAAGGTCAGATGAGGTGATGTTAGGAAAATGAACCCTAAGATATGTATTTTAAATGTTTTTTTCTTTCATGCATTTGTTTCTAATGCAATTATAAAATTATTTCTTTGTTGCTTTGTATGTCCCTCCCCCACAGTAAAATCCCTGCTTTCACTGTATTTGATGTGTATGTATAATTTGTGGAGGGGAAGGGGAAAAATAAGTCGTTTAAATAAGGATACAGGTGGACCTGTTGAAACAATGAGAAATACAAGTTTTCATGTCAAAAACGAGCTTTACAACTTGGGGGGGAGCATTGCGGGGAGGGAAGCATGGGAAGGTATGGGAAGGGTAAACAAAAGGGGAGGCTACAATGCTTGATAAAAATGTACTCACTATCTTGCCCATGTAATTATATCCCCTCTGTACAGTATTTTCACAATTAAATTAAATAAAAAAAGAATGATATTCCTTCAATGGCGGTATAATAAATACCTAAGAGTTGGTAAGAACATAGAAAGTGTCCTTCTATCATAGATAGATGGCTATGGAACTCTTTACCAATATATATATTTATTTGTGTACCTCCGTCTGCCTATCCATGTATCGCTGTTTTGGCCAAACCTGGGGGTCGATCTCAGAACCTGGGAACCACCTGACATCTTCATTGGCTAGAGGCTGCCATGCTCAAACACCCAATCACCCAACTTAGTGCTAGGCACTAAGTTCACATCCTGGCAACGCTAGGAATGATGGAGAACACATTTAAATCTAGATGTTATGTGATAGGATGTAAACAATATAATAAATGGTATAGGTGTCATCAGAGTCAATAAAATAAATTCTAAATAAATGAATGAGCCAAGAAATATAATAAATAACCACACCAAACACAATATGGACTGAAGATCTGTACAAAAGTATAAATCCTATCCTTAAATTATATATAAGGAGGGCTGGGAAGGTGGCTCAGTGGTAGAGCTCTTGCCTTACATGCATGAGGCCCTGGGCTCGATTCCTCAGCACCACATAAGCAGAACAAAAAGCCAGCAGTGGAGCTGTGGCTCAAGAGGTAGAGCGCTAGCCTTATGGTGAAGAGCTGAGGGACTGCGCCAGGGCCCAGCGTTCAGGCCCACGAGTGGACCACAAAAAAAGTATGTAAGGAGTATCTTTCCAGCCCTGAGGCTTGAATATAGCCCCCCTATGAAGAGGGAATGGCGGGAGATCCTGAGACACTCATTTCTGGACCTGGGAAGAGTCATGGAATGTGATCGATCTCATCCTTGATGATGCATGATACAAGTAGGAAATGATAGGTAAGACTCCTGGGGCATCGATTATTTGTAAAGAAGTTGATGAACCATGACAATAATCATCACGGTTATGAAATGGAGGCATCAGGAAAGATCCAAGAATCGTTAGTAACACCGATTGGATTCCACCACAGGTTACCATCTCCCCTATCCTAATCAAATGTGTACTTATTTGCATACTGCCTTCAGCTTATGAATGGATGACTGTTGTGCTCCCCACTCTACCCTCGGGAGAGGGGGACTCAATGGCAGGTCCCAAAGTCTTGTGTGCTCATGTTGACCCATTCGCCATTTGGTCCTTCTAGGTCCCAAGTTCAGATTTCCCGCCCTGCCAAAATATTCATCTTGATGTCAGAAGTCAATCGTTGCACCCGTTTTCTTTCCTGTGCAAGTCCTGGATCTCAGCTAGAATGGAGAATGCATGGGCCACCTCGTGGCCATGGTAATAAGTTGCTATCCATGTCAGCCCGGTTATACCTGTCATCATATACTCAAGAAAATACACAATACACCCATGAATAGCATACAAAATAAAGAGAATAACTACACTGAATGCACGATGCAGTCCACACACGGATGTAAATATATATCCCATGTTTCAATGATCATTGAGGACTATTTTGGCCTCCCTGGGGCTCGATCTCAGTTGCTGGGAACGGCCCAGCTCCTTAGTGGCTCACAGTCTGGTGTGATCACGTGGACCCATTGGGCAGTTGTACCTCCTTGGACCAAAGTTGGAATCCCAGCACTGCCAAAAATTCACTGTGATGTGAGAAGCCAGTCATTGCACCTGTTTTCCTGTACTGTGCAAGTTCTGGGGCTCAGCTAGGAAGGAGAATGTATATGCAACTCTATACTCATGGGAATAGGTTGTGATCCAGTTCACCACAGTTATATCTGTCATCCTATACTCAAGGAAATACACAATACATCAATGAATAAGACACAAAACAAATAGAATGACTACACCAAACGCAAGATACCTCCCACCCATGTTTGGAAATATATATCCACTGTTTAATTATTAATTTGTGACTATATTGGCCCCCACCAGGGCTCCATCTCAGGTCCCAGGAATGGCCTAGTTCCGTAGTGGCTCATAGCCTGGTGTGCTCACCATGACCCATTCACCAATTGGGCCTGCGAGGCTTTAAATTCAAATTCCTGCACTACCAAAAGATTCATTCTGATGTGAGAAGCCTATCATGGCACATGTTTTCCTGTCCTGTGAATGTCCTGGGTCTCATTGAGGATGGAGAATGCTATATAGGCAACTCTTAGCCATGGGAATAGGTTGTCATCCATGTGACTTATGCAATAAAATACACAATACATCCATGAATAAGACAAAATAGAATGAATAACTACACTGAATGCAAGATGCATACCACACCTGTAGGTAAAGAGAAATCCTATGTTTAAAAAGGTGGGCTTGCTATTTTGTTCAGTGCTGGGGCTTCAAATCAGGCCCTGCACCAGGCCTGACATTCTAGTCTTCAAAGATGGTGAGATTCCCCTTCCCCCACAGTGCAACAGAGTTACCCAGACCCGAGATCAAATCCCAGCACTGACAAAAGTTTCATCCTGATGTCAGAAGCCAGTCGTTGTGCCTTTTATCCTCTCCTGTGAAAGTCCTGGGTCTCAAATATGATGGAAAATGCATAGACAACCCTGTAACCGTCGGAACAGGTTGTCATCCATGTCAGCACAGTTATACCTGTCACCATATTTATTAAAATACACAATACCTCCATGAATTAGAGACAAAATAAGGAGAATAATTGCACTGAACACAAGATGCTGTCCACACATGTATGTCAATATATATCCTATGTTTAAATTATGAATTTATTACTATAGTGGACCACCCTAGGGATCAATGTCAGATTATGGGAATGGCCACACTCCTTAGTTGCTCACAGATTCGTATGATCACCTTGACTGATTGGCCATTTGGTTTTGCTCTACCCTGAGTTCAGATCCCAGCACTACCAACAAGTGGATCGTGGAGTAAGAAGGAGAGTGTGAAACTTTTTTTCCTTTTCTCTGAGAATCCTGGGGGTCGGGCATGATGGAGAACATGTCTACAAATCTAGATGTTCTGTGATATGTTGTCATCAATGTAATAAACAGAATGGGTTTCATCATTGTAAAAATCAATGGTAAATAAATGAATAAAACAAAAGATACAAGTAACAATCACATCAAACGTGTATGGACTGAGCATCTATAGGTAAATATAAATCCTATGTTTACAATATATATAAATAGAATGTTTTCCAGGGCTGGGTCTTGAATTCAGGAGTAGTGAATAGTCCTGACTTTTTAATCTTCATGTAAGGTGATCTTCCCCTTTATCCATATTGTTGCAGATTTACCCAGATCCTGAGTTGAAATCCAAAGCCGGTAAGAATAAACTGTGTGAATCGCAAGCCAGGGAGCTAATATTTTTTCTCAGCACGGGGCTTGAACTCAGGTCTTGGCAAGTCCGCCCCAGCTTCGATCACCCTAGGATGGAGTGCAGCCACTGGACATGCAGTTGTTTCTGGGGTCCTTGACCCCCAGGTGTTGCAGGGAAAATAATGCACAGAAAAAATGTGGCCTTTTATGTTTTTTTCCTTTGCACAGTGACCCTTCTGGGTCTGAATGACACTGTTGCAATGGTTACTTTACGTTGCATTGCTGAAGGCTGGCAGAATATCAGGAAACCCATAGGCCCACCTGGCAACAAAGGCCCTCATTTCAAATCCCCTTCCCAACACCAACCAATGGTAAGAGGTACTAAGAAACTGGTTCCCATCCAAAGGAATAACACTGGAATTTTGTCAATGTCTCAGTTGAATGAGTTGATCATGAATGATGATCCCATAAAATTAAACAGCATCATTTCAGAAGGCTGGTTGATCTTATTTAATATTTATGAAGCATTAAAAGAATATTATTACTTACAGGAACACAAGAATTTCAGGACAACAGTGCTTTCATTAATATTTCAAGGATGAAAACAGTAACATTAATAACATGGACGCATAATAAATACCCAGGAATTGGTAGGAATATAGTCTATATAAATGAATAATGTATAGACATCTCTGGCACTCTATAAAGATATATATTTATTAGCATACTGCAATCTGCATGTCAATCTGTTTTTATTTGGTTAACCCCTGGGGCCCTTTCTCAGGTCCTGGGAACAACCTGTCAGCTCAATTTGCCCCAGGATGGTGTGTTTACGCTCACCCATTCATGAATTTGGCCTTGTAGGCCATGAGTTCAGATGCCAGCGCTCCCAAAAATGAATCATGGATTAAGAAGCTGATGGTGACACATGTTTTCCTTTACTGTGAATCTTCTGGGTGTCAGATATGTCATGGAATACATATATAGACCTGTATCCTATGTAGTCAATGTTCTATGTGCTATAATAGTCAATAAAATAAATGGTCAATACATGAATAAAACGAAAAATAAAATAACTACACTGAACACAATATGGAGTCAACATATGTATATAACTATAAAACATATATGTAAATTGTACATGAATAGGGTGTTTTCTAGTGCTGGGGATAGATTTCAGGCCTAAGGAACAGACTTGAATTTCTTGACTTCAAGAAGGCAAGTTTCCCCTTCCTACACAGTGCAACAGAGTTACCCAGACTATGAGTTCCAATCCCAGTCCTGGTAGAAAAAATGTCACCTTTAGAGTATGTGAGGCCCATTTCTTAGGTATTTCATTATGCCTCCATTTAATGAATGTGATTTTTTTAAATGCTTAATAAAATATTAACTAAAATCGATCAGTGTCGTGTAATATAATTGTGTATAATTTTATCCTAGAATCTTTCAAGAACTATTCATTCAATCATGACTTACATCACATTCCATTGGTAATCATATGGATAAGAACAAGTTTCTTAGGATCTCCTACCATTTGAAGTTGGCAGGACCAGGATTCGAATTGTGGGCTCAATCTCCCACCACTTCAATCTGAGGATAGGGAACTCACCAGTCTGTCCAAGAACATAAACAAGACCAGTGATTAGGCAGAGACCAGTGGCTCTCAGCAGTCGTCCTTGATACTTACAAGGCTGTGATAGGAGGATCATGGTCAAAGTCACCCTAAGTAGGAAAATCCTTGAGACCCCTGTCCAACTTCAGTGCCAACAAAGCCAGAAGCCTTGTGGCTCTCGTGTAGAGGACGAGCCTTGAGCAAAAGCAGCTCATGGACTGTGCTCAGACCCTGAGTTCAAGGTCTGGAACTGGTAGCAAACAGAAATACACAACAATCTCTGTAGCTATCCAGCTAAAGCAGGTCACCCTCTTGTCCCCAACTGAATTGGACAGAATTCCCTGGGAAAAGGGCTGGGAAAACCGCTGTGTTCTTGACTCCGCCCATGCTGCATGCTTCACAGGATTCTGGCCACATCCCCATTTTTCGTTCTTCTTTCTGACCAATGGGATACAAGAATGGTGGCCATGCCCACATTCCATGCTGCCAGATAGCACTGGGATTCCCTCTGTTAGTTTACACCATTACCAGCAGTTGAGGAAATTTGCGGTGGCTGAGTGGTGTGGAAGAGACTTGAGGTGACTTTGGAGGATAATAGAAAATTGATGCTCCCCCCCCAACCTGGCCCCTTCCCTCCCTTCACAAGGTTACAGGTTTCAAACCTCAGGCAATGGCATGCTGCCAGCAGGCCTAAATCCCGGACTTGGTCCCTGCGCCTAGTCTTCTGCTCTGGGCCTATGTGACCTCGTTCCTGCCACCATCGCTGCTGCCCCAATTGGAGCAGCTGCCAACAGCTTCTCCCAGCAGCAAAGGTGAGTGGCCGCCCCAACACCAACCTACCCTGGGTCAAACACCCCTCTGGGGCACAATGACACCCTTTCTTGTTTGCTCTTCCCTGCGCTGATGAGCAACCTTTCTGTCTTGAACATTTCTGAGATAGAAACTAAATATATTTTCAGGCTGGGCTGGATCGCGGTCCTCCTGTGAAAGATATGCTCCACCAGGCCTGGTCCTCTGTAGTTGGGATGGTAGACATGTGGTGTCATGCTCAGTCATCTGTTTAGATGGATTATCCCAAACTCAGTCCACAGCATCAGATTCTTGACCACACTTGAAGCTCTTTGTAGGGCCTCAACCATTGGACCTCAGTCTCCTCACAGGACAGTTGTGAGGAAACAAGGGATTTATACAGACAGATCTCTGGAGAACAGCTAGGCAGAGAGGGAGCAACCTAGAGATAAGGTTTTGGCAATTCTGTGAGCATATGACAGGAAGATACCAGAAAGTGTTCAGGTGGGGCCTGTTATTAATAGTGCAACAGGTCTGGGTTTATGAACCAAAGCATGGCTCTCTTTCATTATTACCCTATCCCCATGAGGAAGGGGATCCTTCACTTTGTTCAGTTTTGCAGCTGGGGAACCGAGGCACAGAGAAGCCAGGTGACCTACTTATGACCTCAAGTTCACAGGAAGCTCGGCCTGACTTCTTTAACATGCTCACTAGGACAATGGGTGCTATTCAGTCCACTTCTTGTGGTGGGAAGTCGTGGGTCTTGAACTCTAAGATTGGGCACTGTTCCGGAGCTCCTTACCTCAAGGCTAGTGCTCTATCACTTGACCTCACAGTGCCACTTCCAGTTTTCTGGTGGTTCTTTGGAGATAAGATTCTCACAGACGTTCCTGCCTGGGTGTCTATGAACCATGTTCCTCATATCTCACCCTCCTGTGTAGTTAGGATTACAGTTTTATGACAATGGCACCCGATTTAAGTGTAATTCTGATTTCTCTCTCTCTCTCTCTCTCTCTCTCTCTCTCTCTCTCTCTCTCTGTCTCTCAGGAACTGGTAGAATGGCTGCTGTAGGAGGTGGCCCAACGTCCCCAGGTGGCTGGAACCCAAGATGGCTCACTCTTTCTGGAGGTGGGCTGTTGGTCAGTAGCTGTCTCATTCAGCATGTTGATAGATTCCCATGAGGTAAGCCCTCTGTGCCCTTGCAAGACTGTGAAGGTTATTCATTGTCCACCTAGAATTACTGGACTTATTGTATTCTTTTCTAAATTATTTTCTAGCACCTGGCCAATATTATGGTACATAGATACTGAATGAAAATGTAATGTCAACTTAAGAAGTCATTTAGGGATCTGGGAATGTGGCTTCATGATATGGTGATTGCCTAGCATGCATGAAACCCTGAGTTCAATTCCTCAGTACCACATAAACAGAAAAACACTGGAAGTGGTGCTGTGCCTCAAGTGTTACAGTGATAGCCTTGAGCAAAAAAGCAAAAAAAAAAAAAAATCCCAAACCAAAACAAAACCAAAAAACATTTAGTTAGTAAATGCCAAATAACGAACGTTACTTGGAATATATAATTGCTCCTGCCATACTGACATCTGATAATAGTCCCTAATTCATGAACTTTACTTATATTAGGATATTGTGTTGAAAAAAAGTTTTGTTAATTAGGTCAAAGCAGTTAATGGCTTGAATCTGCTTAGATGTCAGGTGAAGATTAATTCTGGAAATTCAAAGATTCCAGGTTTTTGAATGGTCACTGCTAATCACAATGAGAAGGGTAGTCTAAGTGAAATTTGGAAATATTTTTGGTCATTCATGGCACCAAAATGGCAGAGGCAAATTAACAGTTGTGACAGAAGAGAAAGAATAACTCCAGAGTTAATGAATAAATGACAGTAACTAAGGTATACCAGAAACTGTTTTAGAGAACCATTTTTGCTTATTGAACAAATAGTTATCAACTAGGCTTATTCCTCATTACCTTTAGCATTCTAAATCTCTTATGTTACTTCTTAATAAATGTATCTTCTGTGCTGTTTTTTCTTACCTTATCTTTTTTGCTTTCTAAAAATCTGTCTTTCTATACTTCTTTATGAACATTTCCTGATACTAAATACATCTACACAGATGACAGAGAATGCTAAATTAAGAGGCCCATAGCTCATGATTCATTAATGAAAAAAACATGGAAAAGGAGGATATATTTAGTGTTACCTCAAATTTTCTGAAAAGCTGTAATGCCATCATTTGATCCAAATTTCCATTATTTGTCTACATAATGTCATTCAGTGCACATAAATGCAAATATGAGCTGGGCGCTGGTGGTTCAGGCCTCTAATCCTAGCTATTCAGGAGACCAGAGGATTGTGGTTCAAAGCCAGCCTGGTCAGGAATGTCCATGAGACCATTATCTTCAATTAACCACCAGAAATCCGGAAGTGGTGCTTTAGCTTAAGCGGTAGAGCGCTCAACTTGAGCTAAATAGCTGAGAGAGTGACCCCAGGATCAGAGTTCTAGCCCCCAACCAACAAAAAGTGCAAATATTACCTTAAGTTTCTCCAAAAGGAAAGACAAGATCAATAATATTCCCAAGCAGAAAAAAAATAATTTCAAAATGGTTCAGTGCACCTACTTTTGCTGAATTATTTAAGTTATGGCTTCTTTGCTAGATATATTCTCTTCCTTTAAAAATTGTCACATATTAGCTTTACAATAAACTTCATCTATTATTTCTTGTTTCAAAAGAGAAGTGTATACAGTTGATGTCACTTAGCTTTCTTATTATCTTAAGTCAAAGCCAAACCAGGCAGGAGAGTCTGTCAAACTCTTATCACAAATTGAACACCAAAAAACCAGAAGTGGAATTTTGGCTCAAACAGTAGAGTACTAGCTTTGGGGACAAGTGGGAAGGAAAGACAACTGTTCAGGGACAGGCTCTAGCCTCTGGGTTTTAGCCCCAGAACTAGCAAAAACTAAACAAATAAGCAAACAAAAATCCCAGATATTTCTTTGGGACCCTCCTAAAGGAGTACTGGTCAGAGAAAATGCTGCTTTTGCTGATCATACTCACTGGATCCTGCTTTTTTGGAATCCTTATTGCTCTGGAGAACTCAGGACCAGACCAAAGGAACTGATAACTGATTCCTGCATCATGAAAATCATCTCAGGGTTGAAATATCTATTCACAAGACACATTAAAACCTCCCTGTCTTTGTTCCTTTTCAGGAGAACACTTTTAAAATAACGTTATTTCCTTTTGTTCTATGCTGACCTTCAAATGGTACATTATTTCTTTTTGTAATACTCTCAACAAGAAGTTTACAGAAAAATTTTATATGAGTAAAGAACACACTAGAAAAAGC
This sequence comes from Dipodomys spectabilis, assembly GCF_019054845.1. NCBI lineage: Eukaryota > Metazoa > Chordata > Mammalia > Rodentia > Heteromyidae > Dipodomys > Dipodomys spectabilis. The sequence continues at coordinate 477,281 of NW_024870915.1, forward strand.
CAGGGACAGAGTTTCCTTCAAGCCTTGGGATACTTTTCTTTTACAGTAAAAAGGAAAGCTCAAGGTAACTTGAACTTTGTTATTCCTCTATGTTCCATTCCACTCCTGGGGTCAGTTTCCACATCCAGTAACAGTTACTTCCAGTAACAATCGTTGGTGCTACTTGAAGTATAATGAATGTGTTCTGGCTTCACTGAAATAACACTAAGACACCTTTGTACCTGACATAACACGTATTATAGTGACAACTTAGTAAAGGGAAAATATGAAATTTTTATTGTTTATAAATACATTATACATGAGTACATTGAGTTCAGACTTTGTAAGTTCTCTGTAAATTGAGGCAAATTTTAAATAGGAAGAAGGTTCTCAGAATATTCTTTTTGTGAGTGTATGTGCTATTCATTATTTCCCAAGTGTACATGAGCTAACAGTAAGGCAAACAATAGCAACAATAGGAGAAAGAGAAGTTCTGTGTTTAAGTATAAGGGTTCAATACAATATAGAAGACTACAAATAAGGCAACATTGAAACAATAAAGCCAAGTCCAGAATGTAGATTTATGAGAGCCATATACAGAAAGCAAGACTCCTACGTGGAACATGAAGTATGAGGCCACATTCATTCTAAATCATGCTTGCTAATCATGCAACTTTGTAGAATGTAGAATGGAAGAATCATTCTGTTTTCAATGCAAGTCAGATATAAGAGCATGGAATTAACTGGAAAAAATGCACATCTTGTGAGAGCAGGGATTATGCTAGCAATGAACTTGTGGCTAAGATCACATTTCTTTTTTTTCTTTACACACACACACATACACACACATATGTATATATGTATATATATATATATATATAATTTGTTGGCGGTGGTCTTGGCACTTGAACTGTGGGCCTGCGAGTTGTCTCTCTTCTATTCAGCTCAAGGCTAGTACTCTCCGACTTGATCCACAGTGCCATTTCCAGTTTACTTTTAGTTAATTGGAGAAAAGAGTCTCTGGGACTTTCCTACCTGGGCTGGCTTTGAACCTCAATCCTCATATCTCACCATGACCCAGCTTACGATCACATTCCTAACAGTGTGCACTCAAGATATGTAATGTGTGTGTTCATCTATCTTTATAAGAATTCTTGTGTTAGGGGCTGGGAAGGTGGCTCAGTGGTAGAGCTCTTGCCTCGCATGCATGAGGCCCTGAGTTCGATTCCTCAGCACCACTTAAGCAAAAATGAAAAAAGCCGTGGCGCTGTGACTCAAGTGGTGACTCAAGCCTTGAGCTGAAGAGTTGAGGAACAGAGCCCAGTTAAAAATCTGGGCTATAGCTTAGACATTGCCCTCAAAAAAATCTTTGTATTTTAAGAGTTGATACTTCTGGAGAAATAAAACCTAAGAATGTAAAGGAGTCTTGGAAGTTCAGTTTTCATCCAACCTGGGCAGAACACTCTTTGCAACAGTATATAAAATTAAGCAATCAAAAGCTGGATTGGAATAATGGCTCAGGTGATGGAATACCAGTCATGAGAAAGATTGCTGAATAAGAGCTTGAGGCTTTTGCATAGATACATACAAGCATACACATACACACAGAGGCACTTATATGTGCACACACAAATACACAAATGAAACAACTCTCAGAATGTGTAGAAGACTTAGAAAACAATAAATATGTGTCTTGAATAAGACTAGAATCAAGTGATAATTTTTAATAATAGAAAGTCCTCAAATGAATTTCCTTCAAATAAGTTTGAAAATATTTCATTGGTAGGGATCAGAGATAGTAAGAGAGTCAATAATCATTATTAAAGGGATCGGATCCATGGAGAAATGAATCAGAGATCCTGCAGGTGCATATGATAATATTCATGTCCTGTGTCAAATGTTAAAACATCTTTGAAGATAGTAGATAAACATTCTGAGCAGTCACTATGGTGTATAATATCCCTGGAGAAGTTCAGAATTGGTAGTCTATATCTAGATTAAATAAACCAAGAATCTATGGCAGGGCAATGTGATACAAGCCTAGAATTCTAGTACTGAGATTAAGACAGGAGATTAGAGAATGGAATTATATAGTGATACGTTCCCTGGACCAGGTAGTATAATTTTGTCTTAATAAAACAAAACAAAAAAGAAAGGAATACATAATTGGACCTTAGGACTAATTTTGTCATTATGTTTTGAGAAGTCAAATTTCCTGTTCAAATGCAACACATACTTAATCCGCACTTCTATTTTAAATTCGCTCTTCATTACAGAACATTCCTAGATGCAAAATGACTCATGATTCCCATCCAAAATTTGAAAAAGTAAGTTATCAGCATTTTGTTGTATCCCAAAGAAATGATGAAGGGTTACAAAAGATTAAGCCTGGAAAAATAGCAAAGTTCGCCTAATGTAGGATTTTGAAGATCTTGCTAAATTAGAATTTAGATTTAAATAAATATTTTGGTTTTGTTTGTAATTTTATATTCTATAGGATTCTACAAAATTATTTTTATGTAGAGGGTTAATTGACAAATTCAAAAATGATTTTGCATTCTATTTGCCTAGAATATTCTTTCAAGAGAGTTATAATTAGAACTTAGTTAATAGATAATTCCAACAATTCATGTATAAAATGATAATGTGAATGTTGTAGACAGAGTTGCCAAAAATTGATGATGTTAATTTATAAATTTAGAATAAGAGCAATTTTTGGAGTCTTTGTTATAACATAGAATGAAGAAAATAATCGTGTGACAATCTTCTTTCTTCTACCTGTACGTAACACAGGAATCAATTTCCTTAATTATTTGCTACTGTATACACTGAGAAAATTTTAGGTTTGGGGTTTGTTTTTGTTTTTGTTTTATTGGTTTGTCCTAGGGCTTGTACTCTGGGCCTGGACACTCTCTCTGACCCTGTTTATGCTGAAGGCTCGTGCTCTACCACTTCAACCTCAGTGCCACTTGCATCTGGCTTTTGCTGAGAAGTTTATTGGAGATAAAAATCTAGGGAATCTTTATGACTGGGTGGGCTTTGAACTGTAATCTTCAGATCTTAGCATCCAGAATTTATATGATAGATTAAAAGGTACAAATAGGAATAATATTTGCAAGTGTTCTGATCTAAAGAATACCAATGGGGGTGGGGGAACCAGTTTATTGTGGTTTTCTGTCCAGATCATGTATGGCATCACATTAGCAGAGTTGTATTTCTTCACAATAGAGATAAGCTATTCATGATGTGAATGAAGAGAAGGGTGAGGTGCACCCTAAAAGTTGGAAACTGCTGGGCTAGGATGACTCATAAATATTGCTATTGATGGACATAAAAATAATAGCTTACTGTGATAAACAATTGCTTACTCTTGAAGAAATCATTATTACCGATGCTACATAGTTTTATCCTCTACCAGAATGTGGTTATTTTTCTGTTGATTCTCAATCTGTAACAACCCATTTGAAAATGCATCTATTGCAGAATTACATACCATGCAAGCCGGTACTGTTTTGAATCTCTCAGGTATGGAATCTTCCGATTTTGAAAATGAGTAGTTACTGGTCATTGGAATGTTGAAGAACACATACATTCTATCTTCTTAACAACTTATTTACTTTTAAAAGTTATAAGTTTCCATAGAATTAAAGTGTTTTCACTTTTAGTATGAGAAAATACTATATTTATTCTTTTTTCAATATATTGTTAAGTATATTGTGAAAATATTTTCTAGTCAGATAGCATTCAAGTTGATGGTCCTCTGATTAAAAAGGGATAATTAATTCAAATTAGATGCCAAACAGTATTGATTTTTTAAAAATTACTACATAAAGAATAATATTTACTATACCAATACAGTGAAATTTTATTTCATGCAGCTTATTTTTTAAATTTAATTTTATTGTCAAAGTGATATATGGTGGGGTTACAGTAATTTTAAGGTAGTGAATACATAACTTTTCAAACTTGTTACCCCCTCCCTCATTTTCTTCACAGTTTTCCTTCACCCCAATACCCGTCACAAGTTGTAATGGACATTTCCAACATATTGTCTTGTGAGTATTGCTATTGCATTGGTTTGCATTTGTCCTTTGTCTCACCATTTTGTTGTTCCTCTGCCCTTCCATAATTAAGGTAAATATATACACAATACACGGGCTACCAAAATCAAATACAGCTGGTTATAAAGCCTAGGGGAACACCCAAAAGAAAACAGAAATCACATAGTACATAAAAAACAACAACCATATATAATACTCTCTGTTTCCATATCTTGGAGTTCATTTTGCTCAGAATCAGCTCGTATGGTTATATATAAACGCACAACAAAGCCATCGGAAAATAATGGTTTCATGGACACTATATCATGAAAACAACATCTTAACTGTTTTTGATGGTAACATGGAGTTAGCATTGGTGAATTCGCGGTTCTAATAAATGAATTTCAAAAGAGTTTTAAAATTATGACAGGTAAATTTTAATTTGTTCAAATTTTTTGACAATTTAGCCTATCATGAAAATTTAAAATTGCTTGGGAAAATAGGCTTTAATGCAAAGTAATCCATGGAGACTTTGCTGAGAGGGAGCAATGTGAGTGAAGATGGCTCATTTTCACACTAAACAAACAAACCTCAGAAACCTTGCTATAAATCCTGTAGGTTCCCTTGAGAATTGTCCTTACCCAGGAAATCTACTCTTACTGTGTGCAACGAGGTTATAGTGGAATTTAAATTAAAAGTTCTTAAAAAAAAGACATCAAAATTTGTGAATTGACTTTAATTACCAAACAGTAATTCTCTGAAAAATATAAATTGTGCCCTCAACAATGAAAGAAGGTATTGGGTTTACACTTTTCTGTTTGTCACAAAGTATCTGATTGGATACTTGAAACCAATGATTTCACATTTCTTAGTAGCTCACACAATATAATATCCTTATTAACATGAGATAGTGAAGACTTCTTTTATTACATAAGCCAAAAAGTTTTGGGATCAGAAAAGAATTGAGCAAATTGAAAAGGCAAGAAAACATGTTCTTAGAAGCCTTATCTAAGCATATTGGCTTCAGCAATGGAGGGAGGCCAAACTTTTTGATACAGATTATTGTAATATTTTTGCTACCTAAAGTGATTTTATAGAGCCTTTTTAGCTCACTACAATTTAGAACTGATTGAATGAAGACATAAAAATAAATTCCACATCCAAATAAAAGAGTTTTAAAAGAGAAACCATGAGTATGTGGCAATGGTGAAGGTCTTATAGTCCTTCACCTTCACTAGACTTGAAGTAAAGAATCTGTGCTTAGTTGGAAATAAGGCAAGAACTAAGAGGAGGACAGAGAAATAGGACATAGGAGCATTGTCCTTTTGTAACAGACACTGTCATTCAAGGTATGGATGATTGAACTCTATTCTTTTCCATACATCCTGCTGAGCAAATGCAAGACCAAGAGAAAGATAATCTATTGAAGTAATTTTGCAAAGAATAACTTCACTGATCCTGATATGGCATCTAAGGAGAGTCTTAAGAGAGAATATAAAAGTGTAGTATTCTTCGGTTTTTTTGAGCATCTTGTTAGCAAAATATTTCTTTGAGTTTAAAAGTGATTGAACCAAAAAATGGTGGAGTACTTATTTTTGAGGGCACTTTAGACAGAAGAAGACTTTCAAGGTAAAAGAAAAAATAAAAAAGTATAGCTAAATATTTGTGATCACAGCTTCTTGGACTGGTATTTTGGAGACAAAGTTTTACATTAGAGATTGTCCTCATTAACGTTGATGCTGGGTTTCTGTGGCAACCAAATGAAAAGGGGAAGTTTAATGGACTCACTTGGACAAGTAAACAGCATGATAGATAAAAATGGCAAATAATAATTAGTAAATTACTCTGAACAATTACTTTGCCAGAACAAAGAAGGAAAAATATAATTCAAAATCACTTGACTTAAAATTATGAATAAAAGTAGTCAAGAGAAATGAGAGAAATCATCAAGGACTGGTTTCTCTCCAGTGGAGTAATGTGTTCTTGATCTTGTTTCTTCCGTTCTATCTTCACAAGCTATCAAGTGTGGCTCAGGACTAGAGTATCCAGTTCAGACCAAGAGAATTCACAGAAGAAAATATTTGCAGCAGATGTAGGTGATTTATTATCTTAGATAATCTATTTAAATCTGTTAAAAATTCTCTTCTACCCAAAACTGCCCACTTCGAACAGCTTGGTATGCTTTTCCCAAGATTGTCCTTCATTAACTATTTAAAATTTTGAGAGGTCATAATCATACTCTATAGAGATTGCTGTTTGGTTGTGCTTTTTGTGTGTTTTTGTTTTTTATTTGTTGTGTTTTTTCACTGAATTTCAAAAGGTTGCGCAAGTGTGTTACAATTAAATATGTCCATCTAATTGTCCAATGTTCCGGGATCAGTCATTCTTTCTATCACTCTCAACCAACCCCTTCTACAAGATTTTTTTCCGACTAACCACTTCCTTTCTCACATGTGTACATTGAGTATTCTAGCTGTAATTGCTCCTTGTTCCATTTTCATTCATTCTATGTCTTTCAATATTATTCCTCTCTGGTTTCAACTTCTTGATAGTCATTCTGTTAAACTGTCTTATATATCCATAATTCATTCATCTGAAGTAACAATTTGCAAGACTGTAGTCATGAAGCACCTAGACATGATTTTGTTCCCCTCCATTTGGAAGATTAATCTGTAGTCAACAAGAAATTTTAAAAAATTTTAAAAATGGCTTAGAATGTATTCCTAACTACCAGTTTTTAAACTGGATTTGTACAATGGTTTGTGATTATTTTATTTTACATGGGATAATATTTTCTACTACCTATAAGTTTTGGAAAAAGAAAAAAACTAAAATTTACTACTGTAGAGGAATATGATAGAAATAGAAGACAGATTTTATGTTTGTCAAATCTCTGATAAGTACCCATATTCAAGAATTAAAGGCATATTTCTTACTATGTTAGACAGATACGAAAAAAATAAAACAAATTATGATAAGGCAACTATTTGTGACTTTTTAAAATTTACTTTTATGTGATGAATTTTACTTTATTAGCTAATGTTTTGGTTTGAAATATGGGAGGCTGATCTATTTAACAAATTTTCGAAGGCACCTACTGAAAAACACAAATGGTGGGAGGTACTATTTCTACACTTTAATGAATGGTTGAACATGTTTGGCATTAGTGCTGAGTAAATAAATCAACTGTATTTTAACTTGCTCCCTACACATGAAAAACATGTAACGTCACCAAATATTATCTACTTCTAAAGTGTTATTTTGGCAAATGTGATTTTAAAAAGTTTATTTGAAAAGGAATATACTTTCAGGAGATTAAATGTAGGTTATCATTTGTTTGAGAATACAAACATTTTTATACTACAGAACCAAGTTTTACTGAAGTACCAGTGTTTTGAAGCACTGAGGATCTTCTCAATTAATGTTTTTCTGAATTATATTTGACCTCTATGACAAGTATTCCTAGTCTTGGTAGAATAATTATGGATCTATCGTTCCAGGAACTATTTTTTGGCCTGATGATGCTCGACTGAAATCATTCATTAATCATTTGGAGAGGGGTATTACAAAAAATCTTGTGATATTTGTGGTATTTTTCACTCATATGGGATGGTCATCTGAAAATTGAAAGTTTCAATTACTGTACTTTCACATTTTGTGATCTCATCCTGCATTTTAAGTTGCCTGGCATTCACAACTGCTTACTGATAATTCCTGCATTTCAAGGAATTGGGGCCCTGAAATATAGGAAAAGAGAAATTGAGATGGGTCTTCAATTACTTTCTGCTGGCATGTTGCATGGGCCTAGGTGAGAACTCTTGCCCAAGTTATATGATGATGCAGATAATTGGGATCTGGGATCCTATGACCCATGGATCCTGTAGAAGAATAATACATTTTAGACATCGTATCAGCAAATTTTGGGTATAATCAGTAGGAATGCTTCAGAAATATTGAGACTAATAGTTTGGGACCAGCGAGTTAAAACAATAAACAGAGCAGCAGAGTAAATTCCTTATAGATTAGAAGAAAACAACATTGTTTTTGTTTTACCATGTGAATTCAGAAACCAAGAAGACTTAGAAAGTATCACAAGTTTATTCTGAAAACAATGCATTGATACTTTTTATATTCTAATATATATTCTAATCCTGATTATTTATATTCCAATGGATTTATTGGAATATCAATTCATTTGTCAAATTATCAATTAATTTCTGTAAGATTCACTGTGTGAAATATAAAATCAGCACATATAAATATAAAATATATAAGTAAATGTAATATAAGTAAATGTTTTGCATTGTTCTGTTGTGGTTAGGGTAACAAAGGCAACTGTTTTAAAATATTATTCCGTTACTTCTACCTCAGTGTTTGGTAGAATTAGATCTAAAGATTTACCATTCGGAGATGTACAGCTTAGAGTCAAGAAGAAACACTGTGATTAAAACATTACCAATTTAAGGCCTAATAACAAGGAGAAACGTATGGACTTCTCCTGGAGCTATGGAACATATTTGGTGATAGAAAATCAGTGGTGTAAATTCCTGCCTGGTTGGATGGTAGACAGTCCAGGACATTAGGTAATCATGCGTATGAACAATTTTTTCACCTTCTTGGCTTTAGCTACTTTTGAAATGGTAGGGATAATAAATAATTATATTTTGAAAAAATACCTTCTAGTCTGAACAGTTCTGTCTGAACTGTTCATCTCTCTATGATCCCTTGTAACTAAGATTAGTTTTGCTACAGTAAGACAAGCTATGCTGTCAAGGTAAGATATTCTGGTTGGTCTGTTCCTACATGGAGCAAGGGTAAAGGGTCAGGGAGACATTTGTGCCAGTAACACCTTATTTGGGAAATTTTAAGCTGGAAAATTTAAGAAGTAGCTCTTAAGCAAGGCTTACTTTGAATACATTAGCTCCACAAAGCTAACTCAGTTGATAAATAAGTACTTGAAAAGCCATCACCTTTGGACATAGCTATAAAGGCTTCAAAGTATGATCAAATTTCAAATTAAAAAGACTTAAAATAAAATAGTTATTGACAAAAAATTGCAAATGTGAGCATTGAATAAACAATGTTTTTTCCAACTTAAACAGAATTTTACAGAAATACGATGAATAGCAATTTACGGAACAATAATATTTCCTTGTTACAAATAGGCAACCAAGGAGATATGCCTGTCTAAAGATTGCATCATTAACTACTTAAATTTACAGGATACTACTTGTTTCATCAGCACGTCTACCTGAATTACAATACAGACATTAACATGTTTAATAGGATAATAACAAATGTGTGTATGTGGTGTGTGTGTATGTTTATGTGGTTTATTTGTGTCTGTGCTTTGTGTGTACTTTGTAATGCTTGGGAGATCACACAATTGCTTCACATATGTTAGGCCAATGTTTTACCACTGAGCTATACTATTTAGTTAAAATACAAATTGTATTTTTAATGAAGACTTTTAAATTTTCATTCCTAATATGTTTTTTCAAAATTACATATGATAATATTTCATCCATCATATATCCACGTTAGCAATTGTTATTGTTATTCTTTTTCTTATTTCTTTGGAAATTAATTATATTCCTATTACAACTTCTTTACATTGTAACAGCTCTATACAATGCTTTATTTTCTATTTTATTATTCCCATGTTATCTGACTTTCAGTCCAAACTATCAGGTGGATTAAAAAGGGACTAGATTCAGGACACTTTATTTTTCTCCTTCTCTTCTCCGAAGTCTTTCTGTTTTTTGAAACAATACCAATGACATACCGCTCCAATGTGGTCCACCATTCTTCCACATCTCACTGTCTTCTTCAGTACAACTCAATTAGTTATCATTCAGCTTTATTTTGCTGTACTGCTATCTAAATCTTAACTCATTCCTAAATTAATTTTAGTTGCATTGAGCAGTCTCTAAAGACATTTTTACATATAATATCAGGAGTTTGTATTTTCACAAGGTGCGAAATTTGAGTGACTATCAAATATTTACATATCTCTGTAGAATATTGGTCCACCTGCTCAATAATCACGTATGTAAATTCAAGGAATACAGGTCAGTCAGAGCAATCTTGTAAAATGGCGTAGCTTGAACCTTCATACTAGCTTTGAACAGTATTGCCATGTTTAGTAGTGAAGACAACATAGGTCTACTATAAGAACAGACACATAGAGGAAGGAAACAGATTTGTCAAAAATAAATTCTTAGTTTTATGATCCACAGGTTTTGAAAAGGATGCTATGACATTATGAAATAAAAAACAGAATATTAAATGGTTGTGTTGGCACAATTGCCTCTCTAGATTTAAAGAATGACCTTAGACTACTACCTCAATCCTTTGTTTGTTTCTTTGTATGTAGGTCATGGGGTTTGAACTCTGGGCTTGGGCGCTGTCCATGTGCTCTTCAGCTCAAGGTGAGCACTCTACCGCTTGAGCAAAAGCAAAAACTTCCGTTTTTCTAGTGGTTTATTGGAGATAAGAGTCTCATGGAGTTTCTTGCCCAGGATGGCTTTAAACCATGATCCTCAGATCTCAGCCTCCTGAGTACCTAGGAATACAGGCATGAGCCACCGGCACCTGGCCTACCTCAAGCCTTATAAAGAATGATTATCAAGCTACATGTGAGATGTAAAAACCTATAAAACAGAAATGTAAAAATTCATGACATTGATCAGTAAACGTTTCTAAAAATTTGACATGGAAAACATTAGCGGCTAAAGAAAAGCAAGAAGTGGATTATATCTCGTGATAACCTTTCAGAACTCAAGGGACACTATAACAGAAATGAAACCATATCCAACAGATAGAGGGCACATATTTGTTAATGCTACAATGTTAATGCTGCAATGATTCTGAAACTTAAATATTTTTATAACTTCTAATTCTATATATATTTTTCCTGAATAAGATATTTCTTTAAAAAACATATGTAAATTAATAGTCTATATGAAGAACATATGAAATAAGCTCCTCTTTAGTGTCTAAGAAATTATAAAAAGAAAACTCACTAGTATGACCATAATATAAAAAGAAGACCCAAAATATAGCAATGCATTTGTGGAGAAATCGATATACTTCACAGAGTGATCGATTTGTATAATACTACAATCATTTTAGCAAACAAGTTTTCAAGTCTTAAAAAGGTGAAAGAGTATTGTATAGGATATAGGCATTACATTTCTATGAATATATTAAACAGAAGTAAAAAACGTTTTTGGACAGAGAATATAGTTAATTGACAGTGAACTTGAATGGTATGTGTGAGACCCTAGAAATGATCCCCCAAAAAAAATTTTTGAAAAGACACACTATAGAGGATGCATGCTGGACAAATTCCTGTAACTGAATTTTATATCTATTTTAATGTCTGTTCTAAAATTTACAACATTTCTATTTGAAGAAATGCAACTTTGTGACACTTAGGGTTTGAAAACCTATGAAAATACAATTCACTTCCAAAGCACTAAAATGTATACAATAAAAGGAGATAATATATTGTAAGTGAATTGCATGTCAGGAAAAAAAAACTTGTTAAAACTTCTTCACACAAAATGCAGAATTGCTAAAAAGATGATTTTGGTGCTGGCTAAAAACTCTTTGTAAACTACTGCATTTAAAACAAAGATGTGATTTCTGTTTATTTTGAGGGTATTTTGTCCGTTTGAGTTTATACAGAGATAACTCAATCCAAAAGTATATGTGATAACTGGAATACCTAGGAATTATGCATCACTTCTAAGTAATTTTTTTATTATTTTTATTTTTTAATGTGAAAATACTGTACAGAGGGGTTACAATTAAATGGGCAAGATAATGAGTACATTTCTTATCAAGCATTGTAGCCTCCTCGTTTGTTACCCCTTCCCATCCCTTCCCATCCTCCGCCGCCCCCCCACCCTATCCTCCCAGCTACCCCCACCAAGACTGTTGTAAAGTTCATTTTTCGACATAATGACTTGTACATCTCATTATTGCATTGGGTTCACCTGTATCCCTATTTTTCCTCATAATTAACCTTATTTGCAATATCTAGTATATGTCTGAGTCAAGCAGAAAAGGTCAGATAAGGTGATGTTAGGGAAATGAACCCTAAGATATATATTCAAATGTTTCTTTTTCTTTCATGCAATTGTTTCTAACACATTTATAAGATTATTTCTTTGTTGCTTTGTATGTCCCTTCCCCACAGTATTACCTCTGCTTTCACTGTATTTGATGTCGGTATAATTTGTGGAGGGGAAGGGGAAAAACTTCTAGGTAATTGAGAAACTTTTCTGGAAGAAACTTTTAGCAAATGACAGAAAATACAATTCTATGCATCTGCATTTTATGAAAGTCATATGTTACTTGTTCATTCGAATTGCTTATCTCTACTTTGTTAGGAAAAACATGTTCTCAAGATAGCCAAAAGCAGTGAAAAGAACAAAATACACAATCATCTTGATTTATTTGTGAAAGTAACAAATGAAATAAAACAATTCCACTTAAGGGACTCCAATATTAGTGTATGTGAAGATGTTCCTGACTGCCAATATCCATTAAATTTTTGGAATTTTAATTTCTACTAATATATGAAAACTAGAGCAAGAAAACAAATAGAGACTTAGAGTGAATCAGCCTTGAAATCCTTTTCTTAATTGTTTTGAATTTGCAAAAGAATTGAAACTCCTTTACTTTGGAAATCATTTAAAATATTTATCACTTATGATAATTCAAATACCAAGCAAGAGTAATTTTATAGAATCATTATAAATATCCTTTTATTACTATTATAAAATAGAATTAAAAAAACAGTCCCAATATATGACCTACCTATCATTATTCTTAACTTCTAATCATTACCTAACTATCTTAAACAATCTAAATAGTCATGTCTTTAACATAGACGTAAATATTCTATACTTTTTTACTTAACATTTTCCAGGGGTATGTATTCATGTTTCTAAGAAATGTTCACAGCAGTTAAAAGATGCTTTTGTGAAATTAATGTGATAAAATTTGTTGTTGTGGCTGTTGTTTGCAAGGCCTGGACATTGTCCCTAAACATTTTTATGCTCAAAGACAGCACTCCAGAACTAGAGGAAAAGAGCTAATTCCTGTTTTTAGTGGTTAATTGGAGATAAGAATCTAACAAGTACTTTTCTGTCTGGGCTAGTTTCGAAAACAATTCTAAGATCTCAGCACCCAGAATATCGCGTAATATAAGGGTGAGTTAGCGGCACTTGGGTTCATGAAGTTTTTTTTTTTAATTTTAATTTTAATTATATTTTAAGATGTTTGTTTCACTATGATGTATATCATTCTGCAAATAAATTTAGATATATGTATATTTCTCCTGGGTAAAGTAATGAACTCAAGGAAAATGTCCCTAATGTCAATTCTAATATCACTGTTTGTCTCAAAATGCTTTAAATTCTACATCCTCTAATGTGGGCATAGGGTTATATTGTGGAACTTTTCTCCTCAGAGAGTGACTATTACCCTATTGCTTAACATGGACAAAGTATCTTCATACATAGACTGGGTGTGTGCAAATAAGAAGTGGTAGTTGAACAACGTTCTTAGCAGTCTGTACAGATGAAATGGAAATAGAGCAACTATGAACTCAAAAGGAATGTGCAAAAAAGACAAAGGAACGAAGTAGAATGTGCCAAGAAAAGCTGAAGTATAATTTCAAATAATGTGCTCAGGTGTGAGGATGTGTTCAAAGTACAGGTTCAGACAATGTAGTTGGATATCTTGGGCAGAAAACTGCTTTAAACTATTCTGGGATAATTGTACAAGTAGAAGCCCCTAACTCTGACTCTAATCAGCGACAACATCATCAACTTAGGGACTATTTTCCACGTGCAAAGTGAGAAAAAGAGGGCTGATCATAGTTAGTGTTCAAGTTGAAGCAATGACAATCACATAAATTTTCTTATAAGTCTTCATTTATTTTGGAGCATTAGAGTATGAAAAAGCCAAGTAAATATTCTGCATATACCTAAATTAAGTGGGACGTATTATATTGGTCTCTCTTTAACTTGGAAGTTATCAATTATGTCTTTTTATACACTAACTTTGGACAATTATCTGCTGTCAGTTATTTTCTTCTCTTACCTTTCTTTTGCCCTTCCACTTACATAATTATTATTTAAAGAGATATAACTGAGCTTGCATTTCTAAATTCTTCAAAATTATCTGAACTACTTCATACTTATGGCAGCATCCTATATCTTTCTCAAGGGAAATATTCTGTCACTATCATTTTTATCCTATATGATATTGGATATATTCCTGCCAAATTCAGTGCAAGATATATATTAGACTCATTCAGATATCTCAACACTTGTACCACCATAAAATACTATCTTACTTGGAAATCATGATATTAATATATCTGGGGAGTTGGCATCTGTCATTTTTGAATGGCCTTAAGTGATTCTTACATGCTATCATGATTTAAACTAATATACCACTCAGTAGATGAACGAATTGACAAAATGTGGTTTATATATATACAGAGGAATTCTATGCTTCCAATTCATAAGGAAATGGAAAGACTTGGAAAGATCCTACTAAGAAAAATAAGCAAGACACAAAGAAACAGATTCCATGGTTTCCCCCATTTGTAATAACCAGGAAATATCTAGGATAGTCCTAGCAGATGAGCAGAATGGCTCAATAGCTATGTGTATATGACCACATAAAATGATGCTGAGCAAAATAAACTCCTAGATATGGAAAGAGAAGTTTTTCTTTGTGGCTTTGTTTTTAATGTACCATGTGATTTCTTTTTTATTTTGTTTTCCTCTATGGTTTGTCCATTGTTGTATTTGATTTCAGTATCCTGTGTATTGTATATACATTTATCTTCATTTGGCAAGGGAAGCAGAACAATAAAATGGCGAGACAAAGGACAAAAGGCAAACCAATGCAATAGACATACTCACAGGACAACATGTTGGAAATTTACATTACAACTTGTGAGGAGTATTGGGTGAATGAAGAGTGTGAGAAAAATAAGGGAGGGGGTAAAAATTTTGACGTTATGTATCCAGTACCTTATAATTACTGCAACCCCTTCTATATATCATCTTGACAATAAAATTAAGTTAAAAATGAGCTACATAAAATATAATTTCACTGTATCGGTATAGTAAATATTATTCTACGTGCATTACCTTTTAAAAAATGAACATTTTGCCTGCCAATTAAATTACCTTTCTTTATCGGAGGGACTTCAACGTGAATGTTATCAAACTATACAATATTTTCAGAATATACTTGCCATTATTTGAAAAAAAAACATTATTTTAGTATTTTCTCATATTAAAACAGAATACAGTTCAATTCTATGGAAACTCCTAACGTTGAAAACTGACTAATTATTAAGAGGACAGAATATATCAGTTCCTCAACATTCCTATGACTATTAACTACTCATTTTCAAATTCTGAATATGCCATACCAGAGACATTCAAATCAGTACCTGTTTGAATTTTAATTAATTCAGCAATAGATGCAGTTTCCAATGAGGCATTACATATTTAAAAGTCAACAGAAAAAATAGACATGTTCGGTTGAGGATAAAACTATGAAGTATCTATAATAATTAATTCCTTAAGAGTAAACATTTGTTCATCAGAGTAAGCTATTATTTCTATGACAATCAATCCCAATTTTTTATGCCATAAATTCATCCTAGCCCAACAATTTCCAACTTTTAAGGTGCACCTTAAAATTCCCTAAATTCACATCATGACTACTTTATCAATATTGTGAAAAAATACTACACATCTGCTAATGTGATGCCCTTCTTATTGTGGAAAGAATGCTACACTACACTTTGCTACATCATTTTCCCTGCAATGGTATTCTTGAGCTCAGTACTCTTGCAAATATTATTTATTTTTATTTTATTTTATTATATATATTATCTATCATAGATATTCAGGAGATCTGTATATCTTAATATTAAGATTTGAAGATTATGGTGCAAAGCCCACCCCGGCAGGAAGGTTCTTTAGATTCTTACCTCCAATAATCTCATAAGGAAAAGCCAGACCCAAGTGGCACTGAGGTTCAAGTGGTAGAGCAGTAGTTTGGAGCAGAAACAGGCTCTGGGACCGTGCCCAAGCCCAGAGATTAAGCCCTAGGACAAACCAAGCAACAAAAACAAAATAAAAACAAACCGAAAACCTAGCATGTTTCTCATTTTATACAGAGGTACATAATTAAGGAAATTTCTTCCTGTGTTATGTATAGGTAGAAAGAAAAGATGTCATATAATTACTCTCTTCATACCATGTTACACCAAAGTCTCAAAAGATTGCTCCTTTTCTATATTTATAAATTAATATAATCAATTTGTTGACAATTTGTCTAGATTATTCGCATTATCTTCTTAAACATGAACTGTTGGAATTATCTATTAACTAAGTTCTTATTATACTTCACTTAAAAGGATATTCTATTTTTTGGGGGGGGAGGTCCAGTCGTGGGGCCTGAATGCTGGGCCTGGGCACTGTCCCTCAGCTCTTCAGCTCAAGGCTAGTGCTCCACCATTTGAGCCACAGCGCCACTTCTGGCTTTTTTTCTTTTTGCTTATGTGGTACTGAGGAATCAAACCCAGGGCCTCAGGCATGCAAGGCAAGCGCTCTACCACTGAGCCACCTTCCCAGTCGAAAGAATATTCTAGTCAATTAGAATGCCAGAATCATTAGTGAATTTGTAAATTAAATCTTTTACTTGAAGAGAATTTCGTAGTATCCTATAGAATATTAAATTACAAACAAAAAATATCTATTTTAAATCTAAATTCTAATTTAGCCAGGTCTACACAGTCCTACATTAAATGTACTTTCCTATTTCATCAGGCTTAAAATTTTGTAATCTTTCATCATTTCTTGGCATTCTAACAGAATGATACTTACTTTTTCAAATTTTTGGTTGGGAATCATGACCTCTCTTGAATTTAGAAATGTTCTTTAATTAAGAGAACATTTAAAACACGACTGAGGATTATATATGAGTTGCATTTTAATAGGAAACTTGACTTCTCAAAGCATAATGACAAAATTAGCCCAAATTTCCAACTGTGTATTCCTATCTTGTTTATTTTTTATTCCTTTCTTGATTGGTTTTATTGAAACAAAATTATATTCTTCAAGTTGGCCAAAGTTTCTGATCAGCTCACATAACTTGGGAGTGGAATCCATGGGGTCCATTAAATACAAGATCATGTCATTTTCATGTATTTTTCTATTTTTAAATTTATTATTTTTTTATTGGGAAAAAATTGTACAGAGGGATTGAAATTACCTGGGCAAGATAATGAGTACATTTCTTCTGAAGCGTTGTAACTTCCTATTTTGTTTCCCCTACCCATCTCTTCCCATTCTCCTCTTTTACCCCACCCAGTCCTCCTCCCCACCACCAAAGTTGTAAAGTTTGTTTTCGATATAACAACTTGTACATCTCATTGTTGCAATGGGTCCACCTGTATCCCTATTTAAACGATTTGTTTTTTCCCTTTCCCTCCACAAATTATACCAACATCAAATACAGTGAAAGCAGGGGTTATACCGTGGGGGAGGGAATACAAAGCAAGAAAGAAATAATCTTATAAACGTGTTAGAAACAATCCCATGAAAGGAAAAAAACATTTGCATACATATCTTTGGGTTCATTTCCCTAACATCAACTTATCTGACCTATTCTGCTTGACTCAGACATATACAAGTTACTGTAAATAAGGGAGACCATGGGACCTATGTTTCTTTGGGCCTGGCTTACTTCATTAATATAATTTTTTCCAAGTCTTTCCATTTCCTAACAAATGGAGCAATGTCATTCTTTCTGGTAGAGGCATAGAATTCCATTGTGTATATATACCACATTTTCTTGATCCACTCATCTACTGAGGGGCATCTGGGTTGGTTCCATATCTTAGCTATGGTAAATAATGATGCAATAAACATAGTCGTGCTGGAAGCTTTAGAGTGGTCTTGTTTGTGAATATTTGGGTAAATGCCAGAAAATGGGATTGCTGGGTCATAGGAGAGGTCTATGTGGAATCTTTTTAGGAATCTCCATATTTCTTTCCAAAGTGGTTGAAAAAGTTTACACTGCCACCAACAGTGCAGTAAGGTTCCCATCTGTCCACATCCCCTTCAGCATCTGTTGTGATTAGAGTTCTTTTTTATAGCCATTTTAACTGGGATGAGGTGGTATTTCAATGCTGTTTTGATTTGCATTTATTTCATGGCTTGAGAATTTGAGCATTTCTTCATGTGTTTATTGGCCATCCTTCTTTACTCTTCAGAGAAATTTCTCTTTAAGCCTTTAGCCCACTTATTTAGTGGGCAGTTGATTCTTTGAAGATTTGTTGGTGGGGGATTTAATTTTTTAAGTTCCAGGTATATTTTAGATATGAGACCCTTTATGTTGTATGGCTAGTGAATATCTTCTCCCAATCAGTGGGCTTTTTAGTGATCTTGCAAGCTATGTCCTTTGCCAGGCAGAAGCTCTGCAATTGCATGCAATACAATTTGCCCAAACATTTTTTGTTTTTTTGTGTTTCCGGGTCTCTATTAAGAAAATTTTGGCCTGTGCCAAGGAGACCTAGGGTTTCTCCTATTCCATCCTGTAATATTTTTAGAGTGTCTGCTTTGACTCCGAGGTCTTTAATCCATTTGAGTTGATTTTGGTGCAGGGTGATAAATAAGGATCTAGCTTTAGTTTTCTACAAGTAGTTAACCAATTTTGCCAGCACCATTTACTGAACAGGCTGTCTTTCTTATATTCTATTTTTTTAGCTCCCTTATCGACAATTAGATGCCTATGGGACTCTAGGTTCATTTCTGGGTTTTCAATTCTATTCCATTGGTCATCTTGGATGTTTTACTTCATATTTCCCTACTTAGATTCCCTTCAAGTTTGAATCTTGTCTTATTGCCCCAGCTAGCATTCTAATACTAATTTGAAGAGGAGTGGAGAGAGCAGACATCCTTATCTCTTTCCTGAATTAATGAGAAATGGCTTTAACTTTTCACCATTAATTATAATGCTGGCTGTAGGTTCGTCAATTCTTAGCAGAAAGAACAGCACTGGAGCAATATCAGTTCCAAATTTCAAACTATACTAATAAGCCATAGTAATTCAAACAGCTTGGTACTGGCACAAGAACAGTCCTGTGGACCAATGAAATAGGACTGAAATCTCAGAAATAAACCCACTGACCTATAGCCACCTAATCTTTGAAAAGGGAGCTAAAAATATAGAATGGAAGAAAGACAGCTTTTTCAGTAAATGGTGCTGGTAAAATTGGTTAAACACCTGTAGAAAACTAATGCTAGTTCTATCTATCTATCTATCTATCTATCTATCTATCTATCTATCTATCTATCTATCTATCTATCTATCTATCGATCTATCTATCTATCTATCTATCTATCTATCTATCTATCTATCTATCTGTCTATCTATCTATCTATCTGTCTATCTATCTATCTATATTACCCTGCGTGATAATCAAATCAAAATGGATCAAAGACCTCAAAATAAAAGTAGACACCGTGAAAACATTACATGAAGGATAAGAGAAACTCTAGGACTTTTTAGCAGAGGCCAAAAATTTCTTAATAGAGAACCAGAAACAAATCAAATCAAAGAAAGGTTGGAGAATGGGATTGCATGAAACAGCAGAGCTGTTCATAGCAGAGCTATGAACAAGGTAAAGTTCATAGATAGCAAGATCAATAAAAAGCCCACTTACTGGGAGAAGTTCTTCATTAGTCATAAAACAGACAAATTCTTATATCTAAAATGTACTTAGGACTCAAAATCATAAATCCTCCAAAAACAAATCCTCAAAGGAACAGCTGCCCAATAACTAAGTGGGCTGAAGACTTAAAGAGAGACTTCTTTGAAGAGGAAATAAAAAGTGTCCATTAGACACATGAAGAAATACTCAATTTTTCTAGTCATAAAAGAAATGCAAATCAAAACATTGAGATTGCACCTCACTCCAGTTAGAATGGCTAAAATCAAGAAATGTAATAATGACAGATGCTGGTGGGGATGTATCTAAAAGGGAACCCTACTGCATTATTTGTAGCTGTGTAAACTTGTTTAATCACTTTGGAAAGCAGTATGGAATTTCTTCAAAAGACTCCACCTAGAGCTCCCCAATGACCCAGCAACCTGACTTTTACACACTTACCCAAATGATAACAAAACTACCAGCACAACCATGTTTATTGCAGTATTAGTCACCATAGCTATGATATGGAACCAACCCCAATGCCCCTCAGTATATGAATGGTTCAAGAAAATGTGGTACACACACACACACACACACACACACACACACACACACATACATACACATACACAAACACACACACACACACACACAACACACACACACACACACACACACACACACACACACACACACACACACACACACACACTGGAATTCTATGCTTCCATCAGAAAGAATGACATTGCCCCATTTGTTAGGAAATGGAAAGACTTGGTAAAAATTATATTAAGTGAAGTAAGCCAGACCAAAAGAAACATAAGACCCATGGTTTACCTTGTTTTACCTTTGTTTGCAAGGATTACTACATGTCTAGGACAAGTAGAGAAGATAAAAACTAGGTACATATGACCATAAAAGATGATCTTAAGCGAAATGTACTCCACGTCAGAGACACAAGTGGTTTTTCCTTTCATTCTTTTGTTTTTAGTATGCTTATAATGTACTATGTGATCCTTTTGTACTTTATTCCCCCACGATAAACCCCTGTTTTCACTGTATTTGATTCCAGTGTTCTGCACCATATATATATATATACACATATATACATATATATATATATATATACATATATATATATATATATATATATATGTAATTTGGGCAGTGGAAGGGATATAGCAGAATGCTTATATGGGGATGCAGGTTGACCATTGTGACAATGAGTTGTACAGCACACTGTGTCGAAAATGAATTTACAATGTCAGGCAGGGGTCGAGGAGGGAGGAGTTGGAGATATGGGGAGGGAAAAGATGGTAGGGGAAAAACAAAGGAGGAGGTAACAATGCTGTATAGGAAATGTACTCATTATCTAGTCCTGTAACTCTGAGGCCTCTGTACAGTATTTTTACAATAAAAATATATTTAAAAATATCTGCCCGCTGTAAATTTCCAGTGCTGCCCTCGGAATTGCATTTTCTACCTATTCTGGCTGTGGTTAGGTCCACCTGCCCAATTGATCAGTGGTCTTCAAGGCATCTTGGTCCTGCAGTGTCAGTTGGAACCAGGCCAAGGAAAGGACAAAACAACTTCCAGGACATGGTTTCTTCATTGCCCATGCAACTAGGATTGCAAGCAGAATTTCTCTGAATTTGACTCCAGAAAACAATCAGTGAATCAAAAGGCAAGTCCACCAAACACCTCATTCCCCCCCCCATTTGCTCCTTTCTCCCTCCCTCAGAAAGTACAAAATAATTTTGCAGGTTTTGATACACACACAAAATGCCCACCATCTCCCCTGGTAAACTTGGTTTTAAGTCACTAAGTCATATCAACGGATAATGCTGCATTCATTATTCTGGACAACATCTTCAGGTTGTTTGATGCTTTAATTTTTTGTTGTTGTTATTGATGTTGTTGGTTGGGGGGCCTGAACTCTGGGTCTGGGTGCTGTCCCGGAGCTGTTCAGCTCATTGCTAGCTCACTACCACTTTAGCCACAGTGCCACTTCCAGTTTTTTCTCCTTATGTGGGGCTGAGGAATTGAACCCAAAACCTCATGCATGCAAGACAAGCACTGTACCACAAGTCTTCATCCAGCCCTACTGATTTAATTCTTTAAAATTTCTTTTTGTCAGTCATGGGCCTTGAACTCAGGGCTTGTGTATTAACATATCCCAGAGTTCTTCAGCTCAAGGGGAGGCCTCTCCCAATTGAGCCACAGTGCCACTTCCTGTTTGGAGATAATTGACTCACAGACTTTCATGCCAGGATTTGCTTTGAACAGGTGAATTTTTAAATTGTATTTCTTCTAGGTGTTTATTGGTATATTACAGTTTTTCTGGAATTTAAAGTTTTCTGTAAACCTTTGTCTTCAAGTAATCCAACAGAATTAAATATTACATTTCAAAGCTATTCTTTAGCACATCCATTTTGAAATTATTATCTTAAGATGAAATTCTAATTCATTGTAGTAACAAACCATTAAAGTCCAAATGGGAAATACGTTAATTTCAGCAGCCTTGACTCTCCTTCCTCTTTTATTCTCTCCAGTATCTTTTCTTGTTTTGGAACAAGTGTCATGGACTGTCCAACCATTCAAAAAGAAGATTATTCCATTAATTTAAAAGAAAAAGAATCCAGTCTGCCTGAATCTCAAGGCAACTTTCAGAATAATGTTAATCTAATAATTCATGTCAGTGGATTTTCAGTCATTTCGATAATTTTTTGTTTAACCACTCATTAAAGAGGTCCCAAAAAGCAAGAATCAAAAATCATGTTTTGCTTTCTAAGAATGTTAAAAAAGCTAGTGATTCAAAAAGACACATTCTATTCTTCCAATATTACGTGGTAAAGAATTTCTTTTTTATCATAGCCCATACCACTGATCCCTTCCCTTCAAACTTGTAGATTTGTTCAGTTTTCTTGTTCCAGCTTTCTTTTTGGTATTAGCCTCAGTAATGTCCTTGTAGTATTTGACAATGAAATCCCATTTATTTCTAGAGAGCTCAATTCATATTGCCAAAGGCAGACTCATGAGCATATCATAAAGCATAAACTATTGAGTATCATTAACATGATCATATGCAACAATTCCATAAATCAATATAAGTACCACATAAATGTGCATCTTCATATACTTTTTAAAATGCCAAGCAGTTACAGATCTATGTCATAAAATAATTCAGATCACTGGTATAAGAGATTAAGCTAAAATCTTTATTTATATCATCCCCAATATTTTTGTCAAATTTTCTTTTCTCATTAACTTTCACCTTAGGGCCTGCTTTTCCTAGCAACAAGTTATAAGTTGATATCCTTGGATTTTAGTCCCCTCTGAGTAACCTCTTTTCTTCCCACCACTAGTTAGTTCCTTATGTTAAATACCTGAGGAATAACATCCCATTTTGCATGCAAGAGGCATACCCAATTCGACTGTCTGTGCCTACTCTTGCCTTTCTTTGTTTGGGAATGTGGTACCAGAGATAAGGGTGTCAGGGATCAGGTGGCTGGAACCATGGTGTTAAGAATTATGGGTAGCAAAATGAGTAGCAGAGAATAGGATACCAGGGAAAGGGTAATTGTGACTGTAATTGCTGAGTTGCAGTGGCAGAAATTGGGTAGCAGCAACAGCTTTACAAAGGTTGAGGTAGCTAATACAGGCATCCAGAACAATTTAGCAATGACAAGGAAGCATAGACAAAGTGAAAGATAAAAGTTGTGAGGCATTGTGGGAATTCTTTGACTACCCATGCTAATAACACGGAGAAGGGTTATTTTAAACTAAAACTACAAATGATACTTTAAGGTCTTGGTGCTAACAAATCTGTCTAGGTGTTATTACATTCAACAAAGAATTCAAAATGGTTTTTCTTCATGAATACAGAGATCAAAGGTATTATATTTATTATTTCAAAATGCAAATTAAAGGGGAAAATTAGTCAGGAGGTAAAATTCATATAGAATGTTCATATTTAAGAGGATAAGAAGATCCTAGATGGCAGATTAAAGACAAAGCAATATCAGAGAATTATATGTTCAATAATAATTAAGAAACTTTAATTGAAAAATTGAGCTGGATTGTACACATCAGGCAAAGGCAAGCAATCAGAGAACAACACCAACAAAGAAATACCATAATGTATATCTCAGAAAAAGGAACCGGGAGCTGGGAAGGTGGCTCAGTGGTAGAGCGCTTGCCTTGCATGTCTGAGGCCAAGGGTTCGATTCCTCAGCACCACATAAGCAAAAAGAAAAAAGCCGGAAGTGGCGCTGTGGATCAAGTGATAGAGCGCTAGCCTTGAGCTGAAGAGCTAAGGAACAGTGTCTAAGCCCAGAGTTCAGGCCCCATGACCGGACCAAAAAAATAAGAAAAAAGAAAAAGGAATCAAGTTCCTTATCCTTAATTTCCATGATACACATAACCCTCCTTACACACACACACACACACACACACACACACACACACACACACACGAATGCATGCAAACAGCTCAATCTACTCACATCCATTCAACATAATCAAAGATCTTCAAACTTTAAAAGTTTGAAGTCTTACTCTGAAAACATTACAGGATGGAATAGGAGAAACCCTTGGTCTCCTTGGCACAGGCAGAAATTTTCTTAATAGAGACCCAGAAATACAAAAAAAAAAGTCAAAGACAAATGGGACAAATGGGATTGCATGCAATTGCAGAGCTTCTGCATGGCAAAGGACATAGCTAGCAAGATTACTAGAAAGCCCATGGATTGGGAGAAGAACTGCACTAGCCATACAACATACTAGGGTTTCATATCTAAAATATACCTGAAACTCAAAAATTTAAATCACTCAATAACAAATCTTCAAAGGAACAACTGCCCATTAAATAAGTGGGCTAAAGATTAAAGAGAAACTTCTCTGAAGAGGAAAGAAGGATGGCCAATAAAAACATGAAGAAATGCTCAAACTCTCTAACCATAAAAGAATTGCAAATAAAAACAACATTGAGGAACCACCTCACCACAGTTAGGATGGCAAAATAAAGAACTCTAATAACAACAGATGCTGGAGGGGATGTGGACAGAAGGGAACCTTCCTACATGGTTGGTGGGAGTGTAAACTTGTTCAACCACTGTGGAAAGCAGTATGGAGGTTCCTCAAATGAGCTCCCCTATGACCCAGCAATCCCACTTTTGGGCATGTACCCACATGATCACAAACAAGAACATACTAAAGCTACCAGCAGCACACCTATGTTTATTGCAGAATTATTTACCATAGCTATGATATGGAACCAACCCAGATGCCCCTCAGTAGATGAATGGATCAAGAAAATGTGGTATACATACACAATGGAATTCTATGCTTCCATCAGAAAGAAAAACAATGCCCCATTTGTTAGGAAATGGAAAGACTTGGAAAAAAATTATATTAAGTGAAGTAAACCAGACCCAAAGAAACATACGTCCCATGGCTTCCCTTATTTGCAATAACTAGTATATGCTGAGTCAAGCAGAAAAGGTCAGATAAATTGATGCTAGAGGAATGAACCCCAAGATAAATATTCAATTTTTTTCTTTCATGCAATTGTTTCTAACATATTTATAAGATGATTCCTATATTGCATTTTATGTCTCTCCCCCCTGCTTTCACTGTATTTGATGTTGGTACAAATTGTGGAGGTGAAGGGCAAAAACAATTCGTTTAACTAGGGATACAGGTGGACACATTGCAACAATGAGATATAGAAGTCATTATGTCTGAAAATTAACTACAACTTTGGTGGGGGGAGGAGGGGTTTGGCCATCTACTTTCAAGCTGATCTATAGGTGTAGAAGCAAAACGTAATGCAAAGCAATACAAACCAGTTCTTACTATAAATAATTTTTCTCTGAACATCTTAAAAATAAATTATGACAGCATGAAATAAAAAATCCATAAGTTTAAAACATTCTTCCAGACAAGTTAAAGAAAAACTGAGAACAAGTATTTTAAGAATAATTTCAGAGAGCTTGACCTCAGGGCCTGGGTTCTGTCTCTGAGCTTTATTACTCAAGACTAGTGCTGCCACTTTGAGCCACAGTGCCACAGAAAAGTCTCACCAATTTTCTTCCCCAGACAGGCTTTGTACTAGGATCTAGAGGTTTCAGCTCTCTGAGTAGCTAGGATTACAGGCATGAGCCCCATGCACCTGCCTAGAATAATTGCTTACCTGAGACAGAGGTCAGTTAGTATTTTATGTCAATCATGTTTAACTTTGTAAAATAAAGTTAACTGAAATATCTTCCACTAAAAATAAGGAATTAAATGCGTAGTTGGGTTACAAAGTTCTTACCAAAAGCTACATATTTTCCTTTTTTTGTCTTCAAAAATTGTGTGCTTTTCAGAATCATAACTTATCTTTCCTTGCCCACAGCTCCTTCAACTATCAATTCTTATGGAAGACCTTGCAAATATCTATTTTCAGTCCAAACTCCTTGTATGCACCTCTCATCCATATATTCAACTGACATAAAAAGTTGTGAAACAGTAATCATCTCTTATCATTACTGGATATTAGTGTAAGTAAAATTTAAGGAAATAAAGAATAACAAATAAATATAACATGATTTTAATAGTAATGCTAAACATGAATACAATGTCGGTTATTTTCCCTGATCAATGTAATAAAAAACCTCAAGGAAAAGAAATCATCTTTTTTGAGGTCTGATATTATGGTTTAAACTTAGGACCTTACCTTGTCATTTAGGCTTTTTCCCTCAAGTGTGGTGCTCTGTATTTGAATGACAGCTCCACTTCCAACTTTATTTGGGAGATTATAGAGAGAGAAGAATCTCATGGAATGAAAATCATTTATGTCCCTTTCTTGGGGTTCATTTCCCATAACATCCTCTTATATGGTTATATGGTACCATGTATTAGTTACTCCAAGTAAGATTAACCACGGGACCTATGGTTATTTGAGCCTGGCTTATTTCACTTAATATAATTGTTTCTGCATCTTTCCATTTCCTAGCAAATGGGGCGATGTCATTCTCTCTGATGGAGGAATAGAATTCCATTGTGTGTGTGTGTGTGAGTGTGTGAGTGTGTGTGTGTGTGTGTGTGTGTATCACATTTTCTTGATCCATTCAACTACTGAGGGGCATCTGGGTTGTTTGCATATCTTAGCTATGGTAAAGAATGCTGCAATAAACATAGTTGTTCCGGTAGCTTAGTATGGTCTTGTTTGTGATCATTTGGGTAAATGCCCAAAAATGGGGACTGCTGGATCATTGGGGAGCTCTAAGTGAGGTCTTATAAAACATTATATCAAATGAAGTAAGCCAAAACCAAAGAAACATTGGTCCTATAGTTTCCCTTATTTGAAATAACAATTATATGTCTGGGACAAGCATAAAAGTTCAAAAGCTATGTACATACGACCAGATAAGATGATGTTAAGCGAAATGAACCCCAAGATAGGGTTTATAATCTACCATGTGTTTCTTTTTTCTTTTTAATGTTCCTCACCCATGGCTTAACCCTTGTTTTCACTATATTTAATGTTGGTGCCGTGCATCTTGTATACACCCTTCTCTAGCTTGGGGAGGGGAAGTAAAACACAAAATAGATAAATAGTGATACAGGCTGACCCATTGTAACAATGAAATGAACAAGACTCTATGTTGAAAAAGGATCTTTACAATATGGGCGGGGAAGAAGGGAAGGGAGTAGAGGAGTGTATTTGTGGAGGTGGGAGAGGAGAGTAGGGGAAAAACAAAGGAGAAGATAAGAATGCTTGATAGAAAATGTACTCATTAACTTGCTCATGGAACTATAACCCCTCTACACAGCATTTTTACAATGAAAGCCTCTTTTAAAAAACAGAAGGTGTGCCAGACACATGTGGCTGACCCCTGTAATCCTAGCTACTCAGGATGCTGAGATATGAGGATCACGGTTCAAAGCCAGCCTGAGAAGGAAAGTCCCTGAGACTCTTATCTCCAAT
The DNA here is from genome assembly GCF_019054845.1 of Dipodomys spectabilis. Lineage (NCBI taxonomy): Eukaryota > Metazoa > Chordata > Mammalia > Rodentia > Heteromyidae > Dipodomys > Dipodomys spectabilis. Next base: position 505,038 of record NW_024870915.1, read on the forward strand.
AAAACCACTAGAAAACCGATGCTGGTGCTGTGGCTCAAGCGGCAGCACTCCCCTTGAGCTGAAGAGTGCAGGGACAGTGCCCAAACCCAGAGTTCAAGCCACACGACCGACAAAAAAAAAAAAACAAAAAAAAAAAAAAAACAGAAAGTGTCATGTACACCAAGTATAGTAGCCCCATCTGTAATCTCAGCTTATTGAGAAGCAGAAATGACAGGGCTCTTGGTGTGAGGCAGGCCAAAGAAATAACTGCCAAGACAGCCATCTCAACAAATGAGATGTGGTTTACATCTGTAATCCTAGTTAATTATGTTTTGAGGCATAGGTAGCAAAGTCTCAGTCAATCTAAGATCCTACCAGGGCAAAAGTTCAAGACCTCCAGTAAATAAAATGGAATACAAGTATGGCAAAAGTAGTTGAGATGCTTGATGCTATACAAAGTCCTGTCTAGCAAGCAGAGAACCCCTGAATAGAACACTAGAAATATTCCTTTCTTACACAAAAAGCCTAAATAACTTTGAACTATTTGAACATCTAATTTCAAGGACACTGACAGATCAGAGATGGTGAAATTATCTTAAAAATTAGGTATTCAAAAGAGACAGAGTGCTTTAGGTTTTGAAAAAATTGAAAAGGTAGGAAAATGCATGTGATTTTTGTTAGCTCCATAATTCTTGAAAACATAAAATGTACTCAAGTATTTAATATGCATCCATATGTGTGCATATATCCATGTATTTATATATATATATGTGTATGTGTGTGTGTGTGTGTGTGTATAATCATATATATATATATGTATATATATATATATATACATACATATATATGTATGGTTCATCTCTTTTCTGTGTAGCAAATGGTACAAATGAATCTGTACAATCACTACTCAAAGGCATGCATAGACAAAGAGAATGGGTAAGTAGAATTTCCTGTGTTTGTGTGTGTGTGTGTGTGTGTGTGTGTGTGTGTGTTTGTGTGTGTATTACATTTACTTGTTCATTTCTCTCTTGAGGAGTATCTGGGCTGATTCAATAAGCATGGTTGTGCTGAAACCGTTACTATATCCTGGTTTGTATTCTTTCGCGAAATGCCCAGGAGAAGAATTGCTAGATCATATGGAAGTGGTTACTCAAAAGAGGAGTGAAGTGGGAAAAGGTAGAAGATTGAATAAGAGAAAAGGGGGAAAATGCAGAGAGGAATCCAGTAAATATCCTACAAAATTAAGAAGAGTGAAGGAAGTGTATATAGGGGAGGGATGAATGAGAATGTTGAAAGGGTTGGCATTGATCAACGTATATTGTATGCATAAACTGTGTTGTTTAATGATAACTGCTTTGCTACTTAAAATAATAATTAAAAAATAAGGTCCCTAAAATGTTATGCAATTAGAAGCAAAGCATGAGAATCTGCTCAGATAATCTCTACGGTCAATAAAATTTTTTTGGTTAGGATAAGTTTTAGAACAACACTAATGATACATATCATTTGAAGGAAACTTACTGATTTCAAGCTATTTAAAATAATCATTTTTGAAGACATGGCTCAAGTGGCAGAGTGCTACTTAGTGAGCAAAGTGGTCAGATAATGAATTCAAGTCTCAATCTCGAACAAAAGTATAAACAATCAGTATAATTCAGGCACTTTCCAGGTCACTAGTAGCTCATGCATTAATCCTAACTTAAATCAGAAGGCAGAGATCCGGGGATCTCAGTTCAATGTCAGCTTAGATAGGAACGTCTGAGAGACTCTCATCTCCAATTCACTGTCAAAGAAAGCTGGAAGTGGACTCATGGCTCAAGTGGTAGAATGCTAGCCTACAGCAAAAATCTCAGGGGCAGAACCCAACCCTTGACTTCAATCCTTAGAATAGTGAATATACATCACAAAGAAAATAAGTCACTCAATTTCTCAAACTTCCATTTCCCTAATCCTATCTCTAATCTTGGACAGAACCCTAAGAGTAATCTTGATGATAATAATAACCCAATCCTAAAATTATTGGAAAATACTCGAGTTTAGACACATTCTAGCAGATACTCATTGTCTTTGAAATGATTTGCAGTTTGCTCCAAATCTTACAGATTCCCTGACTTGGACTCTGAAATCGTTCCCTATTATGAATCATTTACCTCAAATGAAAACTATCACAGTTTTCACTGATCTTAACGTTTACTGAACTCTTATATCTCCAAAAAAGAGCTGCCGGTTTCTTTAAAATCTACTTTAGTACCTAACCCTAACTATATATAAACCTTACTAGAAACCTAACTCTAAATTTAACCCTATTCAACCTTGAATAAGAAACTTAGGAAAACGCTGTAGTTTTTGTTAAATTTCAAACTTACTTTACTTGAAAATGTTAGTAGAAAACTCAGTTTCACCGTAAAGCTTACCCTTCCCTAAGCCTAAGTCTAACCTGAACTAGAACAGTAACCCTAACCCTTGAACTAATAGCCTTTGGATTCTAAAAGCCATACAAATACATTAGTTTTTATTCATCCTAAATTTGATTCAACTCATCTTTCTAAAAATAGTTTCTAGTTTTACTCATTATCTTGCCATTTTTGTAACCAGAACCCTAACAGGAATATTGAGGCTAAACCTCACACTAATCATACCCTAATCTTAATATTATTAGCAGTTTCTTATTTCATATTCATCCTAATTCTAACTAGACTTGTTATTCGAATATTTACTTTCAGTTTGACCCTAAACTTTCCATTTCCCTAAGGCTAACTCTAACTCCAGCTGGAACTGAAACCTAACTTTCACTCTAATGATAGTCCAATTCTCATGTTTAAGAAAAAGACTCTAGTTTTTAATCATTCTAATGGATACTCCAGTTTGCACTCTGTAAATATGTTTCAATTTGCCCTAATTCCCACAAATTTTCTGACTCTACCTCTAAAGTTATCTTGTTCCCTTACATGAAGTATTATATTATTTGTCCTCAAATTCTCTTATCAGGAAAAATACTGTAGTTTCCAATGATCCTACCTTTCCCTGAACTCCTGTACCCTAAAACAATGTCAGATTTACTTACCATCTAATCCATTACTTAACACTAACTCTCAAGCTATACCTGTCTGGAAAACTCTCATTAGTCATTACAAGAATGATCACTGAGAAATAAATATAATGATAATGCTCTAGTTATTATTCAATCTCACATTTTTGCTCCTACTTGTTAGTGAAAACTAAAATTTTTTTTGGTCAGGCATGGGGCTTGAACTCTGGGCTTGGGCGCTATCCCTCAGCTCTTCAGCTCAAGGCGAGCCCTCTACTACTTAAGCCACAGGTCCACTTCCAGGTTTTTGGGTGTTTAATTGGAGATAAAGAGTACTCATGCACTTTGCTGCCAAGGGTGGCATCCAAATGCAGTCCTCAGATCTCAGTCTCCTGAGAGAATAGGATGACAGGAATTGAAAAGTATGTTTTGCTGGGTGCCAGTAGCTCATGGCTGTCATCCTAGGTACTCAGGAGGGGAGATCTGAGGATCACAGTTCAAAGCCAGACTGGGCAGGAAAGACCCTGAGACTCTTATCTCCAACAAACCACCAGAAAACTGGAAGGGGTCCTGTGGCTCAAGTAGTAGAGTGCTTGCCTAGAGCTGAAGAGCTCAGGGACAGCACCCAGGCCCAGGGTTCAAGGTCAGTATCGAAATAATGAAAGAAAGTAAAATATCTTCGCTGCAAAGATGTCGAGGTGTGTATGGGAGGGTGATGTGATTGAGAGACCAAGTGCTGGCCTCACTTTACAGACATTTCTAAGAACTCCCCAAGTTTGCACCAGTTTGAAGCCACGGTAAAATGGATGGTGCCTTACCAAGAACTCAAGCGGTCGAGGCCTATGGCAGGCAGAGAGTAGGAAAATGGGTGCAGGTTCTGTTTGTATTCTTCCTAATGAAGGATGGATTTGGATGCTAGCTGTCATCCTAGCTACTCATAAAGCTGAGATATAAAGACCACGGTTCAAAGCCAGATTGGGCAGGAAAGTCTGTGGGTCTTGATATCCAATGAGCCACCAGAAAACAGGAAATGGCACTGTGACTCAAATTGTGCAGTGCTCATCTTCAGCTGAAGAGCTGAAGGACAGTGCCCTCACCCAGAGTTCAAACCTCTTGACCAACAATAAACAAATTAGGTTGGCTGAGTTTTCGACATTGCAGTGTGTACGGTAGGAAATTCTATGCTGGGTTATGAGACATTCCAGATATGAGAGGCTCATTGCTGTGTCTACAGTTAGTCTGAGTATGATAGTGGCATCTTCTCATGGGTTGAATGTGATCCTAATAGAGGGAGTTCATGGTTTTGTTCTCAGGAACTGCAAAGGGTTTGGAATATCTGTGTGTGTGTGTGTGTGTGTGTGTGTGTGTGTGTGTGTGTGTGTGTGTGTGTGTGTGTGTGTGTGTAATTTTCCTCCTATTTCTGACCCCTTCCTGGTTGCTGGTCTGCCTATTTCTGACCTCAGATGGTGCCCCTCCTTCACACCGACCTTGCCGTTAGCCACTTATTAGGGTCTTCAATGAGTCCTACATTGCCACAGGCCTGTATTCCAACTTTTCTCTGGGGCACAAGTCTGGCTGTCCCAATATTTGGCTGCCTCCAGGGGATTCTGGGTCAGTGACGCCAGCTGGCATAGGGTCTCCTCTGCCTGAGGGGGAGTGTCTCAGTCATGCAATGTCCTATCCTTTTCCTCAACTGAGCCTCTGACTGCATATCCCTCTCAGCAGCCTGACAGTGGAGTGGGGAATGGGGATTTTGGTGGTTTTGGCCAACTCGAGCTTGACAGCTGATTGAAGGCTGCCCAAGCAAGGAGGATCTAGGGCTACATGGGATGTGAGGCCAAGGTGGCTTGGAAGTATAGGTCAGTGTCTAGGAAATGTAAATGTACTTTATCTCTGGACAGTCTATCTTCCAGCCCCAGCTGGGCCTCTCAGGTCCTTCTAGATAATTCCAGGTACTCAGAATACAGAGGCACATTTTTAGATTCCAGCGCCAAGAACTGGGAGATGAGAGACTGGTATGGCTAATACCACATTGTTTTTGGGTATTAGTGTTGCCCTGGCTATGCAAGCCCTTGTGTACTTTCACTTCTTAACCCAGTGTTGGCCACACACCGGCCACTAGTGTCAGTACTGTCGAAGTGGCAGGAGTGGAAGTGAGGTCTAGGATGAACAAAATCAGGATTTATGGCCTTTGGGGATGGCAAAGGATGTCTTTTAAAAAAACTTAGAGCTGGAAATCAGGGACTAGGCAATGTCCCTGAGCTTCCTTTGCTCAAAGCTAACATTCAACCACTTGAAACAGAGCTCAACTTTCATCTTTTTTTAGTAGTTTAGTGGAGATAAGAGTCTCATGGACTTTCCTGCCTGTTCTGGCTTCAAGCTGCCATCCTAAAATCTCAGCTTCTTAAGTAGCTAAGATTGCTGGTATAAGCCTGTTAAGGATGTTAGTGTGTGTGTGTATGTGTGTGTGTGTGTGTGTCTGTGTGTGTGTGTGTGTTTACCAGGACTTGAACTCAGATATTAGGTGGTATCCTTTAGCTTGTTTTCACAGGGTTGGTTCTGTACACTTGCACTACAGTAGCTCTGGTTCCCAGCCTTTTGGTGATTTATTGGACATAAGAGTCTGCCCAGGCTAGCTTTTAATTTTGCTTGATTCTCAGGTCTCAGGCTTGAGTAGCTAGGATGACAGGCATTAGCCACCAGCACCCAGCTGATAATGGCCTTTCTCTACAGTGGACTGGAATCTCCTGAAAACTGAAGCTGAGAAAAGCCTGCCATGGTGTAACTCTAACAAATGTTTCAGGTTTCCCCCCATTGCTGGCTGTGCCTGGAATGAATGAAGTGGTTTTGCAGCTCAATTCCCTGTTGAGTTTGTATATTCTGCCTCCTTGTTCTCTTCAACTAGCCTGGCTTTTGAAACTGTTTTCTGTCCTTCAAATACAGTGTTACACTGGAGTTCTTCCAGCTAACTGTGCCAGTGCTTGGATCCTGAGAACTTCATTTGAACCCAGGATGGGTCAGTGGATCAAGAACACTAAGAAATTTAGAGTAACTTTTCATCACCAAGGGAAATACAAGAGGCTCTTGAACATCTGACCTTTCAGATGTGGAAGTCAAAGTGTCATAGACTTTCCTGCCCTGTCTGGCTTCAGTGTGATCCTGAGACCTCAGCCTCCTGAGCTAGGGTGATGGGCAAGAGCTATTGGTGCTGTGCTAGGTTCAGACATGTAATAACATTGACAATACATACAAGTAAACTGCTTATCACAAAGGGCTTGGGGAGCATATTAAGCCTTTCAACATTGGACCATTCAGAACCCTGTGGACACAAGGTTACAATGCTAGAGTCTGTGAGGGTGGGCATGTGGACCTGCTACACTTAAGCCTGGAGGTCTGACTCCAATTCTGGTGTATATCAGCGTTGATTTTCCAGAGAATGTTTTTGTAATTAGCAAATAGTTGTGTGTCTTGTATCAACCCTGGGCACTGTCCCTGAGCAATTCTGTCAAGGCTAACTCTCTACCACTTGAGCCGTAGCTCCACATGGGATTTTTTAGTGGTTCATTGGAGATAAGAGTCTAACAGGCTTTTCTTGCCTGGGCTGTCTTTGAACTGTGGTCTTCAAATCTCAGCCTCATGAGAAGGTAGTTTTCCAGGTGTGAGCCACTGGCATCTGGCCTATTGTTTTTGACAGTCCTGGGGATTGTTTTTCTCCAGGCTAGCACTCTACCATTTGAACCACTCCACTGCCTCTGGCTTTTTCTGAGTATGTGGCACTGAGGATCCAAACCCTGGTATTCATGCATGTTGAGTGAGCTCTTTACCACTAAGCTACATTTCTATCCTCCCCTTACAATTTTACCCACAACTTGCCTGTCCTCAAGAAAAGGCTACCCATCAGGGAGCAGAGGAGGGAAGGCCACCCCTTCCCTCCCCAGTACTGGAGATCTCCATCTTGGATACTGACAAAGCTCGGCGGAAATGCTAGCTCCAACTCAGGCCTTGGAAGTAAACTAGAGTCATTTAGCAGGTCACAAAAACCTAACTGACCAGCCAGACTCAGCTCCACCCAGGGAAAAGTTACCCAGCTAGGGCGCTAGCCCCAGGAATGGCTTTCTTCACTGGGTAATCAGAGCCAGAGGCTGCCCCTCCCTTGGCAGCCTTGATAATCAATTGAAATTCAGTAAACATAATCCCCGAGAGTGGCTACAGGCTGGGCACTGTGAGTTTCTCACAAACTAGCCCCCGGGAAAAGCTACTGTTTGCTGAAAGGCCTCAACTCTACCCAGAACCTAGCCTCATTACATCATCTCCAAACTTGAGGAAAAAGACATCTCCCTCTTTTGTGATACTAAAAGCAGATCTCCCTCCCATTGAACTAACCTGGGAGAAGGATCACTAAATCCTGGGTAAAGCAGAGCATTTTTCTTCCTGTTCAAACAAACTGACTTAAGAAACCAACCAAGCCACAGGAAAATCAAACACCACAAGCAGATCCGAGACTCCAACAAGAGCCTGGTTATGGACATAGGGAGATACAGGATTTTCCCCAACCCTCCCCAAAAATATCAAACAACTTTTTTTCTTTTTTTTGTAACTTTTATAAAAATTTTTTTCTAAAACTTTTTTTATTTTTAATTTGTACCTTTTTTGAAAAAAATTGTTTTCTACTAACTTTTTTTTCCTCTTATAATTTTTATTATAGGGGTATATGTGTATGTGCGTTTTGTTTTCTTTTTTTTTCTTTTTTAAAAATTGTTTTTGGGTTTTTTTAGCTCTACTGAACTACTGATCTTTTTTTCTTTCTTTCTTATCCTTTTCACCTTTTCTTCTCTTTCGTTCTTCTTTATCTGACCTAATTGTTGTTCTGCACATCCTCAGATAAACTCGTAGTTGATTATTAGACCTTATCCCCTACTGTGTACACAGTTAATAAACAAATTTATTACTCAATTCAAAACCTCTTAGACTTAAATTCCTTAATAGCAGTACTACCTCTTTATATATATATCATATTATAAGAATTTTTATTTTAAGTTTTTCACATCTTTATATCCCTCTCCTTCTCACATTATATAAACATTGTTCTCTGAATATTTAGTTTTTTTTCAGCATAATATTTTTAATTTTTACTTTTTTATTTTTTCTGGTCTCTTTTTTTCCCTTGCTCTTTCTTCTTTTTTTTCTCTCTCCCTACTTTCATCCTATCCAACCTATTTCCTGCTTTGAGATTAGGACTTAGTTAACTCTCCCTGTGCCTTCCCACATAACACTATTCCTAAATTTTACCCACATCTCTCTCTAAACCTAATCATTTCTGGTTTACCAAAGTTTTCTTTGTGTTTTGTAGCCCATTAATATATAGTTGTTTGATATTGAATAGATATATCTGTTGAACTAGATTGTATCTGCAGACTATTGACTGTGCAAATACAGACTTTGATTGATGCTTGTCTTAAGTTAGTGTTCTAGAACAAAACTGGTGTGATTTTCATCCCACATGGGTAGAGTAAGCGGGAAAAACATAAGAAAAATGGCAAGACTGGGTATCTCAACTCCCAATCATGATAATCAGGGGACAGAACAGATAATGAATAACCCAGAAGAGACTTCCCAAATAGCTCAAAAAACACTGCTGGCAAACACACAAAGGACTATGTATGAGCGTGATAAGGAGAGAGAGGAGGCAAACAAAAGGTCAATGGACGCAAAAATAAAGGTCAATGCAGGAAAAGATTGAAAACCTACAAAGGACTCTCTATGAGCGTGATAGGGAGAGAGAGGAGGCAATCCAATGCTTTTAGAGGAATATCATGAGTGTGAGGAAGCTACTCAAAAATTGATTCAGGATTTGCGTAAGCAGCTTGAGAGTACTCAAAGAGAAAGGCAGGAATGGCGTGAGCAGGCTGAGAACACTCAAAGAGAACTACAGGGATGGCATAAACATGAAGAAGCTAAGCAAAGAGTAATACAGGAATTGAGAGAGCAGGATGAGAATACACAAAGATCAATAAAGGCATTCATGGAATCCATTAACAAAGAGCTGAAGGAAGTCAGAGAGACCACAAAGGGAATGCTGAATGGAACCCAACAGAAGGAATGGGAGTCCAAGGAAACCATAACCAATCAACTAAGTGATCTGAGAATAAAGAATGAACACCAAATTAAGGATGTAAAGAAGTTCATACAAGATCTAAAGCAAAGCTTCAACAAAGAATTTGAAGCCATCAAAGCTGACAAATTAGAAGGAAGAGAAATAAAATACAAAGTAGAAAGTCTTGACAGCAGTTTAGACCATGCAGACGAACGAGTCTCGTGGAATGAAGATAGCCTAGATATTATAGAGAAAGAACGTACAACCATCTAAGACAAGTCCAAGAAATATGATAGATCTATCCAAAACTTGGAAGACACCATCAGAAGGTCTAATCTAAGGATAATGGGTGTAGAGGAGCATCCAAGAAACATAAGTTAATGGTCTAGGAAATTTGTTTAACAGGATCCTAGCAGAGAACTTCCCAAACATGCAAAAAGATAGGCCTATTCGGATACAAGAAGCTTTAGAACTCCAATTAGACCAGACCAGAATAGGACATCCAACCATTACATTATAATCCACACAGGATCAATTCAGTCCAAGGAAAAGATCCTTAAAGCTGTCAAGGAGAAAAGATTAATGTTCTATAATGGGAAACCAATTAGAATCACTTCAGATTTCTCAGCAGAGACAATCAAAGCAAGAAGAGCCTGGAGTGATGTATGCCCTGCCCTAAAAACAAACAACCATCAACCAAGAATACTGTACTCAGCTAAACTCTCCTTCATAACTGAAGGCCAAATAAAAACCTTCCATAGCAAAGAAAAATTGAAACAATACATCTCCACCAAACTAGCCTTACAAAAGATTCTTAAAGATGTCCTACACATAGAAAACCAACAAGATCACAATAAAGGCCAAGAAACTGCACCCAAACTGAGAATCCAAGAACCATAGGAAGAACCCAGTTTTCGCAGCCCCCAAGTAGGTGGATAACATGGCAGAACTCCCAAATACCTCTCAGTCTTATCTCTCAACATTAACGGACTTATTTCTCCAATTAAGCGACATAGACTGTCTAGTTGGATTAAAAAGCAAGATCCTTTTATCTGCTGCCTTTAGAAGTCACATCTTGCCTGTAAAAACAAACATAATTACCATGTTAAAGGCTGGAACAAAATCTAAAAAGCAAACAGCCCCTATAAACTGGCGGGAGTTGCAATTTTAATATCAGATAAAATAGGCTTCAAATTAAAATTTGTGAGAAGAGATAAAGATGGTTACTACATAGTAATTAAGGGATCTCTCCTTCAGGAGGATATTACAATTCTAAATATCTATTCACCAAACAACGGAGCACCCAAATATATCCAAGAAACACTACTTTCCCTCAAATCCCACATAGATCCAAAGACATTAATTCTTGGGGATTTTAACACACCACTCTCCCCACTAGATAGATCAACTCGCCAAAAACTCAACAGAGAAACCGCAGATCTAAACAACGGCATAGATCAACTAGATTTAACAGACATCTACCGAACATTTCACCCAGCAACATCAGAATACACGTTTTTCTCAGCAGCACATGGAACATTTTCTGAAATACACCACATTTTAGGCCACAAAGCAAACTTGTCTAAATTCAGAAACATTGAAATTATACCTTGCATTCTCTCAGATTACAAGGGAATAAAATAAGAACTCAACACCTAAAGCCACCAAAGAAAGTCCGGGAACACATGGAGGCTGAACTACACACTACTGAATCATGAGTGAGTCATGGAAGAGATTATAAATGAAACTCATATGTTCATTCTATTCAACAAAAATGAGCACACAAATTACCAGCTCCTCTGGGACAGAGCCAAGGCAGTACTCAGAGGCAAGTTTATAGCTCTGAGTTCCTACATCAACAAATTTGAGAGATCTGAAACCAACAATTTAACCTGAACCTCCTGGAGAAAGAGCAGCAACATAAACCCCAATCCAGTAGATGGAAAGAAATAATTAAAATTAAATCAGAATTAAATGAATTAGAATCCAAAAAAAGTGTAGAAAGAATCAACAAAACAGAGAGTTGGTTCTTCGAAAAATTGACAGACCCTTAGCAAATCTTATCATAAAAAGAAGAGAATACACCCAAATAAATAAACTCAGAGATGAGAAGGGAAACATCACCTCAGAAACAACGAAGATTCAGAACATTTTATGGGAATACTTCTCAAAACTTTATGCTAATAAGTTTGAGAACTTGGCAGAAATGGACCTTTTCCTATCAAATATTGACATGCCAAAACTAAACCAAGATGAACTAAACCATCTTAACAGGCCTATATCAAGCATTGAAATAGAAACAGCAATAAGAGAACTCCCATCTAAGAAAAGTCAAGGACAAGATGGTTTTACAGCGGAATTCTACAAGGCCTTCAAAGCAGAGCTCACAACAATACACCTCCAAGTCTTCAATGAAATTGAAAGAGAAAATTCACTGCCGAACACATTTTATGAAACCATCATAACACTCATCCCAATACCAGGCAGGGAGAACTATAGACCCATTACTTTGAAGATGATTGATCCAAAATTTCTCAACAAAATATTGGCCAATCGACTTCAACAATTCATCCAAGAAATCATACACTATGATCAAACAGGATTCATTTCAGGGATGCAAAGCTGGTTCAATATACGCAAATCAATTAATATTCATCACATTAACAGGAGCAAGGATAAGAATCACATGGTTTTCTCAATAGATGCAGAAAAAGCATTTGACAAGATCCAACTCCCCTTTATGATGAAGGTTTTGGAAAAATTAGGAATCCTTGGAACATTCCTAAATACAATAATTGCGGTATATGACAAACCTACCGCCAGCATTATAATTAATGGTGAAAAACTAAAGCCATTTCCTCTTAACGCAGGAACAAGACAAGGATGTCCACTCTCTCCACTTCTCTTCAACCTAGTATTAGAATGCCTAGCTATAGCAGTAGTAAGACAAGATGCAAACATAAAAGGGATCCAAATAGGGAAAGAAGTAATAAAACTTTCCATCTTACAGATGACCTGATCTTGTATGTAAAGAATCCCATAGACTCCACTCCCAAATTACTCAAGCTGATTCAAAACTTTGGCAAAGTAGCAGGGTATAAAATTAACCCCCCAAAATCAATGGCTTTTCTGTATGCCAACAATGAGAAAAGTGTGGCTGAAATTAGGAAAACAACTCCTTTTCTACTAGCGCCACAAAAAATAAAATACCTAGGAATTAACTTAACCAAAGAAGTGAAGGACCTCTATGATGAAAACTTTAAAAACTTGAATAAGGAAATCAAAACAGATCTTAGAAAATGGAAAAAACTCCCATGCTCCTGGATTGGAAAGACTAACAATACTTCCCAAGGTTATCTCCAAATTCAATGTGATACTTATCAAAATTCCAACCTCATTCTTCAAGGAAATAGAAGAAGCAATCCAAAAATTCATATGGAACAGTAAAAGACCCCCGAATATCAAAAACGCTCCTCGACAGAAAGAACACTGTTGAAGGAATTCAATACCAAATTTCAAACTCTACTATAAAGACATAGTAATCAAAACAGTAATCAAAACTGGCACAAGAACAGACCTCAGGACCAATGGAATAGAATTGAAAACCCAGAAATGAACCTACAGACCTATAGCCATCTAATCTTCGATAAGGGAGCTAAAAAAATAGAATGGAAGAAAGACAGCCTCTTCAGGAAATGGTGCTGGGTAAATTGATTAACTACTTGTAGAAAACGAAAGCTAGACCCTTATATATCACCCTGAAACAGAATCAACTCCAAATGGATCAAAGACCTCGAAGTCAAAGCAGACAATCTGAAAACATTACAGGATGGAATAGGAGAAACTCTAGGACTCCTTGGCGCAGGCCGAAATTTACTAAATAGAGACCTGGAAACACAACAAATCAAAGAAAAGTTGGACAAATGGTATTCCATGAAGTTGTAGAATTTCTGCATGGCAAAGGACATAGCTAGCAAGATCAATAGAAAGCCTATTGATTGGGAGAAGATCTGCACTAGCCATTCAATGGACAAGGGTCTCATATCTAAAATATACTTGGAACTCAAAAAATTAAATCCCCCAACAAAAAATCCCCAAAGAATCAACTGCCCAATAAATAATTGGGCTAAAGACTTAAAGAGAAACTTCTCTGAAGAAGAAAGAAGGATGGCCAATAAACACATGAAGAAATGCTCAACCACCCTAGCAATAAAGAAATGCAAATCAAAACAACATCAAGATACCACCTCACCACAGTTAGAATGGCAAAGTCAAGAACCCTAACAACAACAGATGCTGGAGGGGATGTGGACAGAAGGGAATCCTGCTTCTTTGTTGGTGGTACTGTAAACTTGTTCAACCACTTTGGAAAGTAGTATGGAGGTTCTTCAAAAGACTCCACATAGAGCTCCCCTATGACCCAGCAATCCCACATTTGGGCATTTACCCAAATGTTTACAAACAAGACCACACTAAAGCTACCAGCATAACTATGTTTATTGGAGCATTCTTTACTATAGCTATGATATGGAACCAACCCAGATGCCCATCAGTAGATGAATGTATCAAGAAAATGTGGTATATATACACAATGGAATTCTATTCCTCCATCGGAAGGAATGACATTGCCACATTTGTTAGGAAATGGAAAGACTTGGAAAAAATTATATTAAGTGTAGTAAGCCAGGCACAAAGAAACATAGGTCCCATGGTTTCCCTTATTTGCAATATCTAAAATATGTACGAGTCAAGCAGAAAGGGTCAGATAAGGTGATGTTAGGAAAATGAACCTAAGATATGTATTTAATTTTTTTCTTTCATGCTTTTGTTTCTATCGCATTTATAAGATTTTTTTGTTTTTGCTTCGTATGTCACTCCCCAAAGTATAACCCCTGCTTTCACTGTATTTGATGTCGGTATAAATTGTCGAGGGGAAGGGGAAAAACAAGTTTTTTAAATAAAGATACAGGTGGACCCGTTGCAGCAATGAGAAATACAAGTTTTCATGTCGAAAATGAACTTTACAACTTTTGTGGGCATGGGATTAGGTGGGGGGTGGGGTGGGGGGAAGCTGGGAATGTATGGGAAGGGGAAACAAAGGAGGAGGCTACAATGCTTGATAAGAAATGTACTCATTATCTTGCCCATGTAATTGTAACCACTCTGTACAGTATTTTCACAATTAAATATACATAAAAATTTTAAAAAAGGCTTCTCTGTATAAATCATCTAAAGACATCTCTATAGGAAGGTGTCCAAAGATAAATAAAACAAAGCTCATTCTTGGGAGAGACTCTAAATGTGAGAAGACTGTGAGAAATGTCTCCATTTCATTATGTATCATGTTTCAACACAAAAAGTTTTAATGATAAATGAGTCATTGTCCTAAACTATTGTGTATAATTTTATAATAGATGCGCAAAACGTAAATGGGAATGATTATATAAATAAAATATACATTAAAAGAATGAATCAAATAAAAAATAAAAAATCAATATTGAGAATCATAACATGTAATAAACGTACATATGTAAGTATATATCATATATTACTTATGTATAGAAAAATCTTTTCCATTGCAGGGCCTTCATTCAGGCCATGGGAACTCTAGCCTGAATTTATTTTCCTCAATGACAGTAAATTTTTCCTTCACCCATGGTATAATAGAGTTACCTGGACGGTGAATCAAATCCTACCCATGGTAAAAATACTGGCCCCAGTTCCAAGACAGTGACTTAATTTTTTAATGGAAGCAGTTTATTCAGTTCCATACTGAACATTAAATAAAAAGCAGTGTAGAATTTTGTATATATATTCAGATATCCTTCCCTTAACCCAAAAGTGCTTCTCAGAATACTACATTGTTTCTTTTTTTGTATGTTTTTTATTGTAAAAATGTTGTACAGAGTGGTCACAGTTACATGAGCAAGGTCATGAGTATATTTCCTATTGAGCATTGTTGCTTCCTCCTTTGTTTTCCCCTATCATCCCTTATCTCCCATCTCCACAATTACTCCCCCTGCCAAGCTCAGTATCTTAATTTTTTAGTTTTGTCTTAGCACGGGGTTTGAACTCAAGTAGTAGCAAATCTGCACTTTCCCTCACATTGCTACAAGTTCCTGAGTTCAAATGCCAGTCTAGGAAAGAAAACTGGCAGAAATTCAAAACCAGGGAGCTCTATTATTTTTAAATTTAGTTAAATAATCAATTAATTTTTGTCTTTTGTCTTTTTTCTTGGCGAATCATGGGGCTTGAGCTCATTTCCTGGCAACTCTGCCTCAGTTTCGATCACCCTAGGCTGGGTGCAGCCTCGGGACCCATACCCAATCCTGGAATCCTAGTCCCAGAGCGTTTGCAGAAAGAAAAAAAAAAGTGAGCTAGCACAAAAAGTGGCAAGCTGCAGAAGGATGGGGGTTAATATTTTTTTTCTTTGAATGGTGACCATCCTGGGTGCCACGGGTGCAAAGTGGTCCTGATCTGCCATTGTTAAAGTCTGGCGGGATAGCAGGGAAGCCATAGGCCAACTTGTCAACATAGGCCCTGCATTCAAATCAAGGTCCTGAAAACTACCAATGGCAGAATATCACAAGACACTCATTCCTATGCATAGGAATACCAATTGAAAGAGAAGTTTCTGCATTGGTCGAGCCTAAAATTGGATGCAATAATCCTAGGACAATAATTGATCTTAATTTCATGCTTTATTAAGAATGAAAAGAATACTATGGTATAATAAATATGGTATAATAAATTATGGTATAATAAATACCTAAGAATTGGTAAGAATGTAGTGTATGTCATTCAATCGTACATAGGCGGCTATGGTGCTTTTAACCAACATATCTTTATTTCTATAATACTGTCTGCCTATCCTTATATTGCTGTTTTGGGTAATCCTGGGTCACAATCTCAGCACTTGGGAACCACCTCACAGCTTCATTGGCTAGAGGCTGTTGTGCTCACACTCACCCATTCATGAATTGTACCTGCTAGGCCCTGAGTTCAAATCCTAGCACAGCTAAATATTTAATCTTGGAGTATGAAGCCAAGTGTGACCCTGTTTTCTTTTTCTGGGAGAGTCCTGGGTGTCAGGCAAAATGGAGAACACATCTACAAATCTAGATGGTATCTGATAGAATGTAAAAAATATAATACATAGTTAGGATTCATCACAGACAATAAAATAAATGGTAAATTCATGAAAAATATAAAAAAGTACAATGAACAACCACACCACACATAAATATAGACTGAACATCTGTATGGAAGTTTAATCCTATCTTTAAAATGTATATAAGGAGTACGTTTTCCAGCTCTGGGGCTTGAATTCAGGCCTAGGGAACAGGCCTGACTTACTGGTCTTCAAGCATGGTGAGCTTCCCCTTTCCCCACAGTGCAACAGAGTTACCCATACCCCGGGTTCAAATTCCAGGACTTGCAAACAAAAAAAATGCCACACCTTCCAAGCCAGGGAGCTTCATTAGCATTTTTAATATTTTTTTAAGTTCACTTCGTCTTTATTTGATACATACTGATTTTATAACATGAGAATTTTTCAAAAAAGGGGTTTAAACTTTTACATTTCAGCATAGCACATTGGTATTTCTATTTTGACCTGAAGAGTGAGAATGAAAATAAGGACATCATTTCTCCCTAGAATGTAGGGACAGTTGAATTTCTTTCTTTTTTTTTTTTAATTTAATTTTATTTTATTTGAGAGCATACTGTACAGAGGGGTTACAATTACATGGGCAGGATAATGCATCCATTTCTTACCAAGCATTGCAGCCTCCTCCTTTGTTTACCCTTCACCTCCCTTCCCAGCCTCCCCCTTCCCCCCCACCCAATCCTTCCCCTCCCCCACACACCGACATTGTAAAGCTCTTTTATGACATGACATTTTGTACTTCTCATTGTTACAACAGGTCCACCTGAATCCTTAAACGACTTGTTTGTCCCCATCTCCTCCACAAGTTATACTGACATCAAATATAGTGAAAGCGGGGGTTACACTGTGGGGGAGGGACATACAAAGCAACAAAGAAATAATCTTATAAATGCGTTAGAAACACATGCATGAAAGAAAAAAAACATTAAAATACATATTTAAGGTGAATTTATTTCTATTTACAGTTATTTCTACAATTACAAACTCTCTGCATTTGTGTCATATAAGTTTTCCTCAGTGCCTACCACGAAATACACTAGGGGAGTACTCATAGCACCAAAGGTTGGATTTCTGAATAAAACCTCACTTCTGTGAGGACAGTAGGTATTTCTTAGCATTTTGGGAAGAAACTGGATTGTAAAATGAAAAACAAAAACAATGGGACTGTGATGTATCTCAGTCGTGGAGTACTTACCTAAAGAGCATAAGACCCTGGCAGAAAAGTTTCCTAAAGCTCAGAATGTTAGAATTTTATGATATGCATGAAAAAACTTCTTTTTAAATTTATTTTTTGGTCCTGGGGCTTGAACTCAGGGGTTATCCCTGTTCTCTTCAGCTCAAGGCGAGTGATCTACTACTTGATCCACAGTGCCACCTCGGTTTTCTAGTGGTTGATTGGAGATGAGTCTCTCGGCATGGTTTCCCTTATTTGTAATATCTAGTATATGTATGAGTCAAGCGGAAAAGGTCAGATAATGTGATGTCAGGAAAATGAACCCTTAGATGTGTATTTTAATGTTTTTTTCTTTCATGCATGTGTTTATAACACATTTATAAGATTATCTCTTTGTTGCTTTGTATGTCCCTCCCCCACAGTATAACCCCTGCTTTCACTATATTTGATGTCAGTATAACTTGTGGAGGAGATGGGGAAAAACCAGTTGTTTAAGGATACAGGTGGACCTGTTGCAACAATGAGAAGTACAAGTTGTCATGTCCAAAACGAGGTTTACAACGTTGGTGCGGGGGGGGGGGGGGGGGGGGAAAGGGGGGAAGGGGAAGGAGAAGGATTGGGATTAGGGGGGGGAGGGGGGAGGCTGGGAAGCGATGTGAAGGGTAAACAAAGGAGGAGGCTGCAATGCTTGGTAAGAAATGTACGCATTATCCTGCCCATGTAACTGTAACTCCTCTGTACAGTATGGTCACAAATAAAATTAAATAAAATTAAAGAAAAAAAAAAAAAAAGAGTCTCTCGGACTTTCCTGCCTGGACTGACTTTGAACCACCAACCTCAGATCACAGCTTCCTGAGTAGCTAGGATTATAGGCATGAGTCACCGGTGCCAGGCACATGAATAAATTTCTTAAAGATTGATTGTGATAAAGAAACTTGGAATACGCTTTTAGTATAAATAATTTATAATGCCATGGTTAAGGCACTAATTCAGAAGTATTTATTCATTGGCTTGTTTCTTATTTAATTTATATATATATATATATATATATATATACATTCATTATTAATATATATACATATATATTTTTTAAAAAGTAGCTTAGAAATGCACCTAAGAGTTTATGTGCTCATGAAAAGTTATTCAACTGCACAAGCTTCATTTTTTTCAGTTTGGTTGGTACCTTAAATTATGTGGGATTTGTGTATTGGCGTTTTGTTCTCTGTTTTTGAAGGATTTCTTTCCCTTTGGACCCCCTACCTCCTCTCCTCACATTTGAAGTCAGCTTGCTCGTTCTTGGCTTCATTGTTCATAGCTGATTTTCTACCACTTCAGCTATGCCTGTAGCCTGGCATTTGCCAGTTAATTGGAGATGGTATCTCTCAGGCTTTTCTGCATTCATTGTCTTTGAAATTTCATCTTCCAGTTCTCAGCCTCCTGAGTAGCTTACAGATGTGAGCCACTGTGGTGCCTAGGGATAAATTAGACTTTGGTTGGGGTATTCTTTCTGTTTTTCTCAGTATGGGATCATCTACTATAGTATTTCTGTGAATGTCCTAGGTCTGAAGTAAGATATAATACATGTGCAAATCTGTATAATTTTCATAAAATGTAGTAAATTTAATATGTTATAAGTGTAATAATAGTCAATAAATATAATGACTAAATAATACAAAAAGCAATATGCAATAAACATAAGTATCTAGATATTAATAATTTCAAATGTGGATGAAAATTAATTTACAGGG
Source organism: Dipodomys spectabilis (assembly GCF_019054845.1). NCBI lineage: Eukaryota > Metazoa > Chordata > Mammalia > Rodentia > Heteromyidae > Dipodomys > Dipodomys spectabilis. The sequence continues at coordinate 524,229 of NW_024870915.1, forward strand.
CTGGGGATTGAATTCAGGCCTAGGGAACAGGCCTTAATTGCTTGTATTCAAAGAGGGTGAGTTTCCCCATTGCCCACAGTGCATTTGAGTTTCCTAGACTCCAAATTCAAATCCCAGGAATGGCAGAAAAAAAAATGAGCACGCATTCCAAGCCTGGGAGCCCCATTAGTATTTTTAATATTTTTAAAATTTATTTTATTTTATTTTCTATTTATTTTAGTTTTTATTATTTAACATATATATATATGTATATATATATATATATATATATATATATATAATTTATTTATTTAGCCAAGCACAGAGCTTGAAGTTAGGTCGTGGCAACTCTGCCTCAGCTTCCATCACCATAGCCTGGGTTGGTGCAGCCTCTGGACCCACAGCCCATCCTGGGATCCTAGGCTCCAGGGGCTGACAGGAAAAAAAAGTGAAAATGGCAAGGAAAAATAGCCATGAATTGCAAATAGTGGTTTCTCGGTTTTCCTTCCTTGCATGGTGACCTTCCCGGGTCCAAATGACACAACTGCAACCTGTACATCACATGGCATTGCTGTCAGCTGGTTATCAGCGAAGCCATAGGCTTCTGTGCACGTAGGCCTTGAGTTTGAATTCCGGTCATGACATTTACAAAGGACTGGAGAGCCTAAGAAACTATTGCCTGTCCATTGGAACACCAGAGGAATATGGTCAATATCATGGTTGTATGAGTAGTTTGTCAATTAGTCTAGCAAAAATTAAATCCAGTATTCACAAGATGTGGATTGATTTTAATTTATAGTTTATTATGCATTAAAAGGATACAGTGTGTGTGTGTGTGTGTGTGTGTGTGTGTGTGTGTGTGTGTGTGTTGTCACTAGTGGGGGCTGAACTCTGGGCCTGGGCGTTGTCCCTCAGTTTTTCAGCTCAGGGTTAAGGTGGTGCCATTTGAGACACAGTGCCATTCTCTGCATTTTTTGACCATGTGTTGCTGAGGAGTTGAATCCGGGACTCTTGCATGCAAGATAAGCACTCTACCAATGAGCTACCTTCCAATCCCCTAAAAGAATACTATTGATTAAATGGAGTCCTCACTAAATACCTGAGAATCCCTAGGAAGGTAGTATACGTCATTGAATACTAGATAGACATCACTGGCAGTATCCAAATATCTAAATAAATATTTATTTGTATACCACCGTCTGCATAGAAAGTTATGGCTATTTTGGCCAAACCTGTGTCTCCATCCTAGGTCCTGGGATCCACCTGGCACCTGAATATGCTAGAGGTTGCCGTGCTGACACTCACCCATTCGTGGATTGGGCCTGCAAGCCCTCAGTTCAGGTCCCAGAATTGCTACAAATGTCTTCCTGGAGTAAGATTGCAAATGTGATACCTGCTTCCCTTTCCTCTGCAAGTGCTGGGTGTCAGGTATGATGTTTACAATATTTCTGCAAAGCTACATGCTATGGAATATATTTGAATAAATGTAATAAATGTTATAGGTGCACTCACAGTCCATAAAATAAATAGTAAACAAATAAATATATAATAAAATATGATGAATCATTCCAACAAATAAGATATAGACTGAATTAATGGATGTAAGTATAAATGATTTAATAAAAATGTGTATAAATGTTATGTTCTCCAAGGCTGGGGCTTGAATTCAGGCTTAGGGAACAGGCCTCAATTCCTTGTATTCAAGGGAGGAGAGCTTCCCTTTTCTCCCATCCCCTGCCCCAAGTGCATCAGAGTTAACCAGATCCCAAGGTGACATCCCTGGCCTGGTAGACAACAAAATGGCACAAAATACATGACAGGGAGCTCCAGTAGTGTTGTTAATTAATTAATTAATTTTTGCCAAGCACGGGGCTTGAACTTAGGTTGTGGCAACTCTGCCTCAGTTTGCATCACCCTAGGCTGGGATGGTGCAGCCTCTGGACTCACAGCCCATCCTGGGGTCCTAGGCCTCAGTGGCTCACAGGAAAACAAAATGAAAACATCGAAAAAAAGCCACAAACCACAGACAGTCAACAGTTTCTGTTTTCCTTCCTTGCACGTTTACCATCCTGGGTGTGAATGACATGGCTGCAACCTCTAGGTCACCTGGCATTTCTGAAGGCTGACACTATCAGTGAAGCCATAGGCCAATGTGGACACTAGGCCCTGAGTTCGAATCCCAGTCATGACACTTACAAGCTGCTGAAGTGCCTAAGAAACTATTGTTTGCCCATAGGAACACCAGAGGAATGTGATTAATGTCATGGTTGGAAGAGTAGACCGTCAATCAGTCCTGCATAAAATTAGACCCAATAATCACTGGACAGGGATTGAATTTAATTCATAGTTTATTATGCATTAAAAGTATACTATTGATTAAATGGAGTCCTCATTAAATACATGAGAATCAATAGGAAGGTAATATATGTCATTGAATGCTAGATAGACACCTCTGGCAGTACCTAAATATCTAAATTTGTATTTGGGCTGGGAAAGTGGTTCAGTGGTAGAGTGCTTGCTTTGCATGCCTGAGGCCCTGGGTTCAATTCTTCAGTACCACATAAGCAAAATAAAAAAGCCGGAAGTGGCACTGTGGCTCAAGTGGTAGAGTGCTAGCCTTGAGCTGAAGAGCTAAGGAACAGCGCCCAGGCCCAGAGTTCAGACCCCACGACGGAACCCCAAAATAAATAAATAAATAAATACATAAATAAATAAACAAATAAATTTATATGTATTTTTACACCACCATCATCATAGAAAGTTACTGTAATTTTGGCCAAACCTGGGGTTAGCTCCCAGGTCCTGAGATCCACTTGGCATCTGAATGGGCTAGAGACTGCGGTGCTGACACTCACCCATTCATGAATTGGGCCTCTCAGGCCTTCACATCAGGTCCCATCATTACCAAAATTTTCTTCCTGGTGTAAGACGTCAAGGGTGACACCTGTTTTCCTTTTCTGTACAAGTACATAATATGTCTGCAAAGCGACATGCTATGGAATAGATGGGAATAAATGTAATAAATGTTATAGGTGCACTCACGGTCCATAAAATAAATGCTAAATAAATGATAAAATATAATGTATCACTCCAAAAACAAGATGTAGACTGAATATATTGATGTAAGTATAAATCATATATTTAACATGTCTATAAATATTATGAGGTGCTTGAAGTCAGGCCTGGGGAAGAGTTTAGTTCATGTATGATTTTCATAGGAAATGATAGGAAAGATGTATGGCACAACAATTATTTTTAATTAAGAGTTCATGAAGTGTGACAATAAGAATCACATTCAGGAATTGGAGGCATTGGGAAAGATCCAAGGATCGGTACTCAAATGATAGATAGTATACGAACACAGCTCACTACATCTCCTACTCTATCCAAATAGTTAATTAGCATACTGACTTCAGCTTATAAATGGATGAATATTGTGCCCCATCCCCAATCTGGGGCTCGGTCTCAGGTCCTGGGTATGGCCTAGCTCCTTAGTGGCTCACAAGCTGATGGGCTCATGTGGACCTATTTGGCTGTTGGGCTTCCTAGACCCCAAGTTCAAATCCCAGCACTACCAAAAGGGTTATCCTGATGTGAGAAGCCAATCCTTGCACCTGTTTCCCTGTACTGTGCAAGTGCTGGGTCACAGCAAGAATCAAGAAAGCATAGGCAACTCTACACCTGTGGGAATAGGTTGTCATCAATGTCAGCAGTTTTATAGGTCATTCTATGCTCAATAAAATACACAATATATCCTTGAAAATGACACAAAAATAAAAAGAATAACTACACTGAATACAAGACGCATACCACACCTGTATGTAAATAGAGATCCTATGTTTAAAAGAGCTGGGCTTTGTATTTTGTCCAGTGCTAGGGCTTCAAATCAGGCCCTGGACCAGGCCTGATATTCTAGTTTTCAAGGATGGTGAGCCTCCACTTTCCCCAAAGTGCAACAGAGTTACCGAGACTGAGTTCAAATCCCAGCACTGACAAAAGATTCATCCTGATGTCAGAAGCCAGTCGTTGCACCTGTTTTCCTCTTTGTGAAAGTCCTGGGTCTCAGCTAGGATGGAGAATGAATGCATAGGCAACCCTATAACCATGGGAACAGGTTGTCATATATGTCACCACAGTTACAACTGTCACCATACTCAGTAAAATACACAATACCTCCATGAATTAGACACAAATTAAGGAGAAGAAATGCAACGAATGCAAGATGCTGTCCGCACAAGTATGTCAATATAGATCCTATGTTTAAATAATGAATTTAGGACTACACTGGCCTCAGCTTCAATCACCTCAGGGTGGTGGGCTGCCATGGTACCATAGCCAATCTTGGGATCCTAGGCCCTGAAGTCTTGCAGGAAAACACACACACACACACACACACACAACAGAGACACTCACACACACAGAGGGAAAAAGCCGTGGGATAGATTTTTAACAATGGTTTCCTTTCCATGGTGATTATCCTGGGTCTGAATAACATGCCTACAAAGGGTACTTCACCTTGCATTGGCGAAGGCTAGTGGGCTATCAGGGAAGCCATAGGCCCTTGCAGCTATTTTGGCCCTGAGTTCAAGTGCTGGTCCTGACACCAACCAATCGGGGGATTTCCCAAAAGACTCATTCCTATGCATCAGAATACAGATGGAATGTGAGCAAACTCATGATTGAGAAGTTTCTCCATGGATCGGTCTAGTCTAAAATTAGACACAATGATGCTAGGATGCTGACTGATCTTATTGAATAGTTTATTAAGCATGAAAAGAATCCAATTCCTTCAATGGCACATAATAACTACCTAAGAGTTGGTAGGAACGTAGTTGATGTCATTGAATCCTAGGCAGATGTCTCTGGCACTCTATACAAATATATATTTATTGGTATGCTACCAGCTGCCTATCCATGTATGGCTATTTTGTCCACCCCTGTGGCTCGATGTCAGGGTCTGGGAACTGCCTGGCAGTTTCCTGGGCTAGAGGTTGCCATTTTGTCACACCCATTCATGAATTGGGTCTGCTAGGCCCTGAGTTCAGATCCCAGCACTGCTATCAATTGGATTGTGGAGTAAGAAGCCGAGTGTGACACCTGTTTTCCTTTGCTCTGAGCATTCTGTGTGTCAGACATGATGGAGAACACATCTACAAATCTAGATACTATGTGATAGGATTTCATCAAAATAATAAATGGAATGAGTGCTACCACAGTGAATAAAGTAAATGGTAAATAAATGAATAAAATAGAAATACAATAAATAACCACAACGAACAGGATATGTACTGAACATCTGTAAGTACAAATTCTATCATTACAATGTACATTAATAGTATGTTTCCCAGGGCTGGGGCTTGAATTCAAGCCTAGGGACTAGGCCTGACTTTCTTGTCCTCAAGCACGGTGAGCTTCCCCTTTGTCCACAGTGTTGCAAAGTTACCCAGACCCTGAGTTCAAATCCAAACCCTGGCAGAAAAAACAGCACCAATTGCAAGCCAGGGAGATAATTTTGTTGTTTTTGTTATTGTTGTTGTTGTTTTGCGAAGACAGGTCTTGAACTCATGTACGGCAACTCTTTCTCAGCTTCCATCACCCTAGTCTGGGGTACAACCACTGGAACCACAGGCGATCCTGGGATCCTAGATCTCCAGGCCTTGTGGGTGGGAACGCACAGAGAAGAAGTGGTGGGATGAAGTTTTAACATTTTGTACCATGACCATTTAGGTCTGAATGACACAGCTGCTCTACACCACACCATCTGCTCTACACCACACCTCAATACCTTTGCCCATGCTGTACCTTGTGCCTGAGGCTCTCTGTCCTGTTCCCCATCTTAGAACTCCTGTGGAATTTTGGCGCTGATTATATCATTTCCTGGAACAAGTCTTTCCTTCCCTCCTCCCCCCTTTTTTTTTTAATACTGAGTTTATAGAAGTGGAATTTGGGCAGGCTGACTGTCAAATTCTCTATCTTGGTGTGTTTATGTTTGTGTGTGTGTGTGTGTGTGTGTGTGTGTGTGTGTGCGTGTGCTAGTCCCGGGGTTTGAATTCAGGGCTTGGATGATATCCCTTATCTTTTGTGCTCAAGACTAGCAATCTATTACTTGAACCACAGCTCTACTTCTGGCTTTTTGGGAGTTTAATTGGAGAAAAGAGTCTCATATAGATTTTCCTGCTTGCATTTGGGATCCTCAGATCTCAGCCTCCTTTGTAGCTAAGGTTACAGGGGTGAGCCAACAGCACCTGCCCTCTACCTGTTACCCATAACCTCGGCTCTCTTCTAAGTCCCAGTAGAAAATGTCTCACCCTGCTCACTTTTCTTTTTAGCCACTCTTGGGGCTTGAACTCAGGGTCTGGGCATGTTCCTTAGCTTCTTTTGCTCAAGGTTAGCACTTTTATTGCTTAAGCCACAGTGTCACTTTTGGCGTTTTCTATTTCCGTGTTAGGGAGGAATCGAACTCAGGGCTTCATGTGTGCTAAGTAAGCACTCTTCCAGTAAACCAGATTTGAAGCCCAAGGCATACTTCTAACAGTAATTATGACGGTGGGATTTATTGGATTACCCCTTTTGGCAACGAAATTGCTGCCTATTTTCTAACTTTCCCAGGATTTGGGACCAGCCTGAGACTCAGCAATGAGGAATGATGAATGAATGATGGCCACCAGGCCCCAGAGGCCTAAGATCACATCTTACAGAGGGATAGAGGATAAGGAGCCACAACCTTTGACAATTCCTACAGCCTAAGAATTGTGGTTTCCCTTGATAAGTGCCAGGACATAATTCATCTGTTGTACACACCAGTTACACACACCAGCCCAGGAAAATGCTTCCTGGCTTCAGTCCTTAAACTGCAGTGAAGGATGTTTTTTCAACGTGCCTGCTCAAACTTAGTACTCTCTGAGGGCTTGTTCCAGCTTGCCCAGGTTGGGGGACTGGGCATGGGCAACCTGCTGAATGCCCATCATCCAGGCCATGTCCCTGAGCCCTTTTCTCAAGGGTAGTGCTCTGCATCTTGAGCCACAGGGCCATTCAGGGTTTTTTTTTTGTTGTTATTTTGTTTTGATTTCCTGTGATCTCTTAAGAAATATGAATATCTCAGTCTTTCCTACCCAGGCTGAATTCAAATTGGCATCTCAGCCTCTTGAGGGGCTAGGATTACAGGCAAGAGCCACTGACACCTGGTTTCCTTTTCTTCTTGTTGTTCTTTTTTTTCGTGACAATCTGAATTCTCCACGGTATCATTCCAATGGTTTGCATTCGAAGTAAACTTCTCAGGCCTGGAATTCAAATGCTAGGATGGCCACCCACAAATAAAGGGAGATCCTGACTAACTCATTCCTATTCATGTGAATGCTAATGGAATGTTATAAAAGTAATAATTAAATTTGCTGTTAATTCATGACTCTATTTTTGAATGCCACACAAAAATTATTGAATTTATATCTTCCATTCTAGCACCATAGTATGATTAAGGATATTGACTGATTTTTAAATTAATATTTATAAGTATTAAATGATGATACTTCAGTAAATGGAAGCATAATTTAATAACTCATAATTTGTAAAAATATATAATTTAATAATATCCTCATATTCCCTCTGTCAGTATACAATATATATATACATATATACATATGTGCTTATGTATATATATATATATATATATATATATGTTGAAAGACCCTAGTCCCCTAGGATACTTTTGTCAACAGGAGGGCGCCCCAGAAAACTCAGACTCTAGGCCGGGAGATGCAATAAGCAAGAGGAGTTTATTTGACGTTTGCGCGAACCGACTCTCTGTCCCAAGAAGACAGGGAGCCCCGAGCAGAGATTACACACAATTATAAACACTCATATGAAGAAAAATACATAACTAGAGTTTTGGTGTGCTTCTATATTAAGAAGGTCTCAAATTTCATCTTATTTGCCAGGAGGATGCAAAAATGCTTGATAGGAAATGTACTCATTACCTTGTCATGTAACTATAACCCCTTTGTACAGTATTCTTACAATCAAAAATGTACAAAAAGAAAAAAAAGAAATTGCAAGTCACGTATTTCCATTAAAACTAACTAAATTTAAGTCCTGTAACTTTCCACAGGTTTTTAAGGACCAAATAAATTGTGGGTATGCCCCAAGGCCTTTATGAAAAGCTAAGAGAGAGAGATCCAAAAGTGGCAGTAGATAGGTGACCAGAGCATAATTATGTATCTTTACTTCACTGTTACCATAGCAGGAGTGCAAATCAATATGATGGTTTGTAGTTACAGGACCGGAAGACATACTGGAAACTGACATCAATGAAAGGTCATTCATTGTAGGAAAACATAAATCAGGATGCACCAAAGGTTGCAATCAACAGTGTACAAAAAAGCAACACAGAATTGAATATAAAGTTATTGCAAGTATATATTTGATAAGAGGTTCACATCAAAAATATATAAAAACATCATTGCAACGACACACAACCTGATTTTACAATGTGCAAAGAACTCAGATGTTTCTCCAAAGAAGACAGTGTTAACAAGCCCACGAAGAAGGTGTTTAACATCACTAATCACCATGAAAGTGTAAGTCAAAATAATGAAGAAAATTACCACTTCATATGAATTAGGTAGGATAACTACAAAAAAATAAAGTAACAATATTGACAAAAGTGTGGTAAAATTGGAACCGTTCTATAGGAAACAGAATGGCATCTTTTCAAACAATTAAAGACAAGATTATTCATACTTGTTATCCTAACCACTCAGGACAGGAGTCTGAAATCCAACGATTACAGTTCATAGCCAGCCTGGGCAGAAAACTGGAAGTGGATCTGTGGTTTAAAGTGGTAGAACTCTAGCCTTGAGGAAAAGTTCAGGGACAGTGACTTGGCCCTGAGTTCAAGCCCCACGAACAAAAAATTTTAAAAAAAAGAAAAAAAGAGAGTTTTCATGTGATCCAGTGACTCCATTTCTGGCCATATAATCTAAACATCTAAAAGCAAGGTCTGGAAAAGATCTTGTACTCATATTCATTTTGTACAATACTCAAAACATGGAGGCAATCTAGTGGCCATCAACAAATGAATAGCTAAAGCAAATGTGGTTTATACATACAGTGGTATATTATTTCAACTTTAAAAAGAATTATGGGGCTGGGAAGGTGGCTCAGTGGTTGAGCGCTTGCCTTGCATGCATGAGGCTCTGGGGTCAATTCCTCAGCACCACATAAGAAAAAAGGAAAAAGCCGGAAGTGGCACTGTGGCTCAAGTGGTAGAGTGCTGGCCTTGAGCTGAAGAGCTGAGGGACAGTGCCCAGGCCCAGAGTTCAGGCCCCACGACCGGACCCCCCCCCCAAAAAAAATATTATGTTGTGACATATACTATATTATGGATGAATCTTTAGAACACTGCTAAGTGAAAAAAGCCAGTCATAAAAAGACCAAATATTACATGATTCTACTTATATCAGTAGTTACATAGAACAGTCTAATTGATAGAGACAGAAAGCAAAATCATACTTGATGTGTACTTTGAAGCAGAGGAGAGTGGAAAATTGTTTTAATGAATAAAGAATTTGAAACTTGGAGGATGTAAAGAGTATGGACATTGAGATTGTACAATATTGTAAATGTACTTATTACTACTATGTTGTATTCTTAAAATGATTAGTAAAACCTGGGAGAGAATTCTGAAGGGGTTAAACATAATCGTGGTACATTGTATGCTATGTGGATATATCAAAAAGAAAAATCCACTTATTTAAGTAAGTAATGCTACTGAGTTGAAAAAAAGACAATAAATTTTAAGTTAAGTGTGCAAGTTTAAGTCAGAGGTCTTTGCTTCTTCAAAACAGCAATTTAGACATCGAATTTCTCTGTCAACATAATGTTGATGGGACATCACAATGTACAGTGCCCTGTGAGTAAGAAGTGGTTATGTGCCACTCAGAGGGAGTTAAACCACTTCATCTGGGTAGTTATGGATAAAAAGTAATGGTTGGAACTGGCTCCAACATGGTGGGAATGAATGATGCAGCAAAAAATACACACCCTTTTCCCGCGAAGCTTTAGGTGCTAACACATATCTTTTTCTGACTATGGTCTGGGGAGTGTCTTTCTACTTCCCATCCAATCAAAAGTGTTTTCTGTGCTTGTGCTCTGAGATGGGGCATCCAATAAGGAAAAATTCCCTACTCATGCTCGGAGACTTGGAAACCAATTATGAGACACTATGTCCCTCTTTTCGCTAGGGAGTCTGCTTCACTGCTCTGTTTTTGCTTTGAAGAAGAGACTATTGCACTGCTCTCTTTTTGCTTTGAAGAAAAACTGCTTTAAAACTGTTCTGCTCTCTAATTCTTTAAAGAAAACAAACAAACAAACCCAAGACATAGACAAAACTGTTATTCTGAAGATGTTGCGTGGAGGGCAGCCTTGAGCTTCATCTTTGAGAATAGATTTAGAATTTGATAACTTAGGTGCTGTGGTTTCATATTAATCTGAACCAGGCTAATATCTGCATTTTCTCATTTCTTCTAACTAGAATCTCTAAAGTATTAGGAAAAAACAAAACAAACAAACAAATAATAAACAGCAAGAACCTTATATTAGGCTAGCAAAGGCTCCAGAAATTCTCAGATTTCTAATTTTTTCTTGCATGAATCTAATAAATGAAAAGTTAATGCAGCAAACTAGCATGTTTAAGGTGTTAAATTATGTAGAATATGGTTTCTTTTCTTCTTCTTATTCTGAGATAGAAATTGATCTATTCTAAAGCCAGAAGATATGTTTTCTTCACAAGCTCAATTAGGTTCGCTGAATTTTGCTTTCTTAAAAATTGCTTAACTCCTGTAAGAGGGAATTGAAGACTGCAAGGCAGGAGGGATTGAGTGTGAGATGTGGGAAGTGTTCTCATACTCTGCATTAGAGGGCTAGAAAATATGATGATCTGCTCGTTGCCTCAAGCAATTCAGAAAGTGGCTTGCATTTTCTAAAATCTAAACTTTCACCTTCTCCTTCCCACCAAGAATTCCCCCTCAGGCTTCTTCTTACCATAATGTCTTGGCAGCTTATAACTGCTTTGCCTCAGAAATGAGGCATCAGAAGTGTGCCCTGTGGTCAGCCAAGCAGCTGGTATCTGATTGATTCATCTATGGCTCTGAAAAAGCTGCAGCTCAATCTGTGCTCTGTGCTCAGGGTTCAGTAAGTGTGCTTAAGTCCATAGCTACGTGCTTCCAGAGAGCAGACTTTCCTCTTTCTATTAGCGGTACAAGACAGGTTCTTTATAATGAAGCAGCCATACATAGCTGTAGGTTTCATAACCACTTGCTGAGGCGAGTTTGCCTAAGGGAACCAAGGCAATATGCAAATAAGGTGTTTTCACCTGGAAGCTCATAAGCCTCCATTCCAAAAAGGGAGTTGCACTAGCACAACTATGCTTATTGCAGCATTATTTACCATAGCTAAGATATGGAACCAACCCAGATGCCCCTCAGTAGATGAATGGATCAAGAAAATGTGGTATATATACACAATGGAATTCTATGCTTCCATTACAAAGAATGACATTTCCCCATTTGTTAGGAAAGTCTTGGAAAAAATTTTATTAAGTGAAGTAACCAAGCCCAAAGAAGCAAAGGTCCCATGGTTTCCCTTATTTGTTATATCTAGTATATGTATGAGTCAAGAAGGAAAGATCAAATAATGGGATGTTAGGAAAATGAACCCTTAGATAAGTATTTAAATATTTTTTTTTCTGTCATGCATTTGTTTCTAACTCATTTATAAGATAATTGCTTTATAGCTTTGTATGTCCCTCCCCCACAGTACAACCCCTGCTTTCACTATATTTGATGTCGGTATAATTTGTGGAGGAGATGGGGAAAAACAAGTCATTTAAGGATACAGGTGGACCCGATGCAACTATAAGTACAAGTCATCATGTCAAAAATGAACTTTACAACATTGGTGCGGGAGGGGGGGGCGGGATTGGGGGTGCGGGGGGAGGCTGGGAAGGGATGTGAAGGGTAAACAAAGGAGGAGGCTGCAATGCTTGATAAGAAATGTACTCATTATCTTGCCCATGTTATTGTAACCCCTCTGTACAGTATGTTCACAAAAAATAAAAACTTAAATTAAAAAAAAGGGAGCTGCTTATAATAAATTCTGTCTGGAAATGGACTGCGTAGGAGTTAGAATAATCTTTTTCTCTGAAAATAATGGATTGAGGGAAAGCATTGACTAAGCATAATCATCTTCCACAAAGCTATATAACTAAAGTATATCCTGTTACTAAAATCGTTCTAAGGACTTTAGGAATAGTTTAACTCATAAAGCACAAGCTGAGTAAGAATTTTCTAACAATTTCTGTCCTGGTTGTCCTGGTTTAGTGGATTGCTCTGAAACTGTTAACCCCTTTCAAAATAACCAGCTGTGCTTCAAAAGAGCCAATCCAGCAAGATTGTGAACACAACTTGTGATCAATACCAGAAGTAGTAACTCATTAGGGGTATAACTTGGGCAGACTTCCTACTCAGAGTGGTTGCTTCCTGTCAATAACATGCCCTTTAACAGAACTAAACTTTGCCATGCTAAGTTCCTTTCAACTTGGTGGTCTTTCTTGGGATATTGGGTTACAGTAGGGGAGTATTCCCAACAATGTGGGGACTAGTCCAGGATCCATGTTATGAAAGGGGGATGTAGGGAGACCCTCAGGAAGAGACACAACCTGACTTGTTGAGATAGCTCAAGGTTGGGTTATACACCATCGGTTGTGGTAAAGGAAGGAAAGTGTATCAGCAATTTCAGGAAAGGGCCCAAGGAAGCACCTCAATAAAAAGTAATCTCATGCATCAGCCATGAGAGGAAAAATTGGACTAGAGCATACTACCTGGTTGGTTGGGGATTTTTATGGGCTGAGTGTGTCTTAGGCACAAAGAGAACTTGAGTCTCAATGTGTGTTTTCATTCTCTGGCCCAAGAATAAAAATGTGGGAGCTGGAGGAATCTATTGTTGAGAAATCTCCAGTAACGGGAAAGTTAAATATGAGAAGGGTGCACAAGAAACTTACAATAGGGAGGATTAAGTGCACCAAAAACTGAAATCACAAGAGACCTGCTAAAATGGGGAATAAGAATTCTAGGCCTAAGGAACCCAAGAAAAATGATCTAAGGACCTGCTTCTGATAATCCATTGGGAGAATGTTGACAAAGGTCTGAGAACACTATTAAATAATGGATGGTTTTCATTATGGTGCTCCATAATGTGCACTTGTCCAAACAAAAACTTGTTATGAATATGTGCTTGCATGTGTGTGTTTTAAATCTTATATCCTGAAAGGGGAACTCAAAAAATTCCTACTCACTAAACTCCCTCAGCTGCCCACTTTGCCTCTGAAGCCTGGATTGATCCAGGCTTGATTGATCCTCTAGCTGATCCAAGGATGTATGGCATTGAATCTTAGTTTCAGAAGCAGACTCTCTGGGTAGACTTAAAATTCAAGTCAAAAACCAAGTGCCAGTGGCTTGCACATGCAATCGTAGCTACTCAGGATCTGAGAATTAGAGTTCAAAGCCAGCCAGGGTAGGAAAGTCCTTGAGACTCTTATCTCCAATTAACCACCAGAAACTGGAAGTGGTACTGTGGCTCAAGTAGTAGGGCTTTTGCCTTGAGCTCTGGGCCTGGGTGCTGTCCCTGAGCCCTTCAGCTCAAGTCTTGTGACGAAGAAAATAATGCTTGGGTGAAATGGGTTAAATATTCTGCCCACCATTACTGTTAAGATTCTATGGCACAGAAACCAGAAAAACAAGTGATCCACTTCCTACTATGATGAACCTCAGATCCCCAAGGGCATGGATGCATGATCTGTCAGTCAAACACGGCCTGGGGAAACTTGTAAAACCCTGCTATTGCTGTTCACAAGAGTATGGATCTAAGACAAAAACCCTGTCTTCCCAAGCCAACTAAACTCCTTGCTTCTCTAGGTACCGGGAGGGATAATTGGCATTTCTGGGAAACTTATCAAGATGCAGTGAAATCCAAACCTTGAAGAGATGAGCAGTAATCACTAAATATAGCCATGGGAGATGTCTAATGGTATTGTGGAGGACCATTGTTGTAGACCTTCCTGACCAACTAGAGTAGAACCTGTACTTTGGTTCAATTGGCCATCCCTTTCACCCTAGCATTTCATCCACCTGTCCATTCTCAAACATTTTATACTAGTTAGGAGAGACCCTTCCCTAGAGGGTCATTCGTATTTCTTAATTACTTAGGTGCTTTTCAGGATCACCCCCACCTAAGTTTCCAAAAAGTTCAAAGCCTGAAACCAGACAGCACCTTATGAATCAGTTTTATTCTTATGATTAGTATAAATAAAATATTTTTGGGGTTAGGAATATGGCTTTGTGGTAAATTGTTTGTCCAGCATGCATGAAGCCCTGGGTTTTATTCCTCAGAACCACATAATCAGAAAAGGCTGGAAGTGGCACTGTGGTTCAACTGGTAGAGTGCTATCCTTGAGCAAAAGAAGCTCAGGGAGCACCAGGACTGGCAAAAATAAAATATAGAGTAGAATAAAATCAAAAGAGATTTGTTAATTATACTAAAATTTATTTAACCCATAAACTAAATGCTCTAGTAGGATGGCATGGGAAAATTAGCTCTAGAAAGAAACATTACCTGACAAGGGAAGAGTTTCTGTGGTGATTGGAGATCAAAGCTGCACAAAGACCTTTTTTTTTTTTTTTTGGGTCCAGTCATGGGGCCTAAACTCTGGGCCTGGGCACTGTCCCTCAGCTCCTCAGCTCAAGGCTAGCACTCTACCACTTGAGCCACAGTGCCACTTCCCGCTTTTTCTTTTTTGCTTATGTGGTGTTGAGGAATTGAACCCGTGGTCTCAGGCATGCAAGGCAAGCACTCTACCACTGAACCACCTTCCCAGACCCTGCACAAAGACTTTAGAAGGTTTGAACATTGGCAAGTGAGTTAACTAAAAATTCAGACGAAGAGGTGGGAAGGTGGTTTAGTGGTAGAGTGCTTGCCTTGCATGCATGAACACCTGGGTTCAATACCTCAGCAACATGTAAGTAGAAAAAGCACTGCGGCTCAATTGGTACAGAGCTATCCCCGAGCTGAAGAGTTGAGGGACAGTGTCCAGACCCAGATTTCAGGCCTCACAACCGACAAACCCAAGAACAAAGAAAAGAAAAAAGAAAAAAATATGGGCACTGGTTGCTCATGCCTGTAATCCTAGCTACTCTGAAGGCTAAGATCTGAGAATGGTCATTCAAAGCTAGGCAAGGCCGGTAAATTCTGTGATACTCTTATCGCCAATAAACCACTGAGAAAGCTGGAAGTGGTGTTGTGGCTCAAGTGGTAGAGGACTAATCTTGAGCTGAAGAGCTGAGGGACAGCACCTGGGCAAAGAGTTCAGTTCCAAGACCGACCAAAAAAAAAAAAAAAAAAGGTAAGTTACACCTAAAGGGTTTCCTACCAAGAGGGAGGAAGGGTTTCCTACCAAGAGGGAAGGAGTTTTGGGGGTTTCTATCTAACAAGAATGCAAGTTTCCCTTCTAGTAGGCAAGGGCATTGCCTGCTAGTAAGGAGGGTGTTACTGATAAAATTGGTCAAAACATGATTCAGTTTCATAATGCCCAGATAAATGTCTAATGTTTGACTTGTGAAAACATCCTTCTTGGGGAACTCCAAACACTCTTAATGCCCTTAAAGTGATCATGCTTAATTCCAGGGCCTCAATGGACCCTCTAGTTAATCTTATGATATGACTGCAAATTCAATCTTGGAGCAGACACTCTGTGTATGTCTTCCAATTTTGAGTCTATCCAGATTCAAATTGAGACTGAATAAGTTTGGTAAATACTGTGGTGATTCTGTCCACATATGGAGTACTGCTATGACTGTGTGGCAGGGAGGCCACACAAGAGGTCCTATTTGTGCTGTCATGGAGCTCAGACCCCATGTGCATGAAACTCATGAGAGGTCAGCAAAATGTGATCCGAGACAACTTGGAACATCTTGTTGCTCTTCTCAGAAGCAAGAGTCTATTCCAAAAACCCCTGAAACTGATAAACTCCATTCTTTCCAGGTCAATTACCTGGCGAAAATTGGACATTTCTGAGAAACTTACCTGGATGTAGTGAAGGCCAACCCTTTGAGATGAACAGGAAGTACAAATCATAGCCAGGGGAAAAGTCTGGTGGTATTCCAGGAGACCACTATTGGAGATGTTACTGGCCAACTGGAGTGGAATCTGTGCTTTGGTTACATTGGCCAATCCACCCCTGACCATTTTCAAACACCTTAAATTAAGGAGGGACTTCTTAGTTAGTGGGTAATTCAAACTTCATATTTGAAAATACAAACTCCATATTTACAAATTTCATATTTACTTAGGAGCTCCTAAAAATTTCCCAAAGAGCTTAAAGCTAGAAACCAGAAATAGCAGCTTAAATTAGTTTTATTCTGTTGATCTCCACAATCTATGATCTCCATAATCGAATTATTCCAATATGTGCTTTTATTAATCAGCAGGATTTATTTATTGGAAATGCCACCATGTAAAAGTAACTAGGAGCCACTGGTAGAATTGAATGGGAAAAATTTGGTCTAAATATAATACTTGACCAGATAAGATGGTGATAAGTGAAATGAACCCCAACATAGGGGCACAAGTGTTTTTTTTACATTTCTTGCTATTGTTTCTAACATATTTATAATGTTTCGTGTGATTTTTGTTTCTTTGTATTCTGTGCCCCCAAAAAACAGCATAATACCTGTTTCCAATGTTTTTGATGTTGGTGCCCTCCATCTTGTATATACACTTCTCTAGTTTGGGGAGGGAAAGGGAAAAAACAGAATACTTAAATAGGAATACAGGTTGATCCATTGTAACAATGAGATGCACAAGACACTGTTGAAAAACAAACTTTACAATTTAGGCGGGGTTCGGGGTAATGTATAGGGTAGTTTTGGAGCTAGGAGATTAGGGATGGTAGGGGACATATAAAGGAGGAGGTAACAATGCTTGATAGGAAATGTATGCTTTACCTTGCTTATGTAACTAACCCCTCTGTACAGTACTTTTACAATAAATATATAAAAATAAAAGAATAAATATACTTCAAAGGTAATCTGTGTGGTGGTTGGAGGCCAATGGTACAGAAAGACTTACAAGGATTGAATATAGGAAACAAATTACCTAAAAACTGAGATGATATTGAGTATAATCCTAAATGCTCAGGTGGCTGAATTCTGAGGATTTGTTTGAAGCCAACCCAGACAGGAAAGATGAGACTTTTATTTCCAATGAAGGTGCAAAAAAGATACTACTAGAGTTGTGGCTAAAGTGGTAGCCTTGAGTAAAACTGCTCTGGGACAATGCCCAGAGCATGAGATCAAACCCAAGGCCAGCCCCCAGTCACTTATAAAAAAGGTTGTGTGTCTGTGTGGTGGCAGATCCCTTTACTAGTTTGATGATAGAGCAAGAATTTTAACAATGATTCATGGTCTAAATATTTAACTCTTTAGTAATTGTTTTCATAGTAATGTGTGCATGGGTGCTTTATCTCTTCTATAACAGGTTTTGTTCAGTAACTGACTGAAAATCTGCCTTAATCAAACCCTTTTTAAAATCAAAATATCTTATTGGATACTGCTGAATAGGAAAGTCAATTATTATTGTTTGGAAGAAAAGAAAGCAAAACCAGATGGGAGAATTGTAGAAGTTAAATCTTGAAGTGCTTGACTGATATAAGCACTGCCCTTGTAAAGGTAGCCAAAACCTTACCAATGCTATTTTAGAGAAGTGCTAGGGGCTAGAGACATGGCACTAGTAGTAGAACACCAGGTGGGTAAAAGTTGGTTATTTTTCATATGGCCAGGTGTTCGGATTTGGTTGATTATTAAAGCTTTTGACTAGTTTGAAAGGGGTCAAAAGTTTGAGCCATCATGAAAGATGATCCCAAAGCTCAAATTCATGGGAGCCAGTGGTGGGCTGCCTATCCACTGTGCTTATTCAACTTGGACATGTGACAGGATGCCTTCTGCCAGAGTAAACTTTGCCTTGCTGAGATGGTGTTTGTAGGATACCTTAATTGCTCCCGGTATTTCCAACACAGATCTTCTGTGCCATTCATGAGGGATCCTAGGAGCCCCTCATAGGAGACACATCCAGACGCCCTGTTGAGCTAACTTCCTGGATGGTCTAAACATGCCATCCTTGGTAGCTGATAATGGACCTAGGTATAAAGTTATTCGGCAACATCAGGAAAGTCACAAACAGGCACCCTCAGAAGCAAGCAACCTCAGGCATTGGCCTTGGTAGAAAAAAATGAAACTCTGTATCCTGTTTTGTTACTTGTGTCTTTGTAGGGATGGTGTATGAGAGAAGTGTGTTAGATTCAGGCTCTTAAAATCTTTCTGTCTAAGAGTCTTGATCTTCAAATTCATTTGTCCAGATAGGCAGAGTGAAAAGTTGGAGATGGAGTCATCTCTGAGAAAAATCTCTAATAATGGAGTGGAGAAAAGGGAGGAACAAGAAACACAGTCTGAAGGGCAAAAGAATTCTAAACTTAGGAAGCCCAAGAAAATTGGAGTTAAAAAGCTTCCCTCAGACATTTTTAATATTGTCTTCTTTTAGGGAGAATGTGGGGAAATATATGAAAATATGTGTTAAGGCTGATTTTTATTTTTGAGCTTAATTTTAATGTTCAGTTGGTAAACTATATCCTCTATATCCCTGTCTCTGTGTAAATACCCATAAACATGAAATATAAAGTGATTTTGATAAAAAATAAAAATGACTCAGAAGAAATGATAAATGTAAAAAAAATCTTCACAGGGATGGTTAGGTTGTTCAGTGGTAGAGCGCTTGCCTTGCATGCATGAAGCCCTGGGTTCGATTCCTCAGCACCACATAAGCAGAAAAAAGCCGGAAGTGGCACTGTGGGTCAAGTGGTAGAGAGTTAGCCTTGAGCTGAAGAGCTGAGAGAGAGCGCCCAGGCCCAGAGTTCAGGCCCACTACCTGACCCTCCCCCCTCCCGAAAGAAAAAAAAAAACAACAACAATCTTCACAGAAGCAAACTCTCAGAGATATTTCATGACTTTGACAAGGATAAAGTGGGTGAAGTTAGTATAAATATAAAGTATGACAATGCACAAAAACATAAAAAGATACTCATATATTTCATTATATAACCCAAAGCAGAAAACAAATGTTGTTTAGATGATTTTTTAAAACCCAGTCTCTCAGGTACTGGGAAGGTGGCTCAATGGTAGAGTGCCTGCATGCATGAGGCCTTGGGTTTAATTTCTCAGCAATATGAAGCCTTGGGTTTGATTTCGCAGCATCACATAAGCAGAAAAAGATGGAAGTGGTGCTGTGGCTCAAGTGGTATCACTAGCCTTGAGCTGAGGGACAGCACCCAGGCCCCAGAGTTTAAGCCCCATGACCAACAAAATAAAAATAAATAACAAAACAAAACACAGTCTCTTACTTTTGTTGCCTCAACTCTGTAATAACTCTGCTTCAGCCTAGGGCTAACATTTTAAGTGTGGACATTTATCAACACCTGAATCAGACTCTACTTGATCATTTTTAAAATACATAGTTTGTTCTTAATTTTCATCTTTATAAACTCACATGCACCTATAAAAAATGGTATGGCCATCCCAGTAACCTTCTCAAAGTACCTCCTAATGACAATTTATGAAAAGTTCTATTATATTACAACAAGGAAAAAATGCTACAAATAAAGAAAAGCAATAATTTAATATTAATGATTAATAAAATAAAAAACAAAACAATTACCAGTGTTTTCAGTATTTGAAGTGTACTACAAATTAGATTTTATTATTGTCATATTTCTTTACATTTAACACTGGCTAAGTTTATGATGTTCAACAAGAATGTTATAGGCTATGAGTAGAGTTTAAATCACCCACTAAGATGACCATTTACAGTTCATCTCATAATTTGTATATGACTTATATCATCATTTGTTCCTCACTAACATATAAAATAAGGAAGGCCTACAGTTTTAGCAGAAACTGTGTAGTTAACATAGTCAGCTCTTTATTCTGCTCCTTTACACAAAGACTTTGCAACTTCTCATTAGTAAAGTTTCTATAAACTCTGAAATGTACATACTTAGGAGTATTTATCTGCTACCATAAATCTTAAATACTTTATAGAAAAGTATTATGACCTACCAAACAGTCCCAGTTTTGGCATATATAAGCAAATTCCCAAAATTAATATATTTAAAACATTAAAACTTTTAACAAACCTTAACACTTGCTGCAGTGTTCATTATGACAGGTCCCTTGTATAGAGTAATTGAATTCCTCATCCTACACATCTCTTGCACAACAAATATCTGGAATTATTTTGTTTTTGACATGTCAATCTTGACTTTGTTCTTAAATGTGTATTTATGTAAGAAGTACATGGTTCTAAAATTCTTTTAAACTTAGTTTTTTTTGAATTGTCTAGTTTAAGAAAATCAATTACAATTTATATATAAAAAATTTCTGTGCTCAATTCAGCATCACATATACTAAAACATTGGAATGATACAGAGAAGATTAGCATGTGTTATGTGTATATGACCAGATAAGGTTATGTTAATGGACATGAACCCCAAGTTAGGGACACAAGTGGTTTTTTCTTGCTATTTTTTCTCACATACTTATAACCTACAGTGTGGATTTTTTTTTGCTTCTTTATATGTTCCTCCCCCATGCTATAACACCTATTTTCACTGTATTTGAAGTTGGTGCGCCTACATCTTGTATATATTCTCCTCTAACTTGCTGAGGGGAAGGAAAAAAAAAACAAAATGCTTAAATAGGGATACAGGTTGACCCATTGCAACAATGAGATTCACAAGAAACTATGTTGTAAAGTGAACTTTACAATTGAGGCGGGGAAAGGGAGGAGGTTAATGGACTTGTGGAAGTGAGAGGGAAGGGATGGTAGGGGAACAATAAAGGAGGAGGTAACAATACTTGTTAGGAAATGTACTCATTACCTTGCTCATGTAAGTGTTACCCCTCTGTGTAGTATTTTTACAATAAGAACGTATAAAACTGTTCTGAGATGGAAGAGTTTATTTCCTTTATTTTACTCATATAATATCGTTAGCAAAGAAATTCATGAAAAACTCCGATATGAAGGTATTTTGAATAAATATGTGTGTTAATTCACGCATGTGCTCAAGAACTTGCAAGTGTGTTGGCATGCTCAGAGTTTGAAATCAGTGATGCTGAATTGAGCACAGAACTTTTTATATATATATATATAAATTGTAATTGATTTTCTTAAACTAGACAATTCATCAAAAACTAAGTTTAAAAGAATTTTAGAACCATGTACTTCTTACATAAATACACATTTAAGAATAAAGTCAAGATTGACATGTCAAAAACAAAATAATTCCAGATATTTGTTGTTCAAGAGATGTGTAGGATGAGGCATTCAATTATTCTATACAAGGGACCTGTCATAATGAACACTGCACCAACTTGCTAGGCCTTTTCTCTCTAGATTGGTGAGCTACTAAATGAGCTACATCTCCATTCTTGGCCCTTTGCTAATTCATTAAAATTTTTGAAAAATAATTTCATGAATTTCTTTTACCCTGATTGGCTTCCAACAGTTAGCCACAGATCTCAGGCTCCTGAGTAGATATCCCGAGTAGTTAGGATTACAGGTGTGACAAACAAGCAAAGGCTTTCAGAATAACGTTAAAAGTAGAAGAAAATTTACTTCAGAGGGGCACGTATTAGCATCTCCAATTTTAAAACATTTTGGAGTGGTTATTTATGATTTTTTTTTATTTTTGGATACTTATAAGACAGTAGGTGATGATATTGAAATTTTTAGTACTTTTTAAAAAGGGTACTGGAATTGTGGGACAGAAGAAATTTGCTTCTCTTTGGACCTCAATGTATAAGCTCAGTTCTGTGCATGATAAAACAATGTCTCCAACACAATCTGTGTTGAAAACAAATGTGACAGAAAACAATCACCATGGGCAATATTTAGTATGCTATTATTTCTTGTACAATGTGAATATTGAATTGAGAGTGTCATTGAATGGAGAGATTTTTATCTACCTTTTGTGTATTGCTGAAATACTTTCAGAAACTTTGACTCATTTCCTTCCTCACTGTATGTGTCTTTAGGCCATTCACTTACTGCTTTTAATTACAATTTTTCCCAACACTAAAATGGTAATAACATTAGCATGATAGCATATGCTATCTTAACAATTAAGGGAACAAAACTGGGAAATACTTAACATAAACTTCTAGGAATGAGCTTTGAGTTTAGCCAGCAGTCTTTTAAAAATACTAAATAGAATGTGATAAGTAGTACAGAAACCATTACATGTAGTGAGCAACCAGAAGTAATATCTATTGATCATGCTCTGCTTCCAAGGAAGCCAGGTGGATAACTTCTCATGCTGTAAATCAAATTGGTTATCTTATGTCTTGATAGTGTAAAAATATCAGGGACAGGATGATGAAGGAATGTTGTAGACTGAGGTGAAATCCATATGAAAATGTGCAAAACTGATAAAACATAAAAATATTTGAGCAGTATATTGTGTTTTACAACATTTTAGTTACATCACAAAGATAAAGAAGACATAGAAGAATAAATTCTTTTTTTGTTGTCCTATCATAGGTCCTTAGAAGGATGAACTCTTTCCTCATTCTTATACAGGCATCATCGGATGAGAGGAACTGTATTTTTTTTTTTGTTTGCTTCCTTCCATTTATTCTTCAGTTTGAAATCTGAGCTACTTGAGACGGAAAGAAACCAAGGGAAATTAGAAAAACAGGCTTTGGAAAGAGCAATCAATGTAAAATAAATAATCTACAGGTCTAACTAAATTGTGTCAATTGTTAACAGAAAATGATTTAAGCAATACCATGTTTTTGAAAACTGAAAAATGTTGAGAGTTGCTACATTTTTTTTCTTTTTACTACCTTGAATTAATTATTGATCTGGTTTAGCGAGATTAAGATGAGATTAACCAGAAACCAGATTAAAAATGGACAAAAGTCTGAATAGACATGTTCTCCATAAAGCCCTGAAAATTTCCTGTGGGTTTACAAAGTTTTGTTTAATACAACTTCTAAGCTGCCTTAATACTTTTTGAGCAGAAGTCATTAGAGAAATATAATTCAAAATTACTATGATACAACTTCATAAATATTATAACTCATCAAAAAAATCAATGGAACCAGTTATGGTGGTAAAGTCTTGTAATTCCAAGCATTTAGGAGGTTGGATTTAAGTCTAATGCCAGTATAGGGTACTGCAGATAGTAAAAAACTGCCCTTTATTATCTTTGAATAAAAGGTAATAATTTTGGTGAGAGTGTGGAAAAAAGGAAATTTTCCACACTATTGGTCAAAAAACAGGTTAGTATCCTCGTTGTAGAAAGTAGTATGCAAGTTTCTATAGAAATCCAAAGTTAAGTTGAAACATCAATCATGTGATTATTTCTCTCTGGGTAACTTTTAAATATATCTGTAGTTCATTTTTATTCACATTATTCACAAGAGCAGCCAAGATATAAGTTAATGTTCAGTGCTCAACTACAGACTAATAAAGCAACTATGATACATGCACAAATATCTTTTTCTGTTTCATTCTTAAAATAACAAGAGATTGCTCCCATTAGCCACAACTTACAATGACCTGAAAGACGTATTCAAAATGAAGAAAAATGTTGTGTTCTGATCTTTGTAAACACACACACACACACACACACACGCTCATCAACACCAAATATTAAGACAGAATTTTTTAAAACAAAGTAAAGCAAAGTGGAACTTCTGGGGCATTTAGTTGACAATGTAGAACATACTAGAAATACAATATGAGGTATAGAGTTGAAATGTACAATATGAGGATACAGGGGACAACACTGGCCTTACATAGGAATGAAGCTAAGTAAGTGGGAGTTGTTCTTCATAGTAGGGGTTGCTCTTTTAGTTATTCTTCTTTCAGTAATGGATAAGATGAATGTAATACTTTCAATATACCTCCTTGTTTGCAGAAATGATAACAAACAATATAGCAATAATGTTGCACGCTCAACATAGAACAAACTGTCAAATTAAAATATATGAGATTATCCTTGATGTAACTAATTATTACAAATAAGGGAATCCATGGGAACTATGTTTCAAGACTGGCTTATTTCACTTAATATGATTTTTTCCAAGACCTTCCATTTCCTTACAAATGAGGTGGTATCTTTCTTTCTGATGGAAGCATAGTATGTGTGTATGTGAATGTGTGTGTCTCATTTTCTTGATACATTCATCTACTGAGGGGCATCAGAGTTGATTCCATATCTTAGCTATGGTAAATATTACTGCGATAACCAAAATTGTGCTGATAGCTTTAGTGTGGCCTTGTTTGTGGTCATCAGGTTAAATGCCCAGAAGTGGGATTACTGGGTAATAGGGAGCATTATTGTGTACATCAAGGATAATCTTAGTAGATGAGTAGAATAGCTCAATAGCTATGTACATATGACCCTATAAGGTGATTCTAAGTGAAATGAACTCCAAGACATGTTCTTTGTTGTTGTTGTTCTTAATGTACTCCATGATTTCTTTTTATCCTTTTGTGGTTTCCCCACCTATGGTTTATCCCCTGTAGTCACTGTATTTGATTTTGATACCCTGTGTATTGTAAATATGTTGATCTGAACTGGGAAAGAGGAAGGAAAAAAAAAACAAAATAGTGAGACAAAGGACAAAGGGGGAACCTATGCAACAGTGATACTCACAAAACAATAGGTTGGAAAGGATCTTGAGAGGTGCGTTGGGAGGGAAGAGGGAGAAAAATGGTTGAAGGGGTAAAAAGTTAGAAAAGAAATTAATTCATTACTTTAATTATGTAACTATAACCACTCTGTACATTACCTTGACAACAAAATTTAAATAAAAAATAAAATAAAATATATGAGAGCAGCAATACAGTCGGTGGGACTAGGGGACATTCTGTACTATACAAAGCAAAGTAGAACAGCTGTGGAGAGCAGCAATTTGACTTCAATGTAGGAAGTAATAAACTAGCATACAGATTTTCAGATCATGTCAGTCATTAAAAAGGGAAAACAAGGTGCATAATCAGCAAACCATTAGAGATAAAATAGAAAACTAAACAATTGAGTTGAAGAGATGAATTGGATCAAGAATAAAAAATGACAGAATTAGAAAACAATAACAAGATGGTAAGTTTAAAAAACATTACCGTAATTCTATTAAATGTTGTTTACCTCACAATTTGTTAGAACTATAACTCAAATCACAGTTTGATAGTATATCATTTGAAAAATAGTTTACTTATAATTGATTACTTCATATTGAATGTTTAATATATAATTTTACTTTCTGCAGATGTAGAAAAGAAAAAATGAAACTAATTTTTAATAAATTAATGTAATAATTCAAAGTGTATCCTACACTTAGCACTCATCTTAATATGAAAAAATGAATTATTGCTCATGACTCTTGGTATTAGGTGGAATGGTTCAGAATTGTAGTAAAATTCACACCACACAATACAGGAGGGTATGACTCCTCTAGGGCCAAGGAACTGGGGGATGAGAAACTGGTTTGGCTAGTACCTCAATGTTCTGTGGCATTATCCTTGACCTGGCTATGTCCCCTTTGTGTAAGTTCACTTCTTAACCCAGTGCTGGCCACACACCGGCCACTTGTGCTGTGGAAGTGGCAGGAGTAGAAGTGAGATCTAGAATGACCAAAATCTGGATTTATGGCCTGATTGGGGTGTCTTTAAAAAATCTTAGAGCTGAAACAGACTTTGGCATTGTCCCTGAGCTTCCTTGATTCAAGGCTAACACTCTAACACTTGAACCACAGCTCACCTTTCATCTATTTTAGTAGTTTAGTAGACAGAAGTGTCTCACATATTTTCCTGCTTGGGGTGGCTTCAAGTTGCCGCCCTAAGAGCTCAGCCACTTAAGTATCTAGGATTGCTGGTATGAGCCACTGGCACCTGCTAAGGATGTGTGTGTGTGTGTGTGTGTGTGTGTGTGTGTTTACCACGGCTTGAACTCAGAGCCTCAGTGGTATGCTTTAGCTTGTTTGCACAAGGTTGGGGCTGTACTACTTGAACTACAGTAGTTCTGCTACCCATCATTTTGGCGATTCATTGGAGATAAGAGTCTGCCCAGGCTAGCTTTGAATCTTGATTGATCCTCAGGTCTCAGCCTTGAGTAGTCAGGATTATAGGCATGAGCCACTGGCACCCAGCTGCAAGGCTGTGTTTTCATAATCTCTTCTGTTCTAACAGCTGTCTTGCCCTGGCCTAGATCTCTGACCTCCACATCAGCTCCCAGCAGCCCCTGACTGTGTGAAGAACATAAAGCTCAAACCTGATCCCATTTCTTTTTTCTCAGGGGAGAAGGTTATATTTCATCTGAAGCCAGGGTTAGGAGGGGTAGCTGTAGATGGGTGCTCAGCTGGAGAGAGGTAGTCTGTTTTAGCCAAGAAAGAAACTGGCCAGTTGGTAATAGCTCATGCTCTCATATTCCTAGCTCCTCAGGAGTCTGAGATATGAGGATTGCCATTCAGAGGCAGCCCAGCTAGAAAAGTCTATGAGAATCTCTTCTGCAAATAACCACGCAAAAGCTGGAAGAAAAACTGTGGCTTAACTGGAAGAGTGCTAGCCCTGAATGAAAAAAGTGAGGGACAGAGCCCAGGCCCTGAAATCAAGCCCTAGTCCCAAGATGCTTATGCACACACTCACAAAAAACACACACAGGATGGTGGTTATGATGAGCTGAACTAGAACTGGAGGCAGTCATGAGGCATAGTCACAGTAAACTCTCAAGAGATACATCCATGTACAGGCCCACAGGACCATGGGAAGGACACTACTGATGCTTATTTGTAGTCGGCCCACGATTGCAGACCTTCATCTGCCCCCTAGCACTGGTGAGGAAAGCAGGCCTCTGAGCCCTGGGACTCCAGGGCCAGCGACTGCTACAAGCAGCAACCAGCCAGCTGTGAATTCCTGAGCCTAAAATTCTTTCATAAGCCAAAACTCAGCACCTGCCCAAGGTGTGCCTGACAAATTCACACTCTTGTGATACCTGTATGAGTGGGCATTACATGGTGTGATATCTTGCAGCTTCTGCCCTCCTGGCCCAGAACCGTGGTCTGAGATGTCAATTTACTGCTCAGATCCATATTACACCCATGACAGATGCCATTCTGATTATCTCCATGCCCCAAGGCTCATCCCTTCTCGGGTACTGTGGCTTGCTCTATAGGTAATGGCCTCCAAACAGGCTTCTCTCAAGACTTGTAGGACACTTAGACATTGGGAGACCCTCAGTAGCTGGAAAGTACTCTGCCTAGAGCAACAGAGGGCGGTCAAGCAGGCCAGGTGTTGGCCATGGGGCTTGAACTCTGGGCCTGCGCTCTGTCCCCAAGCTCTTTAGCTTACCACTTGAGCTACAGAGTCACTTCCAGTTTTCTTGAGGTTCCTTGGAGATTAGAGTCTCCCGGAATCCTGCTTGGGCTGGCTTTGAACCGTGGTCCTTATATCTCAGCCTCCTGAGGAGCTAGGAGGACAGGTGTGAGCCACCGGTGCCCAGGTGATCTACCCTTTCACCCCCAATAGACTAGGAGCTCCTGAAAGCTTTTCTGTATTATATCTGTGCCAGTACACAGGCTTGAACTCAGGGCTTCTGCTCTGGTCTCTTAACATTTTCCCTCACGGTTAGCACTCTACCACTTGAGCCACAGCTCCATTTCTGGCTTTTGGTAGTTAATTAGCAAGAAGACTCTCACTAACTTTCCTCCCCTGAGCTGGCTTGACCCACGATCTCTATCTCATCTCAGTCTCCTGAGTAGCTAGGATTTATAGGGGTTGAGCCACTGGTGGCTTTGGGCTAGAAGCTTTTCTTAAGCAAGCTTTATTCCCTGTGTTTGCCTTGACTCCTCCATGCAAAGGAGGTCTGAGGGTCAAGAGTTGTGAAAAATAAGCTTCCAGCCACAGGAAATGGCTGGGGTACCTGGTAAAAAGCAAGCTAATCTTCCCCCTGGGCCCTATTCTGGGACCCGACCATGTACCCTACCTGTGACTCAAGTACAAACCTTCACCCAACCTTGAATGTCCTCCCAGACTTGTCTGAAGCCACAGAACCTTTATCCCACCCACACCATCAGCTCTACACACACCTCAGGACCTTTGCCCATGTTGGATCTTCTGCCTGATGACCCTCTGTCCTGAATCCAAATCTTAGAACTCCTGTGGAATTTTGCCCTGGTTATATCACCTCGTGGAGCAAGTCTTTTCTTCCCTTCTCCCTTTTTTTTTTTTTAATATTGAGTTGCTAGAGATGGCACTTTTGCAGGCTGACTGGCAAATGTTCTATCTTGGTGTGTGTGTGTGTGTGAGTGTGTGTGTGTCTGCATGGGTGTACCAGTCCTGGGGTTTGAATTCATGGCCTGGATGCTATCCTATCCCTGAGCTTTCGTGCTCAATGCTAGCACTCTACTACTTGGGCCACAGCTCTACTTCTGGTTTTTGGATGTTTAATTGGAGAAAAGTGTCTCATATAGGCTTTCTTGCTTGCAATTGGGACCCTCATATCTCAGCCTCCTGAGTAGCTTACAGGGGGGAGCCATCAGCACCTGCCATCTACCCTACCTCTTACCTATAACCTCGGTCTTCCTCTGAGTCCTAGAAGAATATGTCTCACCAGGCTCACATTTTTTGCCAGTCTTTGGGCTTGAACTCAGGTTCTGGACATGTTTCTGAGCTTCTTTTGCTCAAGGCTAGCACTCTATCACTTAAGCCACAGTCCCACTTTTGGCTTTTTCTGTTTGTGTGCTACTGAGCAATCAAACCCAGGGCTTAGTGCACGCTAGGTAAGCACTCTACCACTAAGCCACAATCACAGATCAAGACTCACTTCTAACAGGAATTATGAGGGTGAGATTGGCATACCCCTTTCGGCATAGATATTGCTGACTATTTCATGTCTTTGCCCTGATTTGGGACCAGCCTGTGACTCAGCAATGAGGAATGATAAATGAATGATATCCACCATGCCCCAGAGGTCTAGTCTCACATTCTACAGAAAGATAGATAATATGGAGCCAGAAACTTTGTCAACTCCTACAGTATAGGTACTGTGGTCTCCCTGGAGGAAGTGGCTTGCTGCTAGGTGTCCCATCGGGCTTCAGTTATTAAATGGTAGAAAAGGATACTATGTTCAAGCTGCCAGCTCAGACTTAGTACAATGCAAGTCTTGTCCCAGCTTCCCCAGGTTGGACGGCTGGGCATGGGCAACCTGCTGAATGCCCATCATCCATCCATCATCCATCCATACACAGAGACATGGAGTTATTGCCTCTTTTTTTGGGGGGGGGGATGGACAGTTCCGGGTTTGTACTATGAGACTAGACCCTGTCCGTGAGCTCCTTTGCTCAAAGGTAGTGCTCAGCCCTTGAGCCACAACCCAATTCATGTTTGTTTGTTTTTTTCCTGTGATCTCTTAGAAATAAGAATGTCTTGGACTTTCCTGTCCCGGTTGAATTCAAATTGGCATTCTCTATATCTCAGCCTCCTGATGAGTTAGGATTACAGGCAGGAGCCCCTGGATCCTGGGTTTCTTTTCTTCTTGTTCTTTTTTGTAATCATAACAATCTGAAATCTTCATGCTGTCATTCCAATGGTTTGCGTTATAAGTAAACTACCCAAGCCTAGAGTTCGAATGCCAAGAGTGCCACCCACAAATTGAAGGTGATCCTGACAAACTCATTCCTATTAATGTGAATGCTAATGGAATGTTATAAAAGTAATAATTAAATTTGCAATTAATTCATGATTCTATTTTAGAATGCCACATAAAAATTATTGGATTTATATCTTCCATTCTAGCACCATGGTATGATTCCCCTAATGGAAGGATATTGACTAATTTTTAATCAAGGCTTTTATAAGTATTCAAACGTGATACTTCATTAAATGGAAGCATAATTTGCTAACTAATAATTGGTTTTATATATATTACCTAATATCCTCAAATTCCCTCTCTCTCTTCATATATATATATGTATGTATGTATATATCTACACACCAATTTATCTATCTATCTATATTGTGTACTCCTGTGGCTTGATCACAGGTCCTCAGAACTTTCTGGCAGCTCAGTTTGCTAGAGGCTGGTGTGCTAAGACTGTGACCCCATTTATGGCCATTGTAGGACATAAGTTGAAATCCCAGCATGTCCAAAAATTTTTTCGTGTAGTAAGAAGCCAATTTTGACACTTTTTTTTCCTTTTCTGTGAAAGTCCTGGGTCTCAGTATGATGTATAATCCATATGCAAATATATCCTATATGATATGATGTAATAAAAGAACTGTTTTATGTGTAATAATACTAAATAAATAAGGGTAATAAACATAATATGCAATAAACCCATGTATGTAAATAGATCTCATATATTAATATTACTTTTTCCAGTGCTGGTGCTTCATTTCAGGCCCTGGGAACTGGTCTGAATTTCTTGTCTTCAAGGATGGTGGGCCTTTCCCCTTCATCCACAGTGCCACAAAGTTATCCAGACCCTGAGTTCAAATACAAGGCCTGCCAAAAAAATAGTGCAAATTCCAAACCATGGGATTACTATTATTATTATTATTAGCCGAGCACAGGGCTTGCTCTCAGGTCTTGATACCTCTGCCACAGCCAACTCTTGGATCCTAGGACCTAAGTTCAAAATTTGGGGCTGGCAAAAAAAAAGAAGCATAAAACTGACAAGTTCAAGAAGATGGTTTTACTTTAGTTTCCTTTGTATTGTGACCATCATGGATGTAAATGACAATGCAAAGAAAGAGTACATGACCTTGTATTGCTGATGTTTGGTGGACTATTAAGGAAGCCATAGCCGAAACTGGCAACTTAGGTGTGGAGGTCGAATCCTGGGATTGCCACTAATGAATGGCAGAGATTCTAAGAAACCAAATTCTCAAGTACATCCATACAAATAGAATGTTATAAAAGTAACAACTAAATAAGTAGTTAGTGTTTGATTATATTATAAAATTATACAACATTTATACTACCATGACTAATTTTCAGTTAATACTTTATTATGTATGCAATCATGATACTTAAAAAGGGAAGGCGTAATTTCATTGCCAATAATCGGTAGCAATATCATGTATGAATTTTCATAGTATACAGACATCTCTCTCTTGTTTCATGCATCTATCTGTCTGTCTGTTTGTCTGTCTATCTATCTATCTATCTATCTACCAATCTACACATTTATCTGTTTATACACTTGTTACTACTGGGACTCAGTATTAGAGTGCTCGCCTAATACGTATAAAGCCCTGGGTTTGATTCCTCATTGCCACATGCACAGAAAAATCCAGAAGTCATGCTGTTGCTCAACCAGCTGAGCACTAGCTTTGATCATAAAAGCTTAGGGACTGTGTCTAGACTCTTACTCAAGATCCAGGAATGGCACCAAAAAAGATAGAATGTTCTGACTGCAACTATATAAGGATAGGACTGCAAATACTTCATCACAGAGCAAGCCGGGAATCTGGTGCTGACAGCTGCCATCTAACCTGACTTAGCCAGAGGTAAACTGCTGCAACTCAGATCCACAGAACCAGATGCTGCTGGCTCACTCACCCCATCATCCAAGATCCTGGGGGACTGAGATCTAACACTGGTGGGTTTAAAACCCAGCGCTGGCAAGAAATCTGTGAAACTCTGAGCTGTGGCTCAAAGTGGTAGAGTTCTAGCTTTGATCAAAAGGTCTTAGGACAGTATCCCCAACCTTTCAGTGCAATCCCCATGGCTGACTCTACCTACCCAATAAATCCCACCCCTCTAAATCATTAGATGTGAACTTTGTGTAGTTTGTGATGTGTTTATGAAAGAATGGTGATACTAATGGAAGCACCCTAATTCTAATGACAGCGTGTGGGATACAGCTATGTGATGAGTCCTTCATGAGGTGTTGTGTGCTAAGTCCTTCATGGGGTACATTCTTTCATCTGGTCCTTGTAAGAGCTCCACAAGTCAGATGATTGTGCAGATGAGAAACTTGGGGCTCAGATATCCCCATGTCAGGGCCAAAAGGATGTATGTACCTAACTCTATTGAGTTGTCTCCTGCAGACAATTGTTTTGGTTTATTTTTCTCAGTCGTGGACCTTGAACTCAGGGCCTAGCCACTGACCCTGTTGGGCTCATGGCTAGCATCTTACCATGTGGAACCAAGGACCCCTTGCAAAGGAGTGTAACAGTCTAGGTGTCTGTAGCTGAGGTGTGTCATCCTGTCTACTCAGCAAGCTGAGATGTAACAATCTCAGTTCCAAATTATCCCAGACACAAAGGTTCCCATGAGACTATTATCTCCTATTCACTACTTAGAAACTTGAAGTGGAAACTGGGTTCCTGCGACTCACGCCTGTCATCCTGGCTACTCAAGAGCCTGAGAGGTGAGGATCACAGCCTGAAGCCAGGGTGGGCAGCAAAATCCTTGAGAGGCTTCTCTCCAGTGACCTACCAAAAATCTGCAGGTGTGCTGTAGCTCAAGTGGTAGAGTGCTTGGCTTTAGCTGAAGAGTTCAAGGACAACACCCAGGACTAGATTTCAACTCCTCCAATTTCCAAGAAAAGAAAGAAAAAACCTGAAGTGGACTGCTGGGAATGTGTCTGAGGAGTAGAGTGCTTTGCATGTATGAATCCCTGGGTTGGATTCCTTAGTACCACATCACTAGAAAAAAGCCTGAAGTAGCTCTGTGGCTCAAGTGATAGAGTGCTATCTTTGAACAGGAGAAACTTAGATACAGTGCTCAGGTCCTGAGTTCAAGCTCCAGGACAAGTGTATGCACACACATACATGAACACACACACACACACACACACACACACACACACACACACACACACACACACACACACACACACACACCACAGATACCAGAAATGAAGCTGTGACACCAAATGGTAAAGCACTGAGCTTCTGTTCTCATCTCATGGTCAGCACCCAGGCCCTTTGTTCAACCCCAAACCTAGCCACCCAGGACCCAACTAGGAGAGGTCAAAGGTTTCAAAACCTGATGAGCTTCACCAGCCCTAAATGACAGGAAGCATTGTTCTATTACCCATGTGCTTAGATTTTGCAAACTTCCAGAAACCTAGTAAGGCACCATTGCCGATAATGAATCATTTTATTAGGTTCAGATCCCTTATTGTCTGACAGAAGGACCATTGAATTAATTGTAGCAGTTTATTTCAACACTGAAACATAGTCTAAAAAAGACAGGATGAGTGCAGAGAACTTGGCCTTCCACAGAAGGTGGCACAAATGAAGGCTTCCTGTCAAAACAGAGCACTGGAGAGAGAGATAGATTGGGGTACAAAGAGGTCTTTTTCTCTTGGCCTTCAAAGCCTGCCCACACTCATCCTCACTAATTGCCCCGGATGAATTGTTTGTTACACAGCTGTACAGGAGTCAAGCTTTTTTTCTGCCTGTTCCAACAATGAGACAGAGTTTCTCCAGCAGCCTGGGGTGAGGAGAAAACCTCAGGCTACCCTGGGAACAGTGAGGGAAGCCCCGGAACATGCACTGTCTTGAAAAGACTGTCTGTGCTATGAAATCATTCTATTCAAAGCAAATTTCCTAGTTGGGTGCTTTTCATTATAGGGACTCTGGACCTTCACCGATAGAAATGCATGATACATGCCTGGGGAGACATGGAGTTACTTGTTTTTTGTTTGTTTGTTTGGCATGTCTGGGGGCTGTATCATGAACCCAGGCACTGTCCCTGAGCTTCTTTTTCTCAAGGGTAGCACTCTTTCTTTGAGCCACAGCCCCATTCATGGCAATTTTTTATTCCTGTGATCCCTCAGAAATAAGAGTGCTGTGGACTTTCCTTTCCAAGCTGAATTCAAACAGGCATTCTCTACCTCTCAGACTCCTGAAGAGCGAGGATTACAGGCAGGAGCCTCTGACACCTGCCTTTCTTTTCTTCTTGTTCTTTTTTTTTTCATTGTGATGAACTGAAATCTTCACAGTGTCATTCTAATGGTTTGCATTTCGAAGTAAACTACCCAGGCCTAGAGTTGACTGCCAGGACTGCCACCTACAAATGGAAGGAGATCTGGAGAAAATCTTTCCTATTCATGTGAATGCTTAAAGGAATGTTATAAAAGTAACAATTAAATTTGCAGCTGGTTCATGATTTTCTTATAGAATGCCACACAAAAAGTAGTGGATTATGTCTTCCATTCTAGCACCATGGTATGATTCTCCCAATTAAAGAATACTGACTACTTTTACATTAATACTTTAATAAGTATTCAACCATAATACTTCATTAAATGGAGGCATAATTTATTAATAATTCATGATATATATATAATTTAATATCTTCACATTCTCTCTCTCTCATATATATTGCAAACTATACATCTACCTATCTATATCTATATTTATATCTATCTATATCTATCAATCACTACCATGGCTTGTTCCCAGGTCCTCAGAACTGACTGGCACCTCAGTTTGCCAAAGCCTTTTTTTCTACAACTGACCCTTTCATGAATTGGGCATTGTGGGCTGTAAATTCAAATCCCAGCACGGCGAAAATTTTATATGTGGAATTAGAAGCCAATTTTGAGACATTTTTTTTCCTTTTCTGTGAAAGTCCTGCTCTCAGTAAGATTTATAATCCATATGCAAATAGATCCATGTGATAAGATGTAATAAATGAAATAGATGCTATATATATACTAATACTAAATAAAATAAAAAAATAAGGGTAATAAATGTCATAATGATTAAACCCATGTATGTAAATAGATCTCATATATGGATATTATTTTTTTCAGTGCTGGGGCTTGTATTTGGGCCCTAGGAACTAGGCTGAAAATCTTGTCTTCAACGATTGTGAACTTCCTCTCCCCCACAGTGCCATAGAGTTACCCAAACCCTGAGTTCAAATCCCAGGCCTGCCAGAAAAGTGGTGAAAATTCCAAGCCAGGGCCTTAATTTTATTTTGGCCATGCCTGGGGCTTGAACTCAGCTCATGGCAACTCTGTCTCAGCTTCGATCATCCTAGGCTGGTGTGAAGCCTCAGGAACCACAGCCCATCCTGAGATCCTAGGACCCAAGTTCAAACCTTGGGACTGGCAAAAAAAAAGGAGAAGTGCTGGGAAGGTGGCTCAGTAATAGACGGCTTGCCTTGCATACATAAGGCCCTGGGTTCGATTCTTCAGCACCACATAAGCAGAAAAAATGGAAGTAGTGCTATGGCTCAAGTGGTAGAGCGATAGCCTTGAGTTGAAGAGTTGAGGGACAGCACCCAGACCCATAGTTCTGGCCCCAAAACTGAAAAAAAAAAAAAGAAAAAGAGAGGGAAATAAAGGAGAAGCATAAAACTGGGAAGTCCCAGAAGGCAGTTTTACATTGTTTTTCCTTTGCATTGCAAAAATCCTCTAAATGACAAGGCACAGAAAGTGTACATGATCTTGCACTGCTGAAGTTTAGTGGACTCTTAGGGAAGGCATAGCCAAAATCAGCAACCTAGGCCCGGTGTGCGAATCCCAGGACTGCCACCTATGAATGGCAGTAGATTCTAAGAAACGCATTCTGATATATATCCATACGAATGGAATGTTACAAAGTAACAATTATATTAGTAGTTAGTATAGGATTATATTATAAAATTATACACAATAATTATAGTACATTGACTAATTTTCAGTTAATACTTTGTTATGTATTCAACCATAATACTTAAAAAAAGGAAGGAATAATTTATCGATAATTGGTAGTAATATAGAATATATAATTAACTAATATACAGACATTTCTGTCTCGTTTTATACATACATACTTACATATATATATATTTCTATATGTGTATATATGTATATATATATATATATATATATGTGTGTGTGTGTGTGTGTGTGTAACAATCTACATATCTATTTCTACA
Source organism: Dipodomys spectabilis (assembly GCF_019054845.1). Lineage (NCBI taxonomy): Eukaryota > Metazoa > Chordata > Mammalia > Rodentia > Heteromyidae > Dipodomys > Dipodomys spectabilis. The sequence goes on from NW_024870915.1 coordinate 560,254, forward strand.
CTTGTCATTCCTGGGGCTCAGTTGTAGAGTGCTCGCCTAGTATGTATGAAGCCCTGGGTTCGATTCCACACTATCATATGCACAGAATATGCTGGACGTACTGCTGTCACTCAAGCAGTAGTGCACTGGTGTTGAGCATGAAAGCTTAAGGACTGTGTCTAGACCCTTACTCAAGTCCCAGGACTGGCACCAAAAACAAATTAGAATGTTCTGACTGCAAGTATAGAAAGTCAGGATTTCAAATACCTCATCACAGAGCAAGCTGAGGGTCTGAAGCTGATGGCTGCCATCTAACCTGACTTAGCCAGAGGTCAACCATAGAACCAGATGCTGCTGGCTCACCCCTTGCTGCGCGGGAGATGAGATCAGACACTGGTAGGTTGAAAACTCAGCCCTGGCAGGAAGTCTGGGAGACTCTGAGCTGTGCCTCAAAGTGGTAGAGCTCTAGCCTTGAGGAAAATATCTTAGGACAGAACCTCCAACCTATGAGTGCAATCCCCAAGGCTGATGACCCTCTCCACAAAAACACCCCTCTAAACCGTTAGATGTAAACTTGTGACGTGTATCTGAAAGACTGTTAATACTGATTAAAGTACCCTAAATCTAATGACAGTTTAGGGGATACAGCTAGGTGATGAGTCCTTCCTGAGGTGCTGGGTGCTGAGTCCTTCATGGGGTGCTGGGTCATTCATGGGGTACTGTGTGCTGAGTCCTTCACAGGGTGCTATGTGCTGAGTTCTTCATGAGTTGTTTACTTTCATCTGGTCCTTATAAGAGCTACACAAGTAAGATGATTGTGCAGATGAGAAAGTTGAGGCTTACATATGTCCCCAAGGCAGGGCCAAATTTATGTATATACTGAGCTCTAGTGACTTGTCTCCTGTAGGCAATTGTTTTGGTTTAGTTTTCTCCATCATGAACTTTGAACTCAGAGCCTAGGTGCTGAATTTATTCTTGGGCTCATGGCTAACATTCTATAATGCGGAGCCACGAACCCCCTTGAAGCAAATTGTCATGGCTTAGGTGTCTTTAGCTGAGATCTATCATCCTGCCTGCTCAGGAAGTTGAAAGTCTCGTTTCAAAGCTATCTCAGATCATGGTGCAAAGCCGGTTTGGGCATGAAATTCCTTGAGATGGTTATCTCCAATAAACCACCAGAAAGCCTGAAGGGGCACTGTAGCTCAGGTGGAAGAGCACTAGACTTGAGCTGAAAAGATCATAGACAGCACCCAGACCCAGACTTCAACTCCTCCAACTTACAAGAAAAGAAAGAAAGAAACCTGAAATGGACTGCAGGGAATTTTTCTTAGGGTTAGAATGCTTTGCATGTGTGAAACCCTGGGATTGAATCATCAGCACCACATCCATAGAAAAGTTCCACATCCCTGAAGTGGCACTGTGGCTCAAGTGGTAGAGTGCTGTCCTTGTACAGGAGAAACTGAGGTACAGTGATAAGGTCCTGAATTCAAGCACCAGGACTGGTGTATACACGCGTGCATTAGTGCGCATGTGCACGTGCAAGCACAGACACACACACACACACACACACACACACACACACACACACACATAGGCACCGTTGCCAATAATGAATTATTTCATTAGGTTCAGCTCCCTAATTGTCTTCCAGAAGGACTCTTGAATTAATGGTAGTAGTTTGTTTCAAAACAGAAACATAGTCTTACAAAGACAGGATGAGTGTAGGGAACTTGGCCTGCCACGGGAGGTGGCACAAATGAAGGCTTCCTGTCAAAAGAGAGCACTGGGGAGAGAGATAGCTTGGGGTACAAAGAGGCCTTTTTCTCCTGATCTTCAGAGCATGCCCACATTCATCCTCACTAAATGGCCCAGATGAATTGCTTGTTACACAGCTCTATAGGAGTGAGGCTTTTTGTCTGCCTGTTCTAAAAATGAGGCAGACTTCCTCCAGCAGCCTGAGGTATGAAGAACCCCTCATGCTACCCTGGGAACAGTGAGGGTAATCCCGGAACATGCACTGTCTTGAAAGCACTCTCTATGCTATGAAATCATTCTATTCAAAGCAAATTTCCTAGCTGGGTAGCTTTCTTCATAAAAACTCTTGATGTTCACTGATACAAATACATGCATACATACACAGACACATGGAATTAATGGCTCTTTTTTGTGGCAGGTACTGAGGCTTGAACTGTGAGCTTAGACATTTTCCCTAAGCTCCTTTTGCTCAACGAACCATTTTATTTTGTCTTAAACCATGATTACCATAGGCTGGGGTGCAGCTTTTACACCCACAAATGATCTAGGGATCCTAGGACCAGAGTTCAACTCTCAGCACTGGCAAAAGTACATCCAACCAACAAAAATGGAGGAAGAGAAAAACAGGAAGTTTTACACAATAGTTTTACCTTTGTTTCCTTTGTACTGTGACCCTCCTGGGTCTCAATGACTCAGCTTGAAAATTTACGTGAGCTTGCATGGATGAAGGCTGGGGCCTGTCAGTGAAGCCTGAGTCTAACCCAGACACCTAAGCCCTGAGTTCGATCCTAGCACTGCCACCTATACACGGCTGAAGATCCTAGGAAACTTGTTCCTATGTATAGGAACACTAACAGAATGTTTGAAATGTACTAACTGAATGACTAATTAGATAGTCATTCTAGTATAAGGTTGTATGCAATAAATATAGGTCATTGATTAATTCTTTATTAAGTGTTCTACCGTGATTAATTAATGGAGGCATAATTTTAGACCAAATAATTGGTAGTAATGGAATATATAAATATAAGCTATAGACATAACTCTTTATATAGGGTTACACACTAGAATCTATGTAAAAGTCTATCTGTCTCTCTCTTTTTATATTTATAGATGTATATACATATGTAAATACACACACATGCGCACACACACACACACACTGCAATCTAAACATCTATCTGTTTACATATTGGCCATTCCTAGGGCTTGATCTCAGGTCCTCAAATTTGCCTACCAACTTCACTTGCATCAGACTGGTATGCTAACATTTAACCATTCCTGAAGTGGGTCTGCTAGGCCCTGAGATCAAGTCACAGAACTGCCAAAAACTTAATACTGGTGGAAAAGCCAATTGTCACACTTGTTTTCCTTTTTGGTGAAAGCCCTGGGTCTCAGGAATGATGTAGAATACATAGGCAAATCTATGTCTTATGTAAAAAGATGCAAAAAATGGTATATGTGTAATCATACTCACTAAAATGCATAAGAAATAAATAAAAAACAAATAAAATGAATAAGTACACTAATCACAATATGCAGTAAATGTGTATGTAAATATAAATCATGTATTAAAATGTATATGCATATTATTCTTTAGAGTGTTAGGACTCGAATTCAGGCCCTAGGAACAGGCCTGACTTTTGTCTTCCAGCAAGGTGAACTTCCCCATCCCCCACAGTGCTGCATATTTACCCAGAGCCTGAGTTCAAATCCCAGGTCTGGCAGATAAAAGGGCATGAATTCCAAGACAAGTAGCCTCATAATATTTTAAATATTTTTAATGTATCAATGTATGTACTTATTTATTTCTTTTTATTTTGTTAAGCATAGGGTTTGAACTCAGGTCGTGGAAATTCTGCCTCAGCTTTGATCACTCTAGGCTGGTGTGCAGCCACTGGACCCACAGCTGAACCTGGGTTCTTTGGCCGCAAAGGCTGACAGGGGAAAAAAAAAAATTAATGCGACACAGAAAAAAAAAATACCTGGCAACTTGCAGATAGCTGCCAGTTTTGCATTTGTTTGGTTTGCAAGGTGACCATCCTGTGTCTGAATGACACGGCTGAAAAAGGTTGATAATCTGGCATTGCTGAAGGCTGGCGCGCTACCAGGAAAGCCATAGGCCAACATGGTAACATAAGTCCTGTGTTAGAAGCCCCTTCCTGTCTCTTACAAATGGAGGGAAATCCTAAGAGTCTCGTTCCTATTCATAGGAAAATTATGAATGGCAAGGTGGAATTGGTTGTTTCTGAATACTACTATACAATTAGAGTGAGTTTAGGCGGACAATGTATTTTAATGAGTATTTTTTGACACATTCAAAGAATACTATTAATTACATGGACGTAATAGTTTCCAAACAGCGGTTGAATTAATTAATATTTCATTAAGGATGAAAACAATAATATTAATTACATGGAGGCATAATAAATACCCAAGAATTGGTAGAAATATAGTGTATATAACTGAAGAATATATAGACATCTCTGGCACTCTATAAATATCTGTATTTATTTGAATCTTCATGTCAATCTGTTCATATTTTGTCAATGCCTGGGGTTAGATCTCAGGTGCTGGAGATGCTTGTCCGCTCCATATGCCCCAGGCTGGTGTGTTGACACTCACCTATTCATGAATTGGGTCTTGTAGGCCGTGAATTCAGTTGCCAGCACTCACAAAAATTGAATCGTGGATTAAGAAGTCCATGGTGATTCACTTTTTCCTTTTCTGTGAAAGTCCTGGGTGTCAGGTGTGAAGTTTCATATACAGGCAAATCTATACCCTATGTAATAAATGTAATAAAAATTTCATGTTTAATAACAGTTAATAAAATAAATGATACATAAATGAATAAAACAAAAATAAAATGAATAGCTATATTAAGCTCGATATGGGGTCAACATCTGGGGCTCGATCTCAGGGCCTAGGAAAGCCTGGCAGCTGAATTGGCTAGAGGCTGCTGTGCTAACAGTCACTCATTCATGAATTGAACCTTCTAGGCCCTGAGTTTAGATCCCAGTACTGCCAAAAATGTAATTGTGGAGTGAGAAGCCAAGCGTGACACATGTTTTCTTTTTCTTTGAAAGTACTCGGTGACAGGTAGGATGTATAATTCAGATGCAAATCTATAAGCTATGTAATAGGATGTCATAAATGTAAAAAATGTCATAAGTGGAAGAATTGTCACTACAATAAATGAAAAAAAGATTGAATTAGTAGTGAATCATTCTAGGATAAAATAGACACGATAATTATAGGACATAGATTAAGTTTAATATTTTATTAAGCATTAACAGAATAAAAATTGCATGGAAACCTAAATACCTAATAATTGGTAAAAAGAGATGATACATATTAATAATATATAGACATCTGTCTCATTCTATAAAATATGTGATTATATATATGGGTGTATGTACATATGTGATAAATACTAATAGGATATTTAATTAATGTTTTATTAATTGTTTACTGGGACACATCATTAAATGGAGACATAATGTAATACCTAATAATTGGTAGTAATATCTATAAATTAATAATATACAGAAATCTTTTTGTTTATATAATATTTATAAACAGTAATCTCTATCTATGCCTCATTCACTCCTGGGGCCTGGTGGTTGAGTGCTTGCCTAGTAAGCACAAAGCCCTGGGTTCGATTCCTCAGTGTGACATAAACAGAAAACCCGGAAGTTCTGCTATCTTTCAATCAATTGAGTGCTGGCCTGGAGCACAAATGCTTAGGGACAGTGTCAAAGCCCTTACTCAAGCTCCTGGACTAAGGCCACAAAAAGGTAGAATGTTCAAATGTAACTAGAGAAGGACAGGACTTCCACTACCTCATCACAGAGAAAGCTAGTAGTCTGGTGCTGACAGCTGCCACCTAACCTGACTTGGCCAGATGTAAACTGTTGCAACCCAGCTCAATGGGTTACCCCTGTCATCCTGGTTTACCTTGGCTTACCACCAACATCCTGGCTGCTCGGGGGCTTTAAAACCTGGCAGGAAGTATGCTAGACTCTTTGAAATATGGATTGAAGTGGGAGAGTTCTAGCCTTGAGCAAATGGTATTAGAACAGGACCCCATGCTTGGAGTTCAAGCCCCATGGCTAACCTCAACAACAACAAAAACAACACCCCACTAAACCATTAGATGTGAGCTTGTGTGGTTTGTGAAATGTTCCTCAAAGAATGGTGATACCAATGAGAGCCCCCTAATTCTAATGACAGCTTGTTGAATAGAGCTACGTGCTGAGACCTTCATGAGGTGCTTTGTGCTGAGTCCTGCACATGATGCTATGTGCTGAGTCCTTCACAAATTGCAGTGTGCTGAGTCCTGCATGGGGTGCTGGGTGCTGAGTCTTTCACAGGATGCTGTGTGCTGAGTCATTGAAAGAGTGCCATGTGCTGTGTCTTTCACAGGGAGCATTCTTTCATCAAGTCCTTGTAAGAACTCCACAACTGAGATGATGATGCAGACAAGAATATTGAGGCTCAGATATGTCCCCATGGCAGAGAAAAAATTATGTATTACTGAAAAGTAATGAGTTGTCTCCTGCAGAAAATTATTTTTTGTTTTGGTTTTTCTCAGTCATGAACCTTGAACTAGGGGCCTGATTGCTGCCCCTTACCTCTTGGGCTAGCACTCTACCACATGGAGCCAAGGACCCCCTTGCAGCAGAGTGCCAACTAGGGGGCTATAGCTGAGGTTGTCATCCTGCCTTCTCAGGAAGCTGAGATCTGAGGATCTGGGTTCCAAATTATCCCAGACACAAAAGGTCCCATGAGACTATTATCTCCAATTCACCACAAAGTAACCTGAAGTTGAACCTGGGTGCTTGTCGCTCATGCCTGTCATATTAGCTACTCAGAAGGATGAGATCTGAGGATCATGGTTCAAAACTAGCCTGAGCAGGAAAGTCCTTGAGACACTAAGCTCCGATGGACCACCAGAAAAACTGAAATGGTACTTTGACTCAAATGGTAGAGCACAAAACTTGAGCTGAAGAGCTCAGGGACAGCACCCAGGCCCAGACTTCAACTCCTATAACAACAACAAAAAGACAGAAACAAACTAACAAACCTGAAGTAGAGGGCTGGGAATGTGCCTTAGGAGTAGAGTTCTTTGCATATATGAAACCCTGGGTTTGATTTCTCAGGACTACATCACTAAAAAAAAGCCTGAAGTGGCTCTGGCTCAAGTGGAAGAGGGCTATCCTTGTACAAGAGAAACTAGTTACAGTGCTCAGGTACAGAGCTCAGGTCTTGAGTTCAACTTCCAGGAATGGTGTATGAGCCTGAGCACATGTGCAAGCACACACACACACACACACACACACACACACACACACACACACACAGACTAGAAGTGATGCTGTTACACAAAATGGTAAAGCACTGGGTTTCTGCACTGAGCTCATGGTCAGCACCCCAGCCCTGTGTTCAACCCCCAAACCTAGCCACCCAAGGACCAACTAGGAGAGGTCAAAGGTTTCAAAATCTGATGAGATTCACCAGCCCTAGATGATAGGAAGCTTTGTGATATCAGATATGTGCTTGGATTTCCCAAGCTTCTGGAATCCTAGGAGAGGCATCATAGGCCCATCATCGCGCTCAATGAAACATTTCATGAGGTTCAGTGCCCTGGTTTTCTGCCAGAAGGTATCCTGAATTATATTGAGCACTGTATCTGAATACTGGAATATAGTCTCACAAAGGCAGGATAAGTGCACAGGACTTGGCTTGCCACTGGAAGTGGCACAAATGAAGGCTTCCTATCAAACCAGAGCACTGGGGATAGAGATAGTTTGGGCTACAAAGAGACCTTTTTCTCCTAACCTTCAGAGCCCTCCCAAAATCATTCTTACTATCTGACCTGGATGGAGTTGATTGTTACACAGCTGTACAGGAGTGAGGTCTTTTGTCTGCCTGTCCAGACAATAAGAGTGACTTCTTCCAGCAGGCCTGGGATGCAGAGTAATCCTCAGGTTACACTGGGAACAGTGAAGGGAACCCCGGAACATGCACTGTCATGAAAGCAGTCTCTGTTATGAAATAAATTTCTTGAATACAAATTTCCTTGCTTGGTGCTGTTCATCATAGCTACTCTGGAACTTCACCTATAGGAATACACCCATACATACCCAAAGACATGGAAGTACAGGCTCTTTTTGAGGTGGCACGTCCAGCGTTGAACTATGAGCCAAGGCGTTGTCCCTGAGCTCCTTTTGCTCAAGAGTAATGCATTAACCTAGAATCACAGCCCCACATCTGGGTTTTCCTGTGATATCTTAGAAATAACAGTGTCATGGACTTTCCTATGCTGGCTGGATTCAAACTAAGATTCTCTACATCTCAGCCTCCTAAGGAGCTGTGATAATAGTCAGCAGCCACGGGCACCTGCCTTTCTTCCCTTCTTCATTTTTTAATCTGGACAATCTGACTTCTTAACAGGGTCATTCCAATGGCTTGAATTTAAAAGTTAACTACCCCAATGTTCTTTACAGCTGCTTTCTCTGAAAAGGATTTTCTCTCCTCATCTTCTTCTCTGGTCATAGGTTTGAAGCCAAAAGTGAGAAGTGAGTATCACAGGATTTGGCAGCTAATGTCCACATTACATGCCAGTTCTGTCACTTAACATTAAGCTGCAGTGAATTTACTGTCTCAGGATGAGAGGATCGAAAGCTGGAGCAATTCTCATACTGTCTGCATTGCTCCTTTTGCCTATAAAATGATCCAATAATTATGAGTGTTGTGTGTCTCTAACTTTAAATATCTAGAACACAATAGAAGCATCTTCATGTATCTCTTTTTCTCTAGTGCCTCTTAAAATTTAGATTAAGGGCTTGTGTGGAGGGGCTACTCGGTGAGTCCCTAAGGAAAGCCCCTTGAAGCCTCTCGGGAGATCGCCGTTCAAAGTTAGCCTGAGCAGGAAGTCTATGAGATTCTTAACTCCAATAAACCACCAGAAAACCAGAAGTGGAGCAGTGGCCCAGAGGGTAGAGCTCCAGGTTTCAGAGAGAAAGCCGAGCAGGAGACAGAGGCTAGACCAGGCAGGAAACCTGGGAGGCGCTTATGTCCAATTAATGACCAGATGGGTGGAAGTGGATCTGTGGTGGTGGTATAGCCTCAGCCTTGTGAAAAACAGCCAAAGAATGCATCAGGCCCTGAGTTCAAGCCCTGGGATGGCCACAAAAATTTTTCAAAAAGAGAAGGCCAAGTTTATGTATCAGTGCCTTATGCCCTTATGTGTGTATATTACCTCCCTGAGTGCAAACAGACCATATGCAATTCATCTCCTTTTATTTACTGGTTTATTTTTCAGATATGCTCCTTGCACACACTGCATCATTCTGCATTTCAGGCCCATGGCTTTTCTCTTCCAGGGTTCCAGGCCTGTCTCCTTATATTATGCACACTGAAGCTCTCAGCAGCTTTTATTTACATTTTATTATGGGACCAATGCAAGAATAGTCACAAATCAGGCAGGGGAAGTGAAGATCAGGTTTCATAGAAGTAACCAGTATTCAGACAATTAAACTTGGGGACATAAAATGGTAGCACACTTATGTAAAAACTACCATTAAGGAAAAGATGAGGACGCTGAGAATATGGATTGCTGAGAGAGTGCTTTCCTAGCATGCAAGAAGCCTTGGGTACGATTCCTTGGGAGCACATACACAGAAAAATCCAGAATCAGTGCTGTGGCTCAAGTAGTAGAGTGCTAGAGACATTGTCCTGGCCTTTAGTTCAACCCAAGAACTGGCAAAGAGATACCTAGGTAGGTGGGTTGATAGATAGATAGATAGATACATACATACATACATAGATACAAAGATACATAGATAGATGGATAGATACATACATACATACACAAATACATAGATACATAGATAGATACATAGATAGATTAAATAGATAGATAGAAAGATGATAGATGAATCTGGTCTTGGATATCAGGAGGAAAGAAGGGAATAATTCCCAGTCATGAGGCCTTCTGCAGTGTGCTAGACCACCAGCATCGCCTTCACACAACCACAGGGCAGGAATACTGTCTCTTTTCCACTTCTTAGGCAGCCAAGGGCCCCAGAATCAAACGGGCAGACCTAGGTTCTAACTCAGGGGCTTGAACTGGGGATTTGCATTAATGACATGGAGAATGAAGGAAGGAGAAAAGACTGGCAGAGATAGAAGAAGGGCCTTCAAATCTGACAGATGGAGAGTGAAAAACCCACTCCCTAAGACCAGAGAGCAGTGTTTTTATACTCTGTTCCTCCCCTCTCACCCACTAAACTGGCTCTCTATTGGTTACCTAAAGATAGCCTGAGGCTCCCTTCACCTGAGGGAAGAAGGTTAATTACTCATTGTTTTAAGAGGCTGAGAAAAGCCTTAGCCTAGTTCAACTCTAACAACTGTTTCAGGTTTTCCCCCATTGGTGGCTGTTCCTGGAAAGAATGAAGTGATTTTGCAGCTCCCTTCCGTGGTGAGTGTGTACATTCTGCCTCCTAATCCTGTAGGCCTGGTCTCTGCATCTAGCTTGGCTTTGGAAACTGTTTTCTGCCTTCAATTACAATGTTACACTGTTGTTCTTCCTGCTAACATGGCTAGGGTTTGGATCCTGAGAACTTCATTTGAACCCAGGATGGGTCAATAATGTTTCTTTCCTGCTTCTATAGCTCACGAACTCTAAGAACATTTAGAGTGCAAGTACTTATCACCAAAGGAAACATAGGAAGCTCTTGAACATCTGACCTTTCATAAGTGGAAGTCTGAGTGTCATAGACTTTTCTGCCCTGGCTGGCTTCACCCTGTGATCCTGACACCTCAGTCTCCTGAGGTAGGGTGACGGGCCTGAGCTACTGGTGCTCTGCTTGGTTCAGAATTGCAATGACATTGACAATACAAGTCAACTGCTTATCACAAAGGGTTTGGGGAACATATTAAGCCTTTCAACATTGGACCTTTCAGAATCTGGTAGGACACAAGGTTACAATGCTAGAGTCTGAGAGGCTGGGCATATGGATCTGCTACACTTGAGCTTGGAGCTCTTACTTCTATTCTGGTGCCAATCAGTGTTCATTTTCCAAAGAATGTTCTCATAATTAGCAAATAGGAAAAATACTTTGATTAACCATCCCTTTTTTCCAATTGTGTGTCTCGAACTCAAGCCTGGCACTGTCCATGAACCCATCAGCTCAAGGCTAACACTATACCACTTGAGCCACAGCACCACATGGGGTCTTTTGGTGGTTCACTGGAGATGAGTCTAATAGGCTTTCCTTGCCTAGGCTGTCTTTGAACTGTGGTCTTCAGCTCTCAGCCTCCTGAGAAGCTAGCATTCCAGGTATGAGCACTGGCATGTGGCCTATTGTTTTTGACAGTCCTGGGGCTTGATCTTAGGGCCTTGGTACTGTCTCTGAGCTTCTTTTCCTAAAGGCTAGTCACTTGACCCACACCACAGCTGCTGGCTTTTTCTAAGTATGTGGCACATACTTAGAAGGTTTCACACCCTGGTATTCATGCATGCTGAGCGAGCTCTTTACCACTAAGCCACATTTCTGGCCCCACACTTACAATTGTATCCCTCACTTTCATATCCTCAAGAAAAGGCATCTGACTATAAATCATCTAAAGAAATCCCAATAGGAAGATGTCCAAAGATAAGACAAACTCATACTTGGGAGAGACTCTAAACATTTGAATACTGTGACAAATGCTTCCAATTAATTATGTATTATGTTTCAACACTTAATAAAATATTAATGAAAAATGAGTCAATGTCCTATATTATTGTATATAATTTTATAATAGATGTGCAAAATGTAACCTATATTGTGTATAATAAATACAATAATCAATAAATGAATGAATCAAATAAAAATGAAATATGAAATCAATAATAAAATCATAATATGAAATTAACATATATATGTAAGCATATATAATATATTACACATGTAATGAAATACTTTTTCTATTGCAGGGCCTTCATTCAGGTCTTGGGAACTCTAGCCTGAACTTCTTTTCCTCAAGGACAGTGAGCTTTGCCTTCACCCATGGTGCAAAAGAGTTACCTAGACGGTGAGCTCAAATCCTAGCAATGATGGAAATACTGTCCCCAGTTCCAAGACAGTAAATTACTTTTTTAATGGAAGCAGTTATGTTTACAGTTCCATACTGAACATTAAAAAAAGGCAGAGTAGAATTTTGTACAGCTATTCACACATCCTTCCCTTACCTCCAAAGTGCTTCTCTGAGAACTATATTGTTCCTGTTCTTTTGTAACTATTTATTTTTAAAATGTTGTATAGAAAGGTTACAGGTACAGGACTAAGGTAATGAGTTCATTTACTAATGAGCATTGTTGATTCCTCCTTTGTTTTCTCCCTACCATCCCTTGCTTCCCATCTCCACAACTACCTCCCTCTGCCGAGTTCAGTGACTTAGTTTTTCATATTTGGTTGGCACGGGGTTTGAACTCAAGTAGTGGCAACTCTTTCCTCACATTGCTACAGATTTACCAAGATCCTGATTTCAAATCCCAGGATAGGAAAGAAAACTGGCAGAAATTCCAAACCAGGCAGGGAGCTTTATTTTTAAAATCTAGTTATATGATTTATTTATTTATTTTTATTTTTGGATATTTATTTATTTAATTAATTATTTATTTTTGGCCAACCATGGGGCTTTACGTCAGGTCGTGGAAACTCTGCCTCAGTTTGGATCTCCCTAGGCTGGGGTGCAGTCTCCAGACCCATAGCCGAACATGAGATCCTAGGTCCAGAGAGCTTTCAGGAAGAAAAAAAATAGCTGGAAAGCATAAAGAGTGCCGAGCTACAGAGGGCTGGGATTTTAGGATTTTTCTCTTTGCACAGTGACCATCCTGGATCTGAATGACACTGTTGCAAAGTGGACCTGACCTGCCATTGCTGATGGCTGGTAGGGTATCAGTGAAGTTGTAGGCCAAGGCCAACCTGTCAACATAGGCCCTGGATTCAAATCCCAGTCCTGACACTAATGGCAGGAGATCACAAGAGACTCATTCCTATAAATAGGAATACTGATTGAAAGAGTAGTTCATGCATCGGTCTAGTCTAAAATTAGATGCAATAATCCTAGAATGTTGATTGATTTTAATTAATAGTTTGTTAAGCATGAAAAGAATAATATTCCTTCCATGGCAGTAAAATAAATACCTAAGAGTTGGTAGGAACTTAGTAGATGTCATTCAATCATAGATAGATGTCTCTGGCACGCTTTACCAATATATATTGATTTGTATACAACCGTCCGCCTATCCATGTATTACTGTTTTGGCCAAACCTGGGGGTCAATCTCAGCATGTGGGAACCCCCTCACAGCTTCATTGGCAAGAGGCTGCCATTCTCAAACTCACCCATTCATGAATTGGGCCTGCTAGGCCCTGAGTTCAGATCCTAGCATCGCCAGGCATGATGGAGAACACATCTAAAATCTAGATGCTATATGGTAGGATATAAACAATGTAATAAATAGCATAGGTTTCATCAGAGTCAATAAAATAAATGGTAAATAAATGAATAAAACAAGAAATAAAATGAATAAACACACCAAACACAATATGGACTGAACATCTGTACGGAAAGTATAAATCCTACCTTTCAAATGTATATAAGGAGTATCTTTTCCAGGCCTGAGGCTTGATTCAACCCCCGCTATGAAGAGGGAATGGTGGAAGATCCTGAGTTACTGGTTTCTGGACCTAGAAAGAGTAATGGAATGCTATCGATCTCATCCTTGAATGAGTAATTAGTGCATGATACGAGTATGAAATGATAGGCAAGACTCATGGGGTGTTGATTATTTGTAAAGAAGAGTTGATGAAGCATGACAACAAGCATCACAGTCATGAAATGGAGGCATCAGGAAAGGTTCAAGAATCGGTAGTCACACAGATTGGATTCCATCATAGATCACCATCTCTCCAACTCTATACAAATATGTACTTTTTTGCATACTACCTTCAGCTTATGAATGGATGACTATTGTGCTCCACAATTTCCCTCGGGGAGGCTCAACCTCAGGTCCTGGAAATGGCCTAGTTCCTTTTTGGCTCACAGGCTGGTGTGCTCATATGGACCCATTTTCCAATTGGACCTGCTAGGTCCGAGTTCAGATCCCAGCCCTGCCCAAACATTCATCTTCATGTCAGAAGCCAATTGTTGCACCTGTTTTCCTTTCCCATGCAAGTCCTGGGTCTGAGCTATGATTTGAGAATGCGTGGGCCACACTGTGGCCATGGGAATAAGTTATCTATGTCAGCCCAGTTATACTTGTTATCATATACTCAAAAAATACACAATACATCCATGAATAGCATACAAAATAAAGAGAATAACTACACTCAATGCACGATGCAGTCCACTCATAGATGTGGATACTATCCCATGTGTCAATGATGCATTGAGGACTATTTTGGCCTCCCTGGGACTCAATCTCAGTTACTGGGAACAGCCAAGCTCCTTAGTGGCTCACAGTCTGGTGTGATCATGTGGATCCATTGGGCAGTTGGGCCTCCTAGGCACCGAGTTCAAATCCCAGTACTGCCAATAATTCACCCTGATGTGAGAAGCCAGTCGTTACACCTATTTTCCTATGCTGTGCAAGTTCTCGGTCTCCCTAGGATGGAAAATGTATAGACAACTCTACACTCATGAGAATAGGTTGTCATACAGGTCACCAGAGTTATATCTGTCATCCTATACTCAAGAAAATATACAATACATCAATGAATAAGACACAAAATAAAGAGAGTGACTACACTGAAACCAAGATGTTGCCCAGCCATATTTGTCAATATAGATCCTCTGTTTAATTATAACTATATTGACCCCCACCAGGACTTTATCTCAGGTCCCAGGAATGGCCTAGCTCCTCAGTGGTTCACAGGCTGTTGTGCTCACCATGACCCATTCACCAATTGGGTCAGCTAGGCCTTCAGTTCAAATTCCAGCACTGCCAAAAAATTCATTCTGATGTGAGAAACCCAAGGTTGTACATGTTTCATGTTTTCCTGTTCTGTGAAAGTCTTCGGTCTCATCGAGGATGGATAATGCTATATAGGCAACTCTATAGATATGGGAACAGGTTGTCATCCATGTCAGCACAGTTATATCTGTCACCATACTCAATAAAATACAAAATACATCCATGAATATGACACAAGATAAAAAGAATAATTACACTGAACGCAAGATGCATACCACACCTATAGATATTTTGTCTAGTGCTATTTTGTCTAGTGCTGTGGCTTCAAATCAGGCCCTGGACCAGTTCTGACATTCTAGTCTTCAAGGATGGTGAGCTTCCCCTTCTCCCCCAGTGCAACAGAGCTGCCCAGACCTGAATTCAAATCCCAGCTCTTACAAAAGATTCATCCTGATATCAGAAGCCAGTTGTTGCACACATTTTCCTCTCCTGTGAAAGTCCTGGGTCTCAACTAGGGTGGAGAATGCATAGGCCAACTCTATAACCATGGGAGTCATCATCCATGTTAGCACAGTTATAGCTGTCACCATATTTAGTAAAATACACAATACCTCCATGAATTATAGACAAAAAAGGAGACCTACACCGAATACAAAATGCTGTCCACACATGTATGTCAATATAGATTCTATGTTTAAATTATGAATTTATGACTATAGTGGACCACCTTGGGGATCAATGTCAGATGCTGGGAATGGCCTAGCTCCTTAGATGCTCACAGGTTGGTGTGTTCACCTAGACTTATTGGCCAATTGGTCCTGCTATGCCCTGAGTTCAGATCCAGTACTACCAACACGTGGATCGTGGAGTAAGAAGCCAAGTGTGAAACTTGTTTTCCTTTTCTCTGAGAATCCTGGGTGTCAGGGATGATGGAGAACATTTCTACAAATCTTGATGCTCTGTGATAGGAAGTCATCAATGTAATAAACAGAATGGGTTTCATCATAGTAAAATCAACTATAAATAAATGAATAAAACAAAAAATACAAGGAACAACAACACTAAACATGTATGGACTGAACATCTAGAGGTAAGTATAAATTCTATTTTACAATGTATGTTTCCAGAGATGGGGCTTGAATTCAGGACTAGTGAACAGTCCTGACTTTCTTATCTTCAAGTACAGTGATCTTCCCCTTCATCCACATTGCTGCAGATTTACCCAGATCCTGAGTTCAAATCCAAAGCCAGGGAGCTAATTTTTTTTTAATTTTCCTCAGCGTGGGGCTTGAACTCAGATCGTGGCAACTCTGCCTCAGCTTTGATCACCCTATGCTGGGGTGCAGCAACTGAACAAACAGCTGCTCCTGGTATCCTAGGCCCCCAGTCCTTTCAGGGAAAACAATGCACAGAAAAAATATGGCCTTTGTAATTTTTCTTCCTTTGCACAGTAACCCTCCTGGGTCTGAAAGACACTGTTGCAAAGGGTACTTCACCTTGCATTGCTGAAGGATGGCAGACTTTCAGGGAAGCCATACTCCCACGTGGCAACATAGGTCCTGATTTTGAATCCTCGTCCTGACACCAACCAGTGACAGGAGATATTAAGAAACTGATTCCCATCCATAGGAATAAAAATGGAATATTATCAATGTCACAGTTGAATGCGTTGGTCGTGAGTGATGCTGCTATAAAATTAGACTGCAATAAACCTCCAGCAGTATTCTTTCTGTTGAGGATCGTTTTTGCTATTCCGGGTCTTATATTTTGGAATCAACCCAGATGCCCCTCAGTAAATGAATGGATCAAGAAAATATGGTATATATACACAATGGAATTCTGTGCCTCCATCAGAAAGAATGATATTGCCCCATTCGTTAGGAAATAGAAAGGCTTGGAAAAAATTATATTACGTGAAGTAAGCCAGGCCCAAAGAAACATAGGTCAAATGGTTTCCCTTATTTGCAATATCTTATATATGTCTGAATCAAGCAGAAAAGATCAGATAAGATGATGTTAGGGAAATGAACCCTAAGATATGTATGCAAATGTTTTCTTTTTCTTTCATGCAATTGTCTCTAACACATTTATAAGATTATTCCTTTGTTGCTTTGTATGTCCCTCCCCCACAGTATAACCCCTGCTTTCACTGTATTTGGTGTCGGTATAATTTGTGGCGGGGAAGGGGAAAAACAAATCGTTTAAGTAGGGATACAGATGGAACCCTTGCAACAATGAGATGTACAATGTTGTAAATGAACATTACAACTTTGGTGGGGGAGGAGGGGTGGAAGGATTGGGTGGGGGCGGGGAGGAGGATGGGAAGGGATGTGAAGGGGAAACAAAGGAGGAGGCTACAATGCTTGATAAGTAATGTACTCATAATCTTGCCCATGTAATTGTAACCCCTCTGTACAGAATTTTCAGAGTGATATATATATATATATATATATATATATATATATATAAAATAAAATAAAATAAAATTAGACTGCATAATTTCTGGAGGCTGATTGATTTTATTTATTATTTATGATGCATAAAAAGAATATTATTAATTACAGTAACACAATAACTTCAGGACACTGATTGATTTCATTAATAGTTTAAGGATGAAAACAATAACAATTATATGGAAGCATTATAAATACCCAGGAATTGGTAGGAATGTAGTCTATATAACTTATTAATGTATAGACATCTCTTGTTCTCTATAAAATATATATTTATTAGCATAATGCCATCTGAATGTCAATCTGTTCTTATTTTGTTAACACCTGTTGCACAATCTCAGGTTCTGCCTGTCCACTCAATTTGCCCCAGGATGGCGTGATGACACTCACCCATTCATAAGTTTGGCCTTGTAGGCCATGAATTCAGATACCAGCACTCCCAAGCCATGAATCGTGGAGTAAGAAGCTGATGGTGACACATGTTTTCTTTTTCTGTGAATGTCCTCGGTGTCAGGTATGAAGTAGAATACATATGTAGACCTATATCCCATTTAATCAATGTAATCAATGTTCTATGTGCCATAATAGTCAATAACATAAACGTTCAATACATGAATAAAACAAAAAATAAAATAGCTATACTTAACACAATATGGAGTCAACATATGTATATAAATATAAATCATATGTATAAATTGTACATGAATAGGATATTTTCTAGTCGTGGGGATCAATTTCAGGCATAAGGAAAATACTTGAATTTCTTGACTTCAGGGAGGCAAGCTTTCCCTTCCCACACAGTGCAACAGAGTTACCCAGACCATGAGTTCAAATCCCAGTCCTGGCATAAAAAATGGCACCTTTATATTATGTGAGGCCCAATTCATAGGTATTTCATTATACTCCATTTTATGAATGTGATTGTTTAAATGCTTCATAAAATATTAACTAAAATCGATCAGTGTCCTATAATATAATTGTGTATAATTTTATCCTAGAATCGTAAAAGAACTGCGCATTAAATCATGACATATATCACATTCCATTGTTAATTATATGGATAGGAACAAGTTTCTTAGGATCTCCTGCCATTTGGAGGTGGCAGGACCAGGATAAGAACTGTGGGCTCCAGCTCCCACCACTTCGACCCATGGATATGGAACTCACATGTCTGTCCAAGAACATCAGCAAGACCAATGATGAGGCAGGCACCAGTGGCTTTCAGCACTCCTACTTGATACTTACAAGGCTGTGATGTGAAGATCATGGTCAAAGTCACCCTAAGCAGGAAAGTCCTTGAGACCCCTGACAAACTTCAGTGCCAACAAAGCCAGAAGTCCTGTGGCTTCAGTGTGGGGGGTGAGCCTTGAGAAAAAACGGCTCACAGACTGTGCCCAGATCCTGAGTTCAAGGTCCAGGACTGGCAACAAACAGACATACACAACACATCTGTGCAGCCATCCAGCTGAAGCAGGTCACCTTCTTTTCCCCAATTGAATTGGACAGAGTTCCATCGCAAAGGGCTGGAGGACCCGCTGTCATCTTGACTCTGCCCATGCTGCTGGCATCACAAGATTGTGGCCACACCCCCATTCTTTCATGTTTCTTTCTGATCAATGGGATACAAGAATGGTGGCCCTCTCCACATTCCAGGCTTCCCATTAGCACCTAGATACCCTCTTTTAGTTTACACCACTACCAGCAGTTGAGGAAGGTAGAGATAGCTGAGTGATGAGCAAGAGACTCGATGTGACTTGGGAGTATAGTAGGAAATTGATGCGCCAGCCCACCTCCCGGCCCAGTCCCTACCTTCATGAAGTGGTGCCAGGTTTTAATCCTCAGATGATGGCTCCCTGCCAGCTGGCCTAAGACCCCAAACAGGTCTCTGCCCCTTGTCTTCTGCTCTGGGCCCATGTATCCATAATGCCGCCGCCATTGCTGATTGCCCCACCTGGAACAGACGCCAACAGCTTCTTCCAGCAGCACAGGCAAGTGGCTGCCCCAAAACCACCCCCACCCGGGTCAGACACCCTTCTGTGGGCACCATGACACCCTGCTTGTTTCCTCTCCTTGGCTCTGAGGAACCACCTTTCTGTCCGGCATTTCTGAAATAGAGACTCAATATATGCTCATGCTGGGCTGGATCAGAGTCCTCCTATGTGTGACAGGTAGGTCCTCTGTAGTTGGGATGGTAGACATGTAGCACCATGCTCATTCATCGGTTTAGATGTATTATCCCAAAATCTTAGTACACAGCAGTCAATTCTTGGCCACAGGTGATCTTCTGGTTAGGGCCTCAACCATCAGACCTCAGTCTCCTCACAGGAGAGTTGTCAGGAAACAATAGATTTATATAGAGGGATCTCTAGAGCATGGCTAGGCACAGAGGGAGCAGCCTTCAGATAAGGTTCTTGGTAATTCTGTGAGCATATGACAGGAAGATACCAGAAAGGGCTGAGGTGGGGCCAGTTATTAATCATGCAACAGGTCGGTATTATGAAACAAAACATGGTTCTCGTTCATCATTAACCTATCCCCATAAGGCAGGGGATCCTTCAGTCTGTTGAGTTTTACAGCTGGGGAAATCGAGGCACAGAGAAGCCAGGTGACCTACTTAGGACCTCAACTTCACAGGAAGCTCAGACTGACTTCTCTACCATGCTCCCTAGGACAATGGGTGCTATTTAGTCCACTTCTTTTGGTGGGGAGTCCACTTATTGTCAGTCGTGGGGCTTGAACTCTAGGCCTGGGTGCTGTCCCCAAGCTCTTCAGCTCAAGGCTACCACTTGAGCCCACAGCACCACTTCCAGTTTTTGGGTGGTTCTTTGGAGATAAAAGTCTCACAGTCGTTCCTGCCCGGGATGGCTATGAACCATGATCCTCATTTCTCAGCCTCCTGTGTAGTTAGGATTAGAATTCTGATCCACAGGCACCTGAATTAAGTGTAATTCTGACTCTCTCTCTCTCTCTTTCTCTCTCTCTCTCTCTCTCTCTCTCTCTCTCTCTGTCTCTCTCTCTCTCTCTCTCTCCCTTTCTCTCTCACACACAGGAACTTGTTGAATGGGTGCTGGAGGAGGTGGCCCAGCGTCTCCATGTGGGTGGAACCCAAGGTGGCCCTGTCATTCTGGAAGTGCTCTGTGGGTCAGGGCAAAAAATTTTTTTTGGTTAGTAAATGCAAAATAAAGAACACGTTCTGGCAATATATAATTGCATTCTGACACCTGACAATAGTCTCTAATTCATGTACTTTATTTATATTAGGATAGTGTGTTGAAAAAAGTTTTGTTCATTAGGTCACAGCAATTAATGTCAGGAATGTGCTTAGATGTCAGGTGAAGGCTAATTCTGGTAATCCAAACATACCAGGATTTTGTGTGGTCACTGCTAATCACAAAGACAAGGGTAGTCTAAGTGAGATTTGGAAATCTTTTTGGTCAGTCATGACACCAAAAGGCAGAGACTAATTTACAATTGTGACAGAAGAGAAGGAATGACTCCAGATGGAAGGAATAAATGATAGTAACTAAGATATAGCAGAAACTGTTCTAGAGAACCATTTTTGGTTATTGAAAAACTATTTATCAACTAGGCTTATTCCTCATTGCCTTTAGCATTCTAAATCTCTTAGGCTAGTTCTTAATCTCTGTGTGATAAATGTATCTCCTTCTATGCTGTTCTTTCATACCTGATCTCCTTTGCTTTCTAAAAATCTCAGTCTTTCTATATTTCTCTATGAACATTTCCTGATACTAAATACACCTATACAGATGGCAGAGGATGCTAATGTAATAGCTCATGAGTCATTAATGTAACAACATGGAAAAGGACGACATATTCATTGCTACCTCAATTTTTCTGAAAAGCCTCATTGGCATCATTTTGTTCAAATTTCCATTCTTTGGCTACATAGTGTCTTTCAGTGCACATAAATGCAAACATGAGCCTGGTCCTGGTGGTTCATGCCTGTAATCCTAGCTACTCAGGAGGTTGAGATTAGAGGATTGGGGTTCAAACCAGCCTGGTCTGGAAAGTCCATCAGAAACCCAGAAGTGGTACTTTAGCTAAAGTGGTAGATTGCTCAACTTGAGATGAAGAGCTTAGGGACAGCACCCAGGATCAGAGTTCAAGCCCCACAACCCACAAAAAAAGCGAAATATGACTTTAAGTTTCCCCCAAAGGAACAAGATCAATTAACTTCCCAAGCAGAAAAAATAATTCCAAAATTATTTTTTGCTGTGTTACTTAAGTTATGGCCTTTTTGCTGGACATAGTCTTTTATTTTAAAAATTGTCAAATATTAGGTTTACAGTAAACTTCATCTAATATTTCTTGTTTCAAATGAAAAGTCCATACATTTGATATCACTTAGCTGTCTTACTATCTTAGTTCAAAGCCAACCCAGGCAGGAGAGTCGGTCAAATTCTTATCTGTAATTAAACACCAAAAAACAAAAGTAGAGTTTTGGTTCAAGCAGTAGTGTACTTGCTTTGGGGGCAGGTGGGCAGGAAAGACAGGATCAGGGTCCAGCCTCTGGGTAAAGTCCCATTACCAGCACAATCCAAACAAACAAAAACCCCAAATATTTCTTTGGGACCCTCCTTAAAGGAGCACTAGTATGAGAAGAGGCACTTTTGCTTTTCATAGTCACTGGATCCTGCTTTTTTGTAATCCTTATTGCTCTGGAGAACTCAGGATCAGACGAAAGGAATTGATAACTGTCTTCTGCAAAAAGAGAATCATCTCAGGGATGAAATATCCATCCATAAGACACTTTAAAACCTCCATCTCTTTGTTTCTTTGCTGTAGAACAATTTTAAAACAACGTTATTTCCTTTTGTTCTATTTTGGCCTTCAAATGGCACATTATTTCTTTTTGTAATACTCTCAACTAGAAGTTTACAGAAAAGTTTTATATGAGTATAGAACACACTCAAAAAAGTCAGGGACAGAGTTTCCTTCAAGCCTTGGGATTCTTTCTTGTACATTAAAAGGAAAGCACAAGTTAACATGAACGTTGTCATTCCTCTATGTTCATTTCCTCTCTTGGGAGTTTCCACATCCAGTAGCAGTTATTTCCACTAACAATCGATGGTGCTGCCTGAGGTATGATGAAAGTTTTCTGGGTTCATTGAAATAACACAAGGACACCTTTGGACCTGAGGTAACACTTGTTTCAGAGACAACTTAGTAAAGAGAAAATATGAAATTTATGTTGTTTTAAATACATTATCAATGACTACATTGAGTTCAAACTTTGTAAGTTCTCTGTAAATTAAGGTGAGTTTTAAATGGGAAGAAGGTTCTCAGGTTATTCTGTTTGTGAGTGTATGTGCTGCGCATTATTTCCCAAGTGTACATGCATTAACAGTAAGGAAAACAATAGCAATAATAGGAGAAAGAGAAGTTCTGTTTTTAAGTATAAGGGTTCAATATACTATAAAAAGACTCTACAAATAAGAACAGTGAAACAATAAAGCCAAGTCTAGTATGTAGATTTATGGGAGTGATATAGAGAAAGCATTACTCCTACGTGGAACAAGAATTCTGAAGGCACTCCCTTTCTAAATCATGCTTGCTAATCAAGCAACTTTGTAGAAAGAACAATGGAAGTATAATTCTGCTTCCAAAAAAAGTCAGACATGAGTATGGACTTAACTGGGAAAAAAAAGTCCATCATGAGAGAGTAGGGAATATACTAGCAATGAACTGGTGACTAAGATGACATTTCTTTTTCTTTCCTTTGCTTATATATTTATTTTGGTGGTGGTCTTGGCACTTGAAATCTGGACCTGGGCACTTTCCCTCTGCTATTCCGCTCAAGGCTAATGCTCTACCACTTGAACCACAGTGCCACTTTCACTTTTCTTGCAGTTAATTGGAGAAAAGAGTCTCTGGGACTTTCCTACCTGGGCTGGCTTTGAACCCCAATCCTCAGATCTCACCACCACCCTGCTTAGGATCACATTTCTAACAGTGTACACTCAGCATATGTAATTTTGTACATTCATCTATCTTTATATGAATTCTGGAGTTAAAAATCTGGGCTACAACTTTGACTTTACACTCACAAAAATGTTTGTAGTTTAAAAGCTGATTCTACTCGATAAATAAAACCTATGAATATAAAGGAGTCTAGGAAGTTCAGTTTGCATCCTGCCTTGGCAGAAAATTTTTGAGACACTATCCATAATTAACCAGCCAAAAGCTGGATTGGAAGAATGGCTCAGGTCATGGAAAACCAGTCATGAGCAAGATTGATAAATAAGAGCTTGAGGCTTTTGCATACATACATACAAACATAATCATAAACACAGAAGCACTTAAATGTGCACACACAAATACACAAATGATACAACTCTAAGAATATGTAGAAAATTTAGAAAGCAATAGAAAATATGTCCTGAGTAAGACTAGAATCAAGTGATAATTTTTAAAATTAGAAAATCCACAAGTGACCTTTCTTCAAAAAAGTTTGAGAATATTAAATAGGTAAGCTAGAGATAGTAAGAGAGTCAAATAATGAATATTAAAGGGATTGGATACATGGACGAATGAATCAGAGAACCTGCAGGTGCATTTGAAAATGTTCATATCCTGTGTCAAATGTTAGAACATCTTTGAAAATAGTACATGAACAGTCTGAGAAGTCTAGTGGATAATATAACTGGAGAAGTTCAGAATTTCTAGTCTGTATCTAGATTAAATAAACCAAGAAACCATGGCAGGGCAATGTTATACAAGGCTACAATTCTAGCACTCAGACTGACAGGAGATTAGAGAGTGGAATTACATAGTGATACCTTCCCTGGACTAGGTAGTATAATTTTGTCTTAATACAACAAACCAAACAAGAAAGGAATACACAGTTGGAAGTTTGGGCTAATTTTGTCACTATGTTTTGAGAAGTCAAGGTTCCAATTACAATGGAACTCATATATAATCCTTAGTTGTGTTTCAAATGCTGTCTTCATTACAGAACATTTCTAGATGCAAAGTGGCTCTTGATTCCCATCCAAAATTCTCATCCAAAGTTATCATAATCCTGTTAGATTCCAAAGAATTGATGAAGGATTACAAAAGCTTAAGCACAGAGAAAAATCAAAGTTTGTCTAATGTATGTCTTTATAGGTATTGCTAAATTAGAATTTAGATTTAAAATAAATGTTTTTGTTTTGTTTTTATTTTCATATTCTATAAGATACAACAAAATTCTTTTTAAGTAGAGGGTTTAATTGACAAATTTACAAATGAGTGTTGCATTCTAGTTGCCTAGAATATTCTTTCAAGAGAGTTATAATTAGAACTTAATAGATAATTCCAACAGTTCATGTATAACATGATAATGTGAATAATGTAGACAGAGTTGTCAACATATAGATGATGTTAATTTAGAAAATAGCAATTTTTGAGGCTTTGGTGTAACATGGTATGAAGAGTATAATTGTATGACATCTTCTTTTTTCTACCTGTATGTAACACAGAAAACAATTTCCTAAATTATGTGCCTCTGTGTACAATGAGAAAATTGCTAGGTTTGGGTTTTTTTTTTCATTTTTGTTTTTGTTTTATTGATTTGTCATAAGGCTTGAACTCTGGGCCTGGACACTGTCTCTGAGCCTGTTTATCCTCAAGGCTCGTGCCATACCACTTCAACTTCAGTGCCACTTATTTCTGGCTTTTTAAAGAAGTTTCTTGGAGATAAGTATCTAGGGAACCGTCCTCCCTGGGTGGGTTTTGAACTGTAATCTTCCGATCTTACCATCCTAAATATCTATGATAGTTAAAAAGCATAAGTATAAATAATATTTGCAAGTGTTCTGATCTCAATAATACCAGTGGGGGCACATGATGTAACCCAGTTTATTGTGGTGTTCTTTCCAGAACATGGAGGGCTTCACATTAGCAGAGGTGTAGTATTTTTTTCACAATAGAGATAAGCTATTCATGATATGAATAAAGGGAATTTTGAGGTGTACCCTACAAGTTGGAAACTGTTGGGCTAGGATGACTTTATGGCATAAATCTGAGGATTGATGGTCATAGAAATATTAACTTACTCTGATAAACAATTGCTTATTCTTGAAGAATTAATTATTACAGGTGCATCATAGTTTTATCCTCTACTAGAATGTGGCTATTTTTCTGTTGATTTCTCAATCTGTAACACCCCACTGGAAACTGCATCTATTGCAGAATTTCATATCATGCCCTCAGGTATGGAATGTTCAGAATTTGAAAATGAGTAGTTATCAGTCATCGGAATTTTGAAGAACACATATATTCTCTCCTCTTAACAACTTATTTACTTTTAAAGTTATGGGTTTCCATACAATTAAACTGTTTTTGGTTTGAGTATGAGAAAGTACTAAATTGATTCTTTTTTCAAAATATTGTCAAGTATATAGTGAAAATATTAACTAGTTGGATTCAAGTTGATGGTCCTCTGATTAAAAACGTTTAATTAATTCAAATTAGATGCAAAATAGTATTAATTTTTTAAAAGTTACTACATAAAGAATAATATTTACTATACCAATACAGTGAAATTTTTTCATGCAACTTATTTTTTAAATTAATTTTATTGTCAAAGTGATGTACAGTGGGATTACAGTAATTGTAAGGTAGTTAATACATAACTTTTCAAAGGTGTTAACCCCTCCTTCATTTTTTTCTCACAGTTTTCCTTCACCTCAATACTCCTCAAAGGTTCTAATGTACATTTCCAACATATTGTCTTGTGAGTATTGCTATTTCATTGGTTTACCCTTTGTCCTTTGTCTCACCATTTTGTTGTTCCTATTTCCTTCCCTAATTAAGGTAAATGTATACACAATACACAGGGTACCAAAATCAAATACAGCCGGGGACAAACCATAGGGGAAAAAACCCAAAGAAAATAGAAATCACATAGTACATTAAAAACACAAAGCGCTCATAAAAATCTGTTTCCATATCTTGCAGTTCATTTTGCTCAGCATCAGCTTATATAGTCATATATATCCATAACAAAGACATTGGAAAATAATAGTTTCATGGACACTATTCCATGAAAACAGCATGTTAACAGTTTTTGATGGTAAAGTTGGAATTAGAATTGGTAAATTCGCGATTCTGATAAACGAATTTCAAAAGAGTTTTAAAATTATGTCAGGTAAATTTTAATTGTTCAAACTTTTTAACAACTTAGCCTATTAATGAAATTTAAAATTGCCTGGGAAAATAGGCTTTCATGCAAAGAAATCCATGGAGACTTAGCTGAGAGGGAGCAATGTGGGTCAAGATGGCTCATTTTCACACTAAAAAAACAAACCTCATAAACCTTGCTATTAATCCTGTAGGTTCCCTTGAGAATTATCCTTACCCAGGACATATACTCTCACTGTGTGAAACAAGGTTGTAGTGGAATTTAAATTCAAACTTCTTAAAAAAAAAAAAGACATTAAAATTTGTGAATTGACTTTAATTACCAAACAGTAATTCTCTGAAAAAGATAATTTGGGTCAAAATATTTAGAAAGTGCCCTCAACAATGAAAGAAGGTATTGGGTATACACTTTTCTGTTTATAATACTTTACACAATGTCTTTGCATGTGAAGCACTGAAACAAAAAAAAATATCTGATTGGATACCTCAAACCAATGGTTTCACATTTCTAAGTAGCTCACAAAATATAATATCCTTATTAACATGAGATAGTGAAGACTTCTCTTATTACATTAGCCAAAAAGTTTTGGGATCAGAAAAGAATTGAGCAAATTGAAAAGGTAATAAAAGGTGTTCTTAGAAGCCCTAGCTAAGCGTATTGGCTTCAGCAGTAGAGGGATTCCAAAACTTTTTGATACAGATTTTGTTAATATATTTGCTACCTAAAGTGATTTTACAGAGCCTATTTGTCTCACTACAATGCAGAACAGATTGAATGAAGACATGAACATAAATCCACAACCAAATAAAAGAGTTTAAAAAGAGAAACCTTGAAGATGTAGCAGTGGGGGAGGCCTTATACTCCTTCAGCTTCACTAGACTTGCAGCCAAGAAGGTATGATTAATTGGAAATCAAGCAAGAACTATGAGGAGGACATAGAACTAGGACAAAGAAGTATTGTCCTTTGTAACAGACACTGTTATGCAAGGTATGTGTGATTTAACTCTATTTTTCTCCATTCATCTTGTTGAGCAAAAGCAAGACCAAGAGAATGTAATCTATTGAAATCATTTTGGAAAGAATAACTTTGTTCCTGGTATGTTATCTAAGGAGAGTCTTACGAGAGAAGATTAAAGTGGAGTATACATCCTCTAAGCAACTTGTTAGCAAAATATATCTTTTAGGTTAGAAGTGATTGAACCAAAAAGTGGGGGAGTAATTATTTTGTGACCCTTTAGACACAAGAAGACTTTCAAGGTAAAAGAAAAAATGTATAGCTAAATTTTTGTGATCACAGCTTCTTGGACTGGTTTTATGGAGACAAAGTTTTACATTAGAGTTTGTCCTCATTAACATAGATGTTAGGTTTTCGTGGCAACCAAATGCAAGAGTGAAGTTTAATGGACTATCTTGGATAAGTAAACAGCATGGTAGATAAAAATGGCAAATAATATTTAGTAAATTATTTTGGCTAATTATTTTGCCAGAACAAAGAATGAAATATATAATTCAAAATCACTTGACTTAAAAGGATGAAGAAAGAGTAGTGAAGAGAGAGGAGAGAAAACATAAAGGACTCTTCTGTCTCCAGTGGAGTAATGGGTTCTTGATTTGTTTCTTCCATTCTATCTTCACAAGCTATCAAGCGTGCTGAGCACTGGAGTATCCATTGCAGACAAAGAGAAATCACAGTAGAAAATATTTACAGCAGATGTTGGTGATTCTTAACTTTAGACAATCTATTTAAATCTATTCAAAATTCTCTGATACCCCAAACTTCCCTCTTTGAACAACTTTGCTTGCTTTTCCCAAGACTACCCTTCATTAACTATTTAAAATTTTGAGACATCATATTCATCCTCTCTAGAGATTGCTGTTTGTTGGTGTTTTTTGTGTGTTTTTGTTTCGTGTTTTGAAACTAAATCTCAAAAGGTTGTGCAAGTGTATTACAATAAATATGTCCATCAAATTGTCCAATATTCCTGGATCAGAGTGACTCCTTCTCTCATTCTCAGCCAACCCCTTCTCCAAGATTTATTTCAGATTTACTACTTCCTTTATCATATGTGTACATTGAGTATTCTAGCTGTACTTGCCCCTTGTTCCATTTTTCATTCATTCTATGTCATTCTTCTCTGGTTTCAACTTCCTGATAGTCATTCTGTTAAACTGTCTGTTAATAAGTTGAAAGGTTTATATACATTCCATGGAGTTTCAATCCTGCTTATACTTGAACTGATGTCAATTTATATTTCCACAATTCATTCATCTGCAATAACAATTTGCAAGACTGGAGACGTGAAGCACCAAGACATGATTTTATTCTAATCCATTTGGAAGATTAATCTTTAGTCAACAAGAAAGTTTAAAAATGGCTTAGAATATATTCCTAACTACCAAATTTTAGAAATGGCTTTGTAAAAAGGCTTGTGATTATTTTATTTTACATGGGATAATATTTTCTACTACCTATAAGTTTTGGAAAAAGAAGAAAACTACTATGATTTACTACTATAGAGGAATATGAGAGAAATAGAAGACAGATTTTATGTTTGTCACATCTCTGATGAGCACTCATATTCATGACTTTATGTCATATTTCTTACTATGTTAGAGAGATAGGGAAAACATAAAACAACATATGATAAGGCAACTATTTGTGACTTTTTAAAATGTACCTTATTAAGTGATGAAATTAACTTTATTAGCTAGTGTTTGAGTTTGAATTATGGGAGGTTGATCTATTTAACACATTCCTGGAAGGCACCTACTGAACAACACAAATGGTGGGTGGTACTATTTCTACACTTTAATGAATGGTTGAACCTGTTTGGCATTAGTGCTGGGTAAATAAATCAACTCTATTGTAACTTGCACCCTAAACTTGAAATGATTGTAATGTCACTAATTATCATCAACTTGTCAATTGTTACTTTGGTGAATATGATTTTAAAAGATTATTTGAATAGGAATCTGTTTTCAGGAGATTAAAAATAGGTTATCATTTGTTTGTGAATGATAACATTTATATACTACAGAACCAAGTTTTACTGAAGTACCAGTATTTTGAAGCATTAACGATCTTCTCAATTAATGTTTTTGTAAATTATATTTGACCTGTAAGTCAAATTTTCCTAACCTTGGTAGACCAATTATGAATCTATCATTCTAGGAACTATTTTTTTGGCCTACTTAAGTTGGACTGAAATTTTTAAGTAATTATTAGGAGAGGGGTATTAAAAATAATTTGTGACATTTGTGATCTTGTTCACTCATATGGGCTGGTCATTTGTAAATTGAAAGTTTGAATTACTGTACTTTCTTTCAGATTTTGTGATCTCATATTTCATTTTAAATTGCCTTGCATTTCACAATTGCTTACTGCTAATTCCAGTGTCGTCAGGAATTGAGATGGATTTTCAATTACTTTCTGTGGGCATGTTGCATGGGCCTCGATTAAAAGTCTTGCCCTTGTTACTTGATGATGCGGATAACTGAGACCTGGGATCCTAGGATATGTGTGTCTTGCAAAAGAATAATACCTTTTAGACATCGTATCAGCAAAATTTGCATAAAATCAGTAGGAATGCTTCAGAAATATGGAGAAAAACATTTTGGAACCAGTGAGTTAAAATAATAACAGAGCAGCAGAGTAAATTCCTTTACAGATTAGAGGAAAATAACATTTTTTTTTTACAATATCAATTCTGAAGACCAAGAACACTTAGAACGTATCACAAGTTTATACAGAAGACATTGCATTGATACTTTTCATATTCTAATACGTATATTCTAAACCTAATTATTTATATTCCAATCTATTTATTGTAATATATATCTATTTATTTTTCAAATTATCAATTAATTCTAGTAAGTTTCAATGTGTGAAATAAAATATCAGCATGTATAAATATAAAATATATAACTATACATAATATAAGAAAAAGGCACATGTTTTGCAATGTTTTGTTATGGTTAGGGTATCAAAGGCAACTGTGTTTTAATGTATTATTCCATTATTTCTACCTCAGTGTTTGGTAGAGTTGGACCTAAAGCTTTACCATTTGTAGATTTACAGCCTAGAGGCAAGAGCAAAAACTGTGATTAAAACATTACCATTTTAAGGCCTAATATGGAAGAGAAACATATAGACTTCTCTTGTAACTATGAAAATATTTGGTGAATGAAAGGCAGTAGTGTAAATTCCTTCCTGGTTGGATGGTAGACTAGCCAGGACATTAGTAGTAATCATGCATGTGAAAATTTTTTCACCTTTTTGGCTTTAGCCACTTTTGAAATGTTAGGTATAAAAACAATTATTTTTTTGATAAAATACCTTCTAGTCTAAACGATTCTATCTTAACTGTTCATCTCTCTATGATCTCTTTTAACTAAGATTAGTTTTGTTCCAATAAGAAAATCTAGGCTGTCAGGGTAAGATATTCTGATTGGACTGTTGCTACATGGAAGAATAGTAAAGGGTCAGGTAAACATTTGTGCCAGTATGACCTCATTTAGGAACTTTTAAGCTGCAGAAGTTTAGAAGTAACTCTTAAGCAAGGCTTAATTTGAAGCCATTAGCCCCACAAAGCTAACTCAGTTGATAAATAAGTACTTGAAAAGGATCACCTTTGGACCTAACTATAAAGGCTTCAAAGTATGATCAAATTTAAAATGAAAAATGTTTAAAATAGTCATTGACAAAAAAAATTGCAAATGTGAGCAATCGACCAAACAATATGTTTTTTTCCAATATACACAGAATTTTAGAGAAGTAAGATCAATAGCATTTTTAGGAACAATAAGGTTTCCTAGTTACAAAGAGTTAATCAAGGATATATGCCTGTATAAAGACTGCATCATTAACTACTTAAATTTACAGGATACTACATGCTTCAGCAGCCCGTTTACCCAAATTACTATATAGAGATTAACATGGCACTTGCACAAGCATGATATGAAAATGTGTGAAGTATTCCATATTTTTCATTCTTCAGATGCAAGAAATTAAAAACAGTTATTAAAAAATTGATTACACAAATGCAAATGTAACAATAAATGTAATTCATTGATCTGAAAGTTAGTTTGATATCAGTGTACTAAATCCTCAACTTAGAAAGGCCTTTACATAGCATAATCTTTACAAAACTTCTCAAATTAGATATCATTGTCATTTTATCCCAAAGAAATAAAATACTATATAGGCCTAGGATAAAAAGGAATCTTAATCTGTTTCTATATGGAATGCTATCTGAAATAACACATTTAATAATGAACCGATATATCATAAAACAATGTAGAATTCAAAGTATTATATCCAGGAACAAATGAAATACATTTTGGACATTGTACAAACAAAATACAGATTATTTTAAAATATACTTTTTTCAGACAAGCACCAGAAATATCTTTAGCTTCTGTACTACTCATTTCAACAGATAAGTTAAAATGATTTCTGATTTAAAAAATCACAAACTCGGCAGAAATCATTATAGATGTATACAAACAAATCTTGAATATATTTTGACGTCAACGTCAGGCAATTCACTTGAAAAATACGATGGAATCCATGAATTTTTAAAGTAAGATATTGCCGTTGCTTTGTATTGTGAAAATATTTTGTACGGACACAAAGATGGATTGGCATTTTTAAAATTTCAGAAACTTAACCAAACCATTATGACTTAGGAGAACAATTTTTACAGCCTTCCACAACTTCAAAGAGGTAGTGATACATATTTATCCTTTTGGCAATATCAAATGCAGCTTCTTCCAAGTTCTTCAGACCTGGTTTCATATAATGCTTCAATAGAAGGAGATCCAGCATATCTTTGCTATTTCTATTTCAACCAGCAAGATGCAAGGGGGTCAAGAGGACTTTAGTTTGGGCAGTGGTATCTGCATCATGATGAACTAAGAAAGAAGCCACTCTGGTATTATCCCACATATAAGCACTGTGCAGGGGTGCCTAGCCATTCACAGTTATTGCATGAATATCTGCCTTGAGCCACCAATTCATGGACAATGTCAAAGTGTCCACTGTAGGCTTCCTGATGAAGAGAGGTATACTCATCATCATCCCTAGTATTCACATGAGTGTTCTTTTTGGAAAGTAGTCTCTGTACTGTAGTAAGCCAATTATTTTCAGCAGCCCAAACAAAAATTTGCTTGAATACTTCTCCATTTTTTTTGCAAATGTTACCATTCCTCACTTTTTCATTTTTTTCCTTGTCTACATCAGAATTGCCTAACCAGAGACATTGAGTACCAGTGGGAATGAGGTACACATATATTCCCCAATAGTTCACGTTGGTTGAACTGGTCAGAAAAATCCAGTGAAATTTCTACATCTGTTATTTCACCATGATTTTTTTTCTCTTTTTCCATTTTTACTCTTCGAAATTATACTAACTGGAGAGTAGGGAATTGATAGAGAGCAGAGGAAAGGTTTTCCTCCATATTCAAAGGTATAGACTGAAAATGAGGACCATTGGTGTCTTCATGTGCAGCTTATTCTAGGAATGAGAAAATATGAAACAATGCCTTCTATGTAAATGATTTGGGAAATGGCAGAGCAGAAAGTGAAATGATGCAACCAAAAATATAAAAGCAAAATAAATTAGAATAATTATGGAGCAGTCATATTATCTATGAGAACCATGAAAGGGAGAGAGAAAGAGAGAGACAGATGTGCGATGACCTAGCTAGCCACAAAATCCATGCCTCTGATCAATTTATAGAGCAAACAGTTTTATTTTTTACAAGAGATGGAAATAGAATTTATGTATTTATTGAAATTAGAACATTCATTTTTAATAGCCTACATATAGAGACATAGCTTTGACCAAATTACAGACAAGAATCTAAATCTCTGAAAATTCTAGTAACAGATCTGACTGAAATCTGTTAAATCACACTTTTCCTGTAAAGTGAAGGAATAGGTCCAGGCTAGGAAAGCAGCTAGAGAAGTCAGGCCAATTGTGTCTGGGACAAAACTTTGTGGAAAATGGTATCAAGGATTAACTACTGGTGATCCACTTGCACTGGAAGTGTGAATCTGAACTATTGCTTGCTGATTCTGAACTATTGCTTTTATCATTATATGTTCCAAGAAGAAAAGGTGAGAGGTAATTGATAGCAAAGGGTTAGTAATAAACTTTGACTTCTCATTAAGCACCTTCAATCATCAAAATCACATGAAGACAATAGAGAGGCCTACTTTTTTAGATGAAAACAAGTGTCTTTAAAAACAAGGTAATTATGTATTCCTACAAAGGACTTCTATTTTACTACTGCATTATACAGATGTTGGGTAACAAATAATGGATCTATTAGAAAGCTCTTAAAACTCATATGTTCAATAGTGAGTTCCCTTATATTATATCATGGCATTTTTGTTTATGGTTTTAAGAAAAAATTTACTAGCTTAAATTTCTGACAGGACAATATCATCACTGTACAACTTTCTTCTATACTCTAAGTTTTAAATTACTATCTAAGTATGTGCATTAGATATCTATAGAGGAAAAACTAGAAGCCACACTAGTGGCTCATGTGTTTATCCTTGCTAATCAGAAAGATGAAATCTGAGGATTGTGGTTTGAAAACAGACCACGCAAAAAAAAAAAAGTCCATTAGATTCTGATTTGAAAGTAACCAGCAAAAGCTAGAAATGTAGCTGTGGGACAAGCAGTAAAATTCTAGGCTTGAGAAATCTAAAACAAAAAAATCAACAAATTCTGGGACAGAGCCAGGCCCTGAGTTCAAGCCTGGTATTAGCACCAAACAAATGAATGAATGAATGAATTAAAATAAATTAAATGGTCACATGTGGTGAGGCAAGTAAAATGTAACACCCATGGTAAATGGATTGTGTATTATTTTGTAATAAGGCAAATTAACGTTTGTCCTAATCACTAATATTTTATTTGTACTTTTTTGTACTAAACCCTGAATTTAGCATGCATGTATATGTGTGTACATGTTCACACATGTGTGTATGTGTATATGTGTGCGTGTGCTGTTGCAATGTTGTTTGCCAATGTGGACCGTGTGAGGCTGAAGAGAGCTAACTGTGTTGCAATGTATTTATTTATCAGTTTCTGTCATGTCATTTCTGTGGAGCCACCCTTCTGTACATTTTATTTGTCAAATAATAACATCATCATAATCAAAGCATATACAACATTAAGTTACATAAAAGAGACTACTTTCAGCTCTTATTATATGTTAGGTAAGAAGATACAGATATAATTAGGTAGTAAGATATTTTTGTAAGATGACTGTCAGTACAAAATATGTATTTGACCTCTTAAATTGGTTATATTTTTAAGATATACTCATGGAGTGAGTTTGACTGACTTGACCAAACAGGTGTTACTCCATGGTTTTTCCTGTGAAACACAAGGTGGATAAACTCTTTCCGGATTTCTGTTGAAAATAACTTTCTTTGTAACGTCATATCTATTCTCACTAAGATAATCAACCCTGTATTTATTAGGTTTGAATATCCCATCATATTGACTGAAAATCAGTATTGTGGATATGCTTGTTAGATATACCTTTCAAAAACAAACAAACAAAAAGCATGTGTCACCTCCAGATTGTGGATGCATTTGGAGTTGTTTTGTACATGCAATGGGATCTTCACTAATGGCTTTTTTATGGGAGTAACTATCACAACTTTAACAAATAAGGCTTTTCGAATATCTTTTCCAATATAAATAACAACCCAGAGCGAGTCTTGCAAATTCTGAAAAGCCTTTGAATATTTTAGTATTATTTCAGTTTATTGACTATAGAGCTAAAGACATTTCTGAAATAAATATTGTTAAGATCTGAAGAAGTAAGTGGGTATATAGGCTTTTTTATGCATCATTTTATGAAAACCCTGTTTTTATGAAAGTAAATGAAATAGAATAAAATAATGTAAGTGAATTCGGCGGTGGTTGAGCGGATTCTACTCAACCCAGCAAGAACTGACAAGAAGCAGACATCATCATCCTACAGTTCGCAGACAAGGGACAACCCAGGAACCAAGACTCGGTGTGAGTAGAAGCCTGACATCCTCATTCCTTCTCAGGGAGCAAAGGAGGGAAGGCCACCCCTTCCCCCCACTACCAGAGATCTCCATCTTTGATACTGACAAAGGCCTGGCTGAGCTGCTAGCTCCAACCCAGGCCTTGGAAGAAAACAAGAGACATTTACCAGGTCACAGGAACCTAACCTGACCTGCTAGAATCAGCTCTACCCAGAGAAAAGTCACCCAGCCTGGGCCGAGCAAGCTCCACCAGCCCCAGGAGTGGATTTCTTCACTGGATAAACAGAACTAGAGGCTGCCCCTCCCTACAGCAGCCTTGACAATCAATTGAAATTCAGGAAACTTAAACCCTGAGAAAGGCTCTAGGCTGGGCTCTCTGAGTGCCTCACAAGCTAGTCCCTCAGGGAAAAGCTACTGTTTGCTGAAAGGCCTCAACTCTGTCCAGAACCTAGCCTCATCACAGCATCTCCAAACTAGAGGAAACCTCCATCTCCCACTTTTGTGATACTCACAGCAGATCTCCCTCCCATTGAACCAGCATGGGAGGAGGATCACAAAACCCTAGGTAAAGCAGAGCATTTTTCTGCCTGCTCAAACTAACCGACTTAAGAAACCAACCAAGCCACAGGAAAATCAAACACCACAAACAGACCAGACACCAACTAGAGACTGCTTAATGACACAAGCTACAGGATTTTCCCATCCCCCCCAAAAAATCAAAGAACTCTTTTTAGTATTTTATAAAAAAAATTTCCAAAAGCTTTTTTAAATTTTAATTTTTAACATTAAAAAAAATTTGTTTTCTATTAAAATTTTTTCTTCCTCTTATAATTTTTATTTTCGGGGTATAAGTGTGTGTGCTTTTTTTTTCTTTTTTTTTATAATTTTTTTGTTTAGCTCTATTGACCTTTTGATCCTTTTTTTTTCTTTCCTTCTCATTCTTTTCACCTTTTCTTCTCTTTTGTTCTTCTTAACATGACTTAATTGCTATTCTGCTCATCCTCAGATATACCCATAGTGAATTATTAGACCTTATCAACCATTGTGTACATACTTAATCCAGAAATTCATTACTCAATTCAAAACCTTTAGACTTAAATTCCTTAATACCAGTACTACTTCTTTATATGTATATAATATTTTAAGCATTTCTATTTTTACGTTTTTGACGTCTCCTTCCTATCCCTACCTTTATCTTATCCTATAAAAATTCTTCTTTGAATATTATGTTTGTATTTTGCATAATTTTTAAGTTTTTAAGTGTTTCACTTTTTAATTTTTAATATTTGTTCTTCTATTTTTTTCTTGTCTCATTTTTCCTTTCTTTTTATCTTTTTTTTCTCTCTCTCTACTATCATTCTATTCAACCTATTTCCCGCTATGAGATTAGGACTTAGTTAAATTAACTCACCCTCTGCCTTTCCACATCCCTGTATTCCTATTTTTACCAATATCTCTCCCTAAACCTGATAATTTCTGGTTTGCCAAATTCTTCTTTGTGGTTCGTAGTCCATTAATACATAGTTGTTTGATGTTCAATAGATATATCTGTTGAACTAGAGTGTATCTTAAGACTTTTGATGGTGCATCTACAGACTTTGTTTGATGTTTACCTTAAGATAGTGTTCTAGCACAAAACTGGTGTTACTTTCATCCCAAAAGGGCAGGGCAAGCCGTAAAAACACAGGAAAAATGGCAAGTCCGGGTACCCTACTCCCACTCATGATACTCGGGGGACAGAACAGATAATTAATAATCCATTGGGGAATTCCCAGAAAGCTCTACAAACAGTACTGGTAAACATGGGCAATGAAAAGATTGAAAACCTGCAAAGGACTCTGAATGTACATGATAGGGAGAGAGATGAGGCAAACCAAAGTTCAATACAGGAATATCATGAGCGTGAGGAAGCTACTCAAAGATTGATACAAGAATTACTTGAGCAGCTTGAGAACACACAAAGAGAAATAAAGGAATGGCATGAGCAGGCTGAGACCAGTCAAAGAGATAGACAGGAACTGGGGGAGCTGGCCAAGAACAGAAAAAGAGAAAGTCAGGAATGGCATGAGCAGGCTAAAAATACTCAAAGAGAGCAACAGGAATCGCGTAATGTGAGGAAGCTAATAAAAGTAATAAAGAAATTGAGAGAGCAGTGTTGGTGTGAGCTCTGCTTTGAAGGCCTTGTAAAATTCCGCTGTAAAACCATCTGGTCCTAGACTTTTCTTAGCTGGGAGGCCTCTTATTGCTGTTTCTATTTCAGTGCTTGATATGGGCCTGTTAAGATGATTTAACTCATCTTGGTTTAGTTTTGGCATGTCAATATTTGCTTGGAAAAGGTCCATTTCTGTCAAGTTCTCAAACTTATTAGCATAAAGTTTTGAAAAGTATTACCTAATAATGTTATGAATCTTGGTTGTTTCCGTGGTGATGTGTCCATTCTCATCTCTGAGTTTATTTATTTGGGTGTGTTCTCTTCTTTTTCTGATAAGATTCGCTAAGGGTCTGTCAATTTTGTTAATTTTTTCGAAGAACCAACTCTTTGTTTTGTTGATTCTTTCTATAGTTTTCTTGGATTCTAATTCATTCAATTCTGATTTAATTTTAATTATTTCTTTCTCTCTACTGGATTGGGGTTTATCTTGCTTCTCTTTTTCAAGGAGGTTTAGATGTGTGATTAAATTTTTGGTTTCAGATCTCTCCAATTTGTTGATGTAGGAGCTCAGAGCTATAAAATTGCCTCTGAGTACTGCCTTTGCTGTGTCTCAGAGGAGCTGGTAATTTGTGTGTTCATTTTTGTTGAATAGCATGAACATTTGAATTTCCGTTCTAATCTCTTCCATGACCCACTCTGGATTCAGCAGTGTGTAGTTCAGATTCCATGTGATACCGGACTTTCTTTGGTGGCTTTTGGTGTTGAGTTCTAATTTTATTCCCTTGTGGTCAGAGAGAATGCAAGGTATAACTTCAATGTTTCTGAATTTAGACAAGTTTGCTTTGTGGCCTAAAATGTGGTCTATTTTAGAAAATGTTCCATGTGCTGCTGAGAAAAACGTGTATTCTGATGCTGCTGGGTGAAATGTTCGGTAGATGTCTGTTAAATCTAGTTGATCTATGCAGCTGTTTAGATCTGTGGTTTCTCTGTTGAGTTTTTGCCGAGTTCATCTATCTAGTGGGGAGAGTGGTGTGTGAAAATCCCCAACAATTAATGTCTTTGGATCTATGTGGGATTTGAGGGAAAGTAGGGTTACTTGGATAAATTTAGGTGCTCCTTTAATTGGCGAATAGATATTGAGAATTGGAATATCCTCCTGAAGGAGAGATCCCTTAATTAGTTTGTAGCGACCTTCTTTATCTCTTCTCACGAATTTTAATTTGAAGTCTATTTTATCTGATATTAGGATTGCAACTCTCGCCTGTTTATGGGGGACGTTGGCTTGGTAGATTTTTTCTAGCCTTTAACATAGAAAATGTGTTTGTTTTTCTGGGCAAGATGTGATTCCTGAAGGTAGAAGATAGAAGGGTCTTGTTTTTTAATCCAACTAGACGGTCTATGTCGCTTAATTGGAGAGTTAAGTCCGTTAATATTGAGAGATCGGACTGTGACGTATTTGGGAGTTCCTGCCTTGTTATCCACCTTCTTGGGGGCTGCGAAATCTGGGTTTTCCTATGGTTTTTGGATTCTCAGTTTGGGTGCAGTTACTTGGCCTTTATTGGGGTCTTGTTGGTTTTCTATGTGTAGGACAACTTTAAGAATGTTTTGTAGGGCTGGTTTGGTGGAGATGTATTGTTTCAAATTTTCTTTGCTATGGAAGGTTTTTATTTGGCCTTCAGTTATTAAGGTGAATTTACTGGGTACAGTATTCTTGGTTGATAGTTGTTTGTTTTTAGGGCATGGCATACATCATTCCAGGTTCTTCTTGCTCTGATTGTCTCTGCTGAGAAATCTGAGGTGATTCTAATTGGTTTCCCTTTAAAAGTGATTAATCTTTTCTCCTTGACAGCTTTAAGGATCTTTTCCTTGGTCTGAGTTGATCCTGTGTGGATTATAATGTGACAGTGTGATGTCCTATTCTGGTCTGGTCTATTTGGGGTTCTAAAAGCTTCTTGTATCTGAATAGGCCTATCTTTTTGCATGTTTAGGAAGTTCTCTGCTAGGATCCTCTTAAACAAATTTCCTAGACCATTAACTTCTGTTTCTAGGTGCTCCTCTACACCCATTATCCTTAGATTAGGCCTTCTGATGGTGTCTTCCAAGGGTTGGATAGATCTATCATATTTCTTGGACTTTTCTTGGATGGTTGTATGTTCTTTCTCTATAATACCTAGGCTGTCTTCAATCCCTGAGATTCAATCTTCTGCATGGTATAACGTGCTGTCAAGACATTCTACTTTGTTTTTTATCTCTTTTCCTTCTAATTGGTCAGCTTTGATGGCTTCAAATTCTTTGTTGAAGCTTTGTTTTAGATCTTGTATGAACTTGTTTACTTCCTTGATTTGGTGTTCAGTGTTTATTCTCAGATCACTTAGTTGATTGGTTATGGTTTCCTTGGATTCCCATTCCTTCTGTTGGGTTCCATTCAGCATTCCCTTTGTGGTCTCCCTGACTTCCTTCAGCTCTTTGTTAATGGATTCCATGAATGCCTTTAGTGATCTTTGTGTATTCTCTTCCTGATCTCTCAATTCCTGTATTCCTCTTTGATTAGCTTCCTCCCGTTCATGGGAGTTCTCTTTGACTGTTCTCAGCCTGCTCACTTCATTCTTGCCTTTCTCATTGAGTATTCTCAAGCTGCTCACACAAATCCTCTATCAGTTTTTGAGTAGCTTCCTCACACATATGATATTCCTGAATAAACTTTTGGATTGCCTCCTCTCTCTCCCTATCATGCTCATACAGTGTCCTTTGTATGCTTTCAATCTTTTCATTTATCATGTTTGCCAGCAGTATTTGTAGAGCTATTTGGGAACTCTCCTCTGGATTTTTCATTATCTGTTCTATCTCCTGATTATCAAGATTGGGAATTGAGATACCCGGATTTGCCATTTTTCTTGTGTTTTTTCCGGCTTACTCTGCCCATTTGAGATGTAAATAGCACATGTTTTGTGCTAGACCACTCTCTTAAGGCAAGCATCAACCAAAATCTGAATTTGCACAGTCAATAGTCTACATATACAATCTAGTTCAACAGATATATCTATTCAACATCAAACAACCGTATATTAATTGACTACGAACTGCAAAGAAGAATTTGGAAAAACAGAAATTATTGTGTTAGGGAGAGATGTGGGTAAAAAATAGGAATAGATTGGTGTGGGGAGGCACAGGGAGAGTTAACTAAGCCCTAATCTCAAAGCAGGAAATAGGTTGGGTAGAATGAAAGTAGAGAGACAGAAAAAAAGAAGAAACTGAAAGGGAGAAGAAAAGAAACCAGTTAAAATAGAAAAGTAAAAATCAATAATATTATGCAGAAATAAAATAATCTATTTAGAGAAGAACATGAATATATTGAGTGAAGGGGAGGGGTATAAAGGAGATGTGAAAAACTGAAAAATAAAAATGCTTAAAATATTATATAGGTATAAAGAGGTAGTACTGCTATTAAGGAATTTAAGTCTCAGAGGTTTTTGAATTGAGTAATAAATTTGTGGATTAAGTGTGTACACAATGGGGGATAGGGTCTAATAGTTAACTACGGGTTTATTTGAGGTTGTGCAGGACAAGAATTAAATCACATAAAGAAGAACGAAAGAGAGGAAAAGGTGAAAAGGTTAAGGAAGGAAGAAAAAAAGACCAGAAGTTCAGTAGCGCTAAACAAAAAACAAAAAGATAATTAAAAAAGAAAAAAAGAGAAAGAAAACAAAAAAAAGAAAGAAAAACGCACACTCACGTATCACTAAAATAAAAAAAATTAGAAGAGAAAAAAGAATTACTGGAAAAAAAATTTTTTCAAAAAAGGCAAAAATTAAAGAGTAAAAAAGTTTTATAAAAGAAAAAAAAATTTATATAAGGTGAAGAAGAAGAAGAAGAAGAAGAAGAAGAAGAAGAAGAAGAGGAAGAAGAGGAAGAAGAGGAAGAAGAGGAAGAAGAGGAAGAAGAGGAAGAAGAGGAAGAAGAAGAAGAAGAAGAAGAAGAAGAAGAAGAAGAAGAAGAAGAAGAAGAAGAAGAAGAAGAAGAAGAAGAAGAAGAAGAAGAAGAAGAAGAAGAAGAAGAAGAAGAAGAAGAAGAAGAAGAAGAAGAAGAAGAAGAAGAAGAAGAAGAAGAAGAAGAAGAAGAAGAAGAAGAAGAAGAAGAAGAAGAAAGTTCTTTGATTTTTTGGGGAGGGGTGGGAAAAATCCTGTATCTTCCTTGTGTCCTTAACCAGCCTCTTGTTGGAATCTCTGGTCTGCTTGTGGTCCTGTGGCTTGGTTGGTTTCTTAAGTCAGTTTGTTCGAACAGGTACAAAAATGCTCTGCTTTACCCAGGATTTTGCGATCCTCTTCCCAGGCTAGTTCAATGGGAGGCAGATCTTCTTTGACTATCACAAAAGAGGGAGATGCAGTGATGAGGCTAGGTTCTGGGTAGAGTTGAGGCCTTTCAACAAATAGTAGCTTTTCCCGAGGGCTAGTTTGTGAAAAACTCACAGAGCCCAGCCTGGAGACATTCTCAGGGTTTCTGTTTACTGAATTTCAATTGATTGTCCAGGCTGCTAGAAGGAGGGGCAGCCTCTGGCTCTGATTACCCAGTGAAGAAAACCACTCCTAGGGCTGGTGCCTTCATTTATGAAGGAGAGTGTAGCTGGGTACAGTATTCTTGGTTGATAGTTGTTTGTCTTTAAGGCATGGCATATATCATTCCAGGCTATTCTTGCTGTAATTGTCTCCGCTGAGATATCTGATATTATTCTAATTGGTTTCCCTTTATAGGTGATTCATCTTTTCTCCTTGACAGCTTTAAGGATTTTTTCCTTGGAATTGATCCTATGGGGATTATAATGTCACGGTGAGATATCCTGTCCTAGTCTTGTCTATTTGGGGTTCTAAAAGCTTCTTGAATCTCAATAGGTTTATCTTTTTCCATGTTTGAGAAGTTCTCTGCTTGGAATATGTTAACCAAATTTCCTAGTCCATTAACTTTTGCCTCTAGGTGCTCCTCTACTCCTATCATCCTCAGATTAGGCCTTCTGAGCATGTCTTCCAAATGTTGAATAGATCTATCCTATTTCTTGTGTTTGTCTTAGATAGTTGTATGTTCTTTCTCTAAAATAACCTGGCAGTCTTCAATCCCTCAGATTCGATATTCTGCATGGTCTACCATGCTCTCAAGACTTTCCACTTTGTTTTTAATTTCTTTTCCTTCTATTTAGTCAGCTTTGATGACTTCAAATTCTTTGTTGGAGCTTTGTTTGAGATCTTATATGAACTTCATTACTTTCTTAATATGGTGTTGTGTTTATTCTCAAATCACTTAGTTGATTGGTTATGGTTTCCTTGGACTCCCATTCCTTCTGTTGGGCTCCATTCAACATTCCCTTTCAGGTCTCCCTGACTTCTTTCAGCTGTCTTTTATTGGATTCCATGAATGCCTATATTTGGTAGGAAAGTAACACTACTTTTGTGCTAGAACACTATTTTAAGCCAAGCATCAACCAAAGTCCTGTAGTTGCACAGTCAAAGTCTGGGCCTTTTGTCAATATCAATTTCTGGGCCTTTGTCAGTATCAAAGATGGAGCTCTCTGGTGGTGGGAGAGGGGCCGCCTTCCCTTCTCTGCTTTCTGAGAAGGAGTGAGGATGTCAGGGTTCTACTCATGCCAGAATCTTGGTTACTGGGCTCTCTCTGGTCTGCAATTTGCAGCATGAATATATCTGTTCCTTGACAGTCCTTCCTGGTGTTGAGTAGAATATGCACACTGTGTCTGGCATCTTTTTGACTGGACTCTCTCAGTAGGCATGGTGGCTCTGGCCACTGATGCACAGATCTGTTTCCTTGCCTGGATATTCCATCTCTGGCCAAACTCTCTGTACTGTGATGGCACACTGGGTGTGATTCCCTAGCCTAGGATTCTTGACTGGAATAATAAAACTGTTGTCTACGTGAAACCTTGTTTAGCCTAGACCTTTTGCCATCTTCCTCCATACTCTAGATTATGACTTTAGACTCTAACTTGGGACAATGATCTGTTGTCAGTTATTTTCTACTCTTCTCCTTCTTTTGCCCTTCCACTTACATAATTTTATTTAAAGAAACATACTTGAGCTTGTATTTCTAAATTCTTCAAAATTATCTGAATTTCTTCATACTTCTGGCAGCCTCCTATATATTTCTCAATGGAATATTTTGTCACTACCATTTTTATCCCATATGATATTGGATATCTTCCTGCCTAATTCAGTGCAAGACATAAATTACACTCATCGAGATATTTCAACACTTGTTGAAATGATTTCTTACATAGAAATCATTATTTTAGTATTTCTGGGGAGGTGTCATCTGTCATTTTTGAAAGACCCTACGTGATACTTATATGCAAACCTGTTTTAAACCAATATGCCATTCAGTAGAT
Source organism: Dipodomys spectabilis (assembly GCF_019054845.1). Classification (NCBI taxonomy): domain Eukaryota; kingdom Metazoa; phylum Chordata; class Mammalia; order Rodentia; family Heteromyidae; genus Dipodomys; species Dipodomys spectabilis. The sequence goes on from NW_024870915.1 coordinate 604,132, forward strand.
GAAAGAATCAACAAAATGTCAGATATATATACATACATATCTATATCTATATCTATATCTATCTATCTATCTATCTTTCTATCTATCTATCTATCTATCTATCTATCTATCTATCTATCTATCTATCTATATGGCTGAATTCTATGGTTCCAATTCAAAAGGAAATGGAAAGATTTTTCAAAATCCCTGCTGAATAAAACAAGCAAGACTCAAAAAAAAAAAAAAAACAGATTGCATAGTTTCCCTCATTTGTAATAATAGGAAATGTATAGAATAACACTAGCAGATGAGCAGAATGGCTCAAAAGCTTTGTATATAGGACCATACAAGATCATGTTGACCAAAATGAACAACTAGATATGGAAATAGAGGTTTTTCTTTGTGGTTTTTTTTTTTAAATGTACTATGTGATTTCTTTTTTCTTTTGTGTTTTCCCCTATAGTTTATCCCGTGCTATATTTGATTTCAGTACTGTATGTATTGCACATGCATTTATCTTAATTTGACAAGGCAAGATGAACAACAAATTGGGGAGACAAAGGACAAAGTGTAAACCAATGCAATAGCAATACTCACAAGACAACATGTTGGAAATTTACATTACAACTTGTGTGGGATTTGGGGGGAAAGGAAAAGTGTGAGAAAAATGATGTAGTGGTTAAAATTTCGACATATTAGGTATTCACTACCTTACAATTAATGCAACCCCTGTATTTATCACCTTAAAAATAAAATTAAACTAAAAAAAGTTACATAAAGTATACTTTCACTGTATTGTTATAGTAAATATTATTTTATGTGCTTTATCTTTTTAAAAATGAACACTATTTGGCATCTAATTTGAATTAATTACACCTTTTTTATCAGAGGTTCATCAACTTGAATGTTATCAAAATATACAATATTTTCACAATATAACTACCATAATTTTCCAAAAAATTATAATTTCAGTATTATCTCATAGTGAAACAGAAAACAGTTTAATTCTCTGGAAACTTCTAACTTTTAAAACTGAATAACTGTTCAAAGGACAGTATATATGTGGTTTTCAAATTTCTTACAAATACTGACTACTCATTTTCAAATTTTGAGCATTTTATATCAGAGATATTCAAAACAGTACCTGTTTGCATGTTATTTAATTCTGCAATAGCTGCAGTTTCTAATGGGGTGTTACATACTGAGAAATCAACAGAAAAAAATAGCCATATTCTGGTGAAGAATATAACTATGAAGTATGTGTAATAATTAATTTCTCAAGAGTAAACATTTGTTTATCAGAGTAAGCTATTATTTCTGTGACCATCAATCCCAACCTTTTATGCCATAAAGTCTTCCTAGCCCAACAGTTTCTAATTTGTAAGGTGCACCTTAAAATTCCCTTAATTCACATCATGAATAGCTTATCACTCTTGTGAAAAAATACTACACTTGTGCTAATATGATGCCCTTCCTATTGTGGAAAGTACACTACACTAAACTTTGCTGCAACATATTTCTAGAAATCAGAACACTTGCAAATATTATTTATCTTTTTTATCTATCATAGATATTCAGGAGACTGAGATCAGAGATTATGATTCGAAGCCCACCCAGTCAGGAAGATTCCTTAGATTCTTCTCTCCAATACATTTTTCAGGAAAAGCCAGACTCAAGTGGCACTGAGGTTGAAGAGGTAGGGCATGAGCCTTGAGCACAAATCAGCTCAAAGAGAGTGGCCAGGCACAGAGTTCAAACCTGAGGAAAAACCAAAAAATAAAAACCAACTCCAACCCTAGCATTTTTCTCATTGTATACAGAGGCATGTAATTAAGGTATTTTCTTCCTCTATTATGAGTAGATAGAAGACCCAAGACCTCACACAATTACTCTCTTCATACCATGTTACATCAAAGCCTAAAAAAATTGCTTGTTCTTAATTTATAAATTAATATCATCCATTTGTTGGCCACTCTGTCTAGATTATTCACACTATCAATTTATACATGAACTATTGGAATTATGAATTAACTGTTGTAATTATACCTCGCTTCAAAGAATACTTTAGGCAAATAAAATGCCAGATTCATTTGTGAATTTGTCGATTGAAACCTCTACTTAAAAAGAATTTTGTAGTATCCTATAGAATATGAAATTACAAACAAAACCAAAATATTTGTTTTAAATCTAAATTCTAATTCAGCAAGGTCTATAAAGTCCTACATTAGATGAACTTTGTATTTTTCCAGGGTTAAAATTTTGTAATCTTTCATTATTTCTTTGAAATCCAACAGAATGATGCTTATTTTTTCAAATTTTTGATTGGGAATCATGAGACATTTTGCATCTAGGAATCTTGTGTCATGAAGAGAACATTTAAAACACAACTGAGGATTATATATGAGTTGCATTTCAATAAGAAACTTGCCTTCTCAAAACATAATGACAAAATTAGCCCAAACTTCCAACTGTGTATTCCTTTCTTGTTGTTTGGCTTGTTTCATTGAGACAAAATTATACTACCTTGCCCAGGGAAGGTATCACTATGTAATCCCACTCTCTAATCTCCTGTCTTAGTCTGAGTGCTAGAATTCCAGGCTTGTATCAAATTGCCCTGCCATAGTTTGGTGGTTTATTTAATATAGATACAGACTAGCAATTATGAACTTCTCCTATGATCTTATCCATTAGACTGACTGCTCAAACTGTTTATGTACTATTTTCAAAGATGTTCTATCATTTGACACAGGATATGAACATTTTCAGATGTACCTGCAGGGGTCTCTGATTCATTCTTCCATGGATCCAATCCCTTTAATAATGATTAATTGACTTTCTTATTATCTCTGGTCCCTAGGTATGTAATATTCTCAAACTTCTTTGAAGAAATTTCACTTGAGGACTTTCTAGTATTAAAAATTATCACTTGATCTAGTCTTACTCAGGATATATTTTCAATTGTTTTCTAACATTTCTCCACATTCTCAGAGTTGTTTCATCTGTGAAGGTGGGTTTGTACATGTATGTGCCTCTGTGTGTATATGTATGTTTGTATGTGTGTATGCAAAAGCCTCAGCAACCTTATTCAGAAATCTTGCTCATGACTAGTATTCCATCACTTGAGCTCATGCCTATATTTCTAGCTACTCGGGAGGCTGAGATCTGAGGGTTGTGGTTCAAATCCATTATGAGTAGGAAAGAAAGGTTCTGAGGCACTTATCTCCAATTAACCACCAGAAAACTGGAAGTGGCACTGTGGCCCAAGAGGTAGAACACATATTGCCCAGGCCGAGTTCAAACCCTGCCACAACCATCAAAAAAAAAAAAAGATAAAAGATAAAAGAAAGACAAAGAAATGAGATCTTGGCCACCAGTTCTTTGCTAGTATAATTCTCACTTTCTCACCATGGACTTTTTTTCCAGTTAAGTCCATGCTCTTATATCTAACTTGCTTTGGAACCAGAATTATTCTTCCATTGCATATTTTCCAAATTTGCGTGATTAGCAACAATGATTTAGAGATAGAAGTTGAAAGACAGTGGCCTCATCATTCATGTTCCTCTTAGTATTAATTATTTCTATATGTCACTCCCATAGATCTACATAATGGCCTTGGCTTTATTGGTTCAATGTTGTCTTATTTGCAGAATCTTCTATAGTATATTAAACCATTATACTTAAACACAGAACTTTTCTTTCTCTTATTATTCCTATTGTTTCTTCTACTGTTAACTTGTGTACACTTGGGAAATAATGAAACACACACACACACACACACACACACACACACACACACACACACAAATAAACTATTCTGAGAATCTTCTCCCAGTTAAATTTAATTTAAGAGCACTTATGAAATTTGAACTTAATGTACTCCTGGATAATGGTTTTTTCTTTTATAGTAAAAATAGTGTACAGAGGGCTTAGAGTTACATAAGTAAGGTAATGATTATATTTCCTATTTTTACATCCTCTTTTGTTTTTGCTGTGGTATCCGTTCCTTCTCCATCTACTCAATTCCCGCTCTACTCCCCAAGTTGTAAAGTTCGTTTTCTACATAGTGTCTTGTTCATATCATTGTTACAATTGGTCATCATGAATCTCTTTTTCAGAATTTTGTTGTTTCCCTTCCCCTTCCCAAACTACATGGTTTTACAGCAGAATTCTACAAGTCCTTCATAGCAGAGCTCACACCAATACTCCTCCAACTCTTCAATTAATTGAAACAGAAAGTTCACTACCGAACACATTCTATGAAGCAATCATAACCCTCATCCCAAACGAGGCAGAGACTCATCAAAGAAAGAGAACTATAAACCCATTTCTTTGATGATCATTGATGTAAAACTTCTCAACAAAATTTTGGCCAATCGACTTCAACAATTCATCCAAAAAATCATACAACTCGATCAAACAGGATTCATTTCAGGGATGCAAAGCTGGTTCAATATACACAAATCAATTAATATTATTTATCACATCAACAGGACCAAGAATAAGAACCACATGGTTATTCCAATAGATGCAGAAAAAGCATTCGACAAGATCCAACACTTCTTTATGATGAAGGTTTTGGAAAAATTAGGAATCCATGGAACATTCCTCAATACAATAAAGGCTGTATATGACAAACTTACAGCCAGCATTATACTTAATGGTGAAAAACTAAAGCCGTTTCCTCTTAACTCAGGAACAAGACAAGGATGTCCACTCTCTCCACTTCTCTTCAATCTAGTATTAGAATGCCTAGATACAGCAATAAGACAAGATGCAGACATAAAGGGGATCCAAATAGGGAAAGAAGAAATAAAACTCTCCCTCTTGGCAAATGACATTATCTTGTATTTAAAGAATCCCATAGCCTCCACTCCCGAATTGCTCAACCTGATTCAAACTTTGGCAAAGTAGCAGGGTATACAATTAACCCCCCAAAATCAATGGCTTTTCTGTATGCCAACAATGAGAAAAGTGTGGCTCAAATTAGGAAAGCAACTCCATTTGTAATAGCCCTACAAAAAATAAAATACCTAGGAATTAACTTAACCAAAGAAGTGAAGGACCTCTATGATGAAAACTTTAAAATCTTGAAGAAGGATATCAAAACAGATCTTAGAAAATGGCAAAACCTCCCATGCTCCTGGATTGGAAATATTAACATCGTGAAAATGACAATACTTCCTAATGCTGTCTACAAATTCAACGTGATACCCACCAAAATTCCAACCTGATTCTTCAAGGAAATAGAAGAGTCAATCCAAAAATTCATATGGAACAATAAAAGACCCTGAATAGCAAAAACGCTCCTCAACGGAAAGAACAGTCCTGGAGGAATATCAATACCAAATTTCAAACTCTACTATAAAGCCATAGTAATCAAAACAGCTTGGTTTGGCATAAGAACAGACCTCAGGTACAATGGAATAGAATTGAAAACCCAGAAATCAACCTACAGACCTATAGCCATCTAATCTTCGATAAGGGAGCTAAAACAATAGAATGGAAGAAAGAGAGGCTCTTCAGTAAATGGTGCTGGCAAAATTGGTTAACTACTTGTAGAAAACTAAAGCTAGATCCTTATACATCACCCTGCACCAGAATCAAGTCCAAATGGATCAAAGACCTCAAAGTCAAAGCAGACACTCTGAAAACATTACAGGATGAAATAGGAGCACATGTCATAATTTACGTAATACTACTTACATATGTGTAGTTACCTTAAAAGATTTTAGGCCTTAGAGCAGGGAGGTAAAATGTATTTTTATTTCTGTATGAAACAATTTGTGACTTTATACCAACAATCTGAATTTGACACTTTCCTTATTTGTAAGGTAAGTTGGAAAATATAAGGTCTCTTCACTTTTCTCTTTTCTTGCTCTAGAAATCAACAAATATTTTCTTCATTTTTTCTGGTAGATTACATCCATTTACAGATGAGAAATGTAAGGCTAACAGTCAATGTAGTGAGTAAGAATGATAGCAGAATTTTTGTCTGAGGTCTTCACTCTGTGTGCTTACAAAGAGATAATTTGGTGATGGAGAGGACCAATATGAAAAGACTATGGGGAAAAAGCATACTTTGGAAATGGTGGTTTTAGGACTAGGTGACAGTGATGAGTAAATGAAACAGGCTGGTGTCAGGGGCATAAAAAGGAGTACATAGAAATCATATTAGTGACAGAACCTAAGAAAATCTTGATCATTCATCTTCTTTAATGGGAGGGAGTAGAAGGTAAGAAGAAATCTCAGGTGCTTCCACTGGTCTGGCTGGCAACTGTGTTAGTGATATTCTTAGTAATAAGGACGACAGGTTGAAATGATGGATTTAGGGGATAAAACTCTCTGATTGTTCTGAAGTTCATATTAAACAGATGCAAAGATAGGTCTGTTTAGACATCATCAAAATATCCACTACCACGAATATGAAAAATTATAATAAAATTGGGGTGGTATTATTGAAGGGAAGAGGAAAAGTAAAGTTCTCACACAAGTGTGAGCAATGTGAGCACCAGAGTGGACAAGATTGGAAGAAAGAGAAAAACAAGGAACCAAAAATGTAATAAACACAGATTTTCCGAAGTAAAGGAAGGAAAGAATTTTCAAGAAGATATTGAAGGAAATATGCTATTTGGATTTGAAAAGTAAAAGGACATAGACAAGTTTAATAAGAACAGTGTTTTGGTGAAAGTCATATTGATAAAATTTTGAGGTATGAATTCGAAGCCATAAAATTCTGGATCAATGAATTCAACAGATCCTGTTGATTTTAAATGCTGGGAACATATGCTTTTATCCTGACCTTAGCAAAATTATACAAATATAACTCTCATGAACTTTACTTAGGGCTATTCTGTGAATATTTTTGAACTTTGTTTAGCCAGCAGATTAGAGATTGAACTACAGCAGACACAAGCCTAATTTGTCCTAGAGTTCTAATGAGTGACCCATGTCTCCACAACAGTTTGGGATTTTATTGAAATATCTTTAGATATGTCTGGATATTTTATTAGCCTATTCATTATAAATGTAGGAAAAGTATCACCAAGTATTAGTTTGAACATACAGCTTTACTGATGTGACTGAAGACTCCTAGAATTGATTCCTCTTTAGAATAGAAAATGCCTCAATAGCCATTGACAAATCACAACTGCCATATACTCTATTTAATTCTAATTCTTGTTAGGGATATCTCCATGCTGAAATAACCCTGTCCATCAACCTGCCACAAATTCTTGTATGTAGGAAGTACTCATAAACTTCAAGCTTTTATTGAATGGAAGAGTTCAGACATTACCCTCACCTCTATGATTAAATGCCTAAAGAGATAAGACATTTTGCTTTAATGCCTTTCTTTCATTTTCTTATACCTATTTGCAAGTAGGGAAGGATTCTGATTTAACAACAATACAATGGTGACTTGTTTTAACACAAAGTCTAAGATCTAGTGTTAATTCGGATACTCACTAATCAGCTACAGATTTTGTGGATATTTATATTTCTCCTGGGTAAACTAATGAGCTCCAAAAAAATGTCCCTAAGGAGCCTTTCAATTCTAATATCACTGTTTGTCTCAAAATGCTTTAAATTCTACACCCTCTAATGTGGGCATAGGTTTATCTTGTGGAACTTTTCTCCTCAGAGAGTGAGTACTACCCTATTGCTTAACATGGACAAAGTACATTCATACATAGACTGGGCATGTGCAAACAAGAAGTGATAGTTGAACAATGTTCTTAGCAGTATTTACAGATTAAATGGAAATAGAGCAACTATGAAGTCAAAAGGAATGTGCAAAAAGACAGAGGCACAAAGTAGAATGTGCCAAGGAAATGCTGAAGAGTAATTTGAAATTATGTGCTCAAGTGTGAGGGTGTGTTCAAAGTACAGCTTCAGACAATGTAATTGGATATCTTCAGGGGAAACTGCTTTAAACGATTCTGGGATAATTGTACAAGTAGAAGCCCTTTGGTCTGACTCTAATCAACCACAACATAATCAATTTAGGGATTATTTTCAAAGTGCAAAGTGAGCAAAAGAGGGCTAATCAGAGTTAGTGTTCAGGTTGAAGTACGTCTTCATTTATTTTGGAGCATTAAACTAGGAAAAAAACCAAGTAAACATTTTGCAAGTACCTAAATTAAGTGGGACGTATTATATTGGTCTCTTTTTAACTTGGAAGTTATAGATTATGTCCTTTTATACTTGGGACAATGATCTGCTGTCAGTTATTTCTTCTCTTCCGCTTCTTTTGCCCCTTACTTACATAATTTTTATTTAAAAAGACATATTTGCGCTTGCATTTCTAAATCCTTCAAAATTATCTGAACTACTTCATACTTCTGACAAACTCTTATATCTTTCTCAAGGGAATATTTTGTCACTACCATTTTTATCCTATATGATATTGGATATCTTCCTGCCTGATTCAGTGCAAGATATACATTAGACTGATCCACATATCTCAACACTTCTACCACCAAGAAATCCTATCTTACATAGAAATCATGATTTCAGAATGTCTGGGGAAGTGGCATCTGTCATTTTTGAATGGCCCTACGTGATACTTACATGCAATCATGTTTTAAACCAATGTGCCACTCAGTAGATGAACGAATGGACAAAATGTCGTATATATATCTATATATATCTATATATATCTATATAGATATATATACCCGGTGGAATTATTTGCTTCTAATTCATAAGGAAATGGAAAGACTTGGAAAAATCCTACTAAGTAAAATACACAAGACACAAAGAAATAGATTCCATGGTTTCCCTCATTTGTAATAAGTAGGAAATATCTAGGATTGTCCTAGCAGATGAGCACAATGGTTCAATAGCTATGTGTAAGTTGATGCTGAGCAAAATGAACTCCTACATATGGAAACAGAGGTTTTTCTTTGTGGTTGTTGTTTTTAATGTACTATGTGATTTCTTTTTTCTTTTGTGTTTTCTCTTATGGCTTGTTCCCTATTGTATTTGTTTTCAGTATCATGTGTCATTGTATATACATTTATCTTAATTTGGCAAGGGAAGAGGAACAACAAAATGGCGAGACAAAGGACAAATGGCAAACCAATGCAATAGCAATACTCACAAAACAAAATGTTGGAAATTTACCTTACAACTTGTGAGGGGAATTGGGGTGAAAGAAAACAGTGAAAAAAAATGAGAGAGTGGGTAAAAAGTTCATGTTATGTATTCACTACCTTACAATTACTGCAACCCCTTCTGTATACCCCTTGACAATAAAATTTAATTAAAATATAAGCTACATAATATATAATTTCACTGTATAGGTATAGTAAATATTAATCAATTACCTCTTTCTTTATCAGAGCGTCATCAACTTGAATGTTATCAAACTATACAATATTTTCAGAATATACTTGCCATTATTTTGAAAAAACATTATTTTAGTAATGTCTCATACTAAAACAGAAAACAGTTCTAGTCTATAGAAATTACTAACTTTCAAAAGTCAATAATTGTTAAGAGGAGAGAATATATGTGTTCTTCAAAATTCCTATGACTACGAAATATTCATTTTCAAATTCTGAACACGCCATACCAGAGATATTTCAAATAGTATGTGTTTGCCTTTTATTTAATTCTGCAATAGATGCAGTTTCCAATGGGATGTTGCATATTTAAAATTCAACAAAAAATAGCCACATTCTGGTAGAAAATAAACCTATGAACTATTAATAATAATTTATTCCTGAAGAGTATACATTTGTTCATCAGAGCAAGCTATTATTTCTATGACAATCAATCCCAAGTTTTTATGCCATAAAGTCATCCTAGCACAACAGTTTCCAACTTGTAAAGTGCACCTTAAAATTTCCTAAATTCACATCATGACTTACTTAACACTATTTTGAAAAAATACTATACTTCTGCTGTGATGCCCTCCCAATTGTGCAAAGAACACTACAATAAATTTTGCTGCATCATTTCCCCCCCAGTGTTATTCTTGAGATAAGAACACTTGCAAATATTATTTATTGTTATACTTATTTTAGTATATTATTATTATTATTTTTTCTATCATAGATATTCAGGATATCTGAATATCTGAATATTAAGATCTGAAGATTATGGTTCAAAGCCCACCTAGGCAGGAAGTTTCCTTAGATTCTTATCTCCAATAAACTGTTCAGGAAAAGCCAGACACAGTGGCACTGAGGTTCAAGTGGTAGAGCAGTAGCCTTAAGCAAAAACAGGCTCAGGGAAAGTACTCAGGCCAGAGGTTAAGCCCTAGGAGAAATTAAAGAACAAAAACAAAATAAAAACAAACCTCAAACATAGCTTTTTTTCTCATTGTATATAAAGGTATGCAATTAAGGAAATTTCTTCCTGTGTTATGTATAGGTAGAAGAAAAAATGATTTCACACAATTACTCTCTTCATACCATGTTACACCAAAGTCTCAAAAATTGCACTTTTTCTAAATTCATAAATTAATAGCATCCATTTGTTGGCAACTCTCTCTAGATTATTCATGTCATACATGAACTGTTGTAATTATCTATTAACTAAGTTCTAAGTATACCTCACTTGAAAGAACATCCTAGGCAAATAGAATTCCAGAATCATTTGTGCATTTCTAAATTAAACCTACTTGAATACAATTTTGTAGCATCCTATAGAGTATGAAATTACAAAAAAATATTTGTTTCAAATCTAATTTCTTATTTAGCCAGTTTTACAAAGTCCTACATTAAATGAACTTTGCAATTTCTCCAGGCTTAAGCTTTTGTAATCCTTCATCATTTCTTCCGAATCCAACAGAATGATGCTAGCTTTTTCAAATTTTTGGTTAGAAATCATGAGGTATTTTGCATCTAGGAATGTTCTGTAATGAAGAGAGCATTTAAAACACAATTTAGGATTATGTGTAAGTTGCATTTCAATAGAAACTTTACTTCTCAAAACATTATGACAAAATTAGCCCAAACTTGCAACTGTGTATTCCTTTCTTGTTGTTTGGTTTGTTTTATTAGACAAAATTATACTACCTGGTCCATGGAAGGTATTACTACGTAATTCCACTCTTTAATCTCCTGTTTTAATCTGAGTGCTAGAATTCCAGGCTTGTATCACATTGCCCTGCCATGGTTTGTTGGTTTATTTAATCTAGACACAGACTAGCAAATCTGAACTTCTCCAATGATATTATCCACTAGACTGACTGCTCAGAGTGTTTATGTACTTTTATCGAAGATCTTCTAACATTTGACACAGGATATGATCATTTTCAGATGCACCTGCTGGGATCTCTGATTCATTCCTCCATGGATCCGATCCTTTTAATCATAATTACTTGACTCTCTTACTATCTCTAGTCCCTACCTATGTAATAGTCTCAAACTTTTTTGAAGAAAGTTCACCTGAGGACTTTCTAATATTAAAATGTATCACTTGATTCTAGTCTCAGAACATATTTTCTAACTTTTCTACACATTCTGAGAATTGTGTTATATGTGTGTTTGCACATATAAATGCCTCTGTGTCTATGTGCGTACTTGTGTGAATGTATGCTAAAACATCAAGCTCTTATTCAGTAATCTTGCTCATAACTAGTATTCCATCACTTGAACCATTTTTCCAATGCAGCTTTTGGCTGGTTAATTATAGGTAGTGTCGCAAAGGCTGTTCTGCCCAGGATGGATGCAAATTGAACTTCCCAGACTCCTTTACATTCTTAGGTTTTATCTTTCCAGGAATATCAACTTTTAAACTACAATCATTTTTGTGAGTGTAAAGTCTAAGCTGTAGCACAGATTTTCAACTCAAAAATTCATATAAAGCTAGATGAACATACACATTTCATATACTTAGTGTACACTGTTAGAAATGTAATCTTAAGCCGGGTTCCACTGGCTCAGTCCTATAATCCTAGCTACTCAGGAGGCTGAGATCTGAGGATTGTAGTTCAAATCCAGCACAAGTAGGAAAGTTTCTGAAGCACTTATCTACAATTAACCAGCAGAAAACTGGAAGTGGATATTTGGCTCAAGTAGTAGAGTGCTAGCCTTGAACTGAAGAACGGTGGGACATCGAAAAGGCCCAGAGATCAAGCCCCACAACCATAAAAATAAAGAAAGATTAAAAAAAGAAAGAAAAAGAAATGTGATCTGAGCCACCAGGTTATTGCTAGTATAATTACTGCGGTCTCAACATGGCCTTTTTTTACAGTTAAGTCCATGCTCTCATATCTGACTTGCTTTGGAACCAGAATTATTCTTCCATTCTACTTTTTACAAATTTGCGTGACTAGCTACGATGATTTAGATGTATTAGAAGAAAGAAGTGGCCTCATCCTTCATGTTCCACTTGGTAGTAATGCTTTCTCTATATCACTCCCATAGATCTATATACTGGCCTTGGCTTTATTGTTTCAAAGTTGTCTTATTTGCAGAGTCTTCTATAGTATATTGAACAATTATACTTAAACACAGAACTTTTTTCTCCTATTATTCCTATAGTTTCTTCTACTGTTAACTTATCTACACTTGGGAAATACTGCACAACACACACACACACACACACACACACACACACACACACACACACACACACACACACAGAGTTTCTGTGAAACTTCTTACCAGTTAAAATTAGCCTTAATTTACAGAGAACTTATGAAATTTGTACTTAATGTACTCCTGGATAATGTTTTTTTCATGGTTCTTATTGTAAAAATAATGTACAGAGTGTTAGAGTTACTTAAGTAAGGTAATGAGTACATTTCCAATCAATCGAGCATTGTTACCTCCTCCTTTATTTTCCCCTGCCATCCCTTCCCTCCCCATCTCCACAATTCCCCCTTCCCTCCCAAGGTTGTAAAGTTCATTTTCTACATAGTGTCTTATTCATCTCATTGTTACAGTGTGTGATATTGTATCCTTGTTTCAGCATTTTGTTATTTCCCTTCCCCTCCTCACATTAGAAAAATGTATATGCAAGATGCAAGCACCTAAATCATATCAAGTGAAAATGGGATATATGTGGGGGAAGAACATAGAAGAGAAACCAAAAAAATCACATAGTACATTTTAGATATATTAAAAACAATAGCAAGAAAGGAACAACAAGATGTGTTCCTATCTTGGGGTCATTTCACTTAAAGTCATCTTATATTGCCATATGTACATTGATAATGTTTTTATAAGCCATTTAAATTCCATGTGTTACCTCATGTCCAACGATGTCTTTGTGCTATTTCAATGAAGCCAGAAAACATTCATTTTACCTGGATCAGCACAATAGATATTAACTGAATATAAGTGGAAGGAACTGTTACTGCAAGTGGAAACTGATCCCAACAGAGGAATTGAACATAGAGAAATGACAAAGTTCAAGTTAAGAAAAGAATACAAGGCTTGAAGGAAACTCTGTACTGGGCTTATTCGAGTCTGTTTTTTACTCATAAAACTTGTCTGTAAACTTGTAGTTGAGAGTATTACAAAAGGAAACAATATGCCATTTGAAGACCAGCATAGGAAAAAAATAACTTTGTTTGAAAAGTATTCTACTGCAAAGAAACAGAGACACGTAAGTTTTAAAGTGTCTTATGGAAGGATATTTCACTCCTGAGATGATTTTCTTATTGCGAGTCAGTTATCAATTCCTTTTATCTGGTCCTGAGTTCTCCATAACAATAAGGATTCTAAAAAAGCAGAATACACTGAGTATGATCAGCAAAAGGAGCCTCTTCTCAAACCAGTGCTTTAATGATGGTCCCAAAGTAATATGTGGGGTTTTGTGCTTCTTTGTTTGTTTTGTTGGTGCTGGTTCTGGGGCTTGAAGTCAGAGGCTGGACCCTGTCTCTGAATAATTGTCTTCCATGTCCAACTGCCCCCAAATCTAGTACTCTACTGCTTGAGCCAAAACTGCACTTCTGGTTTTTTGGTCTTTAAATACAGATAAGAATTTGACAGACTCTCCTGCATGGGTTGGCTTTGAACTGAGATAGTAAGAAAGCCAAGTGACATCAACTGTATCAAGATTTCTGTTTTGAACCAAGAAATACTAGATGCAGTTTACTATAAAACTAATATTTGATAATTTTTAAAAGAAGAGAATATGTCCAGCAAAGAAGCCATAACTTAAATTACTCAGCAAAAGTAGGTGCACTGGATCACTTTGGAATTTTTTCTGATTGGGAAGATAACTATTGACTTCATAGTTCTTTTTGGGGAAACTTAAAGTCATATTTGCGTTTTTTTGTTGGCCATAGGGCTTGAACTCTGATCCTGGGTGCTGTCCCTGAGCTCTTCAGCTCCGGTTGTGCACGCTACCACTTTAGGTACAGCACCACTTCCAGGTTTCTGGTGGTTAAAGGAAGTTAAGTGTATCGTGGACTTTCCTGACCAGGCTGGCTTTGAACCACAATTCTCTGGTCTCAACCTCCTGAGTAGCTAGGATTACAGGCATGAGCCACCAGCACCCAGCTCATATTTGCATTTATGTGCAGGTAATGACACTATGTAGACAGAGAATGGAAATTTGAATCAAATGATGACATTTTCGCTTTTCAGAAAAATTGAGTTAGCCATAAATATGTTCTCCTTTTCCATGTTGTTACATTAATGACTCATGAGGTATGGAACTCTTACATTAGCATCCTCTGCTGTCTGCGTATGCTGACTTAGCAGCAGAAATTGTTCATAGTTAAATAGAGACTGAGATGTTTAGAAAGGAAAGGAGATCAGGTATGAAAGAAGGAAATAAAACTTATCTCACAGGAATTAGGAACTAGCCAAAGAAATTTAGAATGCCAAAGGCAATGAGGAATAAGCCTATTTGATAACTAGTTCTTCAATAACCAAAAATGGTTCCCTAGAACTTTTTTTGGTATAACTTAGTTATTATTATCATTTATTCCTTCCATCTGGAGTTATTCCTTCTCTTCTGTCAAAACTATTCATTAGCTTCTGCCTTTTTGGTGCTATGCCTGACAAAAAGATTTCCAAAATCTCACTTAGACTACCCTTCTCATTGTGATTAGCATTGAACACTCAAAAGCCTGGAATCTTTGAATTTTCAGGATTAATCTTCACCTGATATCTAAAACCTGGTATCTAAACACATTCCTGTCATTACTTGCCGTGACCTATTAACAAAACTTTTTTTGTTCAATACAGTTTTCTGATATAGGCAAAGTATATGAATTAAGGACTATTGTCAGATATCAGTATGGAAGGAGCAATTATATATTCCATGTACGGTTATTTTGTATTTACTAACTAAATGATTTTTTGCCAGTCCTGGAGCTCGAACTCAGGGCCAGGGAACTATTCTTGAGAGTTTTTTTTCCCTCAAGGCTAGCACTCTTCCACTTCAGCCACAGTACCACTTCTCGTGTTTCTTTTTCTGTGTATTTGGTACTAAGCAATGGATTCCAGGGTTTCATGCATGCTAGGAAATAACTGTAATATAAAGCCACATTCCCAGAGCCCTAAATGACTTTCTTAAGATGGTATTACTTTTTCATTCCATTACTATGTATTATAATTTTGGCCAGGTCATAGAAAAGAAGTGGAAAACAATACTAAGTTCAGTATTGCTGGCATTCCTATCACATCACTAATGAAATACAGTGTTAAGACCTGCAGGACTCATAGGGCTGTTACATGTGACATTATTATGTAAAGCACCATTAACAGTCATCTCTGACATCGATAACATTCTGCTTCCACTTTCAAGGTCAAGAGCTGAATGTCTAAGACTTTTTATTGATTAGGTGTGTTTCCTAGGAAGGAAGAAGGAGGATGTGGAAGGTGATGGTGGAAAAATATGTATATTTGCTCCCTGTCCTCATTTTTTGCATTTTTAAAAAGTGCTACCGATGAACTCCCACACACATCTAATTGACTCTGCTATCTGCACAAGATGCAGATAAATTAAGGAATTTATTCTTGTTCATAGTCACTTGTTAACAAAATCCATTTCTGGAAAAAAAAGATACTAGGAAGAAAGTAGAAAGTATTGTCTATAAAATAATTTCTTCTCTTAGCAGAACAAAATGTAGTATTGAAATGATTAATCCAGCTTTCTTTGAGATTTTATGCTGTTTTAGTATCAAAATGTTCTCTAATTCCTGTAACATACAAGCATAAAATCATGATTTGAAGTTCTTAGTATTTTTAGAAACAAAGGTACATAATAGCTTCCTTCCTGCAGAGACATGTGATGACAAGTATGATTGGTTGTATTATCATTCTCTTCTTTTTCCTCTTTTCTCAAGCATTGTATTTCTTGGCATATTTCCCTGTCCTGCATCAGCTTCCTGTAGGTGAGATTTACCTCTACTCTGCAATGTCAACATGTGACTTACTTCAGCTTACAAAAATGAACCAGAAGTGGTCAAAGGGTATTTCTAGGGGAAGATTTCTAGCCCATTGTCTGTGTCTAGCAGCTGACTTATTTTCCCTTAGCCATAAAAATAGCATATTTCTAGAGGGAGTCTTCTTTCAATTTATATACTGGAGGAATATAGCATGTGAAATAGAGGCAAAATTCAAATACAGACACACACACACACACACACACACACACACACACATATACATATATATATATATATTAAAAAAAACAGGCAGAACTAAGATAATATTAGAATATGATATTAAGATGTTAGTTTCTTACCATTCTTGTATATGTTTATGATAGTTGACTATAGCACACCAGAATTTAACAAACACTAAACAAGAACTAAACAAATAGATAACATTTCCTGTTTGATGGTATTCATTATTTTATAAATAAGCATTCTCCATGTGATCACTTGTGGGGTTATCTTTTTCTATATATGTGTTTAATCACTATAGACCACTGTATCTAATATCCACAATCATTATCCAGACCTTGTCATTGAGATGAGGAAGAACAAAATGTCTAGATTTCTCCTTTTCATTTCCTCTTCTCCTTTTTCTACTGTGAATTCTCATCCTTTCTCCAAATTCTCCTATTAATGAAGTAAGAATGACACATTGTAGATATCAAGCAAAAGCCTTCAAAGCCAGAATTTCATTCTTTCAGAAATAGGTGAAGTAAATCAGAGTGGCTCAAAGAAGAATAAATATATGATGTTTTCCTTGACTGGCTTCCACCGTAGTGTGGGACCAGGACTCTAAATATCTAATAAACCATTTGCCTTGGCTAATTTTTTAAAATAAATAGTAATTTTTAAAAAATTTTTAAAATAATTTTTAAATAAATAGTAATTTGTTGTTTGCTTTTGGCAGGCAAAAAAATAAGACTGCTTTAACATTTTGTGAGTTGAGAGGCTAAATCTTATCAGAATCTATACATAATGAAAAATAAATGATTTTAGTATAAATAGCTGTTAGATACAGTTTTAATGTGACATACACACAGAGACAACTTTTTTCTTCTTTTCCTCTCCACACTGATTCAATTTCAATATGCAGTTCATGTAATTCAAATAACTGTGTTTCAGAAATAGATGACACAAAAAATTAGAAAAAGAGAACCAGTTTTGGGTGGTATAGTCTTTAAAAATAGCTGTCAAGTTAATATTAACCATAATTCCAAAATAATATCAGTCAAAAGCTCTTGAAAAGAGAAGATTTTAAACAGAATGTATAAAAAGTGCGAGTGCCAGCACTGCTTCAGGAGCTGCTCTCTGGGATTTAGATTAATTGCTTTCCAGGAATAAATTATTTTAGTTATATTTCATGGAAGAAATATGTTGTTCAAATTTAATGAAAGGATAACAGTTTATAGTAGAAAGAATGCTACACACTTATTGTGGTAGGCAGTGAAATACCTTCCCAAAATATCATCCCCAAATATCTAATTCCTCAAATGTAGATTTGCATGTTATACATATCTATCTATCTATCTATCTATCTATCTATCTATCTATCTATCTATCTATCTATCTATCTATCTATCTATCTATCTATTTATCTATCTGTCTATCTATCTATCTATCTCTCCATCTAAATACTAGTTTGTAAAATAAACACCTTTCTTTACCCAAGGAGCAAAAATTTGTATAATTATCAGATAGGGGAAGTATATTCAAATGGGTACTTAAAAGTCCCAGCTGTAGAGGGAAAGGAACATGATTAGGGTAAGAACCCTCAGAAATATATAAAGATGCTACATTAGAAGATAGAGGAAAAGACAACAACCCAGATTCTGAAGTTTCTGGAAAGCAGAACAGGAAGTAAATGCCGTTTCCACTAGAATCATCTGAAAAGTATTTCACCTCTGTAGGTGGCTCGATTTTCATCTAGTGAGACTTCTTTTAGATTTCTGTCCTTTAGAACTAAAATGATAAATATGGATTATACAAGCCACTTAACTTGTTGAAATTTGACAGATTTGATAGAGTAAACCAAATCAACTACAGCCTTTTACTGATGCAACTACAGGGACACCACATGTCCTAGTTTCTGAGAATAAGAAAAAGTTGCCACTGGCTTTGTATACATGTATGATGTATATACTACTAAAGGCTTTGCATTAATGAAGTCTTGAAATTATATATAATATCTAAATAAGGAGCTCCCTATCTTTATTTTCACATTTGGGGATCACTAATTGCTACAGTTATGTAGAAAGCTAAGGTAAGAATATGGAAATGAAATCTTTCTCCTAATATTATAAAGATAACTTATGTCATTTTGAGTTATAGTTTCTAAAGTAATTTAAAAAAAATAAAGTAAAACAGAAACAGAAACTCAATTTTTTATCCTTCCTAACTTTCCAACAGAAATTAGAGAATCCAGTAAAGATACAACAGTCCCAGAATGGTATAGGATGTTATAAGAGCACTAGATGGTGAAAAAGAAGATAACAAAAATGGGTCCCTTGGAACAATGGGAAACACCTACAGATTGTGATATAGCTAGAAAATAGTTTCCCCTATTCTGTCTTTGATATTTTAGGTGTGTTTACACAGCAACTTTCCTCTCATAGGAAGTGACTCTTTATTAATACTTAAGGGTTTGCAGCTTATAACCCAGCAACAAATAATGCTTCTAAATGTAAAAAAGAATGATACTAAGAGTAAACAAGTCTACTTGTGTTGCTATAGCTAATAAATAAGAATGATCTTTGGGATTAGTCAAACAATCTTGATCTTTTTCATAACTTTCCTCTTCTCCAACAAGAGAAATCCTAGTCAAGATATGTAAAACATTAATAAAGGATTTTTATATTTTTTATTGTTCACACTAAAGCAAATACACTTTTCCCCTTTGCAAGCCTGGTTTTGAGAGTCAGACCCTCACAATTATTTTATAGGCAAAAGTTTATTGCTTTGGCTTAGGTGTTTTCTTGCCTTTGGGCATTGCTCTCTATTATTTTGGCAACTACACAGAAAAAAAAGATAAATCCATTATGCTTATTTTGAATTGTTCAAAGTCAAGCTGTCTTCAAACAAAGTTTTCTGTTCCCTTCTACATTGCTAATTGAAGTTTAAGTGGTAACAAAAACGTGATACTTTAATGTACATTTTCATTGAAACCAGTGAAAACAAGAGTGTCTGTTATTGCTTTTTAAAATGTTTTCAAATATTTTCTTTGGCTATTTTCATTATTGCCTTTGTTCCAGCCTCTAATCAGGAACACAGAGTTTCACAAAAAGATCTTCCTAAGGAATAGGATGTTAGTCAAAAAAATAGGTGTATAATTAAAGATTTTCATCACTTAAGAGATTGAATAGCTCAGAAGACATTTTGCTATTACTGGCATGGTTCTTAAACTAAGTGAAATGCATGTAAATGTGACAGTTGTTCCAAACAATGATTATGGCTTATACTTTTCTGCTTCAATGAGATGAGTAACGTTACTGTAAATGAAATCTCTGGAAAGATTGGAGGGCATATAGATTTTAGGGTAGAAGGGTTAATGTTAGAAAGTCAAGAGAGATTCCATAAACAGCACTGGCTATCACTTATCAGTTAATTATACTTATGATATATATGTATATAAACATAAATATGAATTGAGTGAGAAATATGTGATTTACACAATTGATTCAATAACAAATAAGACCAGAAAACACTTCCCTACATTTGTGTAAACTATTATATCTAGTGAAGATTTAAAAAGTTTTAGAATATAAATTTTAACATTTATGTCAAAATATTTTTACCTGTTTATTTTTATTTTTGGCTGTTGGGGGGTTTGAAATCTGGGTCTGGACGCTTTCTCTCAACTGTTCAGCTCAAAGCTAGTGCTCTACCACTTGAGCCACTGCCAGTTTTTTATTGGCTCATTGGATATGAGTCTCATGGACTTTCCTGCCTAGGCTGGTTTTGAACCATGATTCTCAGCTCTCTGAATCCTTAGTAGCTAGGATTACAAGTATGAACCACTGGCAACTATTTCATAATTAATTTTACACATTTATGAAGTATGGAGTGGTAATTCCATTTATTTATATCTTGTGTAATGATCAAGCTTTATTATATCCAATAGTTTCTGTATGTAACATTTCTCTTTAGTGAGACTGCTCAAAACTTTATCTTTTGGCTATGATGAAATATCTATTCTTAACTATAATCACTTTGCTTCTTATGGTATACAATAAATATATTAACTTTTAGTCATGGAAGTCTGCTAATTAAAATTATATAAAGTATGAATTGTAAAGTGAAAGAAATTCATGGTTCCATTACTTGTTTTAGGAAAACAATTATGCCTTTTGTTTTCAATTCTATTTCTGTGGGAATGTGTAATATTCATTGATTTAACTGTTAAAATTGATAACAGTTACATTATAACAAGTTGATTCAAACTTGTATTTGAAAATTGCACACTTAACACAAATATACTTTCACTTTCTTCTACCACATAATTTAAATATCAGTAAAGCAAAGATTGGTGTTAGCAGCTCATGTGTAGAATCCTAGAAACTCAGGAGACTAAGACCTGAAGATTTTAGTTCAATGTCAGTGCAAACAGACAAAAATGTGAAAATTTATCTCCAATTATCCGGCAAGAAGGAGAAGGTGAGAATGTGGCTCAAGGAATAGTGTCATCACCTATGAGCAAAAAAATACAATGGAGACCATTAAACATTGAGTTCAAGCCATAAAAATGGCATATACACAGAAGACAACAATAAAAAGTACTATTAACATCAATAATGAAGACAAAATAGTAGAAAAGATCATGAGAAATGTTGTAAAACATGAGAGAGACAAATCATAGTCTCATTTGTACAATCTCATTGTACTCATTTGTGTTGAAACCTGGCTTTTGGGTAACATGTGAAAGAGTAGATTTGATTACCTGACATAGCAGACATTGCCTGTGAATATGCACCATCCCATTCTGCAAAAATTTAAACTCGTTTCCATTTCTTTCATGCATGTGTTTCTAACACATTTATAAGATCATCTCTTTGTTGCTTTGTATGTCCCTCCTCCACAGTATAACCCCTGCTTTCACTATATTTGATGTCAGTATAACTTGTGGAGGAGATGGGGAAAAACCAGCTGTTTAAGGATACAGGTGGACCTGTTGCAACAATGAGAAGTACAAGTTGTCATGTCCAAAACGAGCTTTACAACGTTGGTGCAGGGCGGGGGGGGTAAGGAGAAGGATTGGGATTAGGGGGGGAGGGGGGAGGCTGGGAAGGGATGTGAAGGATAAACAAAGGAGGAGGCTGCAATGCTTGGTAAGAAATGTACGCATTATCCTGCCCATGTAACTGTAACTCCTCTGTACAGTATGTTCACAAATAAAATTAAATTAAATTTAAAAAAAAAATGAAACAAAGCACAAAAAAAAAAAAAATAGCCGATTTCCCTGTTATCTCAAAGCAAAATTCTAAGTTTAAAAGATAAAATCAAGGAAAGTTTTCAAAACAAAAACTAAAATACATAGAGGAAAAAGTGGGAGAGAAATGATAAGATGAAAAGTAGAGTAGCTCTCTATTGAAGAATTCATAAACAATTTCCAAAATTATACAAGATAGCTGGGGTAGAGCTCAGTTGTAGGACTAGACTAATATATACAAAGCCAGGTGTTCAATCTCCAAGAAGGCATAATAACTTATCAAATAGTAATAATAAAATAATTACTAGAAATAAATGCTTTCATGTTAGAGAGGCCTGAATCCTAAAACAGTATACAATTTACACTCAATTCTTGTATTCAATGACATGAAACTACAAGAATAAAGAGGAAATAGTTTTCCTTTGCTATCCTTTCCTTTAGTTTTCTGATTTCTTCTCTTTTTTTCCTTTGGCACTACTGGTGCTTGAAGTTGCTAAGGCTCTGACCACTTTAGATTATTTTTCAGATGAGGTCTTACTTTTTAGCCAAGCCTCTCGAGCAATAATCACTTTCCTATGGCTTCCACAAATGTGAGATAAGAGGGAAATTACACTATATCTAGCTTTCTTTGTTTTTGTAGTTTCTCACGATTTTTTTTTTTTGTGAGAACTGGCCCTGGATGTCAGTGTTCTAAAGTTCTGCCTTCTAATTAGCAAGGTACATTTCATTCCAAGTTTGGACTCAGAATATTTTTCAATGTAAATATTCAATATTGACTTCTATTTTCTATGTATGTTTAAATTCTATTGAGGTTAGTATGCTTTTTTATGATGTTATAATAAGAAAACAGAGAAATACCTTGAATATTTTCCCTGTTTCTTTGAATATTTATAAGTATGACATAGTAAGTAGGACATTAATATTTCACAAGTACATTATGCAGACTTCAGTTGTTATAATTATTTTGTGCACATATTAAGTCCAATATAATTTTATCAACTCTATATTAATATATCATATTTACAGAAACGTTTCTTTTCCAAAAATGTGTCTGTCCCATATTTCCCTTCTATAATTAAACACTCAACTTCTCTTTGTCCCATCCAAAACCTGTTTCATCCTGGAAACGAACACATTTTTTTTTGCTCCGACTTCTAGATCATGCAATAAATACGCATTGAAGATTGCCTTCAAATCAATGGTAGGTTATTGCCAGTTGTTGTATGCCTTAATATTGTATTGTATTCCCACGCATTGCCTTTGGTTCTGTCATTATAGAATGTAGTATAATTTGTTTCCCATTCACCTGAAGAAACCCTGAACTGATTTCCATTTCTTTGACTAGAGGAAATTATACTTCTATAAACCTCTGTGTTTTGGCCTTTGGGTGAGTGTTACATTTGATTCCCATGAGACAAAGCCTGAAGAGCTCAATTCCTGTGCTATATTGTGGGTGGCTGC
Organism: Dipodomys spectabilis; assembly: GCF_019054845.1. Classification (NCBI taxonomy): domain Eukaryota; kingdom Metazoa; phylum Chordata; class Mammalia; order Rodentia; family Heteromyidae; genus Dipodomys; species Dipodomys spectabilis. The sequence continues at coordinate 627,345 of NW_024870915.1, forward strand.
ATATTGCATATTCTAGGAAACTGTCAAAATGTTTTCAAAAGTGGCTTTCCCATTTGACATTCCTGCCAGCATCCAGTTTCTCTGTTTCTTGATAGCATTTAGTATGGACATTATTGTATTATGTGAAGTAATTCTCATACATGTTTTATGATGTCATGTTAGTTTTAATGTGCATTCATTTGATTACTGATGATGATTTTCTTGTGCTTATTTTTCACAAGAGGTATTGTGATGTTTTCTAACTGATTTTTTTAACATTAGGTTTTGAGACTCCCATGTAGACTCTAGATTTAAGGCATTCTTCAGGTACAGGATTTGTAATTATTTTATCCTTACTATGGGTACCTTTCATCATCATCAGCAGCAGGAGCAGCATCCTCAGCATCATCAGCATCATCACTATTAGTATTACTACTATTACTTTTTTACATGTAGGTATGGTCCTGGGGATTGAACTCAGGGCCCCTGAGATTTGTTGCATTTGTTAACAATTTACCATTTGAGTCAAGCCTCAGTTCTGGCTTTTTTGCTGATTAATCAGAGATAAGATTCTCAGGAACTTTATTTTGTGGGCTGCCTTCAAACAACAGTACTCACATCACACCCTACCAAGTAGTTAGGTTGAGATACATGAGTCCCCTGCTCCCAACTTTTATTCACTACTTGCATATGAGCTTTCACAGGCTAAATTATTTTATACTTTTTTGAGTTCTACTATATCGTTTTCCTTTCCTATAATTTTAATGCCAAATTTAAGTATGCTTCATCTGCAAAATTGTCAAGACATCTTCCTTTGTTACACATTTACATCACTCTTTTTGTTTTATATGCCACCTTCAAATCCTGCTTGAAGTTAATATTTGAATAAATTGTTATTTTAAGTCAATTTTCACTTTTTAATTCTCCCTAATATTGTCTAACCTATCACCACTTATTAAAGAGTATGTCACTCCACAAGTGTTTGATATTACACTCTTATTAAATATTCCTTAATAATAATTATGTGGCTCTAATCTGGTGCCCTACAGACACATTGAGCTGTATAATCTTTTCTCTACAAATATAACAATTTTACCCTAACAGCTTTAATATTGGACAGAGAAATATATTCCAGTTTATTTTCCTTTGTCAATGAGTCAAAGAGTGATGGTCAGGTGTTTTTAAAATTTTTCATAAACTTATAAATAAAACTCTGAAGCTGAGCACTGTAAGCTCACGCTTATTACACTAGGTGGATAAGAGGCTGAGATCTGAGGATTGCAGTTCAAGGCAGCTCGAACATGAATGTATGTGAGACTGTTATCGCCAATTAACCACCAGAAAACCTGAAGTGGCACAGTTGCTCAAAGGGTAGAGCACTTACTTTGAGCTGAAGAGCTGAGGTACAGTGCCCAGGCCCAGATTTCAAGCCCTATGTATGACACCAAAAAAGATTGGTGGGACAATTAATATCTTTGCTCAATTGTATCCTCCAATCCATAAAATGTATATGTCTCCATTTAGTTAGGTTTTTGTTTTTATATGCAGCATTGCATAATTTTCAGTAAGGGTGAGTCAACAACACTTTAATACATTTTGATGTAGTGTGAAGATGGCACAAAGAAATTCACAGAAAACAGATGAAAAATAAGGAGCAATGGGAATGGAGAAAGACAGATGGGTTAATCAAGCCCTTGATCAATATGTGAGTGTGTAAAATATTTCAGTAAGATTTCTTTATACAATTAATATACACCAATTAATAAATATCTTCCAAAGGCATTTGTATTCAAGTATGTCATAAAGAATAAATATAGATTTTGTAGTGAAATGAAAGATAGATGAGAAAATACATACTTATGTAAATAAACTAAGAAATTTGGTGAACATACTGAGGGCTCATGGCTCATTAGAATAGAAGGCCCTTGGTATCTAAGATAAGACTAAAATGTTAGATTCGAGCCTATCTTTAAGACTGCTTAATGATCTTGCCTTTTGAGTAAGTATTCTCTTTATTGTTGTTGTTGGTGGTGATGGTGGTCGTGGGCCTTGAACTCTGGGCCTGGGCGCTGTCCCTCATCTATTCAGCTCAAGGCTCGATCTCTACTTGAGCCATAGCGCCACTTCTGGCTTTCTGGTGGTTTATTGGAGATAAGAGTCTCATGGACTTTTTCTGCCCATGGTGGCTTTGAACCACATCCTCATTTCAGCTTCCTGAGTAGCTACAATTACAAAATGAGCCACCGGCACTCGGCTTTAATCAGTATTCTTAGTACAAAGAAAAAATACAAGTGATTTGGAACCAAGCTGTAGAAGGATGCCTTTTTGGCTTCAGAAGAGAGCTGGCTGGTATCTTATGAGTAGATAGATTTAGGAAAAATTGAACATATAAGTCCACATGGAAGGCTACAAACATTTTAGTGAAGTTCCAAAAATGATAAGGACATGATTTGCAATAACTAGCTTGGTAATAAGGGACATGTTTGGGAGTTCTGTCTCTATTGTTACTTTTGTAAATATACAGTGTCATTTTACTCATTTTTGTTGTTGTTTTTTCCTTAGTATGTTCTTTCCCATATGGAATATCCCCTGTTGCCACTGTACTCGATTTTGATACCCTGCATCTTGTAGATACATGTCTAATCTGGGGAGGGTAAAGGGAATTACAAAGCGCTGCAGCAAGGACACAGAATGCCCCATTGCAACACAGATACCAATAAGACTATATTGGAAATGAATCTTACCACTTCATGCTGCTGCGAAGAGTGGGGACAAAGGAATGTGGGAGCTGGGGGAGGGAAGGGATAGTGGGACAAGGAAGGAAAGGGGTAATAATGATCAACAAGTAATGTACTCATTGCCTTACTCATGTAACCGTAATCCCTCTGTACAACATTTTAACAAAAAACTATAACGTGACTAATGTATGTAATCCCAGCTACTTAGGAGCTGAGATCTGAAGATAGCTATATAAAGCCAGTCTGAGTGAAATGGGTCAAGGAAAACACCAAGTTCAGTAATGACACAAAATTAAATTATTTGACTAAAACATGTATATATATATATTTATTTAAATAAAGATGTCATTACTTGTATCCTTCACAGTATAATACTAAAATGTTTTATAGATATATTATTTATAGTAGTTGTAGAATATCAGTAATGATACATATATATGCATATATATGTATATAAATATATAATTTCCATGTTATGTAATAAAATACATTACCTATATTATGCACACCTAATTTATACTGATAACACTAATATCCATTAAATTGATATATGTTTTAGAATAGGGAATAGATTTTTTTTGGTACAACAAGGAAGTAAGTAGTCACAAAAATTATTCCTTTTGGATTGTATATCCATAACAATCTATTCCCTGTGTCTTGAGGGTATTGATTGATAAAAGCCTGTGTTCTAGCAGAGGTTTCTTTGATACCAGGAATAATAAACAGTGGAGGCTGAATGATGTTCATTCAGGTATTTCTTTAGAAATTAAACTGATCTTCATTGTGCTGTCATTATCCACACCCTTTTCATTTAAAAATATTTATATCTTGTATCAATGTTATTGCCCTTATAACCATAATTAGGAAGATAATGTGGATTCATCTGCACCATAGCTCTTGAAAAGTAATGAATGTGACACAGAATATCCTTAGATATGGCTGGTGGAATTCTGGATTTGAATTATGGGGCTCAACTGATCAGTCTTAGGAACTTGGGAAATTTCTTTGGGCTTCTTTCCTACTTTTGTTTTTAATAAAATACTTAATTCATTTCCTAACTTGAAGAACACTCATGAGCAAATTACACTAATGCAGGTTCAGTGTTTGGAATTGTGTCTGCACATTGTGTAGTAGGTCCGAAAGAAGTCAGTTTCCATCAACATGGCCATAGCATCCTTCCTGAAGGCCTTAAGAAATATATACCCAATTGATGGTAATATCTTTGAAAATTTGTCTTTACTAAAAAAAAGTCTTCATATGAAACAATGAAAGCAACATTGGGCTTTTATTCTGAAGGAGTTTTGTCCTGTGGCTTTTATTCTGAAGGAATTTTGCCTAAATTTCATTCTTACTCTCTTAGTGGTAGCAGTAGCATTCTTTAGTGCTACCCTTCATATTTCTAGTTCTGTATTCCATTTGGAATACTATTATAACTTCGTTTATAATCTTTGTTATAAGAATAAATAAACTACAAATGCTGTGTACTTAATATTTTCCTGAAATTATTACCTTTGGATTATATATCCTTAACAAACTATTTTTTTATGATTTCTTATATGATTTATATAGATTTCTTATGTAATTCTTATATGACTTCATAGAGATCCATAAATAAAACAGCTCAGAACAAGAAAAGAGTAGGTAAGAAGTCATAAACAATACTATTATGGTGCTATTAATGGCTAAGTGTAAAGAATATGTGACAAAACTGCTGGAAGATTCATTTGTTTTTTTGCTATTCTCTCCCCTTTCTTTGTAGAAAGGTTCTCACTATAAAGTGCCAAGTGGTCTGGACCTTTCAAGGCTTGTCTCAGTGACATAAATGATGGGATTAGGGACGTGTGCTCCCATGGCTGGCTTTTAGGAAGTTCACAATATAGCAATACCTATACACAGAAAGAAACTTTTGTGAGTGATGTGTATTCACTTCCTTAATAGCCACAATGTCAAAACATCAAATTACTAACAACTGGCATCACTAACACCTACATAAATCAAATGCAAACTAAAAGCTCTACTTCAAAAACCAACATCTAAGGCAGTGTTGGAAATACAAGAAGATACATAATACATCTAAAGGAGTGAGTTCTTTAACACTGGCAATGAGCAATGATAGCTGAATTTTTAACCAGGCTTGAAAAGTTCGGGTGTCCACTAACTATGTGATTAGAGTTGCAGAGTTGACCTTGGTATCAAGATTGGAGGTAAAAATCAAAGGCAGCTAAGTTGCTGCAGTATTGTAGCTCGATACAGTGTGACCCTTCCTGATAATGGTAAACAGAGAGTAGAAGCTAAGTCAGTAAAATGTATAGGAAGGATTCTCTACTGAGAATAAGTTCAGGGGGTGATCATTACTCTTGCATTGATAATGAATAGCCCATCATTCTACTTTAAGCTCTAGCATATTTCTCATTTGAGGACAATTATACCATACCACTGTGTCATGAGTGCTGAGCAGTGTAGGTGTATATTACTCTAATATATGTAAAAATCATTACAGATATAGAATGGCCTGACCCTGACACTTCATTCTGTGCTGTTGAGTTTCATGGAGAAATGTTCATAATTAGGCAATTCACACTGATCTAAGTATGAATCAGGCAACTGAGATAAGTCATTAGGGTCATCACTACAGTGACATGGTCTGTGACCTGTGAAATAAATGACATTATTTCACAATGCATATGTGTTTCTGAAAATGCATGCAATACCAAATATACAAAAGGGACAATTATCCATCTCAAATTATCAGAAATAAAGATACTCCTGAATTGTACTTACTTACTAGAAGATCACAGGGTCACTGCTAACGTTTGGTATCTTTCCAGGTGCTCAATCTTCCTCAATCTTTTTTGAGGAACTGTTTTTCCATGTTTGTTTTGAGGTGTTCAGAAAATCAGTACTGTACACTAACTGTAACCATGGGACAGCAAAGATGATGGGATACCTGGCCAAAGAACTGAGAAATCACAGGAAGTGATAGGAAAGAAGACACCAGAGGACCCAAAGCCTCATTGCCAGCTTCTGGATCACCAAATGCTGCTTAACATGTTTATATTCCTTCTACTACAAGGGGTGAGGGTCAGTGGGGAAAGGTGTGTCCAAAAACTAAGGCATTATCCTAGGTTTGGTTACAACTATTAACATGAGGTGTTGTTTGTATACATAGAGATAACTGAATCCCTTATTGTTAGGGAGCAGAAGGGAGCAATAGTCATTACATCCATAACACAGACATCCATCTTGTCTCCAAAGTCTTAATCTTTTAGTGTCCAACAGATCGAATTTAAATACTCTTGAGGTAATAATTCATACCCCTGGCTTCCCTTGACTGACATTTCCAGAGCAGAGCTCTCAGCCTTTTGATTGCTGTTTGAGATGGCTTCCCAATCTATCCCTTTCCAGGTTTAACAGTTTGACCCTAGAAACCTCACAAGTACTGTGACAGATGTATTATTTTGAAAACTATATTTTTTCTAGGATAGGTTCAATTTTTAAATTTTATTTTATTTCAAAAATACTGTACAGAGTGGTTACAGTTAGATGAGTAAGATACATTCCTTGTTGAATATTGTTACCCACTCCATTGTTTTTATCATTTCCCCTCCCACTCCCCACTCCTCCTCCCCACCCCATAGCTGTAAATTTCATTTCTAAAAGTGTCTTGTGAATATCATTGTTGCAATGGGTCACTCTTTGTACTTCTTTCATCACTATATTTTTCCCTTTCCATCTCCAAATCAGATAAATGTATATACAAGATGCAAGTTATCAAAATCAAGACAGAGTTTGCTAGGGATAAACCAATAGAAAAGACAAATGAAAGAAAATAATATCTAGATACTTTACCGACATCAATGTTGATATCTGAAAAAAAAAAAAAAGGTTTGTTGTTTCCATGTCTTGGAGCTCATTTCAATTAGCACCATTTTGTAAGATCAAATGTATATATCTCTGGAGCCAGCAATCCCACTCTTGGGCACTTGTAGAAATGATCTCAAGCTAAAACAAACTAAATCTACAACTATATTTTTTTCAGCATTATTACTATAGCTAAGATTTGGGACCAATCAAGATGCCCTTCAATAGATGAATGTGGTAATTTTATTCTTCTATCAAAAAGAATGATAGAATGATAGCCCCTTTCTTCAGAAAATGGAAAGACTTGGAAAACAATCATATTATGTGAAGGAAGCCAGACTCAAAGAAAAATAGGTTCCAAGATTTGCCTCATTTTTATTAATTAATATATGCTTAGGATAGTCCTGACAGACAAGTTCACTTTTTAAACTCATAATATTCCCATTTTTTTCTCTCGCTCTTCCTCTTTCATGCCATTTGTGCATGTGTGTGTGTGTGTGTGTGTGTGTGTGTGTATGCACAGATTAATGAAACTTGACTCGGAGCCTCAAACTCTTGCTTGGTTTCTTCATTCATGACTGACCTGAGTCTGTACTATTTAAACCCAGGTTTCACTCTGTCTTTGATTGAACAATTGAACATAAATATCTCAAGGACTGCTACCCCAGCCATCTGTGAACCATGATCTTCCAATCTCAGCCTCGTGACTATCTAAGAATAGGGATGAGGCACTGGAATCCAGCTTTATTGCCAACTGTCTTTTGCTTTGATTTGTTTTTGTTTTTTGTTGTTTTGTGCATTCAAAATCTGTAAGGAAAACAAATCACTTATAACCAAGAATATTCACATAAAATGCATGTTGTTTAAATATTACTTTATTAATGTTATCTTTTTAAGTCCGCATTATGTGATTTGAGTTTTTTGAAATCTATTGTTGCAAATGGTTAAGTCACATATATAATTTGAATCTTCTTTTCTTGGTTTTATAGCGTGTTAGGTGTTTCAAAACAGAATTTACCAAGGTTTAACTGCACTACTGAAGCAGCACCTTTATGATTATTCAATGTCCTGTAAATCATAAGTTCATCATTTCTTGTGGCATCATACGAGCACAGGTATTTTCCTATAATACCTCCACATAGTTTAGACCTCAATGCCATGCACTCTTCTGCCAAATATGCAAGGATGTAATTCTCCTTGGATTTTAACTGTTCTTCTCTCTACTCTCCCATGATAAGTGATGTGATGATCATGTTGATTTTCTACCCTGTTACATTCATCATTGCATCTTGGAAAATACTGGTATGCACTACTGCACTTCTATCCATTCTCCTTGTGCTTTGTCTTGTACCCCTCTCACTGTGGAGGGTCAGAGATTGGGGATATTTTGTTCACTCTTTAGCTCAGACATCTATATTTACTTTCTAGCTATACATTCATTGAATTCTTTCTGTAAAGTCTAATGTCTTGAAAATGATTACTGCATTTTCATGGCTTTGCTACTTGGCATTAGGGAAGAACATAGGTCAGTGACTATAACTTAGGTAAAAGAAGATTGCAATCAGGGGAGTTCCGGGAAGGTGGCGGAGGAGAAGCTGGAATCTGAACAGCGCTCTCGCATAAAAGCAGTATTAGAGTTCCAGGGAACAGTCCTAAGCCAGAGAATCACACCAAGTGTGCCATCACAGGACAGAGAGTTAGGCAAGAGAGGGGAAGCCAAGGCAAGGAGACACATCTGAGTGTTTGCCAGCAGCCGCCGAGGCGGCAGCAGCAGTCCCAGCGGCGAGCACAGGGCACCATACCTGAGCCACAGAGAGTCCAGGACGAAGGAGGCAGATGCAGTGGGTGAGCAGATTCTACTGAACACCAGCAAGAACCTACAAGGAGCAGACATCTTCATCCTGCAGTTCGCAGACCAGAGACGACCCAGGAACCAAGACTTGGTGTGAGTAGAAGCCGGACGTCTGCACTCCTTCTCAGGGAGCAGAGGAGGGAGGGCCACCCCTCCCCCCTCAGTACCGGAGATCTCCATCTTGGATACCGACAAAGTTCGGAGGAGCTGCTAGCTCCAACTCAGGCCTTGGAATAAAATGCGTCATTTAGCAGGTCACAAGAACTTAACTACGGCGTGACATGCCAGACTCAGCTCCCTGCAGGGAAAAGTCACCCAGCTCAGGCGCCAGCCATAGGAGTGTCTTCCCTCACTGGGTAATCAGAGCTAAAGGCTGCCCCTACATCTAGCAGCCTCGACAATCAATTGAAAAACAGAAACCCTGAGAATGGCTCCATACTGGGCTCTGAGTTTTTCACAAACTAGCCCCAGGGAGAAGCTACTGTTTGTTGAAAGACCTCAACTCTACCCAGAACCTAGCCTCCTCCCTGAATCCCCCCTCTTTTGTGATTCTAAAAGCAGATCACCCTCCCATTAAATTAACCTGGGAGTGGGATCTCAAAATCTTGGGTAAATCAGAGCATTTTTCTGAATGTTCGAACAAACTGACTTAAGAAACCAATCAAGCCACAGGACCTCAAGCAGACCAGAGACTCCAACAAGAAGCTGGTTACAGACACAAGGGAGATACAGGATTTTTCCCACCCCTCCCAAAAAAACAATAAAAAAAAAAGAACTTTTTTTTTCCTTCTTCTTTTTCTTTTTCTTTTTTTTTTCTTTTGGTACCTTATATATAAAAAAAAAATTTTTTCTTTTCTAAAACTTTTATTAATCTTTAATTTTTGCCTTTTTGAAAAAAAATTGTTTTCCAGTAACTTTTTTTTTCCTCTTATAATTTTTATTTTACGGATAAGTGAATGTGTGTTTTTCTTTCTTTTCTTGTCTTCTTTCTCTTTTTTTTCTTTTTTAATTATCTTTTTGTTTTTTGTTTACCTCTACTGAACTTCTGACCTTTTTTTCTCCCTTTCTTATCCTTTTCACCTTTTCCTCTCTTTTGTTCTTTATGTGACTTAATTCTTGAACTGCATATCCTCAGATTAACCCATAGTTAACTAGTAGACCCTATCCCCCATTGTGTACACACTTAATCCACAAATTTATTACTCAATTCAAAACCTCTGAGACTTAAATTCCTTAACAGCAGTACTACCTCTTTATACCTATATAATATTTTAAGCATTTTTTTAAGTTTTTCACATCTAATCTATGTCCCTCCCCTTCACTCAATATATTCACGTTCCTCTCTAAATAGATTGTTTTCGATTCTCCATAATATTAATAATTTTTACTTTTCTATTTTTTCTGGTCCCTTTTCATTTCCCTTTCCCTTTCTTCTTTTTTTCTCTCTCTCTACTTGCATCCTACCCAACCTATTTCCTACATTGAGATTATGACATAGTTAACTGTACCTGTGCCTTCCCACATCACTCTATTCCTATTTTTTACCCACATCTCTCCCTAACCCTAATAATTTCTGGTTTTCCAAATTCTACTCTGCGGTTCGAAGCCCATTAACATATAGTTGTTTGATGTTGAATAGATGTATCTGTTGAACTAGATTGTATCTGTAGATTATTGACTGTACAAATTCAGACTTTGGTTGATGGTTGCCTTAAGATAGTGTTCTAGCACAAAACTGGTGCTATTTTCATCTCAAATGGGGAGTGTAAGCCGGAAAACACAAGAAAAATGGCAAATCTGGGGATCTCAATTCCCAATCTTGGTAATCAGGGGACAGAACAGATAATGAATAATCCAGAGGAGAGTTCCCAAATAGCTCTACAAACACTGCTGGCAAACATGATAAATGAAAAGTTTGAAAACATACAAAGGACTCTGTATGAACATGATAGGGAGAGAGAGGAGGCAATCCAAAAGTTTATACAGGAATATAAGCGTGAGGAAGCTACTCAAAAACTGATACAGGACTTGCGTGAGCAGCCTGAGAATACTCAAAGAGAAAGGCAGGAATGGCTTGAACAGGCTGAGAACACTCAAAGAGAATGCACGAATCCCACGAAAGGGAGGAAGCTAATCAAAGAGTAATACAGGAATTGAGAGATCAGGAAGAGAATACACAAAGATCACTAAAGGCATTCATGGAATCCATTAACAAAGAGCTGAAGGAAGTCAGGGAGACCACAAAGGGAATGCTGAATGGAACCCAACAGAAGGAATGGGAGTCCAAAGAAACCATAACCAATCAACTAAGTGATTTAAGAATAAACATTGAACAATAAATGAAGGAAGTAAAGAAATTCATACAAGACCTAAAACAGAGCTTCAACTAAGAATTTGAAGCCATCAAAGCTCACCAATTAGAAGGAAAAGAGATAAAAAAAAAAGTAGAGAGTCTTGACAGCAGGTTAGACCATGCAGAAGATCGAATCTCAGGGGTTGAAGACAGCCAAGATATCATAGAGAAAGCAAATACAACCATCCAAGACAAGTCCAAGAAATATGATAGATCTAATCAACATTTGCAAGAAAACATCAGAAGGCCTAATCTAAGGATAATGGGTGTAGAGGAGCACCTAGAAACAGAAGTTAATGGTCTAGGAAATTTGTTTAACAGGATCCTAGCAGAGAACTTCCCAAACATACAAAAAGATAGGCCTATTCAGATACAAGAAGCTTTTAGAACCCCAAATAGACCAGACTAGAATAGGACATCCCATCGTCACATTATAACCCACACAGGATCAAGTCAGATCAAGGAAAAGATCCACAACTGTCAAGGAGAAAACATTAATCACCTATATAGGGAAACCAATTAGAATCACCTCAGATTTCTCAGCAGAGACAATCAAAGCAAGAAGAGCCTGGAATGATGTATGCCATGCCATAAAAACAAACAACTATCAACCAAGAATACTGTACCCAGCTAAATTCTCCTTCATAACTGAAGGCCAAATAAAAACCTTCCATAGTAAAGAAAAATTGAAACAATACATCTCCACCAAACCAGCCCTACAAAAGTTTCTTAAAGATGTCCTACACATAGAAAACCAACAAGACCAAAATAAAGGCCAAGAAACTGCACCCAAACTGAGAATCCAAGAACCATAGGAAGAACCCAGTTTTTGCAGCCCCCAAGAAGGTGGATAAAATGGCAGAAACTCCCAAATACGTCTCAGTCCTATCTCTTAACGTTAACACACTGAACTCCCCAATTTAGCGAGATAGACTGTCTAGTTGGATTAAAAAACAAGACCCTTCTATATGCTGCCTTCAGGAATCACATCTTGCCCGTAAAAACAAACACATTTTCAATGTTAAAAGCTGCAACAAAATCTACCAAGCAAATGACCCTCATAAACAGGCGGGAGTTGCAATCCTAATATCAGATAAAATAGACTTCAAATTAAAATTCGTGAGAAGACATAAAGAAGGTCGCTACATACTAATTAAGGGATCTCTCCTTCAGGAGGATATTACAATTCTAAATATCACACCAATTAAAGGAGCACCCAAATTTATCCAAGTAACACTACTTTCCCTCAAATCCCATATAGATCCAAAGACATTAATTGTTGGGGATTTTAACACACCACTCTCCCCACTAGATAGTTCAACTCGGCAAAAACTCAACAGAGAAACTGCAGATCTAAACAGCTGCATAGATCAACTAGACTTAACAGACATCTACCGAACATTTCACCCAGCAGCATCAGAATACACGTTTTTCTCAGCAGCACATGGAACGTTTTCTAAAATTGACCACATTTTAGGCCACAAAGCAAACTTGTCTAAATTCAGAAACATTGAAATTATACCTTGCATTCTCTCTGACCACAAGGGAATAAAATTGGAACTCAAGACCAAAAGCCACCAAAGAATGTCCGGTATCACATGGAGGCTGAACAACACACTGCTGAATCATGAGTCTGTCATGGAAGAGATTAGAAAGGAAATTCAAATGTTCATACTATTCAACAAAAATGAACACACAAATTACCAGCTCCTCTGGGACGCAGCAAAGGCAGTACTCAGAGGCAAGTTTACAGCTCAGAGATCCTACATCAACAAATTGGAGAGATCTGAAATAAACAATTTAATGACACATCTAAACCTCCTTGAAAAAGAGCACCAAGATAAACCCCAATCCAGTAGGCGGAAAGAAATGATTAAACTTAAATCAGAATTAAATGAATTAGAATCCAAAAAAACTATAGAAAGAATCAACAAAACAAAAAGTTGGTTCTTCGAAAACCTTAACAAAATTGACAGACCCTTAGCAAATCTTATCAGAAAAAGAAGAGAACATACCCAAATTAATAAACTCAGAGATGAAAATGGAAAAATCACCACGGAAACAACCAAGATTAAACAACATTAAAGGGAATATTTCTCAAACATTTATGCTAATAAGTATGAGAACTTGACAGAAATGGACCGTTTCCTAGCAAATATTGACATGCCAAAACTAAACCAAGATGAGTTAAAACATCTTAACAGACCCATATCAAGCATTGAAATAGAAACAGCAATAAGAGACCTCCCAGCTAAGAAAAGTCCAGGACCAGATGATTTTACAGCGGAATTTTACAAAGGCTTCAAAGCAGAGCTCACACCAATACTCCTCCAACTCTTCAATGAAATTGAAAGAGAAAGCTCACTACCAAACATATTCTATGAATCCACCATAACCCTCATCCCCAAACCAGGCAGGGACTCATCAAAGAAAGAGAACTATAGACCCATTTGTTTGATGAACACTGATGCAAAACTTCTCGACAAAAATTTGGCCAATCGATTTCAACAATTCATCCAAAAAATCATACACCACGATCAAACAGGATTCATTTCAGGGATGCAAAGCTGCTTCAATACACGCAAATCAATTATTATTATTCATCACATCAACAGGAGCAAGAGTAAGAACCACATGGTAATCTCAATAGATGCAGAAAAAGCATTCGACAAGATCCAACACCCCTTCCTGATGAAGGTTTCAGAAAATTTAAGAATCCATTGAACATTCCTCAAAACAATAAAGGCTGTATATGACAAACCTACAGCCAGCATTATAATTAATGTTGAAAAACTAAAGCCGTTTCCTCTTAACTCAGGAACAAGACAAGGATGTCCACTCTCTCCACTTCTCTTCAATCTAGTATTAGAATGCCTAGCTACAGAAATAAGACAAGATGCAGACATAAAGGGTATCCAAATAGGTAAAAAAGAAATAAAACTCTCCCTCTTTGCAGACGACATGATCTTGTATTTAAAGAATCCCATAGTCTCCACTCCCAAATAACTCAAGCTGATTCAAAACTTTGGCAAAGTAGCAGGTTATAAAATTAACCCCCCAAAATCAATGGCTTTTCTGTATGCCAACAATGAGAAAAGTGTGGCTGAAATTAGGAAAGCAACTCCATTTGTAATAGCCACACAAAAAATAAAATACCTAGGAATTAACATAACCAAAGAAGTGAAGGACCTCTATGATGAAAATTTAAAATCTTGAAAAAGGAAATCAACACAGAACTTAAAAAATGGCAAAACCTTCCATGCTCCTGTATTGGAAATATTAACATCGTGAAAATGGCCATACTTCCCAAGGCTATCTCCAAATTCAATGCCATACTTATCAAAATTCCAACCTCATTCTTCAAGGAAATAGAAGAGGCAATCCAAAAATTCATGTGGAACAATAAAACACCCCGAATAGCAAAAACGCTCCTCAACAGAAAGAACACGGCTGGAGGAATATCAATACCAAATTTCAAACTCTACTATAAAGCCATATTAATCAAAACAGCTTGGTATTTGCCTAAGAACAGACCTCAGGACCAATGGAATAGAATTGAAAACCCAGAAATGAACCTCCAGACCGAAAGCCATCTAATCTTTGATAAGGGAGCTAAAAAAATAGAATGGAAGAAAGACAGGGTCTTCAGTAAATGGTGCTGGCAAAATTGGTTAACTATTTGTAGAAAAATAAAGCTAGATCCTTATATATCACTCTGCACCAGAATCAACTCCAAATGGATCAAAGAACTCGAAGTCAAAGCAGACACTCTGAAAACATTGCAGGAAGGAATAGTAGAAACCCTATGTCTCCTTGGCGCAGGTCAAAGTTTTCTGAATAGAGACCCAGAAACACAACAGATCAAAGAAAGGTTGGACAAATGGGATTGCATGAAGTTGCAGGGCTTCTGCATGGCAAAGGACATAGCTAGCAAGATCAATAGAAAGCCCGCAGATTGGGAAAAGATCTGCAGTAGCCATATAACAGACAAGGGTCTCATATCTAAAACATACATAGGACTCAAAAAAAAATCCCCCAACAACAAATCCTCAAAAAACAACTGCCCAATAAATAAGTGGGCGAAAGACTTAAAGAGAAACTTCTCTGAAGAAGAAAGAAGGATGGCCAATAGACACATGAAGAAATGTTCAACATCCCTAGCCATAAAAGAAATGCAAATCAAAACAACATTGAGATACCACCTCACGCCAGTTAGAATGGCAAAAATCAAGAACTCTAATAACAACAGATGCTGGAGGGGATGTGGACAGAAGGGAACCTTACTTTATTGTTGGTGATAGTGTAAACTTGTTCAACCACTTTGGAAAGTAGTATGGAGGTTCCTCAAAAAACTCCACATAGAGCTCCCATATGACCCAGCAATCCCACTTTTGGGCATTTACCCTAATGTTTACAAACAAGACCACACTAAAGCTACCAGCACAACTATGTTTATTGCAGCATTATTTACCATAGCTAAGATATGGAACCAACCCAGATGCCCCTCAGTAGATGAATGGATCAAGAAAATGTGGTATATATACACAATGGAATTCTATGCCTCCATCAGAAAGAATGACATTGCCCCCTTTGTTAGGAAATGGAAAGACTTGGAAAAAATTATATTAAGTGAAGTAAGCCAAGCCCAAAGAAACATATTTGATGTCAGTATAACTTGTGGAGGAGATGGGGAAAAACAAGGCGTTTAAGGATTCAGGTGGACCTGTTGCAACAATGAGAAGTACAAAATGTCATGTCAAAAATGAGCTTTACAATGTCGGTGGGAGTGCGGAGGGTTGGAAGGATTGGGTGGGGGGGTGGGGGTAGGCTGGGAAGGGAGGTAAAGTGTAAACAAATGAGGAGGCTGCAATTCTCAGTAAGAAATGTATGCATTATCCTGCCCATGTAATTGTAACCCCTCTGTACAGTATGTTCACAAATAAAATAAAATAAAATATATAAAAAAAAGAAGAATGCAATCATGCCTCCGTAGATGTTGTTAATTGGATAATGTTTACTTCAAGGTCTGCCTGCTTGCTTCCTTTTCACTGTTTATTTTTCAATGTAGCTT
Organism: Dipodomys spectabilis; assembly: GCF_019054845.1. Taxonomy (NCBI): domain Eukaryota; kingdom Metazoa; phylum Chordata; class Mammalia; order Rodentia; family Heteromyidae; genus Dipodomys; species Dipodomys spectabilis. The sequence goes on from NW_024870915.1 coordinate 643,199, forward strand.
TTTCTTCTGGAAAGTATTTATGGGCCTAGTGAAGATAAATTCCTACTGTAATTAGTCATTAATTTTATTCCAACATCATTTCGCAGATCCTTCTGAGTTTCTTCAGGGTCTGTAGAGTAATGCTTCACATTCTTAGATATGTTTTTTTTTCTTTTTTTTGGGGGGGGGTCCGGTCGTGGGGCCTGAACTCTGGGCCTGGGAGCTGTCCCTCAGCTCTTCAGCTCAAGGCTAGCACTCTACCACTTGAGCCACAGCGCCACTTCTGGCTTTTTTGTTTTTGTGTATGTGGTTCTGAGGAATCGAACCCAGGGCCTCAGGCATGCAAGGCAAGCGCTCTACCACTGAGCCACCTTCCCAGCCCTTAGATATGTTTTTAACATTGATGCATCCGATGATAAAGACACATTGCTTAAGTCACCATTTTGATGATTGAAAAGAAACCATGCTGCAATCTCACTATATCGTAATTTTCTGGTTTTAAATTCTTTTGGATTAGAATTGATGCTGGAGAATTAACAGTCTGTGTAAAATTTTATATTTTCCTAATTATTTTTAGTATACTTTCCAATATTGTATAAAGTTAGAACATTGCTACTTACTTAGTTTTAGGATTTCTAAAATGGTTAGAGTAAAATTTGTATTCATTCACAATTTTAAGATAATATTGTCCATTATGACCAAGTGAGATATTTTAAACTTTTTATTTGTGGTCCTTAATAGTGGTGCTGGGAAATCAAGTTCGTGGCTTCATGTGTCTTAGTCTACTGTGTGCCTCTGAGCCTGATTTAACCTATGGTTTTATTTTCAATCAACTGGAATAAAGAAAAATTTCCCTAGGAAGGAATTAACACTTGGTTACTTTCTCCAGTATCTCTCATACACATAAAAGTAATATAATTCTACACTGAAAGAAAATGGTGTTCTTATATTGTATTTATTATTAGTAACTTTTTATTTTTTGTAGCCCCACTCTTCACTAAGTCTTGCCCATTTGCTATCCCTCCTTCCCATAAAACTTGACTAGATCAACTGGAAGACCACTTCTTGTCAGCCTCCTCCTTAAAAAGATCAACCTAAGTAACTTACCCCCTGGTAGCCCTGCTAAAAACTTTCAAAGGCCTGACTGCAACCAGACTCCTTCCTGAGAGCCCTCCTCTGCTTTAGGGAAATCCCTCTTCTGCTCCACCCCTTCCTGGAATCCCTGCTCTGCACCACCAGAAACCAGACCACATACATATCTCCTTCTGTGTCCCACCTTGCTGCAATAGAACCCCACCTACACCAGGCTCCTCCCTCAAATCCCCACTTCATCCACCAGATGAGGTCCCCCCCTAACTACTCTAGTCCCTCATAGTCGCATTGCTCCCATATCCTAGTACCTCCAAACTCCTCCCTTCACTTTTATACCCCACCACCAACCAGACTTCTCACTCCAACCCCCCCCCACCAGTTTCATCAGAAAATCTGCCCATAACTACCCTACTTGAAAGAGGCCTAACCTCTCAAACACAGCCCTGAACCTACCTCTTCCCACAAAGCCCATCATGCTATACCAAAAACCCTTCACCTTCCTATAACTGCCATGCAGCCCTGCCTTGCTTGGCCAGAAGCTTCTCACACAGCCCATCTCCTGCCTGGAAAGACAGCCCTGCTTCAACACAAGCTGCTCTACCTCCCACATCTACTCTCTCAATGCCCTGCCTTGCTCTCCAGATAAATCCGCCTCCTATTGCCTCCTCCCTCAATTCCACATCCTACTCCACCAGATACCCTGCCCACAATTATCCTACACCATTTTAGCTTTTCCACTCCTTCTCAGAGCCCCTCCTCCAACTAGCCCCATGGCTCCAAACCTTGCCCTGCTCCTGAAAATCCCACTAGAAAACCCCCACCACACTATGACATTTCTGGACATCCACATTGCTCCACTGGAAGCCACTGTTCCAGTTGGCCTCTTTCTGGAAGCCTAGAAAACCTCCACCAGACTCTCCCATCCCTCGACACACACATTGCTTCACTGGAAACCACTGCACCAGTCGGCATCCCTTTGGAAGCCTCACTAGACTCAACTGTAAATCCCAGTCCCTCCATAGTTCCTTTTGGAAGGTTGTTTTGCCCTGCTGGAAATCCTGTCCATAGTCCATGTCCTGCCTTACAACACTGAAATACCCATCCAACCTTACTCCTCTTTTCGAAGTGGTGACTGGTTACACCAGAAAACTCATCTTAACTAGTTTAGTACACTGGATCTTATCACTGCTCTCACAAAGCCCTGTTCCTGAAAAACGCCTCCATACATTGTGACTACATTGTGCTCTGCTGGAAACCCCACCTCCACCCTAAAACACTTCCCGAAGGCCTGACATTCTCCATGAGAAACCCACCCCTTACTAGTCTTTGTCTTCCTAGTACCACCCTGCCCTCTCAAAGCCACACTCTGAAAAGCAACTCCCTCATAGCTCCGAATTCCTGCTCCAGAATCCCTACCTTCTGTCAACCTCTTGCCTCCCTTCCTTGCCCTGCGTTAAGGGAAACCTCACCCTACATATCCCACAAGGGGTCACAGTGTTCCACCAGATCCCCTCCTCTAAGTAATCTCTTCCTTTGTAGCCTTGTTCTTCCTTTTCAAAGCCCTGCCCCAAACAGCCTCCTCCCCAGTGACCCCACCTTCTTCCAATGAAAACCTGTCCACCTGCCAGCCTCCATCCTAAAACCCGCCTACTCCACAAGAGACCCCTCCACTAACAAGTTTAGTCCTTCCTGCTTCCTCCCTGATGTCTCAAATTCCTACACAGATTGGCCTTCGCCCTCAACGCCCTGTCCTGATCCTTCATACAGGCTGTTCCAATACCAACTACTCCCTTAAAACAGACAGAGCTCCACCAGAAACCCCATAACACCTCATCCATGAAGGTCTCGTCTAGTAACTTTTATTACAAATGTGATTTTGAACATATCTGGGGAAATAATAGTTCCAGCCTCCAGCTGCCCTCAGTCACAGAGAAGGATTTGTGCCTGGTTTTGGGTTTTCAGGTAGTCCTGAAAATGTAAAGTGCTCTTGTCTAAAATTGGATAAAAATCAGGCCAGTTTAATTTCGGGTGAATCACACCCCCAGCCTTCATCCAAGAGAAGGGATTCAAAAGACCAGTTTTTGAAATGTCTTCCTAAATAAGCAAGCCCTGGGAAAATGAAGCTCAACTAAGTTACTTAGATTAAAATAAATACTGTCTTAAATTTTTCTTTCAAAACTTTAAAATGTACATATAACTGATTTTGATTTTTGCGTGCTTAAAAATCTGAGTGTGTTTGGTATGTGTTTGTGAATATTTTCATGATAGAAATTGTCAGCATGCTGTAACAATTGGCTGAGTTTAAGTTTAAAGTTCAAAAGGTTATGAGATTTGATCATTACTAAAAATTTTTTAAAGCATTTTCACATCGTTTGAAACGGCTTTTTAAGGATTCTTTAACTTAAAAATTAGAAAATCTGGTATTTTAGAAGGCATAAGGCTGTTTATACTGTAATCAAGTTATATGGCTTAACAAAAAGGAGAAATTTAGAAGCCAACAGAAGACCTATCTTTAGAAGTGAAGAGTGAGTAGGCAGAAGTGCAGTTCAGCTTGTCATGCATGGTGGAACAGGCCCCAGGAAGAGTCCACACATGGTGAAAGAGGGCCATCTGGCACAAACGCAGTTCAACTAACCCTAAAGAGTCGGATTGGGTGTGTTCCCATTCCACTGGAAGGGCCAAGTGACCCATATTTATTCTGCCCCATTTCCCTGCAGAGAGACACTGGAAACATGATGGTAAAAATGAGTGATGTGAAGATCTAATTAACATTGCTAAAACTACCCCTTGGATGTGTTAAAATTAAAATTAAGAAGGCCTTAAAAAGAGGATTAAAAAGTTTATTTGTATAATGTGGTTTGCTCTCAATGATATTCTGCCATTGGATATGTTATTTTTAAGGCATAAAGGTGTTAAGTCTAGCTTTTGGAACAGTGATGGTGATTTTAATTTGTGAATTAAGAAAAAAATGTTATTTGAGCGTAAAAGTTTTCATGTGTATCTGTTTTAAACCATCAGCCAAAGGAAATGAGTGACACCTAGCCTCGAGAGTTGAAGGGGTTTTTCAACATGCAACTAGAAACTAAAGTATAGAATATTTAAACAGAGATAAATAGGAGGCTTACATATTAGGAATAGATTTCTGTATATAAAGTTTAATAGTAAAATTGTTCTAATTGTTTAATTGGAGTAACATGGCCTTTTATGAGACTCATTGATCTGAAAATTGGTTCGAATCCAGGCTGGGCAGATAAAGGTCCCTGTGAGAATGTCACCTCTACTCAGCCAGCAGAAGGCAGAATGATCAAGCAGATCTGCTTTAGGATTCAATGTGGCTGAGTGCTAGCCTTGAGTTTTAGAGCTGAGGGACAGCACTCAGGCCCCAAGTTCAAGTCCAACAACCAACTAAGGGAATTGCCAGTGAGGCATTGTTCACAGAGTGAAGAAGACACTCCTTGGACGAAAATAATGGGCGAGCATCCACAGACCGTAAGCCACTGCTTAGATGGCAGAAATAATGTCAGATCCTTGAGTCATTTGTGCATGGCCCTTCACAAAATAGTCAGAGCCAGGAGGTCATGGGAAGATAGTTTGTAAGCATGCCTAGTGTCTATGACTGTAAGAGACAGGAACTTGTCAGTCATCTGTGATAGTAGTAAAAAGCTAAGGTTGTAAAATGTGGAGGATAATTTAAGTCTCAACCCCTGTATGTGCCAAAAGCTCTAATTGGCAGTAACTTTTGAATTGGCACCAGCTACATGAAATTCATCAGCTCAGGAAAAGTTTGTAAACCTGAGAGTGTGTCTCTATTGATATCTGTCTGAAGGCCTGCATAGGTATCTCAGACATTGTTAGGATTACTAGAGATCACCTTCCTAAGCCATCCAAAAAGATCCTTTTGCAAACCCGAAGGCTAAATAAGCTCCACTGCTGTAGCCAGAAAAATGGTCTGTGCATTTGTCAAAAGTTAAAATATTGTTCTTAATGACATCTAACCCTGGTAACCTCATTGTAAAATAAGCTAAGTTTATAGGTTCCTGGCAAGGTAGGATCAACACTCCTGACTCAGCTTGAAGAAGTGACAGAAGATGAATCTTTGCCCATCATCCCCTTTTAAGAACAAGGGAAAATATTCATTTTTTTAAAAATGTGGCAAAATAGACAGAAGGAAAAGGCATGGGAAATAGTAGTACAGGCCTGAGCCCTCTATATCTGCTTAGAAAATCCTAGCCTTATTAAAATAATTATTGTTTAAAAAGTTGTCATCTTGGTAAATTGTCCTGGACTATTATATAAATTGTCTTAAAAACTAGTGGGGTAACAGCCTGCCAAGTGTATACAATGCATCCTTACCTGTCTATGTAGTAATTTGCAGTCCAGCATGAGGTGTGACAGTCCCTTGGAACCACTGAGAGACACTGCTGCTGCTGCTGCACACCCTAATGGGTAAAGTTCAACAACAGCCTGACAGTTACCTGGAGGAAATCTACATCATCACCCAGACCACTTCCACTGTGGTAAAAGTATACTGCACTCCTGCCTGATTCCATCACCTGAAAATGTTTCCCGGTTGAAAGCTGCTACAACTAAGATCTTGTGGGACATTCTCTTGGTAATATGCAGTAACCCCTCTAAACTCCCACAGTAGATATTGGGAATGAGGATATCACTGGCTTGCCTTAGGCACTTCAAGATCACAGCCTAGTTTGGTTCTGATATGGTAATAACTTGCTTCCTTCTGGGTGTGTTTTAAAGATAAAGGAGAGATTTTTTTTAATCAATGGAGGTAGTATGAGGAATGAGACCCAGCCCTAATCTTAGCTTTAAAATCTAGCAAGCTTAGGCTGGGAAGGTAGCTCAGTGGTAGAGCGCTTGCCTTGCATGCCTCAGGCCCTTGCTTCGATTCCTCAGCACCACATAAGCAAAAAGAAAAAAGCCGGAACTGGCGCTGTGCCTCAAGTGGTAGAGCATTAGCCTTGAGCCTTGAGCTGAGGGACAGTGCCCAGACCCAGAGTTGAGGCCCCACAACCGGACCCCCCAAAATAAAAAATCTAGCAAGCTTTTCATCCCACTGGTGCCTTGAGGCTTTCTGAGATAACTTGGTTCCACAAGTCATAGGAAAAATGGGCAGTTTTAAACTTTCACCACAAAGAAGCTCAAGGAATTGTAAAGAAGAGGAGGATGGTACAGAAAGCCTTAGGAAAGGAACTTGGGGGAAATTGGTATCCTCTGGATAAGAAAGGATTTTAAAAGTAAAAATTGTCTTAAAATGTTTGTAAAGAAGACAAACCTCAGAAAGTTTAAGTATGTAGCAAATGGTATGAGTATGTCTTAAAATTGGAGCTTACGAGTATAGCTGGTATAAAATTAAGTTAGCTGTTATATACAGAGTCAAGATTGTTAGAAGAAAAAGTCAGGGCATTTGGTACTGTTAATATTGTTACTCACTGGAACAATAAAAGACCCCGAATACCAAAAACGCTCCTGAATGGAAAGAACACTGCTGGAGGAATATCAATACCAAACTTCAAACTCTACTTTAAAGCCATAGTAATCAAAACAGCTTGGTATTGGCATAAGAACAGACCTCAGGACCAATGGAATAGAATTGAAATCCCAGAAATGAACCCACAGACCTATAGCCATCTAATCTTCGATAAGGGAGCTAAAACAATAGAATGGAAGAAAGACAACCTCTTCAGTAAATGGTGCTGGAAAAATTGGTTAACTACATGTAGAAAACTTAAGCTAGATCCTTATATATCACCCTGCACCAGAATCAACTCGAAATGAATCAAAGACCTTGAACTCAAAGCAGACACTCTGAAAACATTACAGGATGGAATAGGAGAAACCCTGGGTCTCCTTGGCTCAGGCCGAAATTTTCTGAATAGAGACCCAGAAACACAACAAATCAAAGAAAGGTTGGACAAATGGGATTGCATAAAGTTGCAGAGCTTCTGCAGGGCAAATGACATAGCTAGCAAGATCAATAGAAAGCCCACGGATTGGGAGAAGATCTTTACTAGCCATACAACGGACAAGGGTCTCATATCTAAAATATACTTGGAACTCAAAAAATTAAATCCCCCAACAACAAATCCTCAAAGAAACAACTGCCCAATAAATAAGTGGGCGAAAGACTTAAAGAGAAACTTCTCTGAAGAAGAAAGAAGGATGGCCAATAGACACATGAAGAAATGTTCAACATCCCTAGCCATAAAAGAAATGCAAATCAAAACAACATTGAGATATCACCTCACTCCAGTTAGAACGGCAAAAATCAAGAACTCTAACAACAACAGATGCTGGAGGGGATGTGGACAGAAAGGAACCTTACTTCATTGTTGGTGGGAATGTAAACTTGTTCAACCACTTTGGAAAGCAGTATGGAGGTTCCTCAAAAGACTTCACATAGAGCTCCCCTATGACCCAGCAATCCCACTTTTGGGCATTTACCCTAATGTTTACAAACAAGACCACACTAAAGCTACCAGCACAACTATGTTTATTGCAGCATTATTTACCATAGCTAAGATATGGAACCAACCCAGATGCCCCTCAGTAGATGAATGGATCAAGAAGATGTGGTATATATACACAATGGAATTCTATGCCTCCATCAGAAAGAATGACATTGCCCCATTTGTTAGGAAATGGAAAAACTTGGAAAAAATTAAAGTGAAGTAAGCCATGCCCAAAGAAACGTAGGTCCCATGGTTTCCCTTATTTGTAATATCTAGTATATGTATGAGTCAAGCGGAAAAGGTCAGATAATGTGATGTCAGGAAAATGAACCCTTAGATGTGTATTTTAATGTTTTTTTCTTTCATGCATGTGTTTCTAACACATTTATAAGATTATCTCTTTGTTACTTTGTATGTCCCTCCCCCACAGTATAACCCCTGCTTTCACTATATTTGATGTCAGTATAACTTGTGGAGGAGATGGGGAAAAACCAGTTGTTTAAGGATAAAGGTGGACCTGTTGCAACAATGAGAAGTACAAGTTGTCATGTCCAAAACGAGCTTTACAACGTTGTTGCGGGGTGGGGGGTGCGGGGGGGGGGGGGAGCGGAAGGAGAAGGATTGGGATTAGGGGGTGAGGGGGGAGGCTGGGAAGGGATGTGAAGGGTAAACAAAGGAGGAGGCTGCAATGCTTGGTAAGAAATGTACGCATTATCCTGCCCATGTAACTGTAACTCCTCTGTACAGTATGTTCACAAATAAAATTAAATTAAATTTAAAAAAAAATATTGTTACTCACAATCGGACATTGTAGACTGGTGTCCTTTGTAAAAGAGAGGATCAGCACAATCCATCTATTAGTTCTGAGATCCCAATACCAAACTGTAAATATAGAAGACTGTGCCAATTAGGGGAACATGAGTGGTTCTCGATGCTCTAGAAGAGGAGGGAATGAAGAGCCAAAGTAAATTCAACTTGAGATTAACTCCACCATCTTGTGCTAGGCTGCCCTCAGAGTAACCCCAAGAGAGAGAAAAAAAACAAAGGTGGCCACCAACACTGTCCACCCTTAAGAAAGCAGAACAGTTGCCCAAGTGTTCGAGGAACAGAACATACCAACAGTTCATAAAAAGGGCAGTATGTTTAGGGTGGACTCAAATCAATCATGTAACTGCTTGTGTGGAAATTCCCTAAAGTTGTTTGTTCAATACTATAAAAGCTATGCTGATTTTGTGCTTGGGGACTCTTACTGTCACCGATAACCAGTGCGTGGAAGACCAAGCTTGAGCTTGCAAATAAATGACTCTTTTGCTGTTGCATTGGTCGTGGTCTCTGATGGTCCTTTGGGGGTCCCAAGTCCGTACAACAGGGCTTGATATAAAATGTTCCTGCCCAGATATTTGAATGATGACATTTATAGTTTAAATGATTTAGGGTAATTATTAAGATCTAACACATGCTGAGGTTTTTTATACCTCTCTTTCACCCTTTCTTTCTTCCTCCCTTTCTTTCTTTTTTCTTTTCCTTTCTTTCTTTTAATTCCTTTATTTCTCCTTTTCTTTCTTTCTGTCTTTCTTTCTTTCTTTCCTTCTTTCTTTGTTTCTTTCTTTCCCTTCCTTCCTTCCTTCCTTCTGTGCTTCCTTATTTCCTTCCTTCTGTCCTTCCTTCTTTTCTTCCTTATCTCCTTCTTTCCTTCCTTCCTTCCTTCTTCCTTCCTTCCCTCCATCCTTCCTTCCTTCCTACCTTCCTTCCTTATTTCCTTCCTTCCTTCCTTCCCTTCTGTCCTTCTCCTTCTGTGCATTCTTTTCTTTCTCTTTCTTTTCTCTTTCTTTCTTCCCTTTTCTTTCCTCTTTTATGAAATGAGTATGAATTTAGATATTTTGTTTGCTGAACAAGTATTATGCCATTAGAACAATCCTTTTTTAATTTAGTTACTTTGCTCATAGGTTATCACTTTTGCTGAGGACTGAACAGAGGCTAAGTTCCTCACTTATGTCTGCCAAGTAACTGGGATCACAAATGCATTCCAGCTTGCCAGGCTTTAGGATAATATGAGAATCATATTATTTTCCTGGCACCCTGGTTCTGAAGTGAGATCCTCTCAAATTCTACCCCTTTAATTAGCGATGTGAGCTCCAATAGCTTGCCCTCAGTATAGATGATCTAAATGAATGATTGAAGGTAATTTCACTTTAATCTCTTTTTTGCCAGTTCAGGGACAACTATAATTTTATTTCTATACAATTTTTGTGTATATGTGCACATTACTTTTAAAATGTTGTTTTCCCGGGGCTGGGAGGTGGCTCAGTGGTAGAGCGCTTGCCTTGCAATGCATGAGGACCTGGGTTCGATTTCCCAGCACCACATAAGCAAAAAGAAAAAAGCCGGAAGTGGCTCTGTGGCTCAAGTGGTAGAGCGCTAGCCTTGAGCTGAAGAGCTGAGGGACAGCACCCAGGCCCAGAGTTCAGGCCCTACAACCAGACCCCAAAAAAATGTTGTTTTCCCTCACTTTTTTTCCTTTTTTATTTTTGTTGGTCATGAGGCTTGAACTCCAGGCCTGCGTGCTGTCCCTAAGTTCTTTAGGTCAAGACTAGCACTTTACACTTGAGCCACAGTGCCATTTCCAGTTTTTTGGTGTTTAATTGGAGGCAAGAGTGTCACAGATTTCCTGCAAGGGCTAGCTTTGAACTACCATCTTCAGATCTTAGCTCTTGCATAGCTAGGATTACCGGCATGAAGCACCAGCTCCCAGCTAAAATTTTACTTATTTTAAGTTCTATGATTTAGTTGAGAGAGTAGGATGAGTGTGTAGAAAGGAAATTTTCACGTCATCTCTATAAATAATTTCAGAGTTCCATTTTCATAATATTTATGCATTGATTAATAACAGAAGCTCCCAAAGTAACAGAATGATCCTTCATTTTCTCCTTCCCATAGGTATTATTGGAAGATGAGTGAAATCTAAGTATAAGGCAATATGTACTTGAAGTTATAAAAAATATTTTGATGACACATAAAGAGCAATATTACACAGCATGCTTTTCATTTCATAAAGAAAAGAATGTCATACAAGTATATTTATTGGCAGGCTTTTTCATCTGAAAAAAATATCATAAAAAAGCTGAAGGGGATCAGCAACGATTTCAGTGTGATATAGCACTGGAGACTATAAGACATGAATTTATTCATTAAATGATTATCTAGGAAAGGTATCTGTTCACTAAATTTATTCATTGTATATTTTATTTTATTTACATGTCACTTAATATATAAATACATACAAGTGTGAATATATATTATATATATATATATTCACACTTGTATATATATATATACATATATATATATATGTGTATATATATATATATATATATATATATATATATATATATAGCAGCAGTATCTGTCCAGTGAACTGTATGGTTAGCTAACTTCATCATGTCAAGTTCATCTAAAGGATGGACTTCCATAAACCTTAACAACCCTGCAACACCACTGCACATGCAAACATAAGTTTTCACAATTGTAAGCCAGACCTGTGTTTTACCAAAGCTTTTTATATAATGTGTTATTTTTTTCATTTAGGCTTGACACAAAATGTGTTTGCCCTAGAAATAAATGATGGCATTATAACTACAATAAGTTAGTTTAAATCATTACATTGAAAACATATTCACTACGAGTTGTTCTTTCTTTCCTTTTCTTATTTTATCTTTAGGAAATTGATTTCAGTTTTGATGTAGTGTTTGCCAGACAAGTACTCCAACACTGGAGCACTCCACTAATCCTTTCTTGTTTAAGATTCTTTACTCATAGAATAGCAATTTTTGCACCGAGCTCCAAAAGCAGGGGCCATGATTTCATTCCAATATACCTACATACCTAGTAGGTTGATATGGGTGATACTTTTCTTCCTAGACTGATTCAGAACTGTGATCCTCTCAAATTTCTAACACTTTAGTTAATAGTGTGTGCTCCAGTTCTGCCTACCTCTAGAAGATATGACAGAAATAAATGATTACAGGTAATTGGAGTGAATCATTGGTTCATAGGTGATTTGATATTAAAATGTAGAGTAAGTTTGGAAGTATAATCACAGTAGTCAGATATTTTGCTAAGTAAATTTTGCTTCATATTAAAAAACATCTCGACCAGAATTCAGGATTATTTTGCTGTCTGTTAACTTGTATGTCATCTGGGAAAATAAGCTTAATATCTTCCATGCTTGGTAAAGATCTTTGAATGGTCTGATGTGCTGGTTCACATCTATAATCATGGTTAGCAATCAGAAGTAAATAGATCACAATTTGAACATAGCCTAACCAAAAATTTAGGAAGTCTCAATCTCAACAAACTAGTGTATAATGTTGAATCACGTCATTAATCTCAACACCACAAGAGGCTAAGTCTCTGCCCAGTACCTGTGTCACTTATGTAACTGGCTCACTTGGAGGCAGTCACCTCTTCTTATGCAGAAACTGGGCTGAGATTTAGCCAAGAGGAGGGAGGAGTCTCCCCCACCTTCCCAGGGTGGGCCTCCAGAATGCAGTGAATGTGCTTGCTTCCCTCCTCCAAATGGCTTGAGATGCCATGCTTCTGAGTGCTCATTATTTGATTTCAGTGACCTGTGGTAGAGGTGTAAGGTAACAGTAAATTAAATTTCACATTTGCCAATTGAGCTGTTCTTCACAGTTTGTGAGTTCAACTCACAATTGAGAGTATTGAGGTAGGGGAGAGAGGGAGAGTGAGTGAAAGAGAGGAGAAATAGATAGAGAGAGGGAGAGAGAACATAAAGGAAGGAAGGAAGGAAGGAAGGAAGGAAGGAAGGAAGGAAAGAAGGTAGGAAGGAAGAAAGAAAGAAGGATGAAAGGAAAGAAAAAGACAGAAAGAAAGAAAGAAATGGGGCTGGGAAGGTGGCTCAGTGGTAGAGCGCTTGCCTTGCATGCCAGAGGCCCTGAGTTCAATTCCTCAGCACCACATAAGCAAAAAGAAAAAAGCCGGAAGTGGCGCTGTGGCTCACGTGGTAGAGTGATAGCCTTGAGCTGAAGAGCTGAGGGACAGCGCCCAGGCCCAGGGTTCAGGCCCCATGACCAGACCCAAAAAAAGAAAGAAAGAAAGAAAGAAAGAAAGAAAGAAAGAAAGAAAGAAAGAAAGAAAGAAAGAAAGAAAGAAAGAAAGAAAGAAAGAAAGAAAGAAAGAAAGAAAGAAAGAAAGAAAGAAAGGAAGGAAGGAAGGAAGGAAAGAAAGAAAGAAAGAAAGAAAGGAAGGAAGGAAGAAACGAAGGAAGAAACGAAAGAAGGAAAGAAGGAACAAGGAAAGAAGGAAGAAGGAAAGAAAGAAAGAAAGAAAGAAAGAAAGAAAGAAAGAAAGAAAGAAAGAAAGAAAGAAAGAAAGAAAGAAAGAGAGAAAGAAAGAAAGAAAGAAAGAAAGAAAGAAAGAAAGAAAGAAAGAAAGAAAGAAAGAAAGAAAGAAAGAAAGAAAGAAAGAAAAAAGAAAAAAAAGAAAGATAATGATTGAGAATGAACGGTTTGGAGTCAGGAGTTACATGGCAGAGGTGCTACCTCTATTTGGTATTAGGTCTGCCCTAGCCATGCAGACCCTATGCAGACACTTCCCCTCTTCTTGGCTAAGTTTCCATCCTTTATGTGTTACCTAGGTATCTGCCATGCCTGGAGGCAGACACCTCCCACTCCTGCTAAATCACAACCTGGTCAGCCTCTGGTCACACTTTCCATTTGGCCAGAGGAGATTCCCAGGCCCTGAAGTCACATCCAGTGTGGCCAGAATTTTCCCCCACCAGGCCATATGTCATTCGGGCCTTGGCCTAGATATGTCATGGCCTGAGGTTGGGTCAACCCCCTTTTTTTCACATGCCTCTCCACCATATATGGCATGGGAAGCAGTTCAGTAAATAAACTACTTTACCTGACTGAATACCATGTAGTGTTCTCTTCATTGGTTACCTAATGAAACTTACCTAATTAATATACCTTACACTTCAGAGTTTCTAGTTATGAAATCATGGATATTTTTTGACATATGTGAGATCAGTATCTACAAAACATATGTACTTACTCATCATTTAACAGTATAATTCTGACTGGAATCTTTTTTTCAATTTTTTAATTTTGAAAATAATGTACAGAGAAGTTGCAATTACATTTGTAAGATTATGAGTACATGTCTTATTAAGCATTGGTGCCTCTTCCTTGGTTTCCCCTTTTCATCCCTTCCCATCTTCCAATTCCTCCTCCAAAGTTGTAAAGTTCGTTTTTTGACATAATGTGTTGTACATTTCATTGTCGCTATGGATCCACCTGTATACCTATTTACATCATTTTTTTCCCTTTCTCTTCACAAAGACTACCAACATCTGAATTTTTAATAGCTGCCTAATTAACCTTAAAGTCTATTTTGTTTGCTTTGCTTTGCTTTGTTTTTAGCTTAAAGTAATCAAAGATTTGGTGGGACAATCTGAAAAGATCTCTGCTTTCATATTTTATAAACACCCTGGGCTACAACATGTGTGCTACCAGGTCAGATGATGGGACTTTGAAATACTAGAAAGCAGATGCACGTCATAAGATCCACGGCTTTGGGATTTCTCAGATTCTTTTTTAAATGTAATTGTTACTAAGGTGTGTAGAGTGAGTTTACCATATCACAGTCCATGTAATGTGTACATTTGCCTTGTAGAAAATGCCATCCTTTCCTGAGCTTTCCCCAAGTTTTTGCTTGTTTTGTTGTTGTTGTTTGTTTTTGTTTTTGTGCCTAACCATCAGCTTCAACTCAGGATTGGTTGCTGCACCTGAGTTTTTGTAATCAAGGCTACTCTACCTCTGGAGTCCCAGCTCCCTATATGGCTTTTTGGTTGTTAATTGGAGAGAAGAGTCACAGATTTTCTCACTCCTGCTGTCTTTGAACTGTGATCATCAGCCTCCTGAGTAGCTAGGATTATAGGCCTGAGTCCCCAGTGTCCAGCTACTAATGTGTTGGTTTCATGCTTCCCTGGTTTTGTTACAATTTTCTTCGACTCTTGGCACTAATACTACATATTGCCTGCTCAAATCTGAATTGGTGGAATATGCTTGTATTTTGAGGAAGGCAGGAATAGGAAACTATAGGCCATAGGGACATATAAGCTAAACAAATCATTTGGAACATGGCATAAAGACAAGTAAATTTATTGCCAGTTGACTGTGTCTTGTCTTTACTTTTAATTTTACATGGCCTTTGAATGATGATAGACATATCCAAATGGCAATTGGCAGAAATAAGGTTTGTCATCCTGTTCTAAAAACAAAACAAAAAGCCACCCAAAAATATAACCTATGAGTCCAGCAATTTCCTCGAATTAGAGACCAATATGCCCTAGTTTATGAAAAAAATGTCCTTTATTCAAGTGCTGCTACTTTTTCTAACTACAAATATAATGAAATCTGTAGTAGTCTGTAGAATTGTATACCACAGCTGTCATTTTAATTTACAAGAAATTCCGACTTTAAAATGTTTATTTATTCATTTCTTGACAGTTGTGGGGCTTGGAATCAGGGCATGGGCACTGTCCCTGAGACTCTGTGCTCAAGGTTGTTAGCATTCTACCAATTGAGCCACAGAGTCACTTCTATTTTATGAGTTGTTAATTGGAGATAAGAGTCTTATGGGGACTTTTCTTCCTGGGCTGGCTTTGAACTGCGATCCTCAGATCTCAGCCTCATGGCTAGCTGCGATTACAGGCATGAGAGATTGGCACCTGGCTTTAAATACTCATTTTTAAAATGAACTGCTTGTTGCCTCTGGCTCACATATATAATCCTAGCTAGATTTAGGATTACAGTTATAAGAAACAAACACTAGGTAAGATTTTTTCATGATGGTTTTTATTGCCATGTTTTAATATTGTTTGTTTCTTACACTACAATGCTCTTATTTTTATTTTCACATAGGTGGGGATGATAAGTGCTAGCCAGTGTTGAACTTTCTTTTGTTGAGATGGAGGCATGTGCACGGTCTTTCCTAGAATGGCATGGAATTGAAATCCTCCTGCTCTCAGCTCCCCATGGGTCTGGGATGATAGAAGTATTCCATCACGCATAGCCAGGGGTTGAGGATCATTTCAGGTAACTCTACACTGGTCTGGAACTGATGTCCCAAATACCTAGCTTTACAGGCAAAACCATGTTATATTCCATTTCACATTGAATAGCTTATGTATATACTTAGAGAGTACAATGATAACACATTACTTGTTAAATACATAAAATAGTCAATATAATTAGCAGGTTTATCTCTTAAAACATTCAAGCTAATGTATTTTGGTAACCTCCTGACTCTGTTAGCTATTTTGGAATATACCATAAACACGAATACATTGACAATGTGAAGAATATTGGAAGTTGATAAAGATAGAGACAAGTTAGAATATGTGTAATAAATATATATTTATCTATTGCTCCTCTGAAGAATATTATCATATATTCAACATGACAACACCACCAAACATTGAAATGACAATAATTTTCCTACAGTGTAGAATTTCCCATTTCATAATCTGCCATCTTCAACTTTTTACATCTTTTTACATTATAAGTATGAATGTTTTCCTGTTTATTGTAATGTTTTGAAATCATTATATGATGGAATTAAAAATTTGTAGAGTCTACTGAAATTATTTCATTTTGTATGGATTTGTGATGCTAAATCATTAATACCATTGTTTCCTGAAATTTATGCTAACAGACTATATCACTAAATTATATTCTAATTACATCTTATTATTGTATTTTTATATTGGGTTCTACTGTTGCTGTTTTATGATATAGAATATTGTGAAGCTAGACTGAAACTTGCAACCCAACTGCCTCCAGTTACACTGTTTTATCACCAGGTTATGGATGCTGATAAATATAACTCTAACTAATCAGGAGTTTGAGACCTGAGATTTAGTTCATACAGGCTGAGCATGAAATTTTAAGAGTCTCTCCTCTCCAGTTCACTACAGAAAGCTTTCAGTGGAACTGTGGCACAATTGGTAGATCACTACAGTCACCAGAAAGATACTCAGCCTTGTCATATAGCCCCTGAATTCAAGACCTAAATCATAGATATGCACAACACACCCTTACACATATACACACACACACACCAACACACATGTACACTCACAGATTCTCTGGCAATGTTGTATCTTAAATTCTTTTCCAGAGATTGGGCAACAGCCCACTCATTTGTGAAGGTTTTTTTCCTGATTATTTTGAAGGAGGAGGATAGTTCATGGGACAAAGAAGACAAGACTTTAGTGAGGAATTCTTTATAAGTGACTAGCTTATAAAAAAGAACAGGAGCACAGTTTTTATATTTAAAGTTTACATTCCTTCAACTATAGTATTTTTCTATAATAATCATTGAATTATGAGAAGACAATACAGCACCTCTTCCCTCCTCCCCTTCCCCTCTCTCATAAAATATGACAAAAGTATAAAAAATACTCTATCTTAAAAAAATGTACATCTATAAAAAGGTCTGGCAATATGGGTAAGGTTTATTTTTCAATAATTGTATGATTTTCCACCTCTAAGTACTTACCTTTTTTCCAGATGACAGCACACTGGGGATTAAAGGGCAAACAAGATTAGGAAACAAAAAACTAACAAAGTCCTAGGATATAGATGTCAAAAATTGATGCAAGAAGTACATGGTAGACTGAGAAGGCCCTGAGAGGCAAAATGATTTCTGCAGGATGAGAGGAATAGTGACAAATAAGGCATGGATCTGACCTAGAAAGTGTTCCTTGAGGTTGAGAACATGCTGATTCCCAGACCTAGCTGAGGATGTTGGGATTTGACAATGTTCACATGTGTATAGAGTGATGTGGGAGGGGAGATTTCAGTCTCCACTATGTCTTCGGGATGGTCTTATGTGAGCAAGCAGTTTAGATCATTGGTCTCTGAGAGATGACACTCTATACCTCACAATGGAATAGAATATGGAACTCTGAGAGCCAGACAACTGTAACTGACAGTTAGCTCAAGCCAGCTCAAGTGGCCTGTAGCTCAGGAACAAGGAAGTTCAAGAGACTCAGGTCTCAGGCGTGAGAGGTGTGAGTGCCTCACTCAATGCTGCAGACATTGGATCAGTGCCAAAACACGAATCCATATTCTCAGGTCTTTTTATAAGATGAAACCATGGAAATCACAAGGAAACTCATGCCAGGTATAACTATGACAGGAAACCTATTTAATCTCATCCTAGGCCACAGTACAACCTTCTTCTTGTGTGCTTTTATATGTGTGTACTGAGAAAATATTTACTGTGTACTTTTCAATCCACGCTATTAATCATTTTGAAGTGTACTCCCAATTCCGTGTTTCAAAAATCCATTCTTTTTACCACCTCAGTATGACAATGAGTCAGCCCAAACCCTGAATATGCCTTATAATATAGGGAGCTTGGACTCAGGCTTGTTGGAAATGCTGGTAATGAACCTGGTCCCTGCCTACCAGAAAGGTGATCTTTTCTATGTTAGAAACATTCTTTAACACTATAGAGTAGGAGACAATGGAGCAGTTGCTGGATATTGTTTAAAAAGTGAGTGTTCCTCTTTCAAACAGGGCTGAGACATCCTGGCAGATTATTGGAATACTTGGTACCTCTCTGAGACTGTTTCACTGGGGTCTGATCACAGGAGCTTCTCTTGAGACAAAGAAGTTCACTCCCCGGCTAACTCCTTAGAACTGGGCTGCCAAAACATTTCATTTTTCACAGAAACTAGTGGAGCCTTAGAAGTTTGCTTGCTGAGAGACTAGGATTCAAGGAATGAGCCAGTGGCACCCAACGTCCACCCTAACCTTCTTGGAGGCCTTTGAAGGAATATAGACAGATGAAAAATACAACTTGAGCTTGAATTCCGGGCCTGAGAGTTGTCCTGTTCGTAGCACTCTATAATTTGATCCCTAAGTCCAGGTCTGGCCTTTGGCTGGTTCACTGAAGTATCTTTAGAATTTTACAAATTAGACTGTGTTCAAACTGTGATCCTCAGATCTCACACTACTAGTTAGTAAGATTAGAGGCATGAGCCATTGTGAACTTATTTGGACAGATGCATATAAGCATCCTCACAGAATTTACTTGAAATTGTATAGACATATCTCCACTTTTTGTGGGTCATGTTTACATTACTCTGTGGGACTTAACCAGTCCCAAGTGTGTCCTGTTAGTTCAGAAAAAGGAGAAGCACAGAGTTATTCTCCTTCTCTCCTCCCATTGGTACAGATCCTTCTACCGTAACTGGGAGGAAGATGAACAAGATGAAGAAGAAAGTGGACGTTGGGACAAAGAGAAATTCTGTCCTTGAAAAATGGATATCTTTGAGGTTTCTGATTGAAAGTCAACATTCTTCTTTGCACACCAGTTGTGATTTTCATCAGGGAGTTGAGGCTTGGCACTTCAGTGGATAGCAGATTACACATTGTGGATGCGGTTGTTGTTTTGGACTCTCATGGATGACAAGGAGGTCTGTGTATAACAAGTCAGATTCAGTGGAGAAACAAATTTCTCCTCCTATCACAGGGAGAATTTTAGAGTATTGTAATTGAGAAATTGTGAGGAGAATCCTGCTTGCAGGAGTCTTTTCCCACCTCCCAACATGCATGTCCTGCCAGAAAAACGCTATAGCCTCAGGATGTGGAGGGTGGGCTCTCATTTTCCTTGTCTGCCCACAGCATGGTTTGTTCCATCTTTCCTATGTGGATGGACTTCTACCATGATGATTTCTATGAGCACAAGTACCATGACACCATGAAAGAACTTACACAGTATGTCAAGCTCAACATGCCATCTTCAGACTTGCTCTTATGCTCACATATTCTTCTGGAGCAGCTGGAGGAACTCATGATCCTTGAGACCAAGGAAAAGAAGAAGAAGTCCTTGTTTATATGCCTCAGATCTGGTGAGTATGGATGGAACCTGAGTCTCTAGGTCTGTGCCTGATTGGCCAAGAGCCCTTAGTACGCCCCAGCTTGGCAAAATGTCCTTTTATAGATATTCTTTGCCAGGTAATATCTGTTCTCCTTTTAAAACAACTTGGAAGTAATCACTCATTAGAAACATCCTACCTTCTCATCAGTGTTCAGTCCAAACTCAAGTTCTACAGCTTCCCCCATTAGATCCTCATGAAAGTTTAGTCACACCTTAACTTCTACAGTTCTAAGACTCCTGAACCTATTTCCATGCTCAGGTTTGCATCACCGTAGAACAACTCTTGCAGAACTCCAGATAAAGAACCCATCAGTGATGTCATCGGAAGCCATCACTAATCTCCAGAAAGCCTGTGAACATAGAGGGCTTTTTTTTTTAACTTGTGGAAAGGCCCAAACAAGTTTTGAGTCTTGTGGACATCTCACTGGTTCTGAACACCACATGTGATGCAAGTACACCTGCACTGCCCATACAAGCAAGGAAGAAGACGATCCAGACTGTCTCCTATTGATATTCACAATCCACCTAGATGGGCGCCAAACCATTCAAAAAGACTCTTCTTGGTGTGCAGGGTAAATGTGTGCTAATGGAAAATGATCCCAGTCTATGTTCAGCAAAACAAATAGGAGAGGTCCAAACTCTAGATTCAGTTGAGGAAAGAGAGTCTTTCCTCACAGAATACCCAGACCAATCTGTCCTCTTTCAGGCGATCCAATTTCCAATTAAGAAATTAGAATTTGTCCCTCCCTGGACTCAGGAAGAAAATCCTGTCTTTAGTGATGAAATAAATCCCTTTGAGGACTCAGAGGCAGAATTTCTGCCTGAAGGCAACTTAGAGACCAATCTAGATTTAGAGATTCCATTCCCCCTTCCTGGAAAAAAAACTTTATTTTTCTTTTTGTTCTGATTGTTGTAAAGTGTTAATTCTATTTATTTTTCTAACTTTATTAAAATATCAATGCTTTTGATATATTGTAGATTCATGAATCTTAAATACGTTTCTTTTTAAGCCTACAATCTGAAGCATCATGCATATGTGTGCTGTTGGGGAAAACACAGAATGACAGGGGGCTGTACAAGAGAGCCTACTGTGTATACTGGGAACTGTTAAATGCACAGGGAGCGGCAAAGAAGCCAAGCCATGCCTGGATGGGTTGATAAGGTGGCTAGAAAAGGTCTTGGACAGCAGATAAGATGTCTTAGAAAGCTATTCTGTCAATTGGGACAAATGACACAATACTTATAGTGGTATGTGGGACACTCTTCCAACAGTTAGTTCAAATCTGTATATATTTTCTTTGTGCTTTGGGTAAATATGGAAGAAAAATTTACCTACAATAATATAAAAATCTCCTTATGTTTGATATTTGACAAAATATATAGGAAATATGTATACTGGAAAGTAAAAACTATCATCAATAGAAGAAAGAAGGCTTACATAGATGAACAAACACAAAATCAGGCAGGAAAATAACACAATTAAATCAGATGTATGTAAATACATGTTATATTCTTGATGTTATATATAGTATATTATATAATATATGAAATTGAATATGATTTTTCAAACTACAAAGGCATTTAAATTTTTAGTCTTGAGTAATTATTTCACAAAATATTAGTGTAAAATATTTTGGGGGAAACACAGCCATAATTTGATTATAATTACATGATTATATGAATATATATTTGTGTGTTTCTAGATCTAACACTGATTATAAATAGATGAATAAACATATATATATATATATATATATATATTTATATATATCTGTCTAAGAAGTGAGTATAATGAAACTGACTACACTATGTATAAAAATGAAGCTATGAGTTGAGTCCATGTGACTCAGGCCTGTAATCCTAGTGATGTGGGAAGCTGGGTTCTGAGGTTTAGTCTCTCTTACCCCAAAGGCCTTAGATTTTCAGAGGAGGCCTGTGTCCTTCAAAGACACACATATGCAGTGGGATCACACTCCCCAAACCCAGAGGAAAGTCAGCCGAAATCAGGACAACCTCTTATGACACTCTACGCAGTTTCTGTACCAAGATTGCCATCTGTAGAACATCCATCAGATAGAAAGTAGGCATTTCCTCCAAAAGGGTCTAAAAAGAGCCTTCTGAACTTTAATCTTTGACTATACTGAATTAAACCTTATTTCCCTTCCCAAGCTGCAAACACATAGAAATATGACAAGGGCTCAAGAGAGATGGACAAAGACTTACAAATACATAAAATTATATACTCTGTTTCAGTAATTCAATGACAAATCACCAAAGCATGTCTTGAATTTTTCTTTTTTTAAAGGAAATAGAAACATACTCTGAGTGTATCAGGAACTGGATGATAGTTTTGTTGTTGAATTGTTGAATGCACTCCTGGGCAAAGGAGACACATATATGGAAGAAATTATGTGGGGGAGAATGTCCTCACACAGCTTCACAAAATAATGGCTATAATTTCTATGATGTCACAGCCACCTTTGCCATAGCAACAAATAGGTGTCAGGCACTCGTTTTGCCCTGAAGTGGACTCAACAACACCAACAGGCATAAAGAATGAAAGGGAATGAGTACTAGCCAGCAGACTTCAGCTTGAAGAGCTGTCCTGAACACAAGTTAGGATAAATCGAGCTGGGGAAGGTTGATCTCCATGTAAGACTCCTGAACACTAAGGATTAGGCACTATTATAGATATTGGAGAAACAGAAGTGAATGTGGATCTCTCCTCAACAATTTCATGCTGAAACGAAAATCAGAAATCATAATGATAATTCCTATAAATCAGAGACATGACATTGGTGATTTTGTAGCAACAACTTCACAGTGAGGATGGGAGGAGACAACGCTGAACAAGAGATAGTTGATATGGGAGCCATCATCCAGGCAATTATCTAGGAGCAGGTACTCCAGGCAATAAGAACAGCAAATACATCCCCCATTGATGGGAATGGACCTGACTTGCTTCAGAAAAGGAAAACAGCATTGACATGCTTGCTTGTGAAGTAAGAATGGAAATGTGCAATGAAGAAAAAAGAGGTCAGAAATGAAGATAAGAATAAATTAGATAGATATGGGATACTGCGGATTACAAGAAGAAAAGTTCTGATTTTATTATAAAACTGACATGACCCACTGGAGCCAAAGTGCTAAAATAGCAGTCAGACACATCTGATTCACCGAAAGAATACTTCTAAAATGTGATTCTGTCTGGACTCTGGTGGCTTACAATTCGAATCCCACTTACTCAGGAGGCTGATATCTGAGGGTGAGTTTTAAGGAAGCCCAAAGAGGAAATTTGGTAAGACATGTCCAATTAAACACCAAAAATATGGATATGAAGCTGTGATTCAACTGGAAGATCACTAGCCTTGAGGAAAAAACTGAGAAACAGCACCCAGGCCTTAGGTCCAAATCCCAGGACGTCAAAAACAAAGAAGCCAACAAATAAAATTTGGTGCTCAGTCATTCATCACTTAGCATTCTAGTTCAATGTATTTGGTATGAGTCTTGGAATTTATATCCTTAGCAAATGCTCTCCCAGGATATTTTGCTTCATTACCAACTTTCAAACCCCTGGCAGCACCAATGTCTCCTCCCAGTTAGCATAGCAGTCAGCCATTGGAAATTTGAAGATATATTTTATTAATCATAAGAATTCTGATCATCTTTCCACATACATCAAATGAGTACTACCCCATTACACTATTCTGAATGTTAATAATCCTCCTTTGAGTTAATAAGCATTAAAGCTTAAAAATTCTAGAGTGGTTATCAAATTAATTCAATAGTCATCATTCTTCTATATAAACATATGTTTATAAAAGGAGAGATTATTTGAAAGTGTGTACATGATACCTTCTATCTCTAATAATCTCAAGAAATAGAGTTTTACAGAAACATCCTGATTGCTTTGCCAAAGGAAGAGATAAGAGATTTAAATAAGAGACCTAACTTCTCAGAAGGAAAATGCTATTGGCTTTAGAACAATTTCATTTGTCTAGAACTGTGGAAATCAGTTTCAGAAATGCCAGAGCCTAAGGGTATTATTCAAATCACATTATCATGAGGTACAAGCAGTCTGTCTATATCAACATTCCAGGGAAAAAAAATCAATGAAGGAAAAGCAATGCTTCTAAAACAAGCAGTTTGGTCATGGTTCATGCTTGTTATCCTAGCTAGTTAGCAGTCTAAGATGAATGGATCCCAGTCAAAGCCTGGCCAGGAAAATCCTTCCTGTCTGCAACCAGCAGACAGGAATCATTAGCTCTGTTCCTGAAGCCCAGATGGACAGCCTCTGACAACAGACATCCAGACACACAATAACATCCCTATTTGAAATATTATCAAATATATTCATATAATATCTTCTGTTTGGGAGATAATATTTAAAAGATATATCAAAGACAGTTCAAAATGGCATTTAAAAAAGGCAGAGTGAAATTAGAAATATGTACTCACTGACTGAAATGCAAGTAACTGCCAGAATGATGTTAATGGGGCTAGAGGCCCATTTGGTAACTTATCCACACAAACATCTTTCCTCACATCTTGTCAGCCTGAACAGTGAGACTTTTGAAATTCAAGGAATGTGTGTGAGCATATAGCTTGTAAAAGTAATAATGAAAAGCTAGGCATTGGAAGCTCAGGCCTGTAAAACTAAGTACTCAGAACTCTGAGATATGAGGAACTCAGTTCAAAGCCAACTGATCAAAAAAGATTCTTACCTCCATTTAAACAGTAAATACAGAAAGATGAGCTGTGCTTCAAATGGTAGAGCATATAAAAGCTAAGCAAGAGTACCTAGGTCCTGAATTCAACCCCAGTACTGCTTCTCATACACAAAATAATCATGATTACACCACAGTATATATGTGCATACATGTTGACAAGGGATGTAGATGAATGGGATGATGACATCAATTACCTCACCTTTAGTCTCAATCTTTCTGTACAGCGTAGCCCAGTCTGTGAAAAGCCATAGGTGAAATCTTTCCTCAAAATCAGCAGATACATCCTCATTGCCCTCTGCACATTTATATTATGTATACACACATATAAGGGCTATATTTTCTAACTAATTTTCTTTTTTTATTGTGAAAATGCTGTACAGAGAAATGCATAATCTTACACACATGCTTCAGAATTATGTGCCCTTGTTTAGGTTTCATAGGGAGCACAACATATCCAGCCTCTGGATCATTCTTGTAATCTTAGCGTTCACAAGGATGGGATCTGAGGATCACAGTTTGATGCCAACCCAAGCTAATAAATCCTCAATTTCTTATCTTCAATTAAGCAGAAAAAGCCAGAAGTGGAGATGTGGTTTGAGTGGCACAGTGACAGCACTGAGTAAAGCAATCTAAGGAAGAGCTCCAGACCCTCAGTTCAAGCCTGAGTTCTGGCCCACTAGTACTTCAAATGCCAACCTTCCCCCAACAGGAAACCAAAAATACATCAAAATATTTTGTAACTTGTGAAGCAAAATCCAATGAGGCAACATAGTTACTAGTTTGTTGATGGGTTGGGGGGGAAACCCCAAATTCAACATGTGTTCAAATAACATAAAGAACAAGCAATCAAGTAAAATTTCCCAGTAAAGAAACTTCCTTAGTATTCACTGGGACCCCTGACAAAGATACATTTTTCCATATTTTTTCAAAATTAGTGTTTTTTTTCAGTAAGGTAATTAGTACAAACCTTTGTTGTAAGTTATAGGAGTTATTGGAAGCTCCAAGTGAAGGTACAACAAAAAGCATACAATATTACAAGTTTCTATGCCTCTGTTGAGACATTAGAAACTTGTTATAGTGTGTCCTCTCGGAAACAGAAGGGGGATGCTCAGCCTCACTGGTCATAAAAGAAATGCAAATCAAAACCAAAACCACATTTAGATCCCATTCACCACAGTTAGAATGTCCACTATCAAGAAAACAAATAATAACAAATGCTGGGGTGGATATGCCTAAATGAGAACCCTACCACACTGATGGTAGGAATGTAAGCTGGTTCAACCACTCTGAAGGCAGTATGGAGGTTCCTCAAAAGACTACACATAGAACTCCCTTAAGATCTAGCAATCCCACTCCTCATAGTTATCCAAATGATCTCAAACTAGGGCACAATAAGCTACCAGAACAACTATGTTCATTGCAGCATTGTTTACCATAGCTAAGATATGGAGCCAACCCAGTTGCCCCTCAATAGATGAATGGATCAAGAAAATATGGTATATTTACAGAATGTAATTTTATGCTTTATCAGAAAGAGTGGCGTAGTCCCTTTAGTAAGAAAATGAAAAGACTTGGAAGAAATCATACTAAGTTAATCAAGTCAGGCCCAAAGAAACATGAGCTCTATGATTTCCCTCACTTACAATGAGTAGCAATGGCCTATTACTCCTGAAAGTGGATTATAGTAGCACAGAAATTATGAATATATACATGACCATACGAA
Organism: Dipodomys spectabilis; assembly: GCF_019054845.1. Taxonomy (NCBI): domain Eukaryota; kingdom Metazoa; phylum Chordata; class Mammalia; order Rodentia; family Heteromyidae; genus Dipodomys; species Dipodomys spectabilis. The sequence goes on from NW_024870915.1 coordinate 669,166, forward strand.
ATGATGCTAATTGAAATGAATGCCAATACATAGAAACGCAGGTCTTCTTTTGTTTAGTTGTCAAGCTTGATGTTACCAATGTACTGCAGATAGTTCATTCTTCTTACTTTATGTTATTTTTCTTCTTCTAGGGTTTTATCCATGGCAATTCCCATCTGTTATTCTGGTACCCTGAATTCTGTATATTCTGTTAATGAATCTGGGAAAGTTAAATGGATTTCTTTTTTACTATGGTTGCAACTGTCTTTTACATTTCAAGTACTTAACAAAAAGAATGTAAGACAATCACGGCCAGTGGTACACACTTGTAACTCTAGCTGTGATCTGAGGAAAGTGGATTATAGCTAGACCAGGTTAGAATAATCTGTGAAATTTTGATCTCCAATTAACTATTCAAAATCAAGAAGTAAAGGTTGGCTCAAGTCGTACTCGGCTACCCTTGAGTTAAAAAACTAAAGGTCAGCTCCCTAAGTTCAAGCTCCATTATTCACACACACACACACACACACACACGCACGCACACACACACACACACACACACACAGTTACCCTTGAAAAAAAAGCTAAAAGTCAACTCCTCGATTTTGAGCCCAAGTATTTACACACACACACACACACACACACACACACACACACACACACACACACACACACACATACACACAAACACATTTTATCTCAAAAATAGCCAGTGACCAGGAAACAAACAAGATGATATTTTTCTTTGTTTTCTTTCATTTTTGTCATGTTTATTCATTTATCTCTCTTTGAGAAGTTAAAGGGGTCATTTTAAAAGAGAGACATGATGAACATGTTCAACAGTGGTATTCAATTG